>NC_138309.1:20412500-21123750 GCF_965601325.2 Salmo salar | reverse complement strand
CTCATCATCAAGCTCGGGGCCCTGGGTCTGAACCTCGCCCTGCGCCACTGGGTCCTGGCGGGCCGACAACAGGTGGTGAAGGTAGGAAACAACACCTCCACTTCACTGATCCTCAACACAGGGGCTCCACAAGGGTGCGTACTCAGCTCCCTCCTGTACTCCCTGTTCACCCATGACTGTGTGGTCACACACGCCTCCAACTCAATCATCAAGTTTGCAGATGACACAACAGTAGTAGGCTTGATTACCAACAATGACAAGACAGCCTACAGGGAGAAGGTGAGGGCCCTGGCGGAGAGGCACTAGGATAATAACCTCTCCCTCAACATCAACAAAACAAAGGAGCTGATTGTGGAAAAGGCAGATGGATCCCGCCCCTATCCACAATGACGGGACCGCAGTGGAGAAGGTGGAAAGCTTCAAGTTCCTCGGCGTACACATCACTGACGATCTGAAATGTTCGACCCTCACTTTGTAGTGTGGTGAAGAAGGTGCAACAGCAACCTCAGGAGGCTGAAGACATTTGGCTTGGACCCTAAAACCCTCACAAACTTTTACAGATGCACAATTGAGAGCATCTTGTCGGGCTGTATCACCGCCTGGTATGGCAACTGCACTGCCTGCAACCGCAGGGCTCTTCAGATGGTGGTGAGGTCTGACCAATGCATCAACGGGGGCACACTGCCTACCTTCCAGGACACCTATAGCACCCGATGTCACAGGAAGGCTAAAAAGATAATCAAGGACATCTACCACCCGAGCCACAGCCTGTTCACCCTACTATCATCCAGAAGACGAGGTCAGTACAGGTGCATCAAAGCTGGGACTGAAAAACAGCTTCTATCTCAAGGCCATCAGATTGTTAAATAGCCATCACTAGCCTGCTACCACCCGGTTACTCAACCCTTCACCTTAGAGGCTGCTGCCTTATATACATCGTCTTGGAATCACTGGTCACTTTAATAATGGAACACTAATCACTTTACATACTGCTGTTATTAACATACTGCTTTACTCATTTTATTTGCATATTATATATTCTATTCTACTGTATTTTAGTCAATGCCACTCCGACATTACTCGTACTAATATTTAATATTTATATATTTCTTTATTTTACTTTTATTCATTAATTTACTTTTAGATTTGTGTGTATTGTTGTGAATTGTTGGATATTACTGCACTGTTGGAGCTAGGAACACAAGCATTTCACTACACCCACAATAACACCTGCTAAATGTGTGTAAAGTTGAAGTCGGAAGTTTGCATACACCTTAGCCAAAGATATTTAAACTCAGTTTTTCACAACTCCTGACATTTAATCCTAGTGAAAATGCCCTGTCTTAGGTCAGTTAGGATCAACACTTTATTTTAAGAATGTGAAATGTCAGAATAATAGTAGAGAGAATGATTTATTTCAGCTTTTATTTATTTCTTCACATTCCCAGTGGGTCAGAAGTTTACATACACTCAATTAGTATTTGGTAGCATTGCCTTTAAATTGTTTAACTTGGGTCAAACGTTTCAGGTAGCCTTCCACATGCATCCCACAATAAGACTTTTTCTATTGTATTATTGACTGTATGTTTGTTTATTCCATGTGTAACTCTGTGTTGTTGTTTGTGACGCACTGCTTTGCTTTATCTTGGCCAGGTCGCAGTTGTAAATGAGAACTTGTTCTCAACTAGCTTACCTGGTTAAATAAAGGTGAAATGAAAAAATACAAAATAATGAAAAATAAGTTGGGTGAATTTTGGCCCATTCCTCCTGACAGAGCTAGTGTAACTGAGTCAGGTTTGCTATTGTTTTGTGTGACAAAACTGTACATTAATTGTCCCCAGCACAAGGTGCACCTGTGTATTGATCATTCTTTTTAATCAGTTTCTTGATACGCCACACCTGTCAGGTGGATGGATTATCTTGGCAAAGGGGAAATGCTCATTAACAGGGATGTAAAGAAATGATAAGCTTTTTGTGCATTTGAAAAATGTCTGCAATCTTTTATTTCAGCTCATGAAACATGGGACCGACACATTACATGTTTTCTTTATATTTTTGTTCAGTGTACAGTACTTGCATAAATGCATGCATTTTCCCTTGAATGCATCAGCGAAATCAGAGCGGTTATTCGTCAGCCAGAGAGAATGGTCCATATACACATGAATGGACACCCGCACATGGTTTAGTAGTACTGGGCCCTTACTCTGATATTCTGAATAATCGCCCATGGCGAACAAATGATCCATCACCCACAACATGCTAAATGAACTAAAACAACAAATATATTGTTTTTTATGTTTCTTTGGCTTCCAAGTTAAGAAACATATTGCTTCATGACTTATCATCTTCTCCTACTCCTAGAATATCTTGCTGAATAGTTTAGTTTTTGTTTTATTAGAAAATCTAATGTAGAAACAGTGTGATACAAGTCCATTTTAAGGACTCAATATGTCCTTGGTGTGCAAAGTAAGATGCACTGGAAACCAATTTATCAGTTTGTGTTATCTTTACTTAAGGACCTGTATTCATAAAGCGCCTCAGAGTATGAGTGCTGATATTGGATCAGTTTTGCAGTTAAGATCTTAATGAATACAATTAGCCAATGTGAACAGGGGGTAACCTGATCTTAGATCACACAGCAAATTATCCAGATAAATACATAACACTGAGTCTTAAATCAACACTGGAAGTGTGGAGTCTGTGGACCCATATACACCTCGGAACAGTGTTAAATTAACACACTGCTAAGTGCAGGGGGTGACAAAGTCATTCCATGGACAGCCTAGTGTTTGCAGGTTTTTGTTTTTTCCTTTCAATTAAGCCCTAGACAACCAGGTGTGGAGAGTACCTTACTAATTAGTGACCTTTTTCCTCACCCATCTACACACAATAACCCATAATCACAATGTGAAAACATGTTTAAAGAATTTATTGAAAATTAAATACAGAAATATTTCCTTTACATAAGTATGCACACTTCCTAGTCAATACTTTGTGGAAGCACTTTAGGCTTTGAGTCATTTGGGTATGTCTGTGTCAGATTTGAAAATCTGGATTTGGCAATTTTCTCCCATTCTTCCTTGCAGATTTTCTCAAACAATGTTAAATTAGAGGGGGAGGGGAGTGAACAGAAATCTTCAAGTCTTTCCACAGATTATCAATGGGATGCAAGTCTGAGCTTTCATGGACTTTCACATTCTTGTTCTGAAGCCATTCCAGCATTGTTTCGCTATATGCTTTGGGCCATTGTCCTGTTGGAACCTACATCTTTACCCCCAATCTAAGGTTGTTAGCACTCTGAAGCAGGTTTTTATCAAGGATTTGTCTGTATTTGGCTCCATTCATTGTTCCCTCTATCCTTAGCAGTCTTCCAGTCACAACCGCTGAAAAGTGTCCGCATAGCATGATGCTGCCACTACCATGATTTGCGGTAGGGATGGTGTTAGACTGGTGATGAGATGTGCCTGGTTTTCTCCAGACATGGCACTTTGCATTCAGGCCAAAGAGTTACATTTTTGTCTCATCAGACCGCAAATTATTTTTCCTCTCAAAGTCTTTCACATTACTTTTTGTAAACTCCAGGTGTGTGGTCTAGTGCCGTTTTATCAGATGTGGCTTCCATCTGGCCACTCTCCCATAAAACCCAAATTGGTGTAGAGACTGTTGTCCTTCTGGTAGGTTCTCCCATCTCAGCCAAAGAACACTGTAGTTCTGTTAGAGTGGTCATTGGCTTCTTGGTCACCTCCCTGACCAACACCTTTCTTTCCCGTTTGCTCATTTTGGTCGGAGGGCAAGCTCTAGGCAGAGTTGAGGTAGTTCCATACTTTTTCCATTTCCCAATGATGGAGACCACTGTGCTCTTGGAAACTTTCAACACTAGAAATTGTTTTATACCCTTCCCAAGATATTTGCCTCATCACAATTATACCAAGGAGAGCTACAGCCATATCCTTGACTTCATTTTATAGTTTCTGCTTGGACATGCACTGTCAACTGTTGAATATTATATAGAAAGGTAGGGGTTTTTCTAAATCATATCCAAACAATTTATTTGGCCACAGGTGGATTTCAATCAAGTTGTATTTACAGATCGAGGATGCTCAAAATAAATTGTATGCACCTGAGCTCTGTTTCGAGTGACATAGCAAAGGGGTGTGAATACTTACAGTGAGGGAAAAAAGTATTTGATCCCCTGCTGATTTTGTACGTTTGCCTACTGACAAAGGAATGATCAGTCTATAATTTTAATGGTAGGTTTATTTGAACAGTGAGAGACAGAATAACAACACAAAAATCCATAAAAACGCATGTCAAAAATGTTATAAATTGATTTGCATTTTAATGGAGGGAAATAAGTATTTGACCCCCTCTCAATCAGAAAGATTTCTGGCTCCCAGGTGTCTTTTATACAGGTAACGAGCTGAGATTAGGAGCACACTCTTAAAGGGAGTGCTCCTAATCTCAGTTTGTTACCTGTATAAAAGACACCTGTCCACAGAAGCAATCAATCGATCAGATTCCAAACTCTCCACCATGGCCAAGACCAAAGAGCTCACCAAGGATGTCAGGGACAAGATTGTAGACCTACATAAGGCTGGAATGGGCTACAAGACCATCGCCAAGCAGCTTGGTGAGAAGGTCACAACAGTTGGTGCAATTATTCGCAAATGGAAGAAACACAAAAGAACTGTCAATCTCCCTCGGCCTGAGGCTCCATGCAAGATCTCACCTTGTGTAGTTGCAATGATCATGAGAACGGTGGGGAATCAGCCCAGAACTACACGGGAGGATCTTGTCAATGATCTCAAGGCAGCTGGGACCATAGTCACCAAGAAAACAATTGGTAACACACTACGTCGTGAAGGACTGAAATCCCGCAGCGCCCGCAAGGTCCCCCTGCTCAAGAAAGCATATATACATGCCCATCTGAAGTTTGCCCATGAACATCTGAATGATTCAGAGGACAACTGGGTGAAAGTGTTGTGGTCAGATGAGACCAAAATGGAGCTCTTTGGCATCAACTCAATTCGCCGTGTTTGGAGGAGGAGGAATGCTGCCTCTGACCCCAAGAACACCATCCCCACCGTCAAACATGGAGGTAGAAACATTATGCTTTGGGGGTGTTTTTCTGCTAAGGGGACAGGACAACTTCACCGCATCAAAGGGACGATGGACGGGGCCATGTACCATCAAATCTTGGGTGAGAACCTCCTTACCTCAGCCAGGGCATTGAAAATGGGTCGTGGATGGGTATTCCAGCATGACAATAACCCAAAACACACGGCCAAGGCAACAAAGGAGTGGCTCAAGAAGAAGCACATTAAGGTCCTGGAGTGGCCTAGCCAGTCTCCAGACCTTAATCCCATAGAAAATCTGTGGAGGGAGCTGAAGGTTTGAGTTGCCAAATGTCAGCCTCGAAACCTTAATGACTTGGAGAAGATCTGCAAAGAGGAGTGGGACAAAATCCCTCCTGAGATGTGTGCAAACCTGGTGGCCAACTACAAGAAACGTCTGACCTCTGTGATTGCCAACAAGAGTTTTGCCACCAAGTACTAAGTCATGTTTTGCAGAGGGGTCAAAAACGTATTTCCCTCATTAAAACGCAAATCAATTTATAATATCTTTGACATGCGTTTTTCTGGATTTTTTGTTGTTGTTGTTATTCTGTCTCTCACTGTTCAAATAAACCTACCATTAAAATTATAGACTGATCATTTCTTTGTCAGTGGGCAAACGTACAAAATCAGCAGGGGATCAAATACTTTTTTCCATCACTGTATTTAAAGGAGATATTTCTGTGTTTCATTTTCAATAAATTTGCTAAAATATCTAGAAACATGTTTTGACTTTGTCATTATGGGGTATTGTGTGTAGATGGGTGAGAGAGAAAAAATCTAATTAATCCAGTTTGAATTCAGGCTGTTACACAACAAAATGTGGAATAAGTTAAGGGGTCTGAATACTTTTGAAGGCACTGTATAACACAATACCATATGTATTTCATAAGGCCTTATTTTGAGGCTGTCACGCCCTGACCTGAGAGAGACGTTTTTCTCTGTTTGGTTAGGTCAGGGTGTGACATGGGGTGGGCATTCTATGTGTTGTATGTCTATGTTGTTTTTTTCTTTGATTGGCCGAGTATGGTTTCCAATCAGAGGCAGCTGTCATTCGTTGTCTCTGATTGGGAATCATACTTAGGCAACCCTTTTTCCCACAGTCAGTTGTGGGATCTTGTCTTTGTGTTGCCTAGCTTTTCGTTCGTTGTATTGTTTATTGTTTTTGCTGGTTCTAATTTATCAATAAATATGATGAACCCAACTCACGCTGCGCCTTGGTCTACTCCTAACGACGAACGTCACAGAGGGCCTAGTTTTAGCCTAATACAGTGGCCTGCAACTCATACACATCACTTTGAACCAAAACCACGCCCATCACTATTGTATTCCCCAACATGCTCTATTACAGGTTTAGAATTGTTTGTTTAGATATCTACAGTGCATTTAGGAATTATTCGGATCCCTTGACTTTTTCCATATTTTGTTAAGTTACAGCCTAAATCTAAAATGTATTAAAAAAGTATTTCCCTCATCAATCTACACACAATATCCCATAATGACAAAGCGAAAACAGGTTTTTGCAAATTTAGAATTTCTTTTTTTTTTAAATACATTATTATTATACAGAAGTATTCAGACCCTTTGCTAGGAGACTCGAAATTGAGCTCAGGTGCATCCTGTTTCCATCTTCCTTGAGTATTTCTGCAACTTGATTGGAGTCCACCTGTGGTAAATTCAATTGATTGGACATGATTTGGAAAGGCACACACCTATCTATATAAGGTCCCACAGTTGACAGGGCATGTCAGAGCAAAAACCAAGCCATGAGGTCGAAGGAATTGTCTATAGAGCGCCGATACAGCATTATGTCGAGGCACAGATCTGGGGAAGGGTACCAAAACATTTCTGCAGCATTGATGGTCCCCAAGAACACAGTGGCCTCCATCCTTCTTAAATGGATGAAGTTTGGAACCACCAAGACTCTTCCTAGAGTTGGTCGCCTTGACCAAACTAAGCTGTAGGAGAAGGGCCTTGGTCAGGGAGATAACCAAAATCCCGATTGTCTCTCTGACAGAGCTCCAGAGATCTTCTGTGAGATGGGAGAAACTTCCAGAAGGAGAACCATCTCTGCATTACTCCACCAATCACGACTTTATGGTAGAGTGGCTAGACGGAAGTCACTCCTCAGTAAAAGGAACATGACAGCCCGCTTGGAGTTTGCAAAAAGGCACCTAACGGACTCTCAGACCATGAGAAACAAGATTCTCTGGTCTGATGAAACCAAGATTGAACTATTTGGCCTGAATGCCAAGCGTCACATCTGGAGGAAACCAAGCACCATTTCTATGTTGAACTATGTTTTTCAGCGGCAGGGACTGGGAAACTAGTTAAAATCGAGGGAAGGATGAACAGAGCAAAATACAGAGAGATCCTTGATGAAAACTCCTCCAGAGCACTCAATACCTCAGACTAGGGCGAAGGTTCACCTTCCAACAGGACAATGACCCTGAGCACACAGCCAAGACAATGCAGGAGTGGCTTTGGGACAAATCTCTGAATGTCCTTGAGTGGCCCAGCCAGAGCCCGGACTTGAACCTGATCGAACATCTCTGGAGAGACCTAAAAATAGCTGTGCAGCGACAATCCCCATCCAACCTGACAGAGCTTTAGAGGATCTGCAGAGAAGAATTGGAGAAACTCCCCAAAACCTTCACAGAGATAAATAACATTAATTTATGCACCCGTTATTTAAATGTTTGTTCCAGTTTAAATACAGGATTCTAACGATGGCATGCATTCTGAATGCAGGATGCAGGTGAATACAATATCCAACTGTTGGATAGCTTTGCTATAATCACTTTGCAAGCCATTATAAAGTGACTTAAAGGTAGGGTTGCAAAATTCAGGCAACTTTTCTAAATTCCCAGGTTTTCCAGAAACCCTGTTTGGAAGTTTCTTGGAAACAGAAGCAGGAAATCAGAACCTTCAACCAGGACTTCAACCAAGTCTCCGGAATTATGCAACCAGACTTGTAGCCCTGATGTGGGCTGTGTTATGAAATGGGGTACAATTATGCACTTTAATTAGTGATGTTACGTTTGATGCCAGCTAATCGCCAAGCAGTGTACCTCAAAGCAGTGTGCCAATGCCTTCATCACTTTATCAGAAGTACTTTATCAATGGCGTCTGAAGCTTTGTTTCGTCGCACAACCACCTGATTGGTTTGGTAGAAAACAAAAAGGACGCGCTATGGGGTGTGAGATGTCATCTATAATAATTTGACTGCTTTAAATTATTTTGACCAGCAGGTGCAAGTAGCGTATACTGTGTTGATCAAAGCCTTGAGTAATGCACCTATTTTCGATACAATTGGCTGGAAACCTTCATTTCCCCATCATTACTTATAACTAAATGCACAAACGATGATCTTACAGGGTACCACTACAGTGACAAGTGTTGTATCCCTTTTGGAAAAAATCTACCGTAAATTCCGGACTATAAGCCGCAACTTTTTTCCCACGCTTTGAACCTCGCAGCTTAAACAATGACGCGGCTAATATATGGATTTTACCCGCTTTCAATTTTTTTTTCTCCAAAAAAACACATTCTGTGACGTGCTCAGTTTTTTGGCGGCATGAAGCTTTCATTAGACCAATGAAATTGCCGAACGGGTTAAGGTCAAACAACTTTTTTGTTTACTGTTTAGATTAAATTGAGCGCTCTCAAACTTCCCATCATTCTGATTACGGTAGTCATTTTGTCACCCTCAACATGGCAAAGACACGGAGAAATGCATATGATGCAGCTTTCAGGTTGAAGGCGATTGATCTGGCTGTTGGAAAAGGAAATAGATCTGCTGCACGGGAGCTTGGTCTTAATGAGTCGACGATAAGACGTTGGAAACAGCAGCGTGAGGAATTGACTCAGTGCAAAAAGTCAACTAAAGCTTACTGCTAATTTTTAATTTTTTGTTACAAGCCGTGTTTCGTTAAAGCCTATTTATTTTTGTTACAAGCCGTGTTTCGTTAAAGCCTATTTATTTTTTTTACAAGCCGTGTTTCGTTAAAGCCTGTGTAAAGTTAATTTGTTTCAATGTACCGGTAGGCACCTGCGGCTTATAGACATGTGTGGCTTATTTATGTTCAAAATAAAATAAACATTTAATTCAGTGGGTGCGGCTTATATTCAGGTGCACTTAATAGTCCGGAAATTACGGTACATCTTTTTTTTCTAAGAGTGTAATACAATGACCTGAAACTCATCGTTTACACCACATGAGGCCTGCAAATCACATTACTCTGGCTTGTAAGGTGATTCCTATTGGAATTCATCCAGTGGGGGATGTCCAACTTTTGACAATTTTAATCACCCGCAACCTGTATTCAAAACGACAGCCAGGGTTGGGAATACTAAGTTATTATATTACCTAAAGCATCTGAACTGGAACAACTGTTTCAGTAATGGGTGCAACAAATCCATGTAAGATATTGGATTACTTTAGAAAATGTTTGTAATTTATATTTCAGTTGCATAAGCTCAATTAATGAATCAGTCAATTGCGCAAATATACGTGGCTCAGTTGGTAGAGCATGGTGTTTGCAACGCCAGGGTTGTGGGTTTGATTCCCACGGGGGGCCAGTACAAAAAAAAAATGCATGAAATGAAATGAAATGTATGCATTCACTGCTGTAAGTTGCTCTGGATAAGAGTGTCTGCTAAATTATGTAAATGTAAATAAATCTACCTGCAATAGAGCATGGTGGATAAATATGATAATGATGTTTTTTTTCAAAACAATGTTAGAGTTTCAGGCCCATGTTTTAGGTTAAAACTAGGCCCGCAAAATAAGGCCTTGTGAAATATGTATTGTATTGTGTTAAATATGTTTTTGGATGGTAACTGGATGAAACAATATCAAACTATCAAGACCAAAGTATAAAAACATTACTGTTGCTTCTACATTGATAAAGTTTGATCATCAAGTTACTGGTCCCCTACCCCATGTCAAACACTTGGATTCATTATTAAGGGGACAAGGTGACATCACCTCAACTCTAATTTGAATACACCAATGGTAACGTTATTGTCTTACCTAATTTAAGTAAGTACCGCCTTGTAACCAACATGGGAGACAGCGTTTTTGATTTAACACCGTGTTCATTGTATTTTATTTAACACTGGAGAATTTTCTGTCCAGCACTCCTACTCCAAGATGCTTTAAAAATATGATATCCTTGTGATTCTTCTACATCCTTGTGAATGTATTTGTTCAAAGATGTATGCTATATATCTGGGGTGGGCAAATTAAGGACGGAAAGTTCTATATTTTTTGAGGGGAGTTTATTTAATGTTTTGATAAAAACTTGAACCCACTCTTGAACTTATAAAACTAGATAGAAAGAATTTATAAATTGTAACAGACCTATATATTTTCAAATAATTACCCTTTTTCTGGCCCACATATTGATTTCAACAAACAAATCATTAAAAAAAATATATCTGTACGGCCCTTGCTTGAATTTCGAAATCCTGAGGTGACCCTTGAGCCAAAAAGTTTGCCCACCTCTGCCATATAGTTGTAGGATCTTAATTTGCCCTGTATTGTTGTAATCCTGCAGCAACAGGACTTGAACGTTTTTTCATAATGTTGCTTGATCGTAGTTAGGCTATTAGCTGGTCAAATTTAGGCTACATGAAAAGTGGAATATTGTTAATATAACTGTGTTGGTGCATTTTTTTGTGAATTTATGTAAATCACAAAGCTCATTTTCATTACTGTGGTGCAGGAAAACATTTCAGACCTGCCTAACTTCTCTACCTATTCTCACTTGTGTGTTTTAATATTCTTCATGAGTGTTTGTGTTGATGTTTTATCCAGACAACCCCAGCCTCCTCAGCCACGTCCGAGTCACGTTGCAGGTGTTGGATGTGAACGACAACCCTCCTGAAATTAAAACAGACGAGGAGGTCGTTGTTTGTGAGAGCTCGAGGCCAGGACAGGTGAGCATCATGCACATACACATGAGTGGAGGGGGCGGTGATAAGGTGCAGCTAATACATTTTTAAGAGTGAGTTTAATCATGTCACCATGGCAACAAAAACTTGAGTGAAAGAAAATAAGTATCTTTTATTTTAAAAAATTGGGGGGGGTTCAGAAAGTTTGAGTTTGAATGAAAGTGCTACTCAATAAAGGAACAGTGAATAACAAAATATAAAACATGGCTTTTAAAGCTGTTTATAAGTGGAATATTGTTAATACAACGGTGTTGGTGCATTTTTTTGTGAATTTATGTAAATCACAGATTATTATCTAAAAAAAATTGATTTAACGGAAAATTAACTGCCTAATTGGCAAAACCTTGTCAAGGTGGATAGGTGTGGTTCACACAGTTTAAGTGGTCCATATTTAAGTAGCAGCGGATAAAAAAAATACACAATCAGCAGTAGAAACAATGAGTATGTTTACTGTACATGCACAGTAAAACCTCAATATTAAACCGATTATGGCAGTAGGCAGATTATGCAAGAGTCATGTAAACACCTTACAGTACTCTGTTTATCTTAATTGGCATAAGGTCAAAATTGGGGTAAACATACACTGATTAAAACATCTGTTTTTTTGAGAAATCTTTCAAATTATTAGGACATGTAAACACCTTAATCGGCATTCCAGCTGTGTATTTGATCTGCGTATGTGCCAGCGCCAGTAGCGCAAGCCTCCCTCGTTAACGCAAGTGAAGTGAGTTCAGAACAATTGAATGTATGCATTTTAGGAATAGCTTTCACATGCAAACTTTATAGGTCAGAACTCAGAATCAAATATACTTCCCAAAAATAACATGGTAGATGTGGTAGAACGTTTATTTAGATTTTGAAAATTTGTACATTTATCAGAGTGCCATCAGGTAGCCTGATTTCAGATGTGTCCATGTAAACAGAATTATTAGGGAAATTGTTCTTCTTGCAAAGCATGTAAACGTTTTAATCAGACTATTATATTATATCTATCCAGAATAATCGCATTATTGTGTGCATGTAACCGTACTCAATAACAAATAATTTTCTGTAAAAATCTGAGGGATGGGGCTGGAGAAATGTAACTGGGTCATTTTACCATTCGGTGCCTTTTGAGAAGTGTAACTTGTTATACAAAATGTTTTTAAGTATATTTCACCTAATTTTAACATTCTGTCATAAAAAGCAGATATTCAACTTCATAATTTTTTTTCCCATCTTAAGAGGTTAAATAAAAATACTATAGTAATTGCCTATTAAGTGCCAAATAAAGTAACAGGGTTGTCCGTAACATCTTAAATCAGCCATAAATCCCCTTGTGACGGAGAATGAAAGCTTGTTGTGTGCAACAGGGAGGGGCAATTGAATGCAAGCTTTAAAAAAAACAGGGTTGACGTGTTATGCTCGACCCGCTCAGTTTTCCAACACAAAACACCAGAAAATGGTCAATGGAGTAGAACCAGTTCACCTGCTTTTACACTATGATTTGACTACTAGATGTTCAATATGTATTGGTTACGGCTAGGGTTAAGGTTAGAGTTAGGGCTAGGGTTATGGTTAGTAGATAGTTAGTTGAAATGTTGCTGATAGTCTGTAGACTATCCAAATAAAGTGTTAATATTTAGTTTCACCATTTTAAAACGAGAGTTCAGTTCATGTAACAGGGTTGACCTTAAAGGTCCTGAACAGTCAAAATCATTGGATACAATTAGGATAAAAATGTAAGTAGAACTGCCAAAGTATGAAAAATGATTGTTGCTTCTCACATTGATAAAGTTTGATCATAAAGTTACTGGTCTTCTCCCCCATGTCAAACAATTGGATTCAGGAGGCGGGATAGAGGCAGGATTATTAAGGTAGTTTTGTGACATCACAGAAAGCCTTATGTTAATGCACCAATGGTATTGTCTTATTCTTCTACCTAATTTAAATAAGTACTGCCTTGTAACAAACATCGCAGCAGGTGTGTTCGCAGAGTGTGGTTTACATAGCTAGATAGCTAGTCTACTGGTGCTAAAATATAATTAGATGTTTACTCTATTCATTCAAGGCAAATATACGTATATATTTCTGCTTCATTTGTGTCTGTTGTTAGCTAGTAACTGGCTAGCTAGGGAAGAGTTGTCCAAAACACTGAAGCAGTCATTACATCAAGAGACATGCCAAACGGAAAAGTTATACAATCTTCTTGACATCATCGATAGTCATGCTGCATTATATCAAAATCCTCTGATAGTCAGTATACATATTTCATGACAAGTACCCTGACTACACCCTGTAAAGTTTTAACTGAAATTCTCCAAGATGAACTGGCTAGCTTGATAAACAGTGCTGTCAACTTAATTTGGGCTAGCTAGCTAAATTATACAGCCAACGTTTTGTCTATATTGACGCTAATACAATAACCAAACAGTTGCATAAAAAAAGCTATTTTGCATGGGAATCAGAATGACAGTTTGGGACATTTAAAATGATGGACAGACGTAAAGGAATCACTAAACACATTTCACAGGAAAATGTTTACAGTATTGGACTTTACAATAATGGGGAAAACTTGGAGACATTTTGTGGTTAAGTGGGTTAAATCTTCCTAAAAGTCACAGAAGGTAGTCATGTACATTTCAAAATGCTGAATTTTGGCACTAGCTAGTCTTTATTCATATACAAATCCGATTTATTGAATTCTCCATGTCGTCTATATTAAAGGGCACTTTCATTTCTATACATACTTGGCTTTTACAAATTCTATATCGGTGCTCCATTTCTACTTAAAATATCAAAGGGACACAAAATGCACTCTTTTCGTGGAACAACTCAACTACACTCAAATTCATAGACAGAGCTATGGATGCAAGGACTGACCATCCTTGATATCAAAAATATAGTTTTGAGGCTATATAGTGTTTGTTTACGTTTACTTTGCTTACAAACATTCTGATGGGGTACGACAGTTGAACTAAGCTCATGGGGTATTTATACATTCTGCAAGAATCAATGGGTACATATCATTCATTCATTTTAGTCCTAAAAATTGATGTAGCAACTGCTGATTGTCCTTTAATAAGTGCTCTTAAGCAGCTGAGGAGCACTTGTCCTCTAATTCCAATGTAAGTTTCTGAATGCCTTACATGTCGGCAGTTAAATAGGTTGGCAGTCAAAGCAGTAGCAGTTTTGTGCACCTCAAAACATTTGTATACATCAAAACATTACCCACAGTGACAGGGTCTGTTGGGTCAGCCTTCTCCTGGGGTGCCTCTCCTTAGGCTGGTTCTCAGTCTCTTACCAATTAAGGGTAACAAGCTGACAACAGTGCAGAAGGGTCATTTATGAGAGCACCTGTCAGGCCTTTGATGTTAACTCCCACTGGCTGGGAGGCTGGAGCAGGACGTTCGAGAATTTATAGGCCCTCAACAATTCGGCTTCCATCACATAAAGAAATGTACGTGAGGACAACAGATGGTTGCCAAAGAGAAGTGTTTTGATAAGACAGGGGCGGCATCTGAAATGGCACCCTATACCCTATATAGTACACTACTTTTGACCAGATCTCTATAGACTGGTCAAATGTAATGCAAAAGGTGTAATTTTAGACATAGTACGGGTATTTGTTAAGTAGATGATTATGCATGATGCATAGGTCAGATTGATATGTCTGATGGATGTGATCAGAATAACTAAACAAAACTATGAATTATAAATCTGCTGCAAATGTTTTAAACTGTGGTTCACATCATTTTGAGTATCGAGGACTGACTTCTGGATGTTCACTTGTTAGCTAAGCATGAACGTACAGATGTAGGATCTTAATTTGATCACTCTTTTGTTACTGAGAAGTTTACTGCATTTTACTGCTGTGTGATTTACATAAATTCACTGAAAACCCACACCAACACAGTTATATTAACAGTATTGCACTTTTCATGTAGCCTACTTTTGGCAACATTATGGAACAAAGGTTCAAATCATGTTACTGCAGGATTATTTTTGATGTGACAATAAAGGTCAAATTAAGATCAGACATCTTGTAAGCAGCCAACCATAAAATGTGCATACATTTTGGTTTGCACTGTTTTTAATATGAAGACAGATCATGACTCATTATTAGTTAGCTATTGATGTTGTTTTTTCCTAATAAACAACAGGTGATTCAGACTATCGCTGCAGTGGATAAGGATGACTTTGCAAATGGCCAGCGATTCTCCTTCTCTTTGCTGAGCGGAATCCCTGTCAACCCCAACTTCACCCTCAAGGACAATGAAGGTATTTATTGCATTCAATATAGTCTGTGTGCATTTCTTATGAGTTTTCTCTAGCTCTGCCCTTTGGCGAACCCTCCACCCAAGGTTTCACATTCAACCACTCAATACCAGATATCTTTAGATACCTGCTACTTGTAAATATACATATCTTGATTGTCAAACACATCACAGTTAGGCACTGTTGACATTTCAGGGAACAACATTTCAATGAGGGCTCATATAGTATTATGTGATTTCCTCAAAACTTTCGAGTGCATAAAGGGGTTGGAATAGAATGTTTGGGACCGTTGTTGTTGTCAGACAGATTACTTGCTTTAGTTCGTGCCTCTCTCTCTCATTGCTTTAGTCCGTGCCTCTCTCGTGGTACTGCTCTATCACTTGCCTTATTGTATTGTGTACTAAGGCAGAGGCCGAGTGAGCAGTGAATAGTTACCATGGCAACTGGCAGTCAGGGGTGAGTGTCAGGGGGATAGATAGGCTACTTATCTTTGCTAGCTAAGACCCACAGGTTGGTTTCTGTGTTGCAATCATGAGGCTTTTACACTCTCTTCTGCGGACGATAGACCCCATAGGTAGGTAGCCCTGGGAGATGAGAGTTCACAGATCTCTGGATGGATCCCTGAGGAAGAAAGAGGAAGGGGAAAAAAGCGAAAGAAAATCAATGCGATAATAGGAGATAAGGCTGTTGAGCCTTTATAGTACCGTAAGGTCCACACCACCAATACAGACCAGAGACGAGGAATGTGTCCCAGATGGCACCCTATTCTACTATATAGTGCACTACTGTTAACCAAAGCCCTATGGGCCTGGGTCAAAAGTAGTTCACCATAAAGGGAATAGGGTGCCATATAGGATGCAGACCTTACCTTAGCTCTGTACCATCAGGCTCTGTCCACCTTTCCTTTATAAACCCAGCCCAGAGACTGGATTTACCGTGTTTATCCAAGTGGCACTTGCAGACCCTCCTCACTTCCTCTCAACCTATACCTTCCATGGAGGTTGTTAGGTCAACAACCAAAAGTACTGACTCGTCTGGAGTGTTTAGTGTTGAGGTAAAAAAAAAAGTGACAAGGGTGCAATTACGGCCTGCAATTCAGGGCGTTCCTTTATGTGGGCATTCCTGCATCTGCAGAAACCCCTATTTATTTTCTATTGGTCCATTTTTAAGCTAGGACAAGCAGAAGGCAGGGCTCTCCAGTACAGTAGGTGTCGTTAATGCACAATAAAGTTGGATGCCAGCCGCCGATAAACCCCACAGAAGAAGCTAGCTGTACACCGTTAGACAGTGTCCTTCGTCCTCGCCTGTCGTGCACTGTTTCCCGACAGCGAGGGCAGGTGTTCATCAGGCGGTAGCAAAGGACTCTGTGTGCTAGCTTAGCTAGGCTGGTACACAGCAGGCGGGAGCAACACCATGTACTAGTTATAGCTAGCACATTGTGTCCCTAACTTGTAAGGCAATTCAGGGCGTTCCTTTATGTGGGCATTCCTGCATCTGCAGAAACCCCTATTTATTTTCTATTGGTCAATTTTTAAGCTAGGACAAGCAGAAGGCAGGGCTCTCCAGTACAGTAGGTGTATTTAATGCACAATAAAGTTGGATGCCAGCTGCCGATAAACCCCACAGAAGAAGCTAGCTGTACACCGTTAGACAGTGTCCTTCGTCCTCGCCTGTCGTGCACTGTTTCCCGACAGCGAGGGCAGGTGTTCATCAGGCGGTAGCAAAGGACTCTGTGTGCTAGCTTAGCTAGGCTGGTACACAGCAGGTGGGAGCAACACCATGTACTAGTTATAGCTAGCACATTGTGTCCCTAACTTGTAAGATAGCCAGTTTGCTAACACTAGCAACTCAAGCCCTTTTGTTCACCTGACCTAGAATTCCTTACAATCAAATGCCAAAAGCATTATCAACAAGAGAGTTCTCTTCGATTATAGTCACAGCCGTGTATATCCACCCCCAAGTAGAAACCTCGACGGCCCTGAAAGAACTTCACTGGACTCTATGTAAACTGGAAACCATATATCCTGAGATTGCATTTATTGTAGCTGGGGATTTTAACAAAGCTAATGAGAACAAGGCTTCCTAAATTCCACCAGCATATTGAAGGCGCGACACGAGCTGGTAGCATTCTGGACCATTGCTTCTCTAACTTCCACGATGCATACAAAGCCCTCCCCCCCTCGGCAAATCTGACCATGACTCAATTTTGTTGCTCCCAGCCTATAGACAGAAACTAAAACAGGAAACACCCATGCACAGGTCTATCCAGCGCTGGTCTGACCAATCGGATTCCATGCTTCAAGATTTCTTTGATCACGTGGACTGGAATGTGTTCTGGGTAGCCTCAGACAATAACATTGACGTATACGCTGACTCGTGAGTGAGTTTATTAGCAAGATGTTGTACCCACGGTGACTATTAAAACCTTCCCAAACCAGAAACCATGGATTGATGGCAGCATTCGCGCAAAACTGAAAGCGCCAACCAACACTTTTAATCATGGCAAGGTGACTGGAAACATGACAGAATACAAACAGTGTAGCTATTCCCTCCGGCAGGCAATCAAACAAGCAAAGCGTCAGTATAGAAACAAAGTAGAGTCGAAATTCAACAGCTCAAACACGAGACGTATGTGGCAGGGTCTACAGTCAATCACGGATTGCAAAAAGAAAACCAGCACCGTAGCGGCCAACGACATGTTGCTCCCAGACAAATTAAACAACTTTGCTCGTTTTGAGGACAATACAGTGTCACTGACACAGCCCGCCACCAAAGCCTGTGGGTTCTCCTTCACCGTGGCCAACGTGAGTAAAACGTTTAAACGTCTTAACACACGCAAGGCTGCCAGCCCAGACTGCATTCCTAGCCGTGTCCTCAGAGCATGCGCAGACCAGCTGGCTGGTGTGTTTACGGACATATTCAATCAATCCCTATCCCAGTCTGCTGTGCCCACATGCTTCAAGACAGCCACCATTGTTCCTGTTCCCAAGAAATCTAAGGTAACTGAACTAAATGACTATCACCCCGTAGCACTCACTTCTGTCATCATGAAGTGCTTTGAGAGACTAGTCAAGAATCATATCCTCTCCACCCTAACTGATACCCTAGACCCACTCCAATTTGTTTACCGCCCCAATAGGTCCACAGACCACGCAATTGCCATCACACTGCACACTGCCCTATCCCATCTGTACAAGAGGAATACTTATGTAAGAATGCTGTTCATTGACTACAGCACTGCATTTAACACCATAGTACCCTCCAAACTCGTCATTAAGCTCGAGACCCTGGGTCTTGACCCCGCCCTGTACAACCGGGTCCTGGACATTCTAACGGGCCGCCCCCAGGTGGTGAGAGTAGGAAACAACATCTCCATCCTACTGATCCTCAACACTAGGGCCCCACAAGGTTGCGTTCTCAGCCCTCTCCTGTACTCCCTGTTCACCCATGACTGCGTGGCCAAGCACGCCTCCAACTCAATCATCAAGTTTGCAGACAACATTACAGTGATAGGCTTGATTACCAACAACGACAAGACTGCCTACAGGGAGGAGGTGAGGGCCCTCAGAGTGTGGTGTCAGGAAAATAACCACTCACTCAACGTCAACAAAACAAAGGAGATGATCGTGGACTTTGGGGAACAGCAGAGGGAGCATCCCCCCATCCACATCGACAGGACAGTAGTGGAGAAGTTGGAAAGTTTTAAGGTCCATGAAGTACATATCACGGACAAACTGAAATGTTCCACCCACACAGAGAGCGTGGTGAAGAAGGCGCAACAGCACCTCTTCAATCTCAGGAGGCTGAAGACATTTGGCTTGTCACCTAAAACACTCACAAACTTTTACAGATGCACAATCGAGAGCATCCTGTTGGGCTGTATCACCGCCTGGTACGGCAACTGCTCCACCCACAACTGCAAGGCTCTCCAGATGGTAGTGCGGTCTGCCCAACGCATCACCAGGGGCAAACTACCTGGCCTCCAGGACACCTACACCAACCGATGTCACAGGAAGGCCAAAATGATCATCAAGGACAACAACCACCCGAGCCACTGCCTGTTCACCCCGCTATTATCCAGAAGGCGAGGTCAGTACAGGTGCATCAAAGCTGGGACCGAGAGACTGAATAACAGCTTCTATCTCAAGGCCATCAGACTGTTAAAGAGCCATCACTAACATAGAGAGGCTGCTGCCAACTTACAGACTCAAATCTCTGGCCACTTTAATACATTTAACAAATGGATTTAATATAGGTGTCACTAATCACTTTAAACAACGCCACTTTAATGATGTCTACATATCCTAAATTACTCATCTCATTTGTATGTACTGTATTCTATACCATCTACTGCATCTTGCCTATGCCGCACGGCCATCGCTCATCCATATATTTATATGTACATATTCTTATTCGTGTAGGAACCAATGGGATGCTCGTGGGGGAGGGGGGTGTTCATGTAGGAACCAATGGGATGCTCGAAGGAATGCGCATGTGCAGAAATCCTTCAAATTGCAGGTTGCAGTTGCACACAATTGAAAACAGTGGTCGAAATGTGTTTGTGTGTGAACTAAAAAATTATGCACAATCGTGTGCATGCAACTGGGTTTGCCCTTGAATTGTCCGTCCAACTTGACATCATGCTTCTTCCAATTTTAGATAGGTACACACAAGTCACAGACTATCTCTGAAGAATTTCCTTCTCAGGATTTATCAAATGTGTCTATATCTTATTGTGGCTTGATTTGATTAAATTATACTAATACAATACACTCTTATAAAAAATAGGGTTCTAAAATGTATGTTATTTATATTTGAGTAGAACAATATTAATGAACCAATAATGTACATGCAAAAACACAGATATTGAAACAAACAATTTTTAAAAATCTATCTGCAATAGAGCATGCTGGGAAATATGACCATGATGTGCATGGTTTTGGTTCATTGCTGGTTATTAACACCAACACGGGGTATGTTGCACCACTGAGTATGTTGCACCACTGAGTGCTAATTTAACTCTTTATAGTTTTAATTTTACTCTTGAATCAACACAAGAAAAGTAACACAAAAATATACACTAGTTAACACTGGCTAATTTGCTGTGTGCTATGAAAGGGACATATAGTATCTGCAAGCTTCCATATATTTCAAGAACCTTTCAGAATAACTGTAGATGCCACGTCAAGAAACCCACAATTAACTCAAAGGTTCTTTATCGGGCAAGAGTTCTCCAAGGAACCTTAAGAGCTGAGGAAGAACCCTTTTAAGAATCCTTTTTTCCTCCCGTGTAGAGTAAGCTCTTGCCTCTTACAGCAGGCTCTTGCACTACTACAGAGGTTGGGAGTGGATGTCTGTCTGCCAGCGCCGAATACTTCCCATCTGTTGTCATGAAATACAAGAAAATACCTCACACACACCCTCAGACAGACAACCCCTCCTCCCCCCTCCCTCAACACCTCCTCCCTCATCCCTCTCTCCACCCCCATTCTCCCTGTTATGTTCAAAATAGTCCTCATAGACACAACATCTTGGGTTTGCATCCCAAATGGCACCCTATTCACTTTATAGTGCACTACTTTTGACCAGGGCCCATTGGGCACTATATAAGGAATAGAGTGCGATTTAGGGAAGGAATAGAGTGCCATTTGGGACAAATCCTATGCCCTATCATTGAGTTATTGCTGCTGCAAACACTTTTACACTTTTAGCCATAAAAGCTAGGTTAAAGAAAACACACTGGCTAAGTGATACGTGCTGAATGGTGCTATTGTTAAGGGTGTTATGTCGTCTCTGGTTTCAGCTGACTGCCCGTTTGTGCGTTTTAAAACAGCCCTTAAAGCATTATGGATACTTCAGAGGCCCATTTCTCCTGTCTGCTTGCAACCCCATCTTTGCTGAATCTCTAAAGCTATTATAAAACCTGAATTCCATTGTGTGCTATTCTCTGTTCTTCTCAGAATGAGTAGTTATTATTTCATTATTTCAAATCAAAAAGCCATGGCGTAATTTAGTTGCAGTGTTTCATTAACAATGTCTATGGGAAAGAGGTATGTAAGACAACAGCTGATGCACACAATGCAATCGTGAGTTGTGGAATCTGAGCTCGTCTCAAATAATGCTAGTTAAGTAGTGCAGTGTATCCCACATTTTGGTACATTATCTACATAAAAAAAAGATAAACAGACATTGCCTTTCCCAATGGTGATTTACAATTACTCAACATTACATCCCTCTATGATCTGAGTTTTCTGTGCCACATCATTGCGGTGACATTTGCTTTTCTTTACTGTTAGTTATCTAGAAGGCTATGTTGTCTAAACAACCCAGTTATTTCAATAGATCAATAGATTTGTGAAGGCCTTTCATACAGAGGACCTTTTGTTATTCCAAGCTAACCAGCTTGGTAGAAAGCAACGCTGTCAAGCCACTGATATTTGGGAATTTTAATTAGCTTATGTATCATTCATACAACAATTTACCGTTGGTGCTCTATTTCTATCTAACATTTGAGACACGATTATCTGGTTTAGCTTTTGGAGTATTTGTGCCAAAGAGTACTATAAGAATCCAGTGTTTACGATAATTCTTAACTCCAAAATGTGCTTGCTTTGCTTGGTTTGTTAACTTGGGTAAGACACTAAGACGTTGATATCAAAAAGCCTACATTAAAAATCATCTATTTGCATGAGGCAGATGCATTTGATGAAACGTGTTATAACATGCATTACAAAACATCCAGTGATGTAACATGGCATAACATTATCTGAGCCAGCTAGACACTGAAATACTTAGGGCTCTATTCAATCTGTATCTCTGAAGAAAGGTAATTTCCTATTGAGCTGACATCTGCAGCTTTCACCATGAATGCGGCTCCGCTAACGCGGGAATATTGCCTTTAGTCAAAATGACGCCAGTGGGGATGGCTGATGTTTAATGGGCTCTTAACCAACCGTGTTATTTTGATAGTTGTTTTGCATTGTTTGTAATTTATTTTCCACATAATGTTGCTGCTACCGTTTCTTGTGATCGAAAAGAGCTTCTGGACATCAGAACAGCGATTACTCACCTTGAACTGGACTAATCATTTTTCTTTAATGAGTCAAACGAGAGGGATTTACTCCAGACACAGAACAGGCCCTCATCCCCGTCATTTGCAGCAGAAAGAGAAAGAGGTTTTGCGGAAGGAGATCGGGGTGCCTTGTGAGGATCCGGCGACGAGTGGCTAATCTGCCTTCGCCAAGCGTACTATTGGCCAATGTACAATTGCTGGATAATAAGTGGACGAACTACAAGCACGTATATCCTACCAACGGGACATTAAAAACTGTAATACAGCCACGACTGTGTTTTTATTACAGGGACATTGAAAACTGTTCAGCCACGACTGTGTTTCACGAGTCGTGGCTGAACGACGACATGAATAACATACAGCTAGCAGGTTATACACTGTATCGGTAGGATAGAACAGTCGCCTCTGGTAAGACAACCAAGCTGGTCTGACCAGCATGATCTCTCTGGTTATGGTGCAGACCAGTATGGTCTAGCTGGTCAAGCTGGTCTGAACAGCATGGTCTAGCTTAGGCCTGGTCAATTATTTTCCATGAAGGACCACATTCGATTATATTTTTGAATCAGAATCATATTACAGGATTATACATCATGTGTATGACTGTGTTGACAGATATATCTACTGTAAATCACGTCCAGATATACTACTTAATTTACTGTTTTAAATGCACAGAAATAGACCACATCCATGTTTTCCTTTTGGTAGGTATTTTCATTATTAAACATTCAATGAACTACAAGGAGGGAAAAGTACATTGTGCATTCAGCACCACGGACAGAACTCTTGTTAATGGGTTGTACAAAAATACAAGAAAGAGAGAGAGCTCAACATTACATTTAAACTGCTCAATCAGTGTGAGGAGTGAAGTCTCTGATGGTTATTGACTAGAGCAGTAAAGTCAGGTATAGTTTCTGACATCGCTATGCACAGGATTGCTGAGAGGTGAGAGTCAGTAAGAGATGATCTGTGCCTTGACTTGTTATATTTCATCACTGAAAATGTCTGTTCACATACATATGTTGACCCAAAAAGTACAAACATCTTCTGAGCATAACTCCTAATCTTTGGAAAGTTTTGTTCATCGAGAGATGCATAGAACCTCATCAGTGACATTGTTTTGAATAGTTCTCCAATCACTGCATCAGACTGAAGATTGATAAGCTCAAGTTGCAAGTCAGTGGGAGCGTTATCCACATTGAAGGTGAAAAGAGAAAAAACCAACAGCATGTCATTTTCCAACACTTTGAAATCCTCAAAACGACAAGAATACTCACCGTTCAAAGCACGCAGCAGCGGTGTATACTTCTCCCGCTAGTCATCTGATAGGGAACAGACTAGTAGTGTCGGAAGGTGGGTGAGATTGTTGGCTTCTACTTGATGGGTCAGGAGGATCAATTTTCCATTGAAGGCTTTGACAAAGCTGTACATCTGATGTGCAAAAAGGCCCTTCCCTTGTAGTTTGGAATTCAGTTCATTCTTGAGGGCCATTGATGTCCACAGTGAAGGCAAAATCAGCCAACCATTCTTTATCTTGCAGTTGAGGGAAATCCACATATTTTCTTTTAATTTGCAAAACTGTATTGAATCAGGTCTGGGGCCGCATATGGCACCCGGGCCGGCCTTTACCCAGGCCTGGTCTAGCTGGTTATGCTGGCAGATCGTTATGTTTTCACTGGTGACAAGCCTTCACTGTGTTTTGGTCACTTGTGACCAGCGTAAG
Source organism: Salmo salar (assembly GCF_965601325.2). Taxonomy (NCBI): domain Eukaryota; kingdom Metazoa; phylum Chordata; class Actinopteri; order Salmoniformes; family Salmonidae; genus Salmo; species Salmo salar. The sequence goes on along the minus strand of NC_138309.1, from coordinate 21,099,629 downwards.
CTAAAGCAAAAATAGCATCAAGTGACATTATGTTGACAAAAGGATGTTTAATTTCCATTGGAATCCAGCCAGAGTGAATCCCAAAATCTGCATTCAGAATGACTACCAGGGTGAAAAGGATGATATAATGAGACTACCTAAAGCATCTAAACTGGAACAACCATTTCAGTAATAGGTGCAATAAATCCACCTAACAGATTGGATTACTTTAGATATGTTTTTTATCTTTGTGTCGCATATGATCAATTAATTGATTAATTAATCCATCAGTGTACATGCAAAACACATATATTGCAATAAACAATAAAAAAAATCTCATATTCTCTTTTGCCAGCTGCCTGAATTTCCTCCTACACCACTGTATGATACAGATTGTTAAAATATTAGAACCAATAGACACTGTCATTTTTCCCTTTGGGGGAAGCTTTTTGGGTGCCACGTAGAACCCTTTTATTTGTCCCTGCACACCAGGAGGCTCTCATGTAGTCTATATTATCATGGATCTGGGCTTCAGAAATGCAAGTTATGATTGTGAATACCAAACATCACTCTCTCTTTATTTTCTTTATCTTACAGCTCTCACTCTCTGTCTTTCTCTCTCTCTCTCTCTCTCTCTCTCTCTCTTCCGCCCCCTCCTGTCTTGCTGATAATGTGATACGGCGAGTCTGAGTTAATAAAGCTTGAAGTACGTGTTGTCATTCCGACTGTCAATCATTATAATTATTCAGATGGAGTAGAGATTAGAGTGTGAGGTGGTGGAGGTCTAGGAACACTAGCTACCAAAGCTACTACTTTACACTACAGTGCCGTCTGTATGGAGGAAGTGTTTTCACAGTGAAGAGAGAGGAGCCAGTGCCTCTCACAACCTCCACTGGAATATCTCCTTTTATTTCCCTTTTTCCATCTTTCTTTCATCTCTTTCCTTCCTGTCTCCCCTTTATTAGTAGAGTGGCCTCATGGATGTTCAAGGTGAACTGCTTATTTCGTGGTTTATTGTAATGACTCGGATATGAACTATAACAGGAAAAAAAGTAAACAACAAACATAGTTAACAGACACAGAGAAAGAGACATTTACCAGCTTGAGAGAGACAAGAAGTATGTATGTATATATCGTTAGAGTTGTGGAATAGAAGAATTTTCTATTTCAAAGTGAAAGTACATTTGCTCGCTATCTCCATTAAAAATCCATCTGTGGAAGTGGGTTAGAATGGAGTGCTCTAGACAGAATCCCCCCTAATGGGAAGTGCGGCCTGGGTAGCTAGTCGTCCTGAATGAGTCCTCTCCTCTAATTTGTCCTAATGAGTGCATTTTCTCTCTCTCTCGCTCTCTCTCCGCTCTCTCTCTCTCTGTTTCTCTCTCTCTGTCTCTCTCTCGTTCCAGACAACACTGCCAGTATCATTGCGCGCCGGAGGCGGTTCAGCCGACTGGTCCAGGAGTTGTATGAGCTGCCCATCGTGGTGTGGGATGGTGGGGAACCGGCACTGAGCGGCACCAGCACACTGACCCTGCAGGTGTGCCCATGTCAGTGGAACGGGAGGGTGCAGACGTGCCAGGATGAGAGGGGCCTCCTCTCCTCGGCAGGCCTCAGCACGGGGGCCCTGATAGCCATCCTGCTGTGCATCGTCATCTTGCTGGGTAGGTGTTGCCTGGGTCTGGGTAACATCAAGCCTAAGGGTATGGAGGAGGTAATGGGCCGCCTGGCGGGCCTCACGCCTTAGGTGCATATTGGTGGGGATGATGGAGGGTATGGGTGCAGGCCTGGATGGCATCACGCTTTAGGGCATGTTTGTGGAACACCCCGGGGGCATCTTGTCTGAGGGGCAAGGTGGTGAAGGGTATGGGCGTTAAAAACGCCTGGCAACATGGTGAAGTGTAAGGAGTAGAGCAGCAGGAAGAGGAGTGGAGACCTCACAGTAGGAGGGATGACAGACCAAGGGTAGAGGAGGAGATAGGGAGAGAGATGAATGGAAGGGTAAGGAAGGACACAAGTGGGTTTTAGAAAGAGGGAGGATAGGGACAAGGTCAGGATGATGTAGAGGTGGATAACGGAGAGTTAGTGAGATTGGGCCAGATGGGGAGATGGATGAGTGAAGAAAAATGGACTAAGAGGAGAATAGAAGGAGGTAAAGGAAGGGATACGAGACTTTAGAGAGTGTGGCATAGAAGGGGGATAGAGCTGTGTTAGACCTGTCCAGAGATTTTCTGATGCTTTCTATTTCCATAGAGTCAGGATACACACACTATTTAGGTTAAATTAATGTGTTGTATATTAAATGCTTCACAGAGAATTCATGTGCCACAGAATTCATGTGAATTTCAGCAAAGGGGAAACGGCACTGCCCCCACTGCCAAATACCAACAAAGTGCCTCTCTAGAGCAAACAGAACAGCGGTAGGACTGTGAAGAGACTGTGTATAATGAACAGAATCCGCCATCACCCACTCACCCCATCTCCCTTGATTGTCTGTGGACATCGGTGCGTGAAGGTGATGAATATTCATATCAGTCTCACCACGGCTTTGTCAGATACTGAGGCACCCAGCAACTAAAAGCCATCATCACGGTTTGAAGCAAACACATGAGTGAGAGACTGCAGAGTGAGAGATTGCAGAGTGAGAGACATATGGAGTGAGTGAGTGAGTGAGTGAGTGAGTGAGTGAGTGAGTGAGTGAGTGAGTGAGTGAGTGAGTGAGTGAGTGAGTGAGTGAGTGAGTGAGTGAGTGAGTGAGTGAGTGAGTTCTGGATACCTAAATACAGGACTTCGAGATCGAGATACTGTCTGGTGCAGGAAAATTGAGATACGGTGGGGAAGGGAGTGTGATACAAAGCTGTTTCATGCCAAGAGAGAGATTGACTCAATGAAGGTCTTACTTTAATGAGCCATCCTCATTATACTAAAAACACCACAAACACCCCCCCTCCCAAAACAATGCATCGTGTGACACCATAACCTCCGCACAATCACATTACACAGTACACAACAACAGTACAATACACCCACCAGCACCACATTACAACCGTACATCCAGCCCCTCCTCTCCAGCTATACAGACAGCCCCCCTGAGCGAACATACCTCTGGAAACATCTCCACACTGTTGATCATTTTGTAAATCTCGAACTGAAACCTAAGACATGCAGAGACCATACATTTGAATAATAACACTGGAGCTCCCCACAACCAAACAAGACAACACATTGAATATATATCCATGGTCCACCCTATCTAAGGCTTTCTCCTGGTCCAAGGAAACCATTTAAAAATGTACATTTGAAAGCCTTGACAGGCATGTCCCTGATTATGAACAGATTATCAGTGATTGAGCATCCTGGTGAAAAGCAAATGTCTTGTGCCAATGACTGTTGAAAGGAACGTTTCAACACTGTAGTTGGGTAATTGGGGAGCAGAATGGGAGGGAAAGAGATAGGAGGTTCAAAAGACTGAGGGATGCAGAGGATGGGTTTGAATCTGTTGAAGCTAGTAATAACAAGGGAGAGGGTTTGTCAAGGAAGATTGGTGTTAAATTCAAACAGTGAGTGAGCCGGACACCAGTTCGAGTTCTGGAGGTGAAATGGAAGGGGTAGAAAGTGTTGTGAGGAGCTCGGTGCCCAAGCCTTGCATTGATGGACATGGTTATGATAAAGATAAGTTTGGTCCAGTGGGAGTGAGATTTTTGAAGTTGGATGGAAAAGATGGTGGGTACTGTTGAGTCGGTGAAGGTATCCCCCCCCCCCCACACACACACACACACACACACACACACTACTAAATTCTTTATGATGGCAGCCATGTTTGTTTATGTTTGACAAGCAGAAATGGACTAATCCAAGAATACCATTTGCTTTAAGACACAAATAAACAAAGTCAAAGATGGCTGCACCCATTGCCTGAGTAAGATCAACTTAGTTTGTCCACTTTTGAGTTTATTACAAATGTCCGATGTGCTTGTTAAAATGTTCGATGTGATTGTATTCAAGAACTGAAGCACATGACTTGAAAAGTCATTTTACTGTTTTTAAGAAATTACAAAGCAAATAGTGTTATCACCTCAAATATTATCACCTCAAATACAAGCCTACTGCCTAGCCTAGCCGTAGGGCGATAGCTAAAACAGGTTGCCAGATATGAAAACATTTTATGGGGGTTTCTAGTCAGTAATACTTGAAGTTTATGCAAATGTGAACACGTTTTGGAAAGAGATTGATAACTGGTCCACCATCGTAACATTCAGCCCGTATATGACGCCAATTTAAAAACCTAGATAATCCTGTCCAAATTTAAGAACTTATACCCATTTTATCTACTATCTACAACCTCGCCTCACTCATTAATTCAAAAAATGAACAAAAAGTATTTAGGATGCCAGCGTTTCCCTTAGCCATGGTCGGCATATGAAATACAGTGCATTCGGAAAGTATTCAGACCCCTTGACTTTTTACAAATTTTGTTACGTTACAGCCTTATTCTAAAATTGATTAAATAAAAAAATTCCCTCATCAATCTACGCACAACACCCCATAATGACAAAACAGAAATAGGTTTTTAGAAATTCTTGAAAAAAACAATAAAAAAAACTAACAGAAATACCTTATTTACATAAGTATTCAGACCCTTTAATATGAGATTTGAAATTGAGCTCAGGGGCATCCTGTTTCCATTGTTTATCCTTGAGATGTTTCTACAACTTGATTGGAGTCCAGCTGTGGTAAATTCAATTGATTGGACATTATTTGGAAAGGTATAAACCTGTCTATATAAGGTCCCACAGTTGACAGTGCATGTCAGAGCAGAAGAAATAGCCATCAGGTCAAAGCCATCAGAGCTCAGAGACAGGATTGTGTCGAGGCACAGATCTGGGGAAGTGTACCGTAAACATTTCCGCAGCATTGAAGAACACAGTGGCCTCTATCATTCTTAAATGGAAGAAGTTTGGAACCACCAAAGCTCTTGCTAGAGCTGGACACCCGGCCAAACTGAACAATCGGGGGAGAAGGGCCTTGGTCAAGGAAGTGACCAAGAACCCGATGGTCACTCTGACAGAGTTCCTCTGTGGAGATGGGAGAACCTTCCAGAAGGGCAACCATCTCTGCAGCACTCCACCAATCAGGACCTTATGGTAGAGTGGCCAGACGGAAGCCACTCCTCAGTAAAAGGCACAACAGCCCGCTTGGAGTTTGCCAAAAGGCACCTAAAAACTCTCAGACCATGAGAAACAAGATTCTCTGGTCTGATGAAACCAAGATTGAACTATTTGGCCTGAATGCCAAGTGCCACATCTGGAGGAAACCTGACACCATCACTATGGTGACGCATGGTGGTGGCGGCATATGTATATATTTTTTTCTTTCTTTGCTTTCCGGCCCACGGGATGGGTTGTTAATGTTTGTCTCTGTGTTATGATTATGGTGGTTAATGCTTTGTATTTGTATACCTTTAAAAAAAAGTGGGAGCCCACGGGTGGATGATCGCTAACTATTAATTTACATGAATTTACCCGCAAAAAATATAATATAGATTTGGTGACAAAAATCATGTCATTAGTGCGCAGCAAGACTTTCTCGACTCATTTCTTTCATGATTTATTTGAGAAATACTGCATCAAACACCTTAGCTAGATGTAAAATTGTATGACTAAGACCTCCTTAGCAAAAATGTAGAAATGATTTACAGATTTCTTGATTTATCTTAGATTGATTCGGACTATTTTAAGGAAATTACTATTTGGAGGAAAGGGCTATGTTGTTGCCATGGTAACTGAAGAGGGACTAACAACAGTACCTGCCGGGGTACGATATACAAACATAATACACCCACATCAAACCACATCCCCCAGACAACTCTTGTTTGGGTAAAGTCTTGGCCGCTAGCCTTTCTTTGTGAGCAAAATTCAAAACAAGGCCAAATGAGTAAGTGCAGTCGACCTATAATAATCAATGTACACGCAAAAACAGATATTGAAACAAACCATTCCAAAAATCTACCTGCAATGAGCATGCTGGGAAATATGATAATGATTGGTGTAAAATTCTGTTTATTAATGTCAAGAACAAAAAATATATGTTCCAACCCATATGATCTAGTACACAAAACATTTACAAATATGATGGTATAATAATAAAAAAAATTGTGAATGAATAAGCCTTTTCATACTTTGTAATATGTCTATATATCATTAAAATCTGTTTTAAGAACATCTACTCAAAATATTTCACCTTCTTTACCAAACATACCATGACATTATTGATAGTCAAACAGACAAGGGAGAAGGGCTATGTAAAGGGCTCGATTTTGTTGTTCTGAGCATATGCAATGTGTCTGACGTAAAACAAATGTTTGACTTCCACACAAAATGACTTAATTATTTTAGGTTTAAGGAAGTGTGTAGGTTGCATACTTTATCTTAAAGCTATGGAAGTTATGTATTTAGATCTGCCTGCTCAAGACAAGTTCAGCGATTGCTTTGCTATGTCTGTGCCGTGAAGCAGTCGAGCTGGATAAATGTTTTTCTGCCCCTTTGACGTAACATTGCAGTGAAGTGATGTAAATTGATATAATGATGTAGCCGACCACCAGCGGGAGGCAATACACGTTTATTCGACAGAGGACGTTGACATGGTCCTAGGAAGGTCTAGATGGCTGTCTTCTGATTTATAAAACGGTGCGAAATCAACAAAATTAGTAATGTAAACATCTACATATGTTTTTGTAAGTAATTCTAGTGCCCGATTTCGGGGGCTGTCAACTTAAGAGGTTAGGAAAAACCATTTAAGAACCCAGATTTTTAAACAGGGTCGTGAGCATTAGGAAAAAATTAAATGTTCTGCCTCGACCTAGCTCAAAATCTAGGCATCGGATAATAACAAGAGTACAGCCTCCATAAAATTTCCATTGGATTTGCCATGTTTCAGAAGTTACAAGTTTGTAGGTGTAACAGTTTTTATTAAATTAATAATTTATTGCTCTCATGTGCCCAATAAAAACCAACTATGTGCAACTTTTTAATAGCATTTCTGATAATGCTAATATCTTTTTCATCTGAATCTCAAGAGTTCTAAAACCGGGTACAGCAACTCGGTTGCTCAACAACTCAGCATCACAAGCCTTTCACGCTCTTATCCTTTGATGTGTCACTGTTGTCGCTTTTGGTGTGATAGTGATGGCAATGGGCTACCATAGGTTGTGTAAGCTGTGTGGTTGTTTTACAAAAAAAAAAAGTAAAATAAGTGGTAAAACAACAACAAAATCATTGCTTGCTTGTGCGACCTGTGCGTAGTCAAAATAAAATGCAATGCTTGCTAACTTGTTTAGCTGCGTCAGTGGTTCCCAACCAGGGGTACTAAGACTCATGAGACCATAGACTTACTAGTAAAATGCACATGATGGGATACTTCAGGGGTACTCCGGGCAGTCTTCAATTCAGTTAGTGTTACACTAACTGAAAAAGGGTGGGAACCACTGAGCTACATGATCAAATTAGTCTGTTTCCAACAAATCAACTGCTTTAGATGATTGTCTTTTAACCAAGCAAGATAAACAAACGTTCAATCAGCACTGAGTGAATGAACAAAAACTTGTTGGAACAAATGCTTCCTATTATCACCAGACTGTCCATTTAAATAGACTGTCAAGTTAACATGTTTACGACTGGGTTTGTAGCGTAATGGTTAGCGTTACCACCTAGGGCTCTACATGTTCTCATTTATAGTTTGACAGGCACTCACACACACTTATTTAAATTTATTAGGTGGCTCTTAAAAGAGCCTTTGGGTTCGTGGAGTGGCAGGCAAGTGACTGAGTGTGGTGGTGTGTACTACTGCGTGCGTCTTGCTAGAGCGGAGAAGAGACCTGGTCCCGTTTCCACCTAGCATCTCAGAAAGGGTCTTAGGAATCCTGTTAAACTGATTTAAGGCAAAATAAATCCCAGTTTAGAGCATGTTTTAGGATGATGTTTTTTTTTTATTTATTTTTATTTCACCTTTATTTAACCAGGTAGGCAAGTTGAGAACAAGTTCTCATTTACAATTGCGACCTGGCCAAGATAAAGCAAAGCAGTTCGACAACATACAACAACACAGAGTTACACATGGAGTAAAACAAACATACAGTCAATAATACAGTAGAAAAATAAGTCTATATACAATGTGAGCAAATGAGGTGAGGTAAGGGTTAAGACACTGCCCAGACAAACTCTGAGCTAGGAGTAAAATCAATTCATAAAAGTTTCTCAGCTGGTAATCATGACAGTTTGAGGTACCGCAAAGGAAAGATGGTGATGACTCTCATTGACATTGTTGCAAACTGGGGAATAACCAATCATGACGAGGCACTGCAAGTTGTGAACACTATAGCATGTGTCGCTTCAGAGATACTGCGCAAGAGATGCTGTTGCAGGTTTAGATTATTTATGCATTGATCATATAGATTGATAATTTTACCAACTCCAAAGGAATTGCATGTGGCGCAGGAACCCCTGATTTGCTGCATTTTTCTATTATCAAAATACCATCTGGTAACTCTAAACTGGTTGGGACAGCTCATGAGGTCTCTTAAATATCTGTTGACTTGGTGTGACTCTTATGACTAAAGAGGATTCATGCATCACTTTTATTTTTACCCATAGGAGTAGGAGTGAAATGTCAATATTCTCAGCACTTACAACACATTTTCTAGTCTGATGACACTTTGTGGATGCGGGCCCAGGGCTGAACGCGGAATGAGAAAATGTTGTTAAATAGCCTACCTGTTTAATGTGAATCCTGCGACGTGGTAATCCTCAGTTGCTGGGACCGCTGCTGTTTGTCCCGGCACACTGCCAAACCGCAAAGTCTGAAGAGCTGCTACTTGGCAAAACAGCTAGCCTAGCTGCTAGCTTTCAAGCTAGACAGGTTTCCTTGACAGTTTGAACACATCCCGCGATACCGTTCACCCTTGTGGATGGGATAGTCCCGGGCTTGTGGCTGTTTAAATCCCTGTTATTTGTTGCTGTTTCCATCGGCCCTGCGAGCTGTGCTGGATGGAATTCTGTCGAGTCCCAGTGTTAGCCTACGTTGCCACCATCATGCCGCCCAAAGTTAAGAAAGTTTGGAGTAATAGAGATGACAGTGTTTTGCTATCACAGGTGCAGGATCTTTTAAATCAATAAAAATATGTCTACAAGCAATTGTTACAGAAACAGGAAAATAGCTTCAAGAGCTTTTTCCAAATAATGGTGAAATCAACTAACAAAAGAGTAAACCTTAAGAGACCTTAAGAACAGTTTGCAGTTCTCCCAGGGAGCGGTGGATGTCCTGAAAGAGACTTGCAGCAAGATGACAATAAACTAAGTCCACGCGAGATGTCATCAGCACTGTCTATGAACAGTGGTGTAAAGTACTTTTAAGTAATTTTTTGAGGTATCTGTACTTTACTATTTATATTTTTGGCAACTTTTATTTTTACTTAACTACATTTCTTAAGAAAATAATGTACTATTTACTCTATACATTTTCCCTGACACCAAAAGTACTCTGTATTTTGAAAAAAATATTTTGAAAAAAGTATTTTGAATGCTTAGCAAGACAGGAAAGTGGTCCAAATCACACAGTTATCAAGAGAACATCCCTGGTCATCTCTGATCCTTTGGACACACTAAACACAAATGCTTTGTTTGTAAATTACAGTGGGGGAAAAAAGTATTTGATCCCCTGCTGATTTTGTACGTTTGCCCACTGACAAAGAAAGAATCAGTCTATAATTTTAATGGTAGGTTTATTTGAACAATGAGAGACAGAATAACAACAAAAAAATCCAGAAAAACGCACATCAAAAATGTTATAAATTGATTTGCATTTTAATGAGGGAAATAAGTATTTGACCCCCTCTCAATCAGAAAGATTTCTGGCTCCCAGGTGTCTTTTATACAGGTAACGAGCTGAGATTAGGAGCACACTCTTAAAGGGAGTGCTCCTAATCTCAGTTTGTTACCTGTATAAAAGACACCTGTCCACAGAAGCAATCAATCAGATTCCAAACTCTCCACCATGGCCAAGACCAAAGAGCTCTCCAAGGATGTCAGGGACAAGATTGTAGACCTACACAAGGCTGGAATGTGCTACAAGACCATCGCCTAGCAGCTTAGTGAGAAGGTGACAACATTTGGTGTGATTATTCGCAAATGGAAGAAACACAAAAGAACTGTCAATATCCCTCGGCCTGGGGCTCCATGCAAAATGTCACGTTACAGCAGAGATCCTGTATTTTCGATAAAGAGGCTATAGAAGGACAAGAAATGGTCAGACAGGGCACTTCCCATATAGACTCTTCCCATATAGACTCTTGCCATATGAGTTCTGTTATACTCACAGACACCATTCAAACAGTTTTAGAAACCTTAGGGTGTTTTCCGGCCATGAAAATACTGCCCCCTATCCCTAACAGATTTTAAGAGTTACCAGCAAGCATCGTAATAATATAATAATGCAGCAAGTCAATGGTTCCGGCGCCACATACAGTTGTTTTCAGTTGTTAAAGTAATGTTATAATATTTCTGTTTTGATATGATCAATACATAAATACTCTAGACCTACATAAAACACTATCTCTTGCGGTTTTGACAATGATTTCACAATGTCAATTTCATATTACATTCAAATATGTAATGTGCAATAAAGAATGGGCCCTTAACAAAAGTAGTGAACTATATGAGAAGATTCTCATCAGCATCCTAGCAGCTTGCATTCAGAGCATCATCACAGCTAATACTGATGACGGCTAATGTGAAATACTGATTTACAGCTCTGGTAGCTTCTGTGTATAATCAGGGATGAATATGTATTATAATAAAAAGAAGGAATGTTTCACGGCCTACATTCCAAATGGTACTCTATTACCTTTATAGGGATTAGAATGCCATTTGAGACACAGCCAGAGCTTTCATTTTGTTAGCTGTTTACGACCCAAAACATGCACATTTTTTATGACTTAATACATTACATACCAACACCACATGCAGAGCATGGAATTAGCATGCGACCAGGCTTGGATATCGTACTGAAACGCAACTGCTACAATAATGGGGTGTTGTTAAACCAACCGTTTTGTTGATGTTTCCATTACAGTCAATATTGTTGTTGTTGACATGGCTTCTCTACATGTCTCATTTTCTAATTTTAGCGATCATCGTTCTGTTCATCACTCTCTGGAGTGGCATTGTAAAACCACCATTTTGTTGATGTTGTTTGCATTATTGTTGTTGTTGTTGACATGGTGTCTCTGCTTGTCACGCTCTTCTGCAGCGATCGTGGCTCTGTTCATCACCATGTTGTTGTTATTGACATGATATCTCTGTTATTTTCTCTCTTCTTACAGTGATTGTGATTCTGTTCACAGTTTTTTTGATGGCACTGTTTATATTATTGTTGTTGTTGACACAGCATCTGTCCTTGTCTTCCTCCAGTTATCGTGGTTCTGTTCATCACCCTGCGGCGGAGCAAGAAGGAGCCCCTCATCATCTCAGAGGAGGACGTGCGTGAGAACGTGGTAACCTACGACGACGAGGGCGGCGGCGAAGAGGACACCGAGGCTTTCGACATTATTGCCCTGCGGAACCCCGCCGCCGCTGAAGAGCTCAAGTTCCGACGGGACGTCCGGCCGGAGGCGGCCCGACAATGTGGTGGGCCGGCGCGGGGCTGCCACAGTCCCCTAGAGCTGGACCAGGTGAATGTGCAGAAGTTTATTAAACAGAGACTGGTGGAGGCAGATATGGACACTGGTGGGCCTCCCTATGACTCCCTCCAGACCTATGCATACGAGGGTCAAGGGTCCCCCACAGGCTCCATCAGCTCTCTGGACTCCCCAGGAACACACTCAGAACAAGATTATAACTACCTGGATGACTGGGGGCCCGAATTTCAGAAACTGGCAGAACTCTACGGGGAGGATATGGATGTGGCAGAATTGGATGTAGCGGTTGCAGTGACAGCGGCGACCTAGACTCTCAACGTCTGTCACAACGTCTGTTAAACTAAACCTCTCTCTCTCTCAATCCTCCTCCTCAAATCATTTTAAAACAATGAAACAGAAATGCTTTTGAACTCATTCCAGCTGATCTACTTTTACTGTTGAATAACTGACTGCCCCTTTTTTCAGTTTTCCTTTTGGATCATGGGTCTAATATGCAGAAGAATTTAATCAGATTTCGTGGATGGAAAAATATTAAGGATTAACGGAAAAAGGAAAATATTTTCCCTGGTGTATATTTTTTATGCTCAATAAAGTCCTGAATTCCATATGTGAAACGGAGTGTCAACTTATTTTCTGAAGATCCACAGAGTAAGGGTTATCTTACACTCTTAAATTTAAAGGTGCAAGTTGGAACCAAATAAGGTTATTGAGAGCGACGCCATAGGGGAACCATTTTATGGATAGTTCTTTGAAGTATCATACACAAATCAAAAAACAGAAATGGTTCCAGAACCAGAATTGAATAGCCCTGCTGTAGGGTTTTAAGCCTTTTTTGCATATTTCCCAGGGTGCCTTTCAAGTGCATTTTAAAGTTACCAGTACCACCCATAAATCGGTTTGCTAGTGCCAGAGAAATGCTTGTTGGACTAATTAATATTCTTTCCTGTTGCCTTTAACAAGTGAAGTTCTAAATGGATATATTGACATTTAAAATGTATTCATAAAGACAATTCATACTTCATAAGGCCTGCTTTTAAGGCCTGTTTTTACCCTAATATAGTGGCCTAAAACTTCAGGCCAGTAAGTCTTCAGGCCAGTAAGTCACATTATGCTGGCTTGTAAAGTGGTAAGTAACTCCTATTGGAAAGGGGATGGTCAACATTTGAAAATGTAATATACCCGTAACCTGCATTCACAATGACTGCCAGGGTTGGGAAGACCAGGATATGAGACTACTCTAAACAACTAAACTGGAACAATCATTTCAGTAAGGGGTTCAGTAAGTCCAAGTAACACATTGGAATAGTTCAGAAAAATGTATGTTATTTATATTTGAGAAGTATAAGATGAATTAATCAATCAATATACATGTTAAAAAGTAGATATTGAAACAAACAGTTCTAAATATCAACCTGCAGTAGAGCATGCTGTGAAATATGATAATGATGGGCGTAGTTTTGGTTTAACTCTGGTTATTAACACAAATACTGCCGTTCTTTTACACCATTGAATGTTAATTTAACTCTTGAATCTAGGGCTGACCCCAATTAGTCGACTGCTCGATTGTTTGGTCGACCAAAATGTTTTAATTGACCAGTAGCATATCTATCTATCTATATATCTATCTATATATCTATATATGTGACCCATTTCAGGAAACTAGTTGTATGTCACGGGTCACCACTTCACAGGAGAGCAGTTTTATCGTAAACTTTTATTTTTTATCAAAATGCGTTTTTTTGGCAGAAAAGCCATCTCGAAAATGTGACCTTTCATGTGCCTTAATAACAAACTTGAACGCTGTCTGTAAATATGAATAAAATAGTTAAATTACAAGTCCAATTGGTTTAGCCACAGAATAAGGTAGCAACCTTCCCGCTAGCCATGATTGGTTGAGATAATGAGTGGGCTGGACATGGCGAGAGATGAGTTTGGATTTGTCTGCCATATAGCACGCTTCTGTCTATTTGAGTTAGTCAATATGTCTAGGTACACAAATGGCACCCACAGAGATGGTCGCTTCGCATTCTTAGGAAACTATGCAGCATTTTGTTTCTTTAATGTATTATTTCTTACATTGATACCCCAGGAAATCTTAAGTCTTATTACATACAGCCGGGAAGAACTATTGGATATAAGAGCAACGTCAACTTACCAACATTACGACCAGGAATACGACTTTCCAGAAGCGGATCCTCTGTTCGGACCACCACCCAGGACAATGGATCTGATCCCAGAAGCCGACCCAAAACAATGGCGCCGCAGAAGGGACAGACAGAGCGGCCTTCTGGTCAGGCTCTGTAGATGTGCACATTGCTGACCGCTCCTGAGTATACTACTCGCCAATGTCCAGTCTCTTGATAACAAACTAGACAAAATTATAGCAAGGATTGCCTTCCAGAGAGACATCAGAGATTGTAACAGTCTCTCTCGGGATATGTTGTCGGAATTGGTTCAGCCACCAGGCTTCTCCATGCATCGCGCCAACAAAGATATGCTTTGTGATTAACGATTCATTGTGCAATCATAACAACATACAGGAACTCAAGTCCTTCTGCTCAAACGACCTAGAATTCCTTACAATCAAATTCCGGCCATTTTACCTACCAAGAGAGTTCTCGTCATTTATAGTCACAGCTGTGTACATTCCCCCTCAAGCAAACACCAAGACGGCCCTCAAGGAACTTCACTGGACTCTATGTAAACCAGAAACCATATAATTTTTTTTAATCAGTCAAATTAAATAAATAAATTAGGGCCAAACCTATAGATTTTACATGACTGCATCCATGGGTGGGCCTGGGAGGACATAGGCCCACCCACTTGGGAGCCAGGCTCAGCCAATCAGAAATAGTTTTTCCCCACAAAGGGGTTTTATTACAGACAGAAATAGTCCTCAGTTTCATCAGCTGTCCAGGTGGCTGGTCTCAGATAATTATACAGGTGAAGAAGCCGGATGAGGAGGTCCTGGGCTGGCTTTGTTCCAAACTGGTCTGCAGTTGTGAAGCCGATTGGACGTACTGCCAAATTCTCTAAAATGACATTGGAAGTAGTTTAAGGTAGAGAAATTAACATTAAATTATCTGGCAATAAGCTCTGGTGGACATTCCTGCAGTCAGCATGCATATTGTACGCTCCCTCAACACTTGAGACATCTGGGGTATTGTGTTCTGTGACAAAACAGCACATTTAGAAGTTTTTTTATTGTCCCCAGTACAAGGTGCACCTGTGTAATGATCATGCTGTTTAATCAGCTTTCTGATTAACACCTGTCAGGTGAATGGAGTATCTTGACAAAGGAGAAATGCTCACTAACAGGGATGTAAACACATTTGTGCACAACAATTGAGAGGAATTAACTTTCGGTATGTATGGAACATTTCTGTGATCTTTTATTTCAGCTCATGAAAATGTTGCGTTTATATTTTCATTCAGTATATTATGACCCCTCTATAGAAAGATGAGACTATCACAAAATAAGGTTTTCTGCTTTTTTATTTTGTATAAATGTTGAAAAAATTCAAACAACCTGTTTTTGCTTTGTCATTATGTGGTACTGTGTTAAAAAAAATGTTTTTTTGTTATTTAATCCAATTTAGAATAAGGCTGTAACGTAAAAAATGTGGAAAAAAGTCAATGGGTCTGATTACTTTCCGAAGGCAATGAATATGGAGACTGTTTAGTGACAAAAATTGAAAAATACATGTAAATACATGTAATCTTTCTTAGACAGTGCATTCGTAAAGTATTCAGACCCCTTCTATTTTCCACATTGTGTTATGTTACAGCCTTATTCTAAAATGGAATAAATAAATAAAAAATCCTCTTCAATCTACACACAATACCCATTTTTTGCAAACTGAAATACCTTCTTTACATAAGTATTCAGACCCTTTGCTATGAGACTCGAAATTGAGCTCAGGTGCATCCTGTTTCCATTGATCATCCTTGAGATGTTTCTACAACTTGATTGGAGTCCACAAGTGGTAAATTCAATTGATTGGGCATGGTTTGGAAAGGCACACACCTGTCTATAAAAGGTCCCACAGATCTGGGGAAGTGTACCAAAAATGTCTGCAGCATTGAAGGTCCCCAAGAACACCGTGGCCTCCATCATTCTTAAACAGTTTGGAAACACCAAGACTCTTCCTACAGCTAGCCGCCTGGCCAAACTGAGCAATCGGGGGAGAAGGGCCTTGGTCAGGTAGGTGACCATGAACCTGATAGTCACTCTGACAGAGCTCTAGAGAACCTTCCAGAAGGATAACCATCTCTGCAGCACTCCACCAATCAGGCCTTATGGTGGCCAGACGAAAGCCACTCCTTAGTGAAAGGCACATGACAGCCTGCTTGGAGTTAACCAAAAGGCAACTAAAGGACTCTCAGACCATGAGAAACAAGATTCTCTGGTCTGACGAAACCAAGATTGAACTCTTTGGCCTGAATGCCAAGTGTAATATCTGGAAGTAGCCTGGTACCATCACTACGGTGAAGCATGGTGGTGGGAGCATCAAGCTGTGTGGATATTTTTCAGTACCAGAGACTGGGAGACTAGTCAGGGTTGAGGGAAAGATGAACGGAGCAAAGGACAGAGAGATCCTTGATGAAAACCTGCTCCGTATCACTCAGGAACTCAGACTGTGGCGAAGATTCAACTTCCAACAGGACAATTACCCTAAGCACACAGCCAAGACAAAGCAGAAGTGGCTTCGGGACAAGTCTCTGAATGTCCTTGAGTGGCCAGCCAGAGCCCGGACTTGAACCTGAAAATAGCTGTGCAGCGATGCTTCCCATCCAACCTGCCAGAGCTTGAGAGGATCTGCAGAGAAGAATGGGAGAAACTCCCCAAGTACAGGTGTGCCAAGCTTGTAGTGTCATTCCCAAGAAGACTCGAGGCTGTAACTTCTGCCAAAGGTGCTTCAACAAAGTACTGAGTAAAGGGTCTGAATATTTATGTAAATGTTTTATTTCAGTTGATTTTTTTGTCAATATTGGGTATCGTGTGTAGATTGATGAGGGGGAAAAAACAATTTAATCAATTTTAGAAGGCTGTACTGTTACAAAATGTGGAAAAAGTCAAGTGGTCTGAATACTTTCCGAATGAGTGTAAAAATCGACTGTCCTCAGTTGCAACACTCAATACCGAGTTCCAAACTGCCTCTAGAAGCAACGTCAGCACAAGAACTGTTCGTCGGGAGCTTCATGAAATGGGTTTCCATGGCCGAGCAGCTGCACACAAGCCTAAGATCACCATGCGCAATGCCAAGCATCGGATGGAGCGATGTAAAGCAGTTCATTGGACTCTGGAGCAGTGGAAACACTTTCTCTGGAGTGATGAATCACGCTTCACCATCTGGTAGTCCGACAGATGAATCTGGGCTTGGCAGATGCCAGGATAACGCTACCTGCCCCAATGCATAGTGCCAAAGGTAAAGTTTGGTGGAGGAGGAATAATGCTCTGGAGCTGTTTTTCATGGTTTGGGCTAGGTCCCTTAGTTCCAGTGAAGGTAAATCTTAAATCTTAACTATTTTTAACTTAACTACTTTTCGAGATCGGTGTGGAAGAACTTGACTGGCCTGCACAGAGCCCTGACCTCAACCCCATCGAACACCTTTGGGATGAACTGGAACGCAGACTGTGAGCCAGGCCTAATCGCCCCACATCAGTGCTCAACCTCATTAATGCTCTAGTGTCTGAATGGAAGCAAGTCCCCACAGCAATGTTCCAACATCTAACGGAAAGCCTACCCAGAAGAATGGAGGCTGTTATAGCAGCAAAGGGGGATCAACTTCATATTAATGCCCATGATTTTAGAATGAGACGATCGATGAGCAGGTGTCCACATACTTTTGGTCATGTAGTGTATGTGTTATGAATGACCAAAGGTGTCTGACCTTATAAGAACAGCGTCATATGATATAAGGCATTTATGTATGTGTTATAAATGACCAAAGGGGTCTTACTTTATATTAAGTACAACGTCATGCGATATAGTCTATATGGATGTGTTATGAATGACCAAAGGTGTCTCACTTCAAAGTATTACAGGACACTACATGGATCCAGTAAATGTAGGGTGTGAGAGGAAATTTAAATTGCTTGATGGACCTGTAAAGCTTGCATGTGTGTTTGTGTCAGAATCAAGATGATTTTGAATTGTTCAACATGATACTACCGCTGGAAACTAGGGCTTGATAACAACCTGTTACAATGGTGCCAACATTTTGAGTCGGTAAATGTGTCAAAGACCTGTATGGGTCCAGCATCTCACGGTATGGCACATTTTTGTTGTGTCCGTGTTTGTGTACTGACTGAGCAACATGTAACTTGGCTTCAGAAGAAAGACACTTTCAATTTCTTTAGGTTGGGGGCTTTCATCAAGGTAAGTGTTTCTTGGTGTGATGTCATCCCCAGGCTATTGCAAACACTGCACATATAAGCCTGGGATATCAACCATTCAAATTTCGCCTTAGTGGGAGTGAACATAGAATTCTATAAGAGTGACCTTACTGAGTAATGTATTTGTTATCGTCATTACTTAACACAGTCAAAATGTCATAATTATGGCTAAACCCTGACCATTTCCACAATGCAACTTCTTCAAATTTGATTTGGAACCTAACCCGATGTCATGACTGTCCTGTGACGATCCAAATATGTCAGATCAGCTTTGCAATAAATATCTTCAACCAGACCCTCTCTCACCCGAACAGGGGGGTGGAGGGAACTGGTGGGGGTTAACACCTAACGCCCTGTTGTAAATCAAGGCCAGAACATTCAGACATCCCTCTCCAAATTCACCCAAGGCATGTCCTTTGTTTTAAGAAGATTTTTTCAGCCGAAACTCTAACACGTTCAAAAGCAACTACTAGAACAACATTTCTAACAGAACGTGGGGAATTGTCTGAATTGGCATCGAACATGTCACCCTCCCTAGGAGAGGGGGTGACCTTGATAATTTATTGTTAAAACGAGAGGCTGCCTGGATCTTTAACTTAAAGACCCTTGCACCCTTCGGTCTCAACATAAACTTTGATCTTAAGCCATTCTTGTGATTATTGTGACTTTGCCATTGTAATTGTTTGTAAGCTTGTGTAGTCTAAAATTAATCTAGGATCGTATGCTATCCATTTGTTTTTTTGTATGGTGTTCTTTGTATGCCATTTTTATATTTGAGAATTAACCAATGATATTAGGCCACACTTGGCCATGATTACAGACACCTGTGTGTCTTTTGACACTATATAAACGAGTCATCTCACAGTGTTTGTGATCATACCCTGATGAAGACAGCTTGGCTGTCGAAACGTTGGATATTACATTTTTGCATCTGAGCTCCTAGAGTGTGCGGCTCTCCCTTATTTTCGAATTGTCTGAGGAGACCTAAAATAACACTAATGTAATTTTGGTTGTTATTTTGTGATGTCATTAAATGTTATAAAGGAAATACTGTAACTTGGAAATTATACATAATACATGTACAAAGTTTCCTTTCTATGCGTTGTGCATGCAATATGAAAAATGTTTAAAGTTTTTTTGTTAAGAGAGGGATGTGATTTTAGAAACTATAAGAGGAAATTGTTTCTTTAACTCTGCACAGTAAGTTGTCACTGCCCCCTTGAGTGTGGTCAGAGAGCGTGTCAGCCTGATGTAACTGCCCATTTTGAATTAACTGTATAAAATGATGGGTTAAGATTTAACATATCAGACCAGAGAGACATAGAGCTGCAGCTCACGTTTAAAGTGGTTGGAACTGAATCTCAACACAAGGTAGAGATGATAAAGTCACCTCCCGGACAACCGCTGGTAGGGCTGATTATCTGTCCTAATTAAAGCAAATTTAAGTGGAACCATTCTACTACTCTTTTCAAACCATGGTAGTCCGCTACTCTCATCACCCCACTGGGAACCATTGACACGGCTGGCCAGCCTATCTTTAAAGAAGCATCTTCCAGAGCGAATGGAAGGAGAACAAACATGTAGTTCTGTTCAAGTCACCGGATACTGGACGACTGCAGAGGAGAACAACAGAAACACCTTCTGGATTATCAGAGCCTTACAAGCGTGTGTCACGGCTGTTTGAAGGAGCGGACCAAGGTGCAGCGTGTTTGTAGTTCCACATTTTTATTTATTTGTGAAACGTAATGCAATACACTAAATAACTGAATATACAAAAACAACAAACCGTGACGCAGCGAGAAACAAACACTACTCAAAAGATAATTACCCACAAAACAGGAAGCGAAAAACCCCTACTTAAATATGATCTCTAATCAGAGGCAGCGAGGATCAGCTGCCTCCAATTAGAGATCAACACAAACAATCCCAACATAGAAATAGAAAAACTAGAACTAACACATAGAAATAGAAAACATAGAACAACCCAAAACACCCCAAAACACCACCGTCACGCCCTGACCTACTCTACCATAGAAAATAACCACTTACTATGGTCAGGACGTGACAGCGTGCCGTGAAAAGGCCCAACCCCCCCTTTCCAAGGCGGCCAGGTTCCGAGAAGAGACACGACAAACCAAAGCATTTTCACGTAAATACATTCATAATTTCTTACTCCAAGCGGGAGACAGTTCATATGAAAAGTATAGGAGTACTATAAGTGAAAGTAGTTTCTAAAATATACCAACTTTAAGTGTCTCTGTCCCTCTCTCTTGCCGTCGCCATGTCTTTTGTAAGAAGCAGCCATATTGTTGTCAGTCTGCTAGGGAACTGTTTTTAATGCAAACATGTTTATAATAGATATAAAGGCTGTTAAGATAGTGTATTAGTGCTTCAAGAAAGGAGTGTATACTGTGTATTTAGCCTGGTGAAGCGGTTTTATGCGTTGACTGAATGGAAGCTGATAATTAATTGTTTTTTACTCCGCTGGTCTTGGCTGGTCTTATGAGTCCTCACTCTCCGAGACTGAGTCAAGACCCAGAACAAATGTATCTGACACCAAGATAAGACAGAGGCACTCAATATGTGGTCTAGAGACCGGATTTGTGTACTACAAAACTGCTAACGACTCATTCCTGTTTGCAGGTGAAATCTCTTGAAAAATATCCTTTTGAAATATCATCACGTGAAGTGTTCCAAAACCACATGATTTTGCATATGAAACGTTATGTGATCACGTGAAAATCCACATGTAAAACTCCATGTGAAATAAATGTATACTTGTGCATAACTTTGAAATTTCACATGTGTTTTTTCCATAAGGGTTGGCTGCTAGTAAGACACTGACAGGGTCTGGATGAAGGGATGGGAGACTGATGAATATTACAGACTCACACTTTATCTCTTCATATTGTGGCAAAGAAGGGGGTCGAGTGATAAATGGCAGATATGTGAGGGCAGAACTAATAAATGGGCTCTGCTCGATCACTAAAATGGCCACCCCGATCAGAACTACAGATCACAAAATGGCCGACTGCCAAAACTACAATTCCCAGAAGCAAGGGGAACCCTCAGAAGGTGGAGCCGACCCACAGATAAAGGGTCAAGAAAAACCAGGAAGAGAGAGAGAGAGAGAGGGCGGGAAGGATCTATGAAACATAGAGAAAGAGACAATCTACATTGGCTGGATTTACCGTGTACGAGCTGGACTGTTTTGGACTTACCTGTTGGCGTTTAGACCTGGACCTACCGAGAACCAGATTTGTGTACCGAACCCTGCTATCCTTGACCTTACCTGCGGCCTGGGTGGACCAGGACAGCGAAACAAACACACAGGTACTGTCAAGTTCGAAAGAACTTTCATTCTGGGCTGACTTTGGTGACAGTTTCCCACTTAATTTGTGACAAACGCTCCTAACTTTGAAAAGGTTTGCCACTATCTCCTCTCTCTCATGCTCTCTTTCTGTCTTTTGATCCCTCCCTTACTCTCTCTCCGTTGCTATCTCTACCTACAGTCTTCTCTTTCTCTCTCTCCATCTCTATCTTGCATTCTCACTCCCTTTCTGAAGCAATCTCTCTCACTTTCTCTCCCTCTCCGTTTCACTTGCTACTGTATATCTCCTTCTCTTCTCTATTATCTGTCTTTTCTCCTGAAATTCACAGATACAGTATGAAAGACATGTGAGTCATGTTTTTATTGAATATTAAAACATACAATCTACTTGCAGTGAAGCTGCTCAACATTTACATTACATTTATCTAGCAGACTCCCACCAAGAGCGACCCACAGAAGAAACCAGGGTCAACGCCCTGCTCAAGGGCACGTCGACAGATCTCCCACAAGGTCAAAAATGGTGACCCGAACAAGCGACCTCTCAGCCACCGGCCAAAGCTCCCAACCGCAAGGCCACCTGCCCTCCAAGATCCCCCCCACAGTTCCCAGAGAGCTGACCCTCAACCATCCGAGACCCTCCCCCACCAGGAGAAAACAATAATCCCCCGATGTGAGTCACGTTGGTGTTAAAACATTGGGACATGGTTAGATTAGAAAGCTTTGAGTTACTGGACGTTGATTTGGAGCAGAGAGTATCACTATCTCCCATTAACGTATGTAGGAGTGTGTGTGTGTTTGCGTCTGCTTGTACATGGTGTGTCTTTGCATGTCTTTGTGTATGTGTTTCTGTGTGTGCTTCCCTGTGCCCCAGAATGTCCTAGTCATTGGTTTCCAGTGTCACTTGCCAGGAAATCACTTGCCAGCTGTCACGTCCTGACCATAGTAAGTTGTTATTTTCTATGGTAGAGTAGGACAATGGGTGTGTGCCTGTTTTTCTATTTCTATGTTCAGTTTTCTAGTTTGGGATTTCTATGTTGGTTTTTGTTTGGCATGACCTCCAATTAGAGGCAGCCGGTTGTCGTTGTCTCTAATTGGAGGTCCTATTTAAGTTGATGTTTGTCCCACCTGTTTTTGTGGGTGATTATATTTTGTGAGTAGTGTATGCCTGCTCTGCGTCACGGCTTTCTTGTTTTGTATTTGAAGTTTATTGTTTATTGCATTAGTTTTACGATTTGAATAAAAGATGTGGAACTACGGTCACACTGCGTATTGGTCCGATCCTTCTGAAAGCCATGACACCAGCTCTAATTGATGTAGTTGTACAATCAACACATTTCAAAACATCTAATTTCCTCCAGCCACCACCGTTTGTGTGTGTGTGTGCACACTCACGTGTCCGTGCCTGCGTGTGTATGATCTTTACACTCAAGCCTTAAAATACAGTGCAGAGGATAAATCTAGTAAAGTCTTGTAGTTTATGAGGGGACATCTTTCAAACATGACTGGCATAACTCATCTCCCATCAATTACAGCTTGCAGTTGAGAAACAATCTTAATATCATATTTAATCGATTTGTAATACGACAAGGTTTGTAGAGACATTGTGCTTTGAATTATGTTTGAGTGTGCAGAGGTAACATAAAATGGCACTTTATAACATTTTAGTGTCAGTAGTGAGTAAATCTCTGCACATAGATTTATGTTGCACCAGATTTCTATGACAAGGAGTAGGTTGAGGCTGTGTCCCAAATTGTACCCTATAGACCTTTTGCACAACGTAACAAAGCCCACTTCCGCTCAACATCCTACCCGATACATAGCTTCCTGTCGCGATCGCGTCCTGTCAGCCTGATTGTAGCCATACTAGCCTCGAAGTCGTTCAGTTAATGATTTTTTTTTTTTGTAATTCGATTGTGTTCTGTCTTTTTGTCTCTTTAGCTAGCAAACGTTATCTACCAGTACATAGCAAAGGAGCCTCTCCCTTTATTTTATCTATCAATTAATGAAAGAGAAACAAACCAACATCTGTCTGTGCAATTAATAAATAATTTAAATTAATTCAGTTACATTTTTCTGTTCTCGTCACTAAATAAAAACTCTATAGCACTTTGTTTGGAGTATAAGCAGAGGTGTTTATAAATGGATTACAGGGTGTTAGACAATGTGGATGGTCACAGCAAAAAAAGGAAAGATGCATTGCAGTAGTAGCTCATTGCTCCTTGGCCCATGCCTTCACAAGAGGCCCACACTGGTAGTTTTGTGAGAAGGCAAGCCACAGCCCAGATGCAGCTGATGCTTCCCATCAGTGGCATGAGGATCTCTTGGACATGGTAGTTACTCCACTGGAATAGCAAAGGTACTGTTCCCTTCTTCAGACGTCGAAGCCCACTAGAAGGTTCAATGAAATCTTCTTAATTTCCTAACTTTCAATAAAGATGCCGCACCAACGAACATTAACGTCGTTAGCACTAATGTTAGTTATGTAGTCTTTCCTGCCTAAGAACTTTTGCATGTACACAAATAGTACCAGTCACCCTTCTCTCTAGTTAGTGAGAACACCACTGTGTCTCTAGGTATTCTCTCACCTGAAGAGACTACGTGAAGCTGGTCTTCTTCACTGAGCACAAATGTGCAACCTTGAAAGTTGCTCTCCAGTCTGTAGTCATCCAGGGGCAGTGAAGGAAATGGTGGTGTCTCCTTATGGTGAACTATGTGTCATGTTGTGATTGGAGGCTGCTGGTAAGACAGGAGGCTCCCCAACTGTACCTTTCCAAAGTGGGAGTCGACTAAAAGCTTTTCAGCAGACAATGGCTTGGATAGAGGGTCAAAGTTATTGTATGCCTCTTCTATCTGGAGAACTGAGAGGTCAGGGAGCGGTTCAAGAAGGGAGCTATACAGTGTACTTCTGTAAAGCAAAGCAGCCGCTGTGGTTAGCCAATCTAAACAATGTACTTGAAACCACCTGAAATTAAATAATGTTATACAGTCAAAGTGTAATAGCACATGACCAGCTACTACCTACTATTCTGGCTATTAGGGAATATTCACCTAATCCCTTCTGCCATGCGCTTTTTGGTGGGCTTGGTGATGGTCATTTTGCCTATGGGCCCAGTTTGCAGACCCTGTAAAAAGACAGTACAAGGGCACTATTCTAAATCTAATCATGAGATTGTAACGGCTGTCTTCGTGAAGAGAGGACCAAGGCGCAGCGGGTTGCATGTTCATCGTTATTATTTATTAAATAAATGTGAACACGGAAAAAAACAATAAACAAAGAGAACGACAGACGACAGTTTCACATGCTACAACAACTAGCAGTGCGAAATACAACTACCCACAATTAACAAACAAAACACAAACCTATATATAGGACTCTCAATCAAAGGCAACTATAAACACCTGCCTCCAATTGAGAGTCCAACACCCAATTACCTAACAAAGAAAATACTAAACTAGAAAGAACATAGAAATACAAAAACATACAACATAACCCAAAACCCGGAAATAATAAATCAAACACCCTTCTAAACAAACCACCACCCCAAACCACATAAAACAAATACCCTCTGCCACGTCCTGACCAAACTACAATAACAAATAACCCCTATACTGGTCAAGACGTAACAGAGACGAGTTTTCATTAAATCATTTATTAGCATTATGATGTGATTATAATAATTTGATGTTATGTGATATAGCTATTAAAACATAGCACAGTCCTTGGCTTATGCCACTGCTGCTTGGCCTCTGTGCAGCTGTGCACAGGTGGGACAACTGGTGTTCCCATTTGTGAATAGTGTACAGACTGGAATAGTAATGCAACTGTGTGGTTGCATAATGCAGTGCCAGCAACACATTAACAGTGATGTTGTGTCATTGTTACTGGCTCAGAGGGCTTCAGTACAACCTACGTGGGATTATAAAAAGAAAATGATTAGACTATAAAATCACTCAACATGTGTCATGACCAGCAAACAGAAGTGACTGGCCCAACATGTAATAGCCACTAAATTCATTACAGCAATACGGGTTTAAACTTTTCTATTAAGGGTATATGCCCTTGTTTAAATGTAATCTAATGCATCTAACATAACAGAGTTTACATAAACAGCAAGGAAGACGATGGAACAATTACTACACTAAGAACGGTTTCATAGACATGGGTTAAGCCTAGTCCTAGACTAAGCAATGCCTCTTAACACAGATCTCCATTTAAAGGAACTTCTTAGTCTAGGACTAGGCTTCATCTCTGACTGTGTAACCGGCATGTAGTGTGTCACAAACAGCAGAAATTTCACCTTACACTCAAACTCTGTGGTTTCTCATTTTTCCTCATGGACCTGTAGCAGCAAGCCCTTATGCTGACCTCTCCTGTCACTTTGTCCCTGTTCAAAACTGCTTGGAATAAAAAGAATGAGTAATCATAATGTTAGCTAGCTACTGTAAAAGGCATGTTTTAAACTACGTTATTGCTTTGAGTAAACGTCCTTGTCTGGTCCGATAGGCAACTTTTTAATTTTATTTAACCTTTATTTAACTAGGCAAGTCAGTTAAGAACAAAAGAGGGCCATTTCACTGATTCCAGAGCATTGCCTGTATATTTGATTAAAGTTGTTGCATATGTGTGTGTGTGTGTGTGTGTGTGTGTGTGGTGTGTGTGTGTGTGTGTGTGTGTGGTGTGAGAGTATTGTGTTTTTATGTACTGTACGTGTGTGTGGGGGGGCACCTACCTGCCCTCGAGTGTACACGTGTATGCATGTCCTCACGGAGCACGGTGGTTGCGTAACACTTGGCCTTAAGAGTCAATACTGAGAGGCCTTTCATGGCATTTGAGGTCAGAGGCTCCCCAGAGGACTGCACACAGCCTGCCAGGCATCACGGACGGAGGGTATACTGTAAATATGATTGAAGGAGGGCCTATCTTTGCATACTCTGAATTTTCATGAGTCTTCAAAGTGTCTGAAGGTGAAATGGAATTAAAAACATCAAAGAACTAAGCCTCTCTTCAAAAGTCAATCCACTGTCATTAGAGGGGAGTTGTTGTGTTGAAACGTAAAGAAGTAGACGTTGTGTTTTTGCAGTGGGAAAAGTCATGAGTTATGAACAGTTTTTTTATGCTGGCATTTCACTTCAAGAAGAAAGGGGGAAAGTCCCTTATTGACCAGGGGTTGTGTCACATAGAAATAGAATGACATATTCCTTGATTCTAATTCTACGTTATGTGTTGCCGTTCAATGTTAAAGAACCATACAGACATCTTGGCTTAGTCAAAGGCCTTGGAACTATAGACAAGAATATGCACGCACGCACGCATGCACAAGCACACACACCCACACACACCGTTCATATACATCTACTCTTCATGAAATATTTATATCCATCTACAAATGGAATTGGTTTCTATAAAACAAGAAAATCAGCATGTACACCCTTTGACTAGAACGCATCCACTATGACAATAATCTCCATAGAAACGCCCCACAAAATAAATTACTGTGAGAAATGAGAAGCTCAGAATGCCTGTGTCAACTAGATGGATAACCTAGAAGTATCCCTTGCTGTAAATATGGGCTCTCACAGCTCTAAACTCTCACCAACATTACTGACTGTATGCTGCTCTAAGACTGCATCCCAAATGGCACCCTATTCCCTACATAGTGCTATACTTTTTAAGTGAAAATAAGCATTGGTCTGAAGCTGAAAAAGAAAGGAAATTCACATGAGCACCACAATGCCTATTCCACCCATGCTCTACCAAGGTTTTCCAGCACAAAGCTTTAATCTACTACAGTTCTATGTTGGTATTGTACTTCAAACTATGTGTAGGCAGGTTGCTTAGGGTTCAAGACACACACAGTAGTACACACCACCACACTCAATGTCACAAGCGTCGTATTGAATAGACCAAGGCGCAGCGTGGCTAGTGCTCATTCTTAATTCTTTAATGAATAACACTTTACAAAAATAACAAAAACAACCAACAGTTCCGTCAGGTACAACAACTAAACGGAAAATTACCACCCACAAAACCCAAAGGAAAACAGGAAAACAGGCTGCCTAAGTATGGCTTCCAATCAGAGACAACAAGACACCTGCCTCTGATTTGAAACCATACTCGGCCAAACATGGAAAACAAAACATAGAAATAGAAAACTAGAACAAATTCCCCTAGAAACAAAAAAACCCAAAACACACAAAACAACCCCCCTGCCACGCCCTTACCATTCTACTATGGCAAATGACCCTTTTCACTGGTCAGGATGTGACAGTACCCCCCCCCCCCCCCCCCCGAAGGTGCAGACTCAACTGCACCCCAAACAAAAAACCCACAAAAACAACCCCAAACATAAAGGGAGTGAAGGGAGGGTGGCCACCGTCTGCGACGTCTCCAGTGCTACACCCAGGTCCTTCCGCCAATCCTTCAGCTACGGAGGTGGCTCCGGCTCTGGGCGTAGCCCCCGTTCTGTGCTGCCGACCACTGCTGGAGGATCCGGGCTGCGGACCGCCGCTGAAGGCCCTGGGCTGCAGACCGTTACCGCTGAAGGCCCTGGGCTGCAGACCGCCGCTAAAGGCTCTGGGTTGCAGACCGCCGCTGGAGGCTCCGGGCTGAGGAGCGTCGCTGGCGGCTCTGGGCTGAGGAGCGTCGCTGGCGGCTCTGGGCTGAGGAGCGTCGCTGGCGGCGGCTCCGGGCTGAGGAGCGTCGCTGGAGGCTCCGGAGTGTCGCTGGAGTGCGCACTGGGGGACGAGTGTGCGGAGCCGGCACAGGACGTACTGGACCATGGAGGCTCACTGGAGGTCTGATGCTTACGGCTAGCACAACCCGTCCTGGCACGATGTCGACTTTAGCCCGGCACAGGACAAACTGGGCTGTGCTGGGGAATGAGGGCTGCCATGTGTAGAGCAGGCGCAGGATAAACTGGGCTGAGGAGACGCACTGGAGACCAGATACGTTGAGCCGGTGCACTTCTTCCTGGCTGCCGGCCAACTCTCGCACAGCAACGCTGAGGAGCCCGTACCGACCGCATCGGACTGTGCGTGCGTATGGGCGAGAGAGTGCGCATCACATCGTAATGCATTGCTCGCCCCTTTACACGCCTGCTCCGTCGTGCCCTTTCTGCCAGTACCTCTCTCCGGAATCTCGCGTCAAGCTCCACGCTTGACTCCTTGACTGGCTCCGGTTTGCTCCACGGCTCTCTCCTGTACGCCCGGAAAGTTAGGTCAGGGTTCCCCCCTGACCTAGCCAAACTCCCTGTATGCCCCCCCCCCCCCAAAGAAAAATTGGGGGGCTGCCTCTCAGCCTCCTCTTGCCATCCCAGCCGTTCCCCCCAGAATCGCCATTCCGCCCTTGCTGCCTCTATCTCCTCCGGCGGGCGGAGATACTCTCCCGGCCTTGTCCACGGTCCTGCCCCATCTAGGATCTCCTCCCAGGTCCATGACTCCAAGTACCTCCTCCCACACTGCTTGGTCTTCTTGTGGTGGGTGGTTCTGTCACAAGCGTCGTATTGAATAGACCAAGGCGCAGCGTGGCTAGTGCTCATTCCTAATTCTTTAATGAATAACACTTTACAAAAATAACAAAAACGACCAACAGTTCCGTCAGGTACAACAACTAAATGGAAAATAACCACCCACAAAACCCAAAGGAAAACAGGCTGCCTAAGTATGGCTTCCAATCAGAGACAACGAAAGACACCTGCCTCTGATTGGAAACCATACTCGGCCAAATGTGGAAAACGAAACATAGAAATAGAAAACTAGAACAAAATCCCCTAGAAACAAAAAACCCCAAAACACACAAAACAACCCCCCTGCCACGCCCTGACCATTCTACTATGGCAAATTACCCTTTTCACTGGTCAGGACGTGACACTCAATGCCACTTGCCTGCCTCGTTTGGATTCTAGCTTGAAATACTTGCTATACAAGAAATTGATTACTGTACATGTATAATGAATATATATGTTGGGGTCAATGGAGGGTGGATGAGAACCAGGTATATTGAAAGTTACTGAGCGAAAAAGGGGAGTGCAAAAAGTTTACATTCTGCATAACATGTTAGTGTTAAATCTCATGTATTCTATGGATAAGGGCAAAGGACAACAGTCTGGTTTCAGTCAGTGATAAGGTAGGACAGCCGTGGAGTAGGGAGGAGTGAGGACTGAGGAACTCGAGCCGAGGGCAGGTCAGATGAAGTGATAGGGAACAGTTATATTTCACACAAACCGCCTAAGTTCCTGCCTAACAACAGAGACGTATTAGCTGTCGAGATGTGCAAGGAGGAGACTGCACCAAATAGGAGGGTGTAAATAAGTGTGTCCACACTTTTGACTGGTACTGTATATCAAGCCAAACTTTTCACTGGTGATATATATACTGCTCCAAAAAATAAAGGGAACACTTAAACAACACATCCTAGATCTGAATGAAATAAATAATCTTATTAAATACTTTTTTCTTTACATAGTTGAATGTGCTGACAACAAAATCACACAAAAATAATCAATGGAAATCCAATTTATCAACCCATGGAGGTCTGGATTTGGAGTCACACTCAAAATTAAAGTGGAAAACCACACTACAGGCTGATCCAACTTTGATGTAATGTGTTTAAAACAAGTCAAAATGAGGCTCAGTAGTGTGTGTGGCCTCCACGTGCCTGTATGACCTCCCTACAACGCCTGGGCATGCTCCTGATGAGGTGACGGATGGTCTCCTGAGGGATCTCCTCCCAGACCTGGACTAAAGCATCCGAAAACTCCTGGACAGTCTGTGGTGCAACGTTGCGTTGGTGGATGGAGCGAGACATGATGTCCCAGATGTGCTCAATTGGATTCAGGTCTGGAGAACGGGCGGGCCAGTCCATAGCATCAATGCCTTCCTCTTGCAGGAACTGCTGACACACTCCAGCCACATGAGGTCTAGCATTGTCTTGCATTAGGAGGAACCCAGGGCCAACCGCACCAGCATATGGTCTCACAAGGGGTCTGAGGATCTCATCTCGGTACCTAATGGCAGTCAGGCTACCTCTGGCGAGCACATGGAGGGCTGTGCGGCCCCTCAAAGAAATGCCACCCCACACCATGACTGACCCACCGCCAAACCGGTCATGCTGGAGGATGTTGCAGGCAGCAGAACGTTCTCCACGGCGTCTCCAGTCTCTGTCACGTCTGTCACGTGCTCAGTGTGAACCTGCTTTCATCTGTGAAGAGCACAGGGCGCCAGTGGCGAATTTTCCAATCTTGGTGTTCTCTGGCAAATGCCAAACGTCCTGCACGGTGTTGGGCTGTAAGCACAACCCCCACCTGTGGATGTCGGGCCCTCATACCACCCTCATGGAGTCTGTTTCTGACCGTTTGAGCAGACACATGCCAATTTGTGGCCTGCTGGAGGTCATTTTGCAGGGCTTTGGCAGTGCTTCTCCTGCTCCTCCTTGCACAAAGGCGGAGGTAGCGGTCCTGCTGCTGGGTTGTTGCCCTCCTACGGCCTCCTCCACATCTCCTGTACTGGCCTGTCTCCTGGGTGCACCTCCATGCTCTGGACACTACGCTGACAGACACAGCAAACCTTCTTGCCACAGCTCGCATTGATGTGCCATCCTGGATGAGCTGCACTACCTGAGCCACTTGTGTGGGTTGTAGACTCCGTCTCATGCTACCACTAGAGTGAAAGCACCGCCAGCATTCAAAAGTGACCAAAACATCAGCCAGGAAGCATAGGAACTGAGAAGTAGTCTGTGGTCCCCACCTGCAGAACCACTCCTTTATTGGGGGTGTCTTGCTAATTGCCTATAATTTCCACCTGTTGTCTATTCCATTTGCACAACAGCATGTGAAATTTATTGTCAATCAGAGTTGCTTCCTAAGTGGACAGTTTGATTTCACAGGAGTGTGATTGACTTGGAGTTACATTGTGTTGTTTAACCTCTTGGGGCTAGGTGGGACGCTAGCGTGCCACCCGTGGTGCACTCCATCAACAGCAGGTGCATTTCAAGAGCGGCAAATTTGAATCCAAATAAATGTCAAAATTCAAATTTTTCAAAAATACAACTATGTTACACCATTTGAAAGATAAACATCTCCTTAATCTAACCACGTTTTACGATTTCAAAAAGGTTTTACGGCGAAAGCATAAATTTAGAGTATGTTAGGACAGTACATTTACAAGAGTTGTGTGTAATGTTTTGTCAAGTCAAAGACAGGGTCACCAAAACCATAAAACCAGCTAAAATGATGCACTAACCTTTTACAATCTCCATCAGATGACACTCCTAGGACATTATGTTAGACAATGCATGCATTTTTAGTTCTATCAAGTTGATATTTATATACAAAAACAGCGTTTTACTATGGCATTGATGTTGAGGAAATCGTTTCCCTCCAATAACCGGCAGTCAAGTCAGCGTCACAAATTAAATAATTAAAATTAGAAAACATTGGTAAAATATTATATTGTCATTTAAAGAATTATAGATTTACATCTTTTGAACGCAATCAACTTGCCAGATTTAAAAATAACCTTACTGGGAAATCACACTTTGCAATAATCTGAGCACTGTGCCCAGAAAAATACGCGTTGCGATACAGACTAGACGTCATGTTGGGGAGATCTAAAATCGAAAATACTATGTAAATAATCCATTACCTTTGATTCTCTTCATCAGATGTCACTTCCAGGTATCACAGGTCCATAACGAATGTAGTTTTGTTCAAAAAAGCTCATCATTTATGTCCAAAAATCTCCGTCTCGTTAGCACATGATGTAAGCCAGCCGGACTTCTCGTCATGAACGAGGGGAAAAAATATATTTCCGTTCGTTCAAACATGTCAAACGTTGTATAGCATAAATCATTAGGGCCTTTTTTAACCAGAACATGAATAATATTCAAGGTGGACGAATGCATAGTCTTTTATAACGTATTGGAACGAGGGTACCCAACATGAAGTAGCGCGCCAGGTGTCTAATGGGACATCACCGTTCCATGGCTCTTGTTCGGTCAGATCTCCCTCCAGAAGACTCAAAACACTTTGTAAAGGCTGGTGACATCTAGTGGAAGCAATAGGAAGTGCCAAAATATTCCTAAACCCCTGTGTTTTTCAATGGGATAGGTTTAAAGTCAATACAACACATCAGGTATCCACTTCCTGTCAGAAAATGTCTCAGGGTTTTGCCTGCCAAATGAGTTCTGTTATACTCACAGACACCATTCAAACAGTTTTGGAAACTTTAGAGTGTTTTCTATCCATATATAATAAGTATATGCATATTCTAGTTACTGGGTAGGATTAGTAACCAGATTAAATCGGGTACATTTTTTTTATCCAGACGTGCAAATGCTGCCCCCTAGACCCAACAGGTTAAGTGTTCCCTTTATTTTTTTGAGCAGTGTATATACATATATATAGTGGCTTGTGAAGGTATTCACCCCCCTTGGAATTTTTCCTATTTTGTTGCCTTACAACCTGGAATTAAAATGGATTTTTTGGGGGGGTTGTATAATTTGATTTACACAACATGCATACCACTTTGAAGATGCAAAATATTTTTTGGTGTGAAACAAACAAGACAAAATAAGACAAAAAACATGAAACTTGAGCGTGCATAACTATTCTCCTCCCAAAAGTCAATACTTTGTAGAGCCACCTTTTGCAGCAACTACAGCTGCAAGTCTCTTGGGGTATGTCTCTATAAGCTTGGCACATCCAGCCACTGGGATTTTTGCCCATTCTTCAAGGCAAAACTGCTACAGCTCCTTCAAGTTGGATGGGTTCCGATGGTGTACAGCAATCTTTATACCGTACCACATATTCTCAATTGGATTGAGGTCTGGGCTTTGACTAGGCCATTCCAAGACATTTAAATGTTTCCCCTTAAACCACTTGAGTGTTGCTTTAGCAGTATGCTTAGGGTCATTGTCCTGCTGGAAGGTGAACCTCCGTCCCAGTCTCAAATCTCTGGAAGACTGACACAGGTTTCCCTCAAGAATTTCCCTGTATTTAGCGCCATCCATCATTCCTTCAATTCTGACCAGTTTCCCAGTCCCTGCTAATGAAAAACATCCCCACAGAATTATGCTGCCACCACCATGCTTCCAAGGTGTTGGGTTTGCGCCAGAATTGGCATTTTCCTTGATGGCCAAAAAGCTAACTTTTAGTCTCATCTGATCGGAGTACCTTCTTCCATATGTTTGGGGAGTCTCCCACATGCCTTTTGGCGAACACCAAATATTTTTGCTTATTTTTTTCTTCAAGCAATGGCTTTTTCTGGCCACTCTTCCGTAAAGCCCAGCTCAGTGGAGTGTATGACTTAAAGTGGTCCTATGGACAGATACTCCAATCTCTGCTGCGGAGCTTTGCAGCTCCTTCATGGTTATCTTTGGTCTCTTTGTTGCCTCTCTGATTAACGCCCTCCTTGCCTGGTACGTGAGTTTTGGTGGGCAGCCCTCGCTTGGCTGGTTTGTTGTGGTGACGTATTCTTTCATTTTTTTTATAATGGATTTAATTGTGCTCCATAGGATGTTCAAAGTTTTGGATATTTTTTTATAAGCCAACCCTGATCTGTACTTCTCCACAACTCTGTCCCTGACCTGTTTGGAGAGCTCCTTGGTCTTCATAGTGCCACTTGCTCGGTGGGGCCCCTTGCTTAGTGGTGTTTCAGACTCTGGGGCCTTTCAGAACAGGAGTATATATACTGAGATCATGCGACAGATCATGTGACACTTAGATTGCACACAAGTGGACTTTATTTAATTAATTATGTGACTTCTGAAGATAATTGGTTGCACCATATCTTATTTAGGGGCTTCATAGCAAAGGGGGTGAACACATATGCACACACCACTTTTCCGTTTTCCGGGTGAATACTTTTGCAAGGCACTGTACACCGGTCAAAAGTTTTAGAACACCAACTCATTCTAGGGTTTTTCTTAATTTTTACTATTTTATACATTGTAGAATAATATTGAAGACATCAAAACTATGAAATGACACATATGGAATCATGTGGTAATCAAACAAGTGTTAAACAAATCAAAATATATTTGCTATTTGAGAGTCTTCAAATAGCCACCCTTTGCCTTGATAACAGCTTTGCGCACTCTTGGCATTTTCTCAACCAGCTTCACCTGGAATGCTTTTCCAACAGTCTTGAAGGAGTTCCCACATATGCTGAGCACTTGTTGGCTACTTTTCCTTCACTCTGCGGTCCGACTCATCCTAAACCATCTCAATTTGGTTGAGGTCGGGGGATTGTGGAGGCCAGGTCATCTGATGCAGCACTCCATCACTCTCCTTCTTGGTAAAACAGCCCTTACACAGCCTGGAGGTGTGTTGGTCATTGTCCTGTTGAAAAACAAATGATAGTCCCACTAAGCCCAAACCAGATGGGATGGCATATCGCTGTAGAATGCTGTGGTAATCATGCTAGTTAAGTGTGCCTTGAATTCTAAATAAATCACAGACAGTGTCACCAGCAAAGAACCCCCACACCATAACATCTCCTCCTCCATGCTTTACTGTGGGAAATACATTTGTGGAGATCATCCGTTCACCCACACCGCGTCTCACAAAGACAAAGTGGGTGGAACCAAAAGGACAAAATACCACCAGTCTAATGTCCATTACCCGTGTTTCTTGGCCCAAGCAAGTCTCTTCTTCTTATAGTTGTCCTTTAGTAGTGGTTTCTTTGCAGCAATTCAACCATGAAGGCCTGATTCACACAGTCTCCTCTGAACAGTTGATGTTGAGATGTGTCTGTTACAGTGAAGCATTTATTTGGGCTGCAATTTCTGAGGCTGGTAACTCTAATGAACTTATCCTCTGAAGCATACATAACTCTGGGTCTTCCATTCCTGTGGTGGTCCTCATGAGAGCCAGTTGTATCATAGCGCTTGATGGTTTTTGCGACTGCAGTTGAAGAAACTTCTTGTTTCTTCAAAGTTCTTGAAATGTTCTGTATTGATAGACTGTCATTTCTCTTCGCTTGTTTGAGCTGTTCTTGCCAAAATATGGACTTAGTCTTTTGCCAAATAGGGCTATTTTCTGTATACCCCACCTACCTTGTAACAACACAGCTGATTGGCTCAAATGCATTAAGAAGGAAAGAGATTCCACAAATTAACTTTTAAAAAGGCACACCTGTTAATTGAAATGCATTCCAGGTGACTACCTCATGAAGCTGGTTGAGAGAATGCCAAGAGTGTGCAAAGCTGTCATCAAGGAAATGTGTGGCTATTTGAAGAATCTCAAATAGAAAATGTATTTTGATTTGTTTCACACTTGTTTGGATACTACATGATTCCATATGTGTTATTTCATAGCAGTGGTGTAAAGTACTTAAGTGCATATACTTTAAAGTACTACTTCAGTAGTGTTTTTGTGGTATCTGTACATTACTTTACTATTTATTTATATTTCTAAAGTATTTTTATCTGCACACTTTCTGGTTACCTGGAATTGTCTTTTTTTGTAGGCTACTTCCACCTTTAGTCTTAATCTTAATTATTATTATTTATTTTTTAATTCAAAATACAGATCAACAATTTACATTGTTACATCATACAAAACAGAACGCAATTATTAACAAGAAAATACTAAAACATACAAAAAATATCAATGAAATAATACAAAAATTAACAATTCGAGTGCAATTGTAATCACTCTGAAAAAAATCTTATTATAATTATTCAGGAAAATGTTCTTGTTGTTATTCACTAGGGTTAATGTTTTAATAAGATAGCTAAATTCAATCAAAAATATGTGTAATTTTGGTATAGAATTGAATTTTTTTTTTTGTGTATAAGGTATTTGTCAACAAGAATAAAGATGCACATTCATTTCAATGGTCTTGTTATCATTGCAATAGTAACATATTATACCCGTCTTGTCAAAAACATGGTTAGTGTTCATAACGGTAAATAAGTATTTTGCATGGTTTTCCAAAAATTCTGACACAAATTTACATTCAAAGATCAAGTGAGACAGAAAACACAGATATCATCAATAGCCACAAATTTGAATATATCTTATGTAAAATTTTAAAGTGCACTTCATTAACTTTGTTTGGTATAAAATATTTGTAAGGCTTTAACCATTCATTTTCCAGACAATGTCATAAGCATGTTCCAGAAAAATGTTCCTCTCAGAGTAAGTTGGTTTTGTGAATGGAGAATTTGTCTTATATATTTATTACAACAAGATTTGTCAAGCAAGCCCACGCCTTCCAATCTGAGTTCTGGATATGTTTTGTGATCATTACCAAAGCTAAGATGAGTTTTCATTAGTGTAGTTAGACCACTGGAAATGGCTTTGATCACAGAAATAAACTCTCTGAAAGGTATTGGAAACTCGTTCAATGT
Source organism: Salmo salar (assembly GCF_965601325.2). Lineage (NCBI taxonomy): Eukaryota > Metazoa > Chordata > Actinopteri > Salmoniformes > Salmonidae > Salmo > Salmo salar. Next base: position 21,062,884 of record NC_138309.1, on the reverse strand, counting down.
TATAAATTGTTCATATGTAAGAATATTACTCCTGTTGTCAAAAACATCAAGAACAATGTAAATATTCCTCTCATGCCAGCTGGGGTAGAACAACGACTTATTCCTTACAGTTATGTCTGAATTATTCCACAAAAGAGCTTTATGTGGGGAAAAATTGTGCAGGAAACATATTTTCCAGGCCATTAAAACTTGTTGGTGAAACCTAGCCAATTTAGCGGGTAATCTTTCAGGAACACAATTACATTTCAGTAAAAATGTAAGACCTCCCAACTTATTAAACACATTATTTGGAATGAAATACCGTATTGAATCAGTATTGATCAAACATCTTTTCAACCAGTTGATCTTGAAAGTGTTATTTATGTCAACAAAATCCAACACTTCCAGACCTCCTTCAGCTCTGTTATTAGAGAGGACTGACTTTTTAGCTTGTGAGACTTATTTTTCCAGATGAAGTCAAGAAAGGTCTTATTGATCTTATTGATGAAGTAGAAGGATTTACAAATAAAGATAATGAGGGGTACACAAAACGAGACAGTCCCTCTGCCTTGGACAGAAGCACTCTCCCAAGTATAGAAAGATCTCTTTGTAGCCAATTATTAAATATATTTTTGGTTTTCTTAATTTTAGGAGAGAAATTCATATCTTGTCTGACTAAGTGGTTTTTTGACAGATGTATTCCTTAATATTTAACACAGTCCTTTACAGAAATATTTTCTATTTATTTATCATCAAAGTCAAATAAACATAAGATTTCACATTTAGAAACATTCAATTTGAATCCTGATGCAATAGAAAATGCAGTGATTGCATTAAGTGCATGGGCGACCTGGTCTTTGTCTCTTTAAAAAAAGAGTCGTATCATCAGCCAGTTGGGAAATTTTGATTTCTTTGTTAAAAATGGTTAAGCCATACAAATTTGCATTATTCAGAATATCTAGAGATAGAAGTTCCACAACCAAAATGAATAAAAATGGCAAAATTGGGCATCCTTGTCATACACTTCTGTTGATACTGAATATTTTGGAAGTATTAAGGTTTAGTAACACATAACTATTTATATCTTTGTAAAACATACGAATGACTTTGATAAAATTTTCACAGAATCCAAAAAGTTTAAGTGACCTAAAAAGAAATGTATGTTCAATTGTGCCAAAGCTTTACAGAAGTCCAAAAATAAGACAACCACATCTGAGTCAATTGCATCTGAATAATCTATAAGGTCCAAGACTAAACAAATATTAGAGATTATGTGACAGCCCTTCAAAGGTCCCGTGTGGCTCAGTTGGTAGAGCATGGTGTTTGCAACGCCAGGGTTGTGGGTTCGATTCCCACGGGGGACCAGTACCGAGAAAAAATGTTTGAAATGTATGCATTCACTACTGTAAGTCGCTCTGGATAAGAGCGTCTGCTAAATGACTAAAATGTTAAAAAAAAAAAAATCCTGTTTGAGTCTCATTTATAATGGTATCTATTCCTTTCTTTAATGTTTTGGCATAAACCAAAGCAATCAATTTGTAATCAATATTTAATAAAGTAATTGGTCTCCAATTGTCAATGAGGGAAGGGTCTTTATCGGGCTTCGGAATCAATGAAATAAGGTCCTGTTTCATAGTGGAGACCATTTCCCCACTTTTAATGCAATCTTGAAACATAAAAAAAATAGGATATTCTAGTAACTCCCAAAACTGTCTATAGAATTCAACTGATAGGCCATCAGGGCCAGGTGATTTCCATTTTTTCATTGAATTCAGAGCCTCTATAATTTCTTTAATTGACACAGGTGAATCGCAAATTGAGTGGAAATCATCCTCAATTACAGGGACATAATTCCGAATGTGGCAAACAGAGTAACCCGGTAATCATTCTTCCTTCGATAAACGCTTGCGGGCCCTTGAACCCAGCCTTCTTTCCCTCTTGTCGTGCCTTCTGTATAAGTGGCCACAGTTTCTCCCTGGCAGTCTGATCCTGCCGTATCAGAGCTTCTTTGATGCGGAGCTTCTTCTCGTCCAGAAACTTGTTCCCCTTGGCCATTTTCCAGATGATGTCCCTGTAATGGCGCATAGTTAAGGGCAAGATGATATTGCGAGGGGGTCCAGCAGATCTTCGATTCCCAAGTCGATGCACCAAGTCGATCGTGTCTCTTAGCTTGTCTTTGTTGCACGGAGCCACCTTTCCCAGGATATTAATGACTGCTTCCCTAATATCCTTTACCTCTTTTACACCTTGGATTTTCAGATTCCACCTGAGAGAGTACCTTTGAAGTTCAGCTACATTCTCACACAGCTCAATATTTTGGGATTGCAGTTTCTTCAACTCATTCTCTAGGAACGCTATCTTCTCCTTGTTCTCGCTCCCACTTTTGTGTAGCTGACTGACAGTTTCTTACAAATTATCGATCTTCTTTGATGTTTCTTCGGTGGCCCGCTCTATGATGGACACTTTGGAGAACGTTGGGTCTTGTTTAGTAGACAGGGACTGGATTGCAGAGAAAAGTTCAGACATGGAAATGTCCTCTTTTACTTTATTCACCAGTGGATTTTTAATTGGGGTCTGAGGTAAAAAGGTTGCAAGGATTTCATCCTGGTCAGTTTTGTTCTTTCTCTTGCTTGAGTTCGTGGCTTCTTGTGTATCCACGCTGCTCTGGTTCTCGTTGTGGCTAGCTAGCATGTCTGCCGTCTTCTGTGAGACTTGGATATTCCATCTACTATTGTCTTTCTGTCGTGTTCTTCCCATTCAACTTGACAAAAACGAACTCTAAACTTGTCCCATGTCGCAAAAACAAGTTACAGTTAGTTTCTTTCAACATTGATAGCCAATATTAGACTGTTAACTTCATTAGGGTAGGGGGCACTATATTCACCTCTTGATGAAAAGTGTGCCCAAAGTAAACTGCCTGCTACTCAGGCCCAGAAGCTAGGATATGCATATAATTGGATAGAAAACACTCCAAAGTTTCAAAAACTGTTAAAATAATGTCTGCGAGTATAATAGAACTGATATGGCAGGCGGAAACCTGAGAAAAATCCATCCAGGAAGTGGGATTATTTTATTTTTGTAGTTTTCTCTTGAATGCCATTACAGTATCCATTGGCTTAGGACTCAAATTGCACTTCCTATGGCTTCCACTAGATGTAAACAGTCTTTAGAAATTGTTACATGCTTGAATTCTGAAAAATGAGGGAGTAAGACCAGTCTGAATGAGTGGACCCTGCAGTGTCCCAGAGGTTTTTCATGCGCACGACCGAGAGCACGCCTTTCTTGTTTTCCTTTTATATTGACGAAGCTTTTGTCCGGTTGAAATGTTATTGATTATTATGACTAAAAACAACCTAAGGATTGATTATAAACATCGTTTGACATGTTTCTACGAACTTTACTGATACTTTTTTATTTTTTGTCTGTCTGTTGTGACTGCCTTTGAGCCTGTGGATTACTGAACGAAACGCGCAAACAATGGATATAAAGAGGGACTTTATCGAACAAAACAAACATTTATTGAGGAAATGGGAGTCTTGTGAGTGCAACCATATGAAATTCATCAAAGGTAAGTGATTAATTTGATCACTATTTCTGACTTGTGTAACTCCTCTACTTGGCTGGTAACTGTTTGTAATGATTTGTCTGCTGGGCGGTGTTCTCAGATAATCGCATGGTTTGCTTTCGCCGTAAAGCCTTTTTGAAATCTGACACCGTGGTTGGATTAACAAGAAGTTAATCTTTAAACCGATGTATAACACTTGTATGTTTTATGAATTTTTATAATGAGTATTTCTGTTTTTGAATTTGGCGCTTTGCAATTTCACTGGATGTTGGCCAGGTGGGACGGTAGCGTCCCACACCCCCTAGAGAGGTTAATCCAGCCGCTTTGTCAGATTTCAAAAAGGCTTTACGGCGAAAGCATACCATGCGATTATCTGAGGACAGCGCCCGCATACAAAAGCATGAAAAACATTTTCCAACCAAACAGATGCATCACGAAAGTTAGAAATAGCGCTAAAATAAATCGCTTACCTTTGAAGATCTTCATCTTTTTGCAATCCTAAAGGTCTCAGTTACACAATGAAAGGTTGTTTTGTTCGATAAAGTCCTTCTTTATATCCCAAAAATGTCTGTTTATTTGGCACGTTTGATTCAGAAATACACCGGCTCCAACTCGCCCAACATGCCTACAAACGATCTAATAAGTTACCTGTAAACTAGGTCCAAACATTTCAAACAACGTTTCTAATCCAACCTCAGGTACCCTAAAATGTAAATAAGCAATAAAACTTGAGACGGAATAAACTGTTTCCAATACCGGAGAAAAACAACACGGAGCGCGCTCTCATTCGCGCACATCAAAAGACTAGAGTCCAGCTGAGTGATACTTAGAAAGAATACGACTACTTCTTCATTTTTCAAAAACAAAACATCAAACCCTTTCTAAAGACTGTTGACATCTAGTGGAAGCCATAGGAACTGCAATCTGGGTCCTAATAATTCGGCTTCCCCATAGAAAAGCATTGGAAATCCAATGACCTCATCAACAAAAAATTTCCTGGATGGATTGTCCTCGGGGTTTCGCCTACCAAATCAGTTCTGTTATACTCACAGACATTATTTTAACAGTTTTAGGAATGTTTTCTATCTAATACTACCATGCATATACATATCCTAGCTTCTGGACCTGAGTAACAGTAACTTTGGGCACCTCAGTCATCCAAACTTCCGAATACTGCCTCTTATCCTTAAGAAGTTTTAAGTAGCAACATTTCTAATATTTTTTTTTACATTGGATAAAAGTAGAGTCTTAGAGCTACAAAATGGTATATCATACACTACAGTTGAGGAACAATGGGAAATTAATTTAGCTTTGAAGGTTGATAAACTTGAAAACTTACTTTTGAGAAAATGGGCATTGAATGTTTTGGTAGTACTACTGGAGAGCCCCTCTTTGTCTACACCCATTCAGCATCATTTACACCCTCCTAAGCCTTTGCCCCACCCATCTCTTCTGTACGAACAACAGCAGTCAAGCACAGATTCAAAATAACTATTGATAACAAATGTGTATTTTGTGGTTGTGACCAAGAGACTCTTGCCCATTTATATTGGGACTGTTCTTATGTCAGAAGATATTAGAGTGGGTTAGATTTTATTTTAAAATAAACTGCTATTAATGTTAATTTGAAATACTCTGATATTATGTTTAATTTTGATCCAAATTTTATGGATCCTGATTTAACTTTCATTGTTAATTTGTTTATTTTTCATGGCAGAGTCTTTATCAATGAAATGAAGTGGATGGAGAACAAACCCCTCTTCACAATGTTTACGTACCATAAAACTTTTTGACAAATTGAAAATGTATCTGAATGTAATAGCCCTGTCTGTTAGGTTTATGTAGTCCTGTTTGTATATTTCTTGCTAGCTACTTCCAGACACAAATGAGAGAACAGCTCACTGAACATTACTCGCACAAGCATAGCTGGTTAGGCTGTTTTTATGTTATTCAGAGAGTTAGTAACTGCAACTGTGCTGTGAGATTGTCCGCTCATAAATTCAGCGTGTTTCGCTCTAGGAGCGTTCAAGCGCACACTGGACGCTTTGGCCAAGGAGTAGGGTTGAGCCGAGCGTTCTGACCTCACAACAGCAGTCAAGCTAACTGGCTAACATTGGCTAGCTTGATAGCTACTTCCAGACACACAACATTCTGACCATTTTACTCGCCCAAGCAGAGCTTGTTAGTCTGTTTTCGTGTTATCCAGTGTGTTTGTGACTGTATCAATCAAATCAAATGTATTTATAAAGCTCTTTTTTACATCAGCTAATATCTCAAAGTGCTGTACAGAAACCCAGCCTAAAACCCCATACAGTAAGCAATGCAGGTGTCGAAGCACGGTGGCTAGGAATAACTCCCTAGAAAGGCCAGAACCTAGGAAGAAACCTAGAGAGGAACCAGGCTATGAAGGGTGGAGATTATAACAGAACATGGCCAAGATGTTCAAATGTTCATAGATGGCCAGCAGGGTTAAATAATAATAATTGTGGTGCTGGCAACAATTTAATTACGCTTTTTTTGCTGACAATTACTGACAGCGACCATATTCTTCGTAAATTCATCAGTTATTCTGTTCTCTGGCACACTCAGACGAGAGCCTTTTGTTAAGACATGTAGCTAGCTTGCTAGGTAACTGTGACTAACCCCATTCCGTACAGATTTGCGCAACCGCGACATTCGAACGAGGCTGCAATGAAAACTAATGGGACTGTAGCGACCGTGCTGACATCAAAATCTGGGGTGTGAACTACGTTTCTATTCAAGCGTTGATTGACATGGCAATAGTATTGGAGAAAAGTTGAAAAAACTGCCCCTTCTGACACTGTATGTTAAATTGTGACGTGTTATGACGTAACATACAGCACGCATAAAGCAACTCATTCTGTGTTTTACAGCCTCTCTCCACCAGGTGTAGCGCTTCTCTCACCATTTAAAAATAAGAAAGGGACAGGGACAGGGTAAGGGGGATACCTAGTAATTTTTTCCATCATCACTGCAAGCCATCATGACTCTCAAAAGCCGCGACAGCCGCTGTTTACTTCTGAAGATAACTTTAGCACCGCCCTAAAAACCTGATTCAAATTCGACACAAACCTTCAAATAGGTATGTAATGACACATTATATAAACTCTTTATAGTGTTTTATTTACATTTTAGAGGTGATAAGATGATAAGTTGGATAGATCGGGTGAAAAAAGCAGTTTCCCCACGGTACATATCCCTCCCTTTCACTATCACACAATAGGTTACGCTTCCCCCACCCGCCATTTTTAAAAAGAACCGACAGAGCTCATTTTCTTCTTGAATCATGCAGAGATGGGTATCATGAAGGTCTCGTCATTAATTTTGTTGGAAGGGGAGAAAGTGTGCTTTACAATGGTATTGATATTACAGCTGATCTGGAAGTATTACGTTTTTTTGGACGCTAAAATAAGGTACATTTTACAGACCAGCACGATGTACACAAGTGTGTTAGTTACACTGAACATAATCCCAACTCATGACGTTACTACCCTGCATGAACTGCAGGTAGCTCCCCAACCAAATTCAATGTTAGGTAGCTAATATTAGTCAATTACTTGTTAAGCAAATGGGTCTGAGATACGAATAATAAGATCATACATGTAACATTAGCTAGCGAGCCAGCCAGCTAACGTTAGCTAGCTAACAGTACACTTTCATTTGAAATTAATCTACTTTGTCAAAATTAGAAACGTGTAATATCTGAAAATGTTGCTAGGCTATCTTACCCATATACATCATTCATGGATGGATGCATCTCCTGTAGGATGCCATGGTTGCCGTTAGTTTGAAGATGTAATCTGGAGACGGGTGTTTTCTCCATCTCCTTAGCTATCCTATTCGAATTCCACTGATTTCAAAACTTGGTCCTCCAGAAAGTGGAGAGCATACACGTAACATTAGCTAGCTAACAGTACACTTTAACTTGACATAAGGCTTATTTAGTTTTACTACGAGACACATAACAAATAACGCATTAGAGAGGATTACCTACACATTCTAACCAGATCAAATAGACAGAAGCGTGTTATATGGCAGACCAATCTGAACTCATCTCTCGGCATGTCCAGTCCACTCCTTATCTCAGCTAATCATGGCTAGCGGGAAGAAAGCTGTAAAAAAAAGATTACGTTCAAATGGCTCTCATGTGAAGTAGTGAACGGGTACATACGCCTAGTTTCCTGAAACAGGTCACATTTTGTTCATTCACTCAGTAATGATTTCATGTTTATTTCTCTTGCTTGGTTAAAATACAATAATCTAAAACAGTCGATTCATTGAAAACGGACTAATTTAATTAAGTAATTAAAAAGCATTTCCTTTTCTTTTGACTGCGCGCTGCTGCAGGCGGCAACCTGTTCTCATTGCAATTCGTATTATTCTGTACGTAAAACTAAAATACTCCATTTAGAATGATATATTATGAATTACAATTCGTATGATATGTCTCAAATTGCAATTCGTATGGTATATATTAATTTGTGGATGTCATGATCCATTACGCATGATATGTTATAAATTAGTTATGATTTGCATTTCAAATGATATGTTCCGAATTTCAATTTGTAAACTATGTTAGGAATTTACAATACGTTTGATATGTTACCAATTCCAATTTGTTGTAACTAACGTTAGCTAGGTGTCTAACACTGAAGTTAGCTAGGCTAGAGGTTAGGATTAGGGTTAGGAGTTATGTTAAATGTTATTAAGGTTAGAGTTAGGGGAACGTTTAAGTAACATGCTAGTTGCAAAGTAGCTAAAAAGTAATAAGTAGTTGCAAAGTTTGGTAATTAGCTAAAATGCTAAAGTTGTCCATGATGAGATTCGAATACTCAACTTTTGGGTTGCTAGACATTCTCATTATACGCCCATCCTTCCACCCCGACCAACCACCTTACTTTTATTGTCTTAAAGGATAATTTTCCTATTTCTGAAGTAAATCTCTATTTTTGATGGAAATGGCATGTTATGGAAGGGTCCAAACACTTGTTTTAGAAACTTATCCCAGCCACGATTCACTTCCTCAATGCTCGTTGTACAGTATCAGGGCACGTTAAAGACATAATTAAGCTCCAAAAACACCTAAAGAAACAGACACGCTCTCAGTATAGTGATGTAGGTCATGGCCTGATACTGCACAATGAGCAATAAGAAAGTGAATCACAGCTGGGATAAGTTTCTCAAAAGCAAGGCAAATCACAAAAAAGCGCCTGTCCTGACTACTTTTTAGTTTTGTATGGGACATTATTTTCTGTGAAGAAACTGAAAAGTAACTTGAGACTGTTGATCCATCAGTACGAATTGGACTTATAAGAATGACAAGACAGCAGGAGAAAGAGTTTATGCCGGTGCTGGAGATTATTCACTGTTTGAAACAGTGATGCTGTCAGTCAAGTCTGGTAAATTGATGCTAGCATGCACAACTGAGGTTCTGTTCACATGAGCATTTGTGCATACATTTACTATATGTGCTTCATAACTAAATTTGTCACATCCTGACCATAGAAAGCAGTTATTTTCTATGGTAGAGTAGGTCAGGGCGTGAGGGGGGGTTCTAATTTAGTTTTTCTATGTTATGTTCTAGTTTTGTATTTCTATGTTGGGTTTTGTTTGAGATGATCTCCAATTAGAGGCAGCTGGTCCTCTTTGTCTCTAATTGGAGATCATACTTAAGTAGGTGTTTTTCCCACCAGGGTTTGTGGGAGATTATCTTTGAGTTAGTGTATGTTTCACCTCTGCGTCACGGTTTGTTGTTTTGTTATTCAGTTTATTTATATGTATTGCATAGTTCCACAGTGAAAATAAAATGTGGAACGACACACACGCTGCACTTTGGTCCGCTCCTTCCTATGACAATCATGACAAGCTTACTGTTTCTTAAGAAATATATTTGTTTTCTCAGCTATGGTTTGTGTGGTCTTGGTTGTTGTTTAGGTAAATGTAGCGTAGCTAGCTGCAGCTTTTCTCCTGTCTGAAATCTGGCTACTTCATTTTTACCATAGATTGGTCTGTGTAATGCAAATGAACTTGAGTAGAGTGGCAGTTTCCCAAAGTTTATGGGTTTTTTAACTTAACGTAACTAACTAGTTATGTTTTGTGTTAGAAAGTATGGTCTATTGTGGTACATGAACTTGCCATACACGTTAGCCAATGTTACAATCTTATGTTGGCTAAGGTTAACATTACTTAGCTAGCTAAAGTTAATTGGCTATCATTGCTGCCAAGACATTTGCTAGTTTATTTGTGCATATGTGTTTGTGCTCCGATTACACACACGTGTCTAGATCAGCAGTTTACACATGATGACTTCAGCCTTATGTGAAAAACCATACTTGGCTAAATTTAGCTAGCTAGCCATATTCCTTGCTTGTTAGTTAGCTACATAGCTTTCATTTGACTGGTATAACGTTATGTTAGCAAGCTAGCTACCTACCTAGCTAATCAAAATAAAACCACATTCATTGGCTAGCTACCTTTATTTGCCTGATCTTTAGCAAGCTAGATTTCAGCTGACTGATGAGAGATAACTAGAGGCTAGCTGCTGGACTTTAACTAACATTAACTAGTTAGCTAACTAGCTAATCAAGATATCTATTTGCATTTATTGATTAACCTCAGCTTGAATACCACCATATAGCTAGTTATATACAGTAGCATAGGTTTGTTTGCATACACTTCTTATGACTGGCAGTGGCAGGATGGTGCAACAGCTGTGTTGTTGCCGAGCAACCAACCTGGTTTAGAACTCTGAAAAAATATGTTAGCATTGTCAGAAATGCTACATAAAGGTAGTACATTGGTTCTTAACGGACAGAAATTAGCACGTGAGAGAGATAAATTATAAATATAATAAAAACTATTGCACCTACTAAAACGGTTGCATTTTTTTTTAGGTCCAACGGTCACTTTATGGACACTATAGTTTCTTTTTAATCTGACGATGTCACGTCCTGGCCAGTATAAGGGTTAATTGTCATTTTAGTTTGGTCAGGACGTGGCAGAGGGTATTTGTTTTATGTGGTTCAGGGTGGTGTGTTAGGAAGGCGTTTGATTTATTATTTCCGGGTTTTGAGTTATGGTCTATGTTGATGTATTTCTATGTGTAGTCTGGTTGATCTATTTCTATGTTGAGTTAATTGGGGTGGACTTCCAATTGAAGGCAGCTGTGTGGTGTTGCCTTTGATTGGAAGTCATATATTAGTTGGGTGTGTTTGTCTGTGTATTTGTGGGAGATTGTTCTGTGTTTAGCCTTGTGCCTTGCCAGACTGTCTGTTGATCGTTCGTTCTCGTGTTTGTTATTTTTGTATTTTTGTTTATTCTGAGTTAATAAACGTCAAGATGAGCTTACACATACCTGCTGCGTTTTGGTCCTCCATTACCAACGACAATCGTGACAGACGACTAGAATTTGCGAAAGGTCAACGCAAGAAATACTCTTAAAAATCAATTACTAACGGTATGTGGTTCTCGGTAACGACGGGACAGCTCATGACAAAGGCGAGGAGTGTGTTGTGTACTTCCAATCGAGTTGATTTGCAAATTCTCATTGAGATTGGTGTCAAATTGGCTTAGATATGACAGTAGGGAGATTTGAATTCAACATTGAGCTTCAACCAATACCTATTCTGTATATAGGGTGCCATTGCGTGACAAATTTTGGTTTCAGCCACTGCACCATTCCCAGGAAGGATCCCAAAATGCACCCTGTTCCCTATTTAGTGCACTACTTTTGACTAGGTCCCATAGGATGCCATTTGAGAAGCAGACATATTTTAAAGAGTAAATTATTCATCTGAGACCTGAAAAACCCAATGAAGGGATGGTAAATATAATTTTCCTGTGAAACACACCCCCTGATGGGAGTCATGTGGTTGAGTGAGTTGAATAAATAGCAACCAGTTTATTAATTTCTACCAGGACGTTGTTGATCATTACCATATTAGGGATGCAGTAATGAAAATGTAAAAGCAATGTAATTACAACTACAACTGTCATTCACCACTTCCTACCAGAGACTTCTATTTCCAAAATAAAAGGCTATGCCTACACTACAAGAACCCTACACAAAAGGTGCTATGTAGAAAATGTGTCCCCATAGGGGAACCCTTTTTTGGACATAGGTTGAATCCTTTGCATAGGGTTCTACCAAAAACCCTCTATGTACTGTAGGGTTCTTCATAGAACTCCCTGTATGTGGTTCTACCTAGAACCCTCTATGAAGGGTACTGCCTATAACTTTCTATGAAGGGTTATAACAAGAACCATTTTATCATCTACATTTTAGTCATTTAGCAGACACTCTTCTGGGAACCCTCTATGAGCGTTTCCACCAGCCTTATTAGCTTTACAATTAAATGATTTATGACAATACATTATAAACACTGAGTATACAAAACATTAAGAACACGTGCTCTTTCCATGACATAGACAGTTGAATCCAGGTGAAAGCTATGATACCTTATTGATGTCACTTGTTAAATACACTTCAATCAGTGTAGATGAAGGAGACAGGGTCTGGCTCTCGACCCGGAACCTGCCCCTTCGCCTGCCCTGCCGGAAGCTGTGTCCGCGATTTGTGGGGCCGTTCAAAGTCCTGAGGAGAATAAACGAGGTGTGTTATAGGTTACAGCTCCCTTCATATTACCGTATTATCCCCTAGTTTCAAGTGTCTCTCCTCAGGCCTGTGGTAGCTGGTCCACTGCAGGACGGTGAGGTGCGGGAGGTCCCTCCGCCCCCCCTGGACATCGGGAGGTGCCCGGCTTACACAGTCCGGTCCATCTTGCACTCCCGGCGTCGGGTAGGGGGCCTGCAGTACCTCGTGGACTGGGAGGGGTACGGCCCGGAGGAGAGGTGCTGGGTCCCGGTGGGGGACATTCTGGATCCATCGCTGTTGCGGGAATTCCACAGTCTCCATCCGGATCGCCCTGCGCCTCGCCCTCCGGGTCGTCCTCGAGGCCAGCGTCGGAGCGCTGCGGAAGCCGCGCGTCGTGGGGGTACTGTCACAACGTCCACAGAAGGTGGCGCCTCTCCCCGGTCGGGCGTTGCTCGGCGGTTGTCGTCGTCGGCCTACTAGCTGCCACCGATCTATGTTTCTGTGTCTTTTGGTTATGTCTGTTAAGTCTGCACCTGTTTTGAGTTAGTCCTTAGTGGGGTATATAGTTTGTCTGTTTCGTTTGGGGATTTGTGCGGGATTGTTTTTGTGTCATGCCTTTTTGGGCACGTAGGGGTTCTTTGTATTTTCCATTTGACGCTGCTTGTTTTAGGCATTAGGGTTGCCGGGCTGCGTTCCGTCCTTGGGTATTTTGGAGCTGTTCTCCTACCTGATTATTGTGCACCCTGCCTTGTTGCGGCATTTTTCCAATACTATTAAACGTGTGTTTCACGGACCTCAGTCTCCTGCGCCTGACTTCGCCCCTCCTGCTATCGAAGTGTTTTATTGACATCGTCCTTATACTGAAAAATGTACTTCTTCAAATGACTTAGACTATTTCCTTCAACAAGGACCGCATTCTTCCCAATAGGAAGACCTATCTTTACCAGGCACAGGCAGGAACCAAGGATTGTTTATGACACCAAAGACAAGATGCACAAAGTAACATTTCCTTTACATAACCCCAGACCATTATTCCTCCTCCACCAAACTTTACAGTTGGAACTATGCATTGGTGGAGCTAGCGTTCTCCTGGCATCCGCCAAACCCAGATTCGCCCGTCGGACTGCCAGATGGTGAAGCATGATTCACCAATCCAGAGAACGCATTTCCACTGCTCCAGAGTCAAATAGCGGCAAGCTTTACACCACTCCAGTCGATGCTTGGCATTGCACATGGTGATTTTAGGCTTGTGTGCAGCTGCTCGGCCATGGAAACCCATTTCATGAAGCTCCCAAAAAACAGTTATTGTGCTGACGTTCCTTCCAGAGGCAGTTTGGAACTTGGAAGTGAGTGTTGCAACAAAGGACAGACGAATTTTACGCTCGCCAGTCCCGTTCTGTGAGCTTGTGCAACCTACCACTTCGCGGCGAGTCGTTTTGGCTCTTAGACGTTTACACTTCACAATTACAGCACTTACAGTTGACCGGAGCAACTCTAGCAGGGCAGAAATTTGATGAACTGACTTGTTGGAAAGGTGGCATCCTATGATGGTCACTGAGCTCTTCAGTAAGGCCATTCCACTGCCAATGTTTGTCTATGGTGATTTCATGGCTGTGTGCTCAATTTTATACACCTGTTATCAACGGGTGTGGCTGAAATAGCCGAATCCAGTAATTTGAAGGGGTGTCCACATACTTTTGTATCAAATCAAATTGTATTTGTTACATGCGTGTTATACAAACCTTACCGTGAAATGCTTACTTACAAGCCCTTAACCAACAATGCAGTTTTAAGAAAATAGATAAGATAATATTTACAAAAAAAGTAGAAAATTACATGTACTGTAGGTAGATCATAAACAGCGAGTAGCAGCAGTATAAAAACAGAGTGGGGGTCAATGCAAAAAGTCCGGGTGGCATTTTGATTAATTGTTTAGCAGTCTTATGGCTTCAGGGTAGAAGCTGTTAAGGAGCCGTTTTGACCTAGACTTGGCACTCCGATATTGCGCATATATATAGTATATATACCAATCCCCATGTTTTTTGTTGGGCCTGACTTTATTGTATGCATACCCTGTTTACCTTTACTGTATGCATACCCTGTTGACTGTCTCATATTTTTGTTCAGTTGTTATCTGTATTCTCTATCCTGTATTTTTTTCCCGAGTTATCTAACTGTAATCTGTAAGAGTTTACCCTTTGTTTTGATTTGTTAAAGTCAAGTTCTAAATCGAAGTCTCCTTAGAGGAGCAATCTAAACATGAGTAAACACCTAAACAAGAGTAAATGATCCTCCCCGTTCCCCATCCGACAAATTTTCCCATAATGCATCATTCTCAACAACTCATCTTGATGACTAACAGTTGTGCATGAAATCCCACGAGGAAGCCTTCCACATTCCACCTTCTAAATGATTTTTTGGAAGGAAAAGAATTCTACCTCAGATTCTATGGAATATAGGCTTACTTTGCATAAATGGTATACAGGTGTCTACGGGATTCTTTGATCATCTGACAGACAGACAGACAGACAGACAGACAGACAGACAGACAGACAGACAGACAGACAGACAGACAGACAGACAGACAGACAGACAGACAGACAGACAGACAGACAGACAGACAGACAGACAGACAGGAGTGTGGATGCTACAATACACTATCCCAGGTATGTCATTGAGAGCAGGGCCGTGGGATACCAGGTGCAGTCATTTGTTTTCAGAATAATTGGAAATTAAAGAGATAATGAGCTCTTTGGGGAGACAAAGTCGAGTGGCAAAAAAAAACAACTAAAATAGGGCCTACACTTTATGAGAAGAAGAATATAAGATATTTGTTGCAAATTCCCTCTTTATCCATCATCCATGATATGCAGAAGATCAAACGATCACAATTTCTGATTTGGAGTGTATGGGAAAGTGTAGCACTGCAGTCTGTTGTTTATACGATTATTGCAACTTCATATTCAGTCATTTTCTGTAGTGGAGTGTATATAGGAGTGCATACTTTACAGTGTAAAGTGTTCCATGGGGAGAGGCCATTCCATTGGTTGTTTTGTTGGTATTATAGATCATCCAACTGAATCCAGTTTGCATTCCGCTATGCCTTTGTAGTGTCATTAAGCATGCTGAAGACATGCAAAGGGATTCGGGAATACCTGTAGTGAGAGACAACAAACACTAAAGCCCAATAGGTGATAGTAAGAATTGTCAGTGATCATTAATGTTTGCAGTTTCGTGATTATGTGTGACCATTTTCATGGCACATGGGGACTTATTATTCTTACCGAAGTGGAGATAAAAAGCTTGTGATGGCCTTTAGGGAGGTTTCTTGCCGGTGCTGTCCACATTTCCTGTGCCGTTTATGTATTTAGGAGAAGCACGTAGATGACATATCCACACAGAAACACCACCTTGCTGCATTCTAAATCAGAATGAATGAAGCCCTAGAGATGAAAGGCAAACATATGCAGAGATTATGAAGGAACAACGAACAATGAAGTTCTTGGAATAGCTATATATAGAACAACCTCAAAGATTCACGAAGTGGGTAACTAAAGTATTCTTCTCAACTGCTTTAGTAAAGTCTTTAGTCTACATAAAATACCTCAAAAACTGAGATGTTTTGTCTTGAGGAATTTTAATGGGAAATATCAGTGCAAAGGACCTGAGTTTGCTTTTTAGCTCATTTACATAACATAACCAACATTTCCATCCCACTTTAAAGAAGCAACAATAACTTTATAGAGCATTCATAAAGTCTTCAAAAACACTTCATGATACTCCATAACCCTTCTGTGATCCTTTAGAATTGCATATGAAAGATTTCTGAAACATCTAGGTGGCTTTATAAAGTGTTTAATAAGTAGCTTAGATGTCGGATCCTCACTAATAGTACATCAGGCCTTGAGTATCTTCCTTCAGATGACTCCCCGGAGAACGTTACAGTGGAATCACTTTAATTATCATGCATGTACTGCATAAACTGTATATGCTACTCTAACTGCTCTTTCCCTCCATTCCCTTGTCTTCGGGAAAATATTACTGGAACGTGAACCAAATATTAAAATAACATAGCTACTCTTGAATCTTGAATCTCTGCATGCTCCCTCTTACTGAGAAGGGAAACATTTTATTCTGCCTGTACTGCTATTGCCTGCTAGCAAAAACCAAGGCCCGGGTATCCAAATCTCAGAGGAGAGTTTATTTAATTTGATTCTTTAGAGGAAATAAATGAAACCCCCGCTACCGAGCACTTTATTATCACTTGCTCTGGAGTTCCCCTGCGACCATTGTGTGTTTATTGGAAACACCAAAGGATCTAAATTCTGTTCAGTGTGTTGACCCTTATTTCCAGTCAGATTCACCCTGGACTCCAATTCTTTATGGAAAGAAAACTACAATTTCTCACAGCAAAAACACTAGTTGTGTGAGGATGACCACTATAATGACTATATAAGATTGGTTGAGAAGAGTAGGTTTGGTTGGAAGAATACTGGACAATATTGTATGCCTTCCAAATGGCACCCTATTCCCCCGTAGGGCTGTGCTCAAATGTAGTGTACTCTTTAGGGAATAGGGTGTCATTTGGGATGCAAAATCTGATCTATATGAATAAAGGTTAAATAGAAAGTAGGTGTAAGGAAATGTGATAGAGACAATTACCATTACTCAGAAACCACATCAATAAGGAGCCAAACAGTTTTAAGACAAACACGTCCACATATCCACTCTAACATCATTCACTTGAATAATATAAGTAACTTTCTGCCAACTTAAAACCAACCCAATCATTTTTTCCCCCATGCTGATGCCACAACTTCCTCCTGCAGTTTGCGCGAGGACGTCCGTCGAGAGTTGGCCTGCAGGGACACCACCCTTACCTTCAACCAGCTGGTGGACCTGTCCATTCGGATGGATAACCTGCTGGCTACCCGCGGACGTCCAGATCGGGGTCTGTTGGTTCCATCCCCCAGCACCGCCGCTCTAATGCCCATGGAGTTAGGAGATGCTGCGCTCAGGGAGACCAGAGGAGGTTCCGTCTCGTGCACCATCTGTGGCCGCAGAGGTCACACTGCCGGTCGGTGCCGGGTTGGTTCCTCTGGGGGTCGAGGCAGCAGGCAGGGCACTCTGGCGTCACCCCAGGTGAGAAGGCACCATTCTCACCCAGAGCCCTCTGTTGCACACATGTTTTTGTTCGTCACTTTTCCTGAGACTTCCCCGCATTCCCAGCATAAGGCTCTCGTCGATGCAGGCGCGGCTGGGAATTTTATTGACAGATCATTTGCACATAGTTTAGGGATCCCCATCGTTCCTGTGGCTACACCCCTCCCAGTTCACGCCTTAGATAGTCGACCATTAGGGTCAGGGTTGATTAAGGAGGCCACCGATCCTCTGGGCATGGTGACGCAGGGGGGTCACGCAGGGTGGGTCACACGGAGAGAATCAGTCTCTTTCTCATTGACTCTCCTGCGTTTTCCGTGGTGCTAGGCCTACCCTGGTTAGCTTGTCATGACCCAACTGTTTCATGGCTACGGAGGGCTCTCACGGGGTGGTCGCAAGAGTGCTCAGGGAGGTGTTTAGGGGTTTTCGTAGGTGCTACTATGGTGGAAAGTCCAGACCAGGTCTCCACCGTGCGCATTCCCCCCAAATATGCTGATTTGGCTCTCGCCTTCTCAATTACCATCCCATCGTTGGGGGGATTGTGCGATAAATCTCCTGGTAGACGCTGCACTTCCCAGGAGTCACGTGTATCCTCTGTCACAGGCAGAGACGGTGGCTATGGAAACATATATCTCTGAATCCCTGCGTCAGGGGTACATTCGGTCCTCCACTTCCCCCGCCTCCTCGAGTTTCTTTTTTTTGTGAAGAAGAAGGAGGGAGGTCAGCGCCCGTGTATTGACTATCAAGGTCTAAATCAGATAACTGTGAGGTACAGTTACCCGCTACCTCTTATCGCCACGGCGATTGAGTCAATGCACGGGGCGCGCTTCTTCACCAAACTTGATCTCAGGAGTGCTTACAACCTGGTGCGTGTCCGGGAGGGAGACGAGTGGAAGACGGCGTTTAGTACGACCTCAGGGCATTATGAGTACTTCGTCATGCCGTACGGGTTGATGAATGCTCCATCAGTCTTCCAAGCCTTTGTAGATGAGATTTTCAGGGATCTGCACAGGCAGGGTGTAGTGGTGTATATTGATGACATTCTGATATACTCCGCTACACGCACCGAGCATGTGTCCCTGGTGCGCAACATACTTGGCCGACTGTTGGAGCATGACCTGTACGCCAAGGCTGAGAAATGTCTGTTCTTTCAACAGTCCATCTCTTTCCTAGGGTACCACATTTCCACCTCAGGGGTGGAGATGGTGAGTGACTGCATCTCAGCCGTGTGTAATTGGCCAACTCCCACCACGGTAAAGGAGGTGCAGCGGTTTCTAGGGTTTTCCAATTACTACCGGAGGTTTATCCGGGGTTTTGGTCAGGTAGCGGCATCCATTACCTCACTGCTGAAGGGGGGACCGGTGCGTTTGCAGTGGTCGGCTGAGGCGGACAGGGCCTTTGGTCACCTGAGGGCTCTGTTTAACTCGGCTCCCGTGTTGGCCCATCTGGTTCCCTCTTTGGCATTCATAGTGGAGATGGATGCGTCCGAGGCTGGGATAGGAGCCGTGCTCTCTCAGTGCTCAGGTACACCACCGAAGCTCCGCCCCTGTGCCTTCTTCTCGAGGAAGCTCAGCCCGGCGGAGCGAAACTATGACGTGGGGGACCGGGAGCTGTTGGCTGTCGTCAAGGCTTTGAAGGCGTGGAGACATTGGCTTGAGGGGGCTAAACACCCGTTTCTCATCTGGACTGACCACCGCAATCTGGAGTACATCTGGGTGGCGAGGAGACTGAACCCTCACCAGGCAAGGTGGGCCATGTTTTTCACCCGTATTGTTTTCACCCTTTCTTACAGACCAGGTTCCCAAAACTGTAAGGCAGACGCACTGACCCAGGTTGTAGTGTGGGAGCTGAACGTGGACATTGAGCAGGTGTTGCGTGCAGAGCCCGCTCCCCTCTAGTGTCCCGCTGGGCGTCTGTACATTCCGTCTGCTGTCCATGACCGGCTGATCTATTGGGCCCACACGTCACCCTCCTCTGGTCATCCAGGCATCGGTCGGACGATGCGCTGTCTGAGTGGGAAGTACTGATGGCCCACTTTGGCTAAGGACATGAGGGTGTATGTTTCCTCCTGCTCGGTGTGCACCCAGTGTAAGGCTCCTAGGCACCTGCCCAGAGGTAAGCTACAAACCTTACCAGTTCCACAGCGGCCATGGTCAGACCTGTCGATTGATTTCCTGACCCATCTTCCCCCATCACAGGGAAACACCACGATCCTGGTTGTTGTGGATCATTTCCCTAAGTCCTGCCGTCTCCTCCCGCTGCCCGGTGTCCCTATGGCCCTACAGACTGCGGAGGCTTTGTTTACACACGTCTTCCGGCACTACAGGGTGACTGAGGACATAGTGTCTGATCGGGGTCCCCAGTTCACTTCAAGGGTCTGGAGGGCGTTCATGGAACGTCTGGGGGTCTCGATCAGCCTTACCTAGGGTTTTCACCCCGAGAGTAATGGGCAGGTGGAGAGAGTAAACCAGGATGTGGGTAGGTTTCTGAGGTCTTATTGCCAGGACCGGCCGGGGGAGTGGGCAGCATTCGTGCCCTGGGCAGAGATGGCCCAGAACTTGGTCCGCCACTCCTCCACTAACCTCTCCCCCTTCCAGTGCGTACTGGGGTATCAGCCGGTTCTGGCTCCTTGGCATCAGAGTCAGACCGAGGCTCCTGTGGTGAATGACTGGTTCCGGCACGCGGAGGAAACATGGGACGCCGGCCATGTTCACCTTCAGTGCGCCGTGCTGCGCCAGAAAGCCGGCGCAGACCGTCAACGCAGTGAGGCCCCGGACCCGGTGCAGACCCGGTGACCAGGTCTGGCTCTTGAACCGAAACCTGCCCCTCCGCCTGCCCTGCCGGACGCTGGGTCCGCGGTTTGTGGGGCCATTTAAAGTCCTGAGAAGACAGAACAAGGTGAGTTACAGGTTACAACTCGTTCCATGTGTCTCTCCTCAGGCCGGTGGTGGATGGCCCGCTCCAGGAGTCTGAGGTGCGGGAGGTTCCTCCGCCCCCTCTGGATATCGAGGGGGTCCGGCATACTCTGTTCGATCCATACTGGATTCGAGACGTCGGGCGAGGGGCCTTCAGTACCTCGTGGACTGGGAAGGGTACGGTCCGGAGGAGAGATGCTGGGTTCCGGTGTTGGACCCTTCAATGCTGCGGGAGTTCCACCGTCTCGTCCGGATCGCCCTGCACCTCGCCCTCCGGGTCGTCCCCGAGGCCGGTGTCGGCATGCTGCTGGAGCCGCGCGTCGGGGGGGGGGGGGGGGTACTGTCATGACTTCCACTGAAGTCGTTTTCTCTCCTTTTTCAGCGGTTTTTGGTGGTCGGCGTCACCGGTCATCGTCGATCCACTTTTCTTTTTCCATTTGTTTTGTCTTGTTTTCTTACACACCTGGTCCATTTACATAACTAATTGCAGTGTATTTAACCCTCTGTTCCCCCCATGTCCTTGTGTGGAAATGTTTGTTTGTAAGTGCTTGTACGCTATGTTACTGGTGCACGTCGGATTTTGTACCCATGTAGGTTTCTTTTTGTATTGCCGTGGGTTTTGGAATTAAAACTGCTCCGCCTATTACCTATCTCTGCTCTCCTGCGTCTGACTTCACTGCCACCAGTTCCGCAACCCTTACAGCTGAGTATAGCATACACCTGAGCTGTGTTATTTAGTTTGATAACAACTCCTATTCTGGGATAATTAATTAATATTCTGGGATAATTAATTTATGTAGGCCTAATTTTGTTGTATTTCACCAATCTGTCACTGATACTGATAAGCATCCAACAAATTTTCCATCTGGTGTCCAATCAATATCAACAATAAAAATGCTATGGTCATGTAATGCTTCCACACATACAGTATTGTGAAAATCACTTCTTATTTAGACAGCAGTTAGTGGAACAAGTTTAGTTTTCTATGAGTAATACTGTAATTCTAAAATGGGTCTAGATGTTGATACCCTTGTCAGTTCGCTGCTGTTCAAGTAATTTATCTGGCTGCTGAGTTATTTTCTCTGAATTTCAAAGTTTCTCTGATTACCTTGGCAGATAATGATCTTCCCATTTTGATTACCTTATTACATCCTCAGACAGTGGATGTATCCTAAATGACACCCTATTCCCTTTATAGTGCACTACCTTTGACAGGCTCTGGTCAAATGTAGTGCATTGTACAGGGAATAGGGATCCATTTGGGATGGACCACAGACTGTTTCATGCTGCATGCAGAACAAGATGGAGTGATAATCACAATCAGAGCCCCCACCAATCAGAGCTCTTCAACAGGTTCTGTGACGCATTCAAATCGTCAAATAAGCTTTTTCTGCAAAAAAAGTTATTTTCCACATTATTATAGCACTACTTTGGATACACCTGTGTGTCCCGTAGATAACCCCCTTAATCAGTAAGGAGAGCATAAATAAATAAACAACTCAAATGAGTCCCGGTTTTATCCACACTCTAGATATCCAATCACATTCTTAATCCACTTTTGTGAAATCCAATGTTCCTTTCTGTTGCATCAACATTTTGAGACTTAGGTTGTTGAATGTGTAGAATGTTTTGATTGTGGGGTTGGATCATGACTTTTATGGGAATGTTTCTTAGGGCTCTATTCAATCAGATCCGCTTGAGCCAACATCCACATAGCGGTTGTTTTGGCGGTGTCGGAGGTGGAACTGCGTTAGAGCTGTCAAATCCACAATGGCTCCCAGCATTACACCTAAAGCAGATATTGCCATGACAGTCGCATTAACAAAAATCCCATGCAACCTTGTTTACAAGTTCAAACACTGGAATGATTAGGATGATAGAAATTCTCATGATTTAGTCAAATGATTTTTCAATTTGACCATAAAAATTTCTGTATAGCCTACACTTTCTCATTCTGAACAAATGCGAGTAGTGCGGGTGTGGCTTCATGACAATGATCCTCTTGCACCTCCAAACATCCACTATGGGGGTGTCTGCTATTTAACGCTTGATCTGATTGAGTCTAAGGCCCTAATATTATAGGAACTGTCAGGGGTTTGGAAGGACAAGAAGAAAGATAAATGTATCTTTACATGAACCTTTTACATTTATCCCCTACTGCACCTCTGAAAGAATTATGTCATCATACCATGAACTTTCAATTGAGAGGGCGGGTAGGTTGAGAGGGCATAATATGTTACATGGCCATGTTTTAATGAACAGAACAGCTGTTGCACAACATTCAACTTGCATCTACTATAAAAATCCCTTTTTCCAAGAGATGCAAAACATGATGCAATTTACTGTAGTCTAAATCTGCTGACTGTATATGCCTCCACCGCAGATTTATATTTATGGGCATTATAAACAAAATACCAGTGATATCGCTGTAAAATGTTAGCCTCCATTGGGCAATCTGCTCTTCCTCTCTTAGTTTGACTGGATATGAAGCTAGCTAATATATTTCTGTTCTGCTGACTGGATCCTTCCCTTATTCCAAATTGAGGTATATTAACGACAGTCTTTTAATATGGAGCTAAGGCTGTCTGCGTCCCAAATGGCACCTATTCCCTAAATCGTACACTGCTTTTGATGAGTGCACTATGGGCCCTGGTCAAAAGTAGTGCACTAAAAAGGGAATAAAGTGCCATTTGGGATGAAGACAGCCTTAGCTCCATATTAAAAGACAGTCTCAGCTCAATTGGCTTTTCATCCCTCTAAGGTCTGAGAGAGAGGAAATTAGAACATGTTTTAAGGATCATTGTGAATTGATATTTTTCTTCCTTCCATGAGAGTTTTTAATCATTGGAATATGTTTTATATTTGATATAATGTGATAATGATAGAAACGCAACTAAGAATTCCCCTCTGGACAGATGAAGTTGCTGCCCAAATGGAACCCTATTCCCTACATAGTGCACTACTTTTGACAAGGGCCCTGATCAAAGGAAGTGTACTATGTAGGGAATAGGGTGCCCCTTGTGACACACACAGAAATGAGAGCTCCATCATGGCTAGATATATCAGGTTTTCTACACCACCGGGTCTGTGGGTATGATAGAAATTGTTTTAAGATTAAAACCAATAGACATTCTGTCATTTGTCCCTATAGGGGGAACCCTTTTAGCATATTTGGAGGCATGGTCTAAAATATTTTGTCTTTGTGCCAATGGTTAATGGAAGTGTTGCACAAGTTTAAGTGATTTTATTATTATTATTATGTTGATATTAGTTGAACATCTCATTTGTCCATGCTCAATTCTATACTCTTTTTTTAGAGCGTGGGACAATCAAAAGCTGCACTGTTGAGTGGTTACTGCTTTTTCTGGTCATTTATTGGCATATTATCATCAGGAAATGTATGTTTTTTGTTGTTGCTAAGATTGCAGAATTGTGTTCCAATAGGTGCTCAACCTTCGACAACATAACCACTTAAACTGGTACAACACCTCTAGCGACGGTTGACACAAATACACAACATTCAGTAACTTGTTGTTTACTGTATTTTCACTGCAACCAGTAGCCTGTAGTGTACTGTAAAATTACAGGAACTTTTTAACAGTATAGCATTTCATGGCATAAAGGAAAACATGGTGGAGGAGAAGGAAAGAACAGGATGGTTCTTCACAACCATCACAGCAGTAAAAAAAACCTTCCTGAGCAGTAAAGAACTCTGCCTGAAAAATTGTTACACAAATCACCCTCACCCCTGACAAAGAACCCATCAATAACTTTTTTTTGGAGAGTGTAGACTTCAGAGAGAGAAATATCTCTTGTTCTCCACTGAATTTAAACATGATGGTATAGACCCTAGCCTCAAAGGTAGTTATCTACTTAAATACCCCAGGGCTCACTCTTTCTTATGAAGGAGGAACATTTAAAATCCTGAGACTTCACGCTTGGCATTTTCACGTGGGAAGAAAAAGCCCTATGGTTGTGCTTTGAGAGATATCCTAATGGTACCTTGATAATGACATGGAGGAGAGAACTATCTATCCTTTGTCCTTCATTTCCCCACCTTATCATCCCTTTCTTATACAGATAATTTGTTGAACAAACAAGATGGTAGCCATGTAGCCAGGGTGAACCTTAAAGCTGCAATATGTAACTTCTTGGGCGACCCAACCAAATTCACATATATATGTGTGTTATAAATCTGTCATTCTCAGTGAAAACAAGTCTAAGAAGCTGTTGATCTGTTTTATGTGTGCTATTTCTATGCTTCCCGTTCTTAAGTTTAGTTTTTACTTCTTTTACTCTCGGTTTTGTACACCAGCTTCAAACAGCTAAAAATACAATATTTCTGGTTATGGAAAACAAAATTCACAGAAATGTAGATGGTTTAATAATTCTCTACACTATACTTGCTTGTTTTGTCACATAAACTGAAATTAGGCGAACTATTACAATATTAGTAACCAGGAAATGGTGGAGCGATTTCTGCATAGTGCATCTTTAAA
The DNA here is from genome assembly GCF_965601325.2 of Salmo salar. Lineage (NCBI taxonomy): Eukaryota > Metazoa > Chordata > Actinopteri > Salmoniformes > Salmonidae > Salmo > Salmo salar. The sequence continues at coordinate 21,038,152 of NC_138309.1, read as the reverse complement.
ATACAATATTTAGGATACTCTGAAATTCTATGTACTGTGTATTGGCATTACAATAAAAATGCTCTATATACATTTTGATCTGTGAGAGAACATTTTACCACTAAAGGCAACTTGCAAACATACACACTTTAATATAGTTATGCTGTATGTACTGCATTACCATTCAATAAAGACATCTACACAGTTTGTGCTGTGAGAGACTACACGTTCTCTCAGTATTTTCAGTCACTATCTATAAACCACTTGAGGAGACTATTACTTAGAAAATAAACATCAGCAATTTTCCAAGTTCTTCTTATGGTTATTTTCATAATTCATCATTCATCTTGCAATTACTGCTAATTGCATCCAGTAGCTGGCTGGCTGAAAGCTACCACTCACAGCTATTCAGTGCCCTATTCACAGATACAGAATAATCAGGGGACTGAGTGCATCATTCAATCTAGTGTTGTGTTTTTCACCCCGACCAACCGTGTCAAATTAAATTGTTACAGTACACACTAAAAACAAATAATTCTATATAGTGCCAAATAAGTGTTATTTGGCTTGTAACCATAGCGGAACCCTTTTTGGTTCTATAAAGAACCATGCTCATAAGGTTCTAAATGGAACCTGTAATTCTAGTCTTAAATTATATCAATCTAGAACAGAAGAAAAAGACTGTGAGAGTGCGTGTGCATGCTTTGATTTAAATCAACAATATTCAAGTGATAGGCTGTTTTAATAATCTGCAGCTGAAATTAAAAAAATTACAATCTTTACAATTAAAAAACAAGGTGACCCCGAAAGCCAGATGGAGATGGGTAAATTAGACGCGGCAGCAAATGTAGGCCTACCTGTCACAAGAAAAAAGGTTACCATGATGCGATGTTAGGTCTAGTGTACATTTTTACATTTACATTTTAGTCATTTAGCAGACGCTCTTATCCAGAGCGACTTACAAATTGGTGCATTCACCTATAATATCCAGTGGAACAACCACTTTACAATAGTGCATCTAAATCTTTTAAGGGGGGGGGGTTAGAAGGATTACATGCATTGTGAAGTGCACTCTGTACTGAGATGGGCTGTTTGTCCCCACCCTGAGTGTTGATTCATCATCCAGAGGCTGTAGAGAAGCCAGATTTAGACATCACATACAGTATAATTTCATAGTTCCATTTCACACCATGCTGTTCATATAATAACTTATTATAATTTACCAGTTTCTCGCAGTTATTTATCCCGGGAAAATGGGACTGGTTTTGGGTGGTAAATCTCTGTAACCAGGTTCCCGCCATTCAACCCTAGTTACAACCCTTTTGGACTATTTAGAACCCTTTTTATGCTTATTTATAGAACTGTTATATAGAACCTGTTATATATATAGCCTTCCCTGTAGCTCAGTTGGTAGAGCATGGTGTTTGCAATGCCAGGGTTGTGGGGTCGATTCCCACAGGGGGCCAGCACAAAAAAAAAAGAATGTATGAAATGAAATGTATGCATTCACCACTGTAAGTCGCTCTGGATAAGAGCGTCTGCTAAATGTAAATGTAACCATACAGGTTTTTTTTATTCTGGTTTAACCCTTTAGACCCCAATAGAATTCTATAATGATGTACTTTACTGAGCTAATTTTCTCACACAATTCAAACAAACAGACATACACTTGTAACGGCTGTCTTCGGGTAGAGAGGACCAAGGCGCAGCGGGTTGCGTGCTCATCATTATATTTATTAAATAAAGACTGTGAACATGGAAAAACAATAAACGACACCATGACACAGTTTTGCATGCTACACCAACGCAATGCAAAAACAACTACCCACAATTAACAAACAAAACACATCCCTATATATAGGACTCTCAATCAAAGGCAACTACAAACACCTGCCTTCAATTGAGAGTCCAACACCCAATTACCTAACATAGAAAATACTAAACTAGAAAGAACATAGAATTACAAAAACATAGAACATACCCCAAAACCCGGAAATAATAAATCAAACACCCTTCTAAACAAACCACCACCCCAAACCACATAAAACAAATACCCTCTGCCACGTCCTGACCAAACTACAATCACAAATAACCCCTATACTGGTCAGGACGTGACAACAGTAGCTCAAAAACACAGAACAAATCACAATTACAAGTTAACTTAGTTTTAAAGGGCACAACCTCTTCTTTAATATGACACCACATTCATGTAAATAGGAATAACACAAATGTTGTCTTCTTCCATTGTGTAAAGACACTCACCATAAAAAAATAATTAACGCGCGACAACAAAAAAAACTAGAGTATTTAGATTGTAGTACAATTACTCACTCAAAATGTACCAAGTATAATATATTATACTTATAAATATTAATTACATATGCATATTAAAGAAATGCAAAAATGTGACCAGAGGACAATATTCAGAAAGTATTTAAAAACCCACACAAAGTAGGCTATTTGAGTGACAACAATTCTTACTTCTGTAACATGGGTAAAAATGCAAACTATTCAGAGACTATTTCAAAATGTAGATATCCTCTCTCAATAAGATTTAGTACAGACTAGGCCTGACACAAAATGTAGAAATAGTAGCCTACTTTGACAAAAATTCTGTGAATGCAAAACATATTAGCTAGAGACAGATAAAGAGAGAAGATACGAAACACAACTGTTCAGAGACAATAAAATATTTGAAGGACAAATTCATATTTCACACTGTCACATTAGTGTTTAAATTTAGACAAAAACATGTCATGGAACTTCTGGAAGCACGGACCCATCCTGCAAAGTGGCACAGAACACATAGAGCACCCAAAGGAGGTTTGTACACATCTCCCACTCTTTGCCCTACGTCCACTCCGGATGCACACCACACACCCTCTCTTGCGCCCTTCAAACTTAACCTGCTTTTAAAGGAGTGTGACGACCCTCCCACTCTGTCTGCCAAATTCTTTCTCTTTGCTCTTGTTTTCCTTAACAGGATGTCGGTGGGCGGAGCCGGGAGGGTCGTCAGAGAAATGGCACACATCTGGGCTCGGGTGTGTCCCAGGATAAATGTACCTATTCCCCATTCATTGGGGAGACTCACTCCATGCAGACACATTTTTGTGCCTGTTTTTGGTTGTTTGCGTTGGCACCTTTCAACACCCCTCAATATCACATTTATGCACGCAACCACTCACTTACACTACTGATTACTGACTACAAACACACCGTTGTTAATTCTATTTAGTTTACTTTAGTTAATAAATATATTTTGTTATTCCTTATCTCCACGTTGTCTCCCTTTTTGTTACGCACTTTGAGCCAGTTCGTGACAGGAGTTACAACTCACTACACATTTACTGGTGTCACCTCTCTTCCTATCTTCCTGACACTGTAGGCATACCATAAAGTGAATGCACAAGCTACATTTTGAACACCTTTAGGGATGAACGCCTGTGGTATTTGGGAAGGGGCTTTGCATGATCCCCTACACAATGTATGCATTTATGATGGCAATGTTGAGCATCCCCAAAACACATACTTCCACCATGTTCTGCCTGTGTGTCCAACATTGTGCTCGTGCTGCTAGGTGACCTAAAGTGGGACATGCTTAACACCCCAGCCATCCTACAATCTAAGCTTGATGCCCTCAATCTCACACAAATTATCAATGAACCTACCAGGTACCACCTCAAAGCCGTAAACACGGGCACCCTCATAGATATCATCCTAACCAACTTGCCCTCTAAATACACCTCTGCTGTTTTCAACCAATATCTCAGCGATCACTGCCTCATTGCCTGCATCCGTAATGGGTCAGCGGTCAAATGACCTCCACTCAGCTCTGTCAAACGCTCCTTGAAACACTTCAGCGAGCAGGCCTTTCTAATCGATCTGGCCCGGGTATCCTGGAAGGATATTGACCTCATCCCTTCAGTAGAGGATGCCTGGTTATTTAAGAAAAATTGCCTTCCTCACCATCTTAAATAAGCATGCCCCATTCAAGAAATTTAGAACCAGGAACAGATATAGCCCTTGGTTTTCTCCAGACCTGACTTCAATTAACCAACACAAAAACATCCTGTGGCGTTCTGCATTAGCATCGAACAGCCCCCGTGATATGTAACTTTTCAGGGAAGTTAGAAACCAGTATACACATGCAGTTAGAAAAGCCAAGGCTAGCTTTTTCAAGCAGAAATTTGCTTCCTGCAACACAAACTCAAAAAAGTTCTGGGACACTGTAAAGTCCTTGGAGAATAAGAGCACCTCCTCCCAGCTGCCAACTGCACTGAGGACAGGAAACTCTGTCACCACCAATAAATCCACTATAATTGAGAATTTCAATAAGCATTTTTCTACGGCTGGCCATGCTTTCCACCTGGCTACCCCTACCGCGGTCAACAGCACTGCACCCCACACAGCAACTCGCCCAAGCCTTCCCCATTTCTCCTTCTCCCAAATCCAGTCAGCTGATGTTCTGAAAGAGCTGCAAAATCTGGACCCCTACAAATCAGCCGGGCTAGACAATCTGGACCATTTCTTTCTAAAATGATCTGCTGATAATTTTACTAGCCTGTTCAAACCTCTCTTTAGTGTCATCTGAGATTCCCAAAGATTGGAAAGCAGCTGCGGTCATCCCCCTCTTCAAAGGGGGGGACACTCTTGACCCAAACTGCTACAGACCTATATCTATTCTACCCTGCCTCTCTAAAGTCTTCGAAAGCCAAGTCAACAAACAGATTACCAACCATTTCGAATCCCACCGCACCTTCTCCGCTATGCAATCTGGTTTCAGAGCTGGTCATGGGTGCACCTCAGCCATGCTCAAGGTCCTAAACGATATCTTAACCGCCATCGATAAGAAAGAATACTGTGCAGCCGTATTCATTGACCTGGCCAAGGCTTTCGACTCTGTCAATCACCACATCCTCATCGGCAGACTCAATAGCCTTGGTTTTTCAAATGATTGCCTCGCCTGGTTCACCAACCTCTTCTCTGATAGAGTTCAGTGTGTCAAATCGGAGGGCCTGTTGTCCGGGCCTCTGGCAGTCTCTATGGGGGTGCCACAGGGTTCAATTCTCGGGCCGACTCTCTTCTCTGTATACATCAATGATGTCGCTCTTGCTGCTGGTGAGTCTCTGATCCACCTCTACGCAGACGACACCATTCTGTATACTTCTGGCCCTTCTTTGGACACTGTGTTAACTACCCTCCAGACGAACTTCAATGCCATACAACTCTCCTTCCGTGGCCTCCAACTGCTCTTAAATACAAGTAAAACTATATGCATGCTCTTCAACCGATCGCTGCCTGCACCTGCCCGCCCGTCCAGCATCACTACTCTGGACGGTTCTGACTTCGAATATGTGGACAACTACAAATACCTAGGTGTCTGGTTAGACTGTAAACTCTCCTTCCAGACTCACATCAAACATATCCAATCCAAAGTTAAATCTATAATTGGCTTCCTATTTTGCAACAAAGCATCTTTCACTCATGCTGCCAAACATACCCTCGTAAAACTGACCATCCTACCGATCCTCGACTTTGGCGATGTCATTTACAAAATAGCCTCCAATACCCTACTCAATAAATTGGATGCAGTCTATCACAGTGCCATCCGTTTTGTCAAGGAAAGCCCCATATACTACCCACCACTGCGACCTGTACGCTCTCGTTGGCTGGCCCTCGCTTCATACTTGTCGCCAAACCCATTGACTCTAGGTCATCTACAAGACCCTGCTAGGTAAAGTTCCCCCTTATCTCAGCTCGCTGGTCAACATAGCAGCACCCACCTGTAGCACGCGCTTCAGCAGGTATATTTCTCTGGTCACCCCCAAAGCCAATTCCTCCTTCGGCCGCCTCTCCTTCCAGTTCTCTGCTGCAAATGACTGGAACGAACTGCAAAAATCACTGAAGCTGGAGACTCATATCTCCCTCACTAGCTTTAAGCACCAGCTGTCAGAGCAGCTCACAGATTACTCTACCTGTACATAGCCCATCTATAATTTAGCCCAAACACCTACCTCTTCCCCTACTGTATTTCTTTTATTTATTTATTTTGCTCCTTTGCACCCCATTATTTCTATTTCTACTTTGCACTTTCTTCCACTGCAAATCTACCATTCCAGTGATTTACTTGCTATATTGTATTTACTTTGCCACCATGGACTTTTTTGCCTTTACCTCCCTTATCTCACCTCATTTGCTCACTTTGTATATAGACTTATTTTTCTACTATATTATTGACTTTATGTTTGTTTTACTCCATGTGTAACTCTGTGTTGTTGTATGTGTCAAACTGCTTGCTTTATCTTGGCCAGGTCGCAATTGTAAATGAGAACTTGTTCTGAACTTGCCTACCTGGTTAAATAAAGGTGAAAAAAAAAATTGTAATAGCTCCTCAACCCCGCCCATGTTCTTGTTGTACAAGCACTGGAACAGATATCAGTTCCTACCGCTTTTAAAACCAACTCCAAAACCCCTGCCACTGTCACTTTAGGCCCAGGCTTTGTGGTACAAGGGCGAATGGTGGGACTTCGGGCTGACATTCCATAGACACGTAGGCCCTCCTATAGGGTGTGCTCTCCTTCTTCCCCTACCTCTTCCTCCTCCTCTCCCTCTGCCTCTTTCTCTCCCTCCACTTTCCTCTCCCTCCTCTTCACTTTCCTCTTTCCCTCCTTCCTCCTCTATCTCCTCTCCTTCAATATCTTCTTCCTCTATCCCTCCACTCTCCTCTTGCTCCACTCCACCACTCCACGCTCCACATCTCTATCTCTTATTCCTCCCTGGCTTCTGCTGTGTACCTTTAATTTACAATCTGTAGAAACTATAGAAAGGTTGAGAACTTTTGTGAAACATCACAGCACAGTTGAAAAATATATGGCAAATAGAAATCAAAACTGGATGGTGTTCAGAGATAGATGGGAGGGGTTGAGTGGAGCTGAAGGATGGGACTAAAAACAAACAAAAGATAACTAATGTAAAACATACTGTGTCCGTAAAATGTACACTACCGTTCAAAAGTTTGGGGTCACTTAGAAATGTCCTTGTTTTTGAATGATTTTTTTTTTTTTGTCCATTAAAATAACATAAAATTGATCAGAAATACAGTGTAGACATTGTTAATGTTATAAATGGCTATTGTAGCTGGAAACGGCTGATTTTTTATGGAATATCTACATACGCGTGTAGAGGCCCACTATCAGCAACCATCAGTCCTGTGTTCCAATGGCATGTTGTGTTAGCTTATCCAAGTTTATCATTTTAAAAGCTAATTGCCCATTAGAAAATCCTTCTGAAATTATGCTAGCACAGCTGAAAACTGTTGTCCTGATTAAAGAAGCAATAAAACTGGCCTTCTTTAGACTTGTTGAGTATCTGGAGCATCAGCATTTGTGATTTCGATTACAGGCTCAAAATGGCCAGAAACAAATAACTTTCTTCTATAATTCGTCAGTCTATTCTTGTTCTGAGAAATGAAGGCTATTCCATGTGAGAAATTGCCAAGAAACTGAAGATCTCGTACAACGCGGCGTACTACTCCCTTCACAGAACAGCGCCAACTGGCTCTAACCAGAATAGAAAGAGGAGTGGGAGGCCCCGGTTGCCAACTGAGCAAGAGAACAAGTACATTAGAGTGTCTAGTTTGAGAAACAGACAACTCACAAGTCCTCAACTGGCAGCTTCATTAAGTAGTACCCGCAAAAGACCAGTCTCAACATCAACAGTGAAGAGGCGACTCCGGGATGCTGGCCTTCTAAGGCAGAGTTCCTATGTCCATTGTCTTGTCTTGGGTTGAGATTAGGGGTAGGGTTAAGGCTAGAGTTAGGGTTGAGACTAGAATTAGGGTTTGTGGAAGGACCAAATATGCTGCCATAATGCTTTCCACATAATCCCCTTAGTGCCCTTATAATTTGCTCACAAAGAAGCTAACATCAGGTTCCATTTCACATACAAAACTACTAAACCCTTATCAACATATCAGAGACATGCACACACACACACACACACACACACACACACACACACACACACACACACACACACACATTACATCATCCAAGGTGTTATCTTTCTCTGTTATCGTTATTTATATCAAAGGACAAAAGGTTCACACACTCCATTATCTCAGACGACTGTTCAATTTCCTGTCGAACATGAAATGGTATAAAGCGGAGCAGGAAGTTATCATGTGGTAGTGGCTAACGGGCGGAGGGCCATGCTGCAATGTTTTTACGTGGTGATTGTGTGAACATGGTGCTTTATTAGATGCCAGCCGCCTCGGCTTCTCTGCAGTACCCTCAAACACAATAGACCATCTTATTATATCTGTCCCCTGCCCACCTGACCGACTGGCTGAGAGGCACTGAGAGGCCTGAATAGCCATACTCAAGCTGCTGGTGATCATGGGCTGCACAGACCTTTTTGTGCCCCGACATCTGGACCATAAGCTCTCAGTGACAGGGTTTTATTCAGTCCCTCTCAATTTCATTTTCAATTTAATGGGCTTTATTGGTATGGGAAATACATGCTTACATTGCCAAAACAAGGGAATTAGATAATAAACAAAAGTGAAATAAACAATGAAAATGAACAGTAAACATTACACTCACAAAAGTTCAAAAGAATAAAGATATTTCAATTGTCTTATCGCTATATACAGTGTTGTAACGATGTGCAAATAGTTAAAGTACAAAATGGAAATTAAATAAACATAAATATGGGTTGTATTTACAATGGTGTTTCTTCATCACTGGTTGCTTTTTCTTGTGGCAATAGGTCACAAATTGTGCTGCTGTGATTGCACACTGTGGTATTTCAGCCAAAAGATATGGGAGTTTATCAAAATTGTATTTGTTTTCGAATTCTTTGTGGGTCTGTGTAATTTGAGGGAAATATGTGTTTTTAATATGGTCATACAATTGTCAGGAGGTAAGGAAGTGTAGTTCAGTTTCCACCTAATTTTGTGGGCAGTGTGCACATAGCCTGCCTTCTCTTGAGAGCCAAGTCTGCTTATGGCGGCCATTCTTAATAGAAAGGTTTTGCTCACTGAGTCTGTACATAATCAAAGCTTCCCTTCATTTTGGGTCAGTCACAGTGGTCAGATATTCTGCGACTGTGTAGTCTCTGATTAGGGCCAAATAGCATTCTAGTTTTCAAATGTATTTTGTCAATTCTTTCCAATGTGTCAATTAATTATCTTTTTGTTTTCTCATGATTTGGTTGTGTGTAATTGTGTTGCTGTCCTGGGGCTCTGTGGGGTCTGTTTTAGCTTGTGAACAGAGCCCCATGACCAGCTTGCTTAGGGGACTCTTCTCCAGGTTCATCTCTCAGTAGGTGATGAATTTGTTATGGAAGGTTTGGGAATCACTTCCTTTTAGGTGGTTGCAGAATATATCGCCTCTTTTCTGGATTTTGATAATTAGCAGGTATCGGCCTAATTCTGCTCTGCATGCATTATTTGGTGTTTTACATTGTACACAGAGGATATTTTTGCAGAGTCTCAATTTGGTATTTGTCCCATTTTGTGAATTTTTGGTTGGTGACCGGACCCCAGACCTCACAACCATAAAGGGCAATGGGTTCTATAACTGATTCAAATACTTCTAGCCAAATCCGAATTAGTATGTTGAATTTTATGCTCCTTTTGATGGCATAGAAGGCCCTTCTAGCCCTGTCTCTCAGATCGTTCACAGCTTTGTGGAAGTTCTGTTGCATTGATGCTTATTCCAAGGTATGTTTTTTTGTGCTCTAGGGCAACATTGTCTAGATGGAATTAGTATTTGTGGTCTCTCTTTCTCGCTGTCTTGGCATCTCTCTCCTTTTTCTTTCTCTCTTTGTCTCTCTCCCTCTTAAATCCAATGTTATTGGTCACATACACGTGATTAGCAGATCTTGTCGCGGGTGTAGTGAAATGCATGTTCTTCTAGCTCCGACAGTGCAGCGATATCAAACAAGTAATATCTAACAAATTACACAACATATACCCAATACACACAAATCTAAGTAGGAATGAATTAAGAATATATACAGTTGAAGTCGGAAGTTTACCTAAACTTAGGTTGGAGTCATTAAAACTTGTTTCTCAACAACTCCACAAATTTCTTGTTAACAAACTATAGTTTTGGCAAGTCGGTTAGGACATCTACTTTGTGCATGATACAAGAAACTTTTACAACAATTGCTAACTGACACATTATTTCACTTATAATTCACTGTATCACAATTCCAGTGTGCCTTTAAACAACTTTTAAACAGCTTGGAAAATTCCATAAAATGATGTCATGGCTTTAGAAGCTTCTGATAGGCTAATTGACATAATTTGAGTCAATTGGAGGTGTACCTGTGGATGTACTTCAAGGCCTACCTTCAAACTCAGTGCCTCTTTGTTTGACATCATGGGAAAATCAAAAGAAATCAGCCAAGACCTCAGAAAAAAATTGTAGACCTCCACAAGTCTGGTTCATTATTGGGAGCAATTTACAAACGCCTGAAGGTACGTTTGTACAAACAATAGTACGCAAGTATAAACACCATGGGACCACGCAGCCATCATACCACTCAGGAAGGAGACGCCTTCTGTCTCCTAGAGATGAACGTACATTGGTGCAAAAAGTGCGAATCAATCCCAGAACAACAGCAAAGGACCTTGTGAAGATGCTGGAGGAAACAGGTACAAAATAATCTATATCCACAGTGAAACGAGTCCTATATTGACATAACCTGAAAGGCAGCTCATCAAGGAAGAATCCATTGCTCCAAAACCGCCATAAAAAAGCCAGACTACGGTTTGCAACTGCACATGGGGACAAAGATCGTACTTTTTGGAAAACTGTCCTCTGGTTTGATGAAACAAAAATATAACTATTTGGCCATAATGACCATCGTTATGTTTGGAGGAAAAAGGAGGAAGCTTGCAAGCCGAAGAACACCATCCCAACCGTGAAGCACGGGGGTGGCAGAATCATGTTGTGGGGGTGCTTTGCTGCAGGAGGGAATGGTGCACTTCACAAAATAGATGGCCTCATGAGAAAGGTAAATTATATGGATACATTGAAGAAACATCTCAAGACATCAGTCTGGAAGTTAAAGATTGGTTGCAAATGGGTCTTCCAAATGGACAATGACCCCAAGCATACTTTCAAAGTTGTTTCAAAATGGCTTAAGGACATCAAAGTCAAGGTATTGGAGTGGCCATCACAAAGCCCTGACCTGAATCCCGTAGAAAATTTGTGGGCAGAACTGAAAAAGCGTGTGCGAGCAAGGAGGCCTACAACAAACCTGACTCAGTTACACCAGCTCTGTCAGGAGGAATGGGCCAAAATTCACGCAACTTATTGTGGGAAGCTTGTGGAAGGCTTCCCGCAATGTTTGACCCAAGTTAAACAATTTAAAGGCAATGCTACCAAATACTAATTGAGTGTATGTAAACTTCTAACCCACTGGGAATGTGATGAAAGCAATAAAAGCTGAAATAAATCATTCTCTCTACTTTATTCTGACATTTCACATTCTTAAAATAAAGTGGTGATCCTAACTGACCTAAGACGGGGATTTGTTACTAGGATTAAATGTCAGGAATTGTGAAATACTGAGTTTAAATGTATTTGGCTAATGTTTATGTAATCTTCCGACTTCAACTGTATATATGGACGAGCGATGTCAGAGCGGAACGACTAAGATACAGTAGAATAGTATAGAATACACTATATACATATGAGATGAGTAATGCAAGATATGTAAACATTATTAAGTGAATGAGATACCGTAGAATAGTACAGAAAACAGTATATACATATGAGACGAGTAATGCCAGATTTGTAAACATTAAGTAACTAAGATGACATAGAATAGTATAGAATACAGTATATACATATGAGATGAGTAATGCAAGATATGTAAACATTTTTAAGTGCTAAGATACTGTAGAATAGTATAGAATACAGTATATACATATGAGATAAGTAATACCAGAAATGTAAACATTATTAAAGTGACTTGTGTTCCATTCCTTAAAGTGGCCAGTTATTTCTAGTCTTTGCTCTCCACCCTGCAGTACCTCGGATAGGGACTCTGCTTTATTTCTCCTTCCTTTTATCTGTCCCTCTCTTCACAATTGCTCTCCGTTTCTCGCCAAGTCTTTTTTCTTTAACACAGTCTTTGTGTTTTTTTTTCTTTCTCCCTCCATCCCTCATTCACTCATCCTCCCTCCCCAGTGCATTGTCTTAACACCTATCTGTCTTTCTCTCCTGTTGTTGTTCTTTCCCCTCCTGGTCTGCTCTTTGTCCCATCCAGCTATATCTGTCTTACTTCCTTCCTTTCTCTACTACTCTCCTCCTCTGTATCCTAAATGTGTTTCTCATCCTCTCTAAGCACCTCCTGACACGCCTATTTTTCTTTGAGTCCCTCCCTCCATATCTCCCCCCATCTCTTCCTCCTGCAAAGCTACTCCTGTCTGGCCCACCTGCACACAGTCCTTGGAGAGTACTGACTTATTTTCTGGTAGCGGCATGCCGGCTGGGCTGGGAGGAGCACTTTATATTGGAGTGGAGAAGGGCAGGAACAGCGTTAGACATATGCTGCTTGTCAGACATTGAGCTTATACAACATCTCCTGAAATGCCAGACGGCAATGCATCATTATTTGGATTACTCCATGGAGTCCATGCCCTGTGTTTGTTAACCAGCTATTTGCACTAGACTACTAGACAAACAGGTGTAGGCTATTATGTCATATGTGACGCCCAGGCGTAAGGGTAACAAGGTTTTAAACATTTAAATTCTTGTTTGAAGATAATGTTGACGTCAATACTGTAGCAGCAAACTGTGACAAGAAACAAGCAATGAATGAAGTTGCATGGTCAATTTTTTAGTTAGTCCTTTGTCAATTTTCCCAAAGTTAAGAGAAGTAAACATTAAAGGCTCTTTTTCACACCTGTGGCACAACCGCTTAGTACTACTATGCCATAAACAATTTATTAAGGCTTGTTTGCATTTGAGTATGTTATCAACTCAGTTCACACTGGCAGAATAGCTTTAGTGTGGACTTAATGTCATACAACTGCTGGTTCAGTGTGTACAACTGTTATCTGTCTGTCATACTTCTCTCTGTGCTGTGTGGGATTAATGAGGGTGAATTTTCAAACACCACCCTAATCCTTATATACAGTAGTGCACTACTTTTGACCAGAGGCCTATGGACCCTGGTCAAAAGAAGTGTACTAAATAGGGAACAGGGTGCCATTTGGGATGCATTCTAAGTCATTAAGATGAGGACCATCTACATTCATGTCAATGTCATCCACTCTGTGTACACATTCAGCGCTAGCACACACAACATCCGACGGCGAGCACGATGGGTCCATTTCCAATCTGCAATGTAATCTGCCCATTTAAAAACCACAGGCCAACTGGGGGTGGGGGTGTTCTGAAAGGTATAACAACTACCATTCCCTCAGACAAGTACCTAAATTAAACAACAGCAGAGCTAGCAGTTTGAAGAGAGAGTATGGCTGCTGCTCCATCACATTTCCTCTCTGGCTGTAATGTAATAGCCTCTCCATGCTATGCTGAGAGATATGGAGAGTGGTCACATATTAATTAATGCCGCTATTTGCATGCACAAGCGGTTTCTGAGGGTCTATCAAAGCAAATTGCTTTATCTGGAGAGAACATGACCCTGAGAACCACTGGGTTTTGTAAATAAGCCCTTATCCATCTAAAACATAATTACATCGCTAATGCCCTGCGCCGGTGCAGGGCCCCCGCCAGCCCGACTAGACACATACCTGGGCCTAATTGATAAACGCATCACACTTCAACGTTTACAACAACTCGGGAATGGAAATGTTGCTTAGTGCTGCTGGTGACCTGCCAGGTGAGAGACACTATCGAAATGAGCGGACGAGCGGGACACGTGATCAAGGAGGTCATTCAGCTCTGGCAAACAGAGAGTGGAATGGGGGTAAAGAGAGTAAAAGGGGAGAGAGAGAGAGCGGGGGAGGTAGGGTAGAGTGAGGGCAGTAGAGAGAGAGAGAGAGAGAGAGAGAGAATTAAACATGTTGCCTCATATTTCCTGTTAGGTCCCTATGAGGTGAGGATCATGACATTATCCATTGTAATCTAAGTAAATATGCCAAGGTGTTGGGTGACATGTTGTCTTTCCAATCTCTACTGATTCAGAACATCTGCACATATGCAATACAATTAATCCCCTTACTGTCACGGTTATCGTCGGTGAAGGAGGACCAAAATGCAGCAGGACTGTGTTTGTTCATTTTGAACATTTATTAAATCAAAAAGAACACCAAAAACAACAAACAAGAGAACGAACGATCCACAGTCTGGCAAGGCACAAGGCTAAACACAGAACAATCTCCCACAAATACAAGACAAAACACACACAACTAATATAGGACTTCCAATCAAAGGCAACACCAAACAGCTGCCTTCAATTGGAAGTCCACCCCAATTAACTCAACATAGAAACACACTCACTAGACTACACATAGAAATACATAAACATAGACCATAACTCGAAACCCGGAAATAATAAATCAAACGCCCTCCTAACTAACACACCACCCTGAACCACATAAAACAAATACCCTCTGCCACGTCCTGACCAAACTACAATAACAATTAACCCTTTTACTGGCCAGGACGTGACACTTACATTCCATGATAACTGCTAAATAACATGTAGCTTGTCATCATAACCTAATAACATATACCTTGTCATGATAACCTAATGCACCCTATTTGCCTGGTGATTGCTCAATAACATGTCACGGGTCTAAAAGCACTATGATCAAAATGAAAGAGTAACACCGTTAGAGCTGGTTAGATGTGATGATGTGATAGTTTGAATAAAACCTGCTTGTGTGCTGTTTTGAATGAGAGTCCTCATCATCATCATCATACAACTATCATGATGTGAGGAGCCGGCAGGTGGGAGAAGAGAAATCCTATCTCGCTATGCTGTTCATGTGGTAATCAGCATGTGATCACACAGCCTGTGTATTTAGACATGTTGCTGTTAATTAGCTAGCTAGCTGCGCCCCAACTTTTATTGTCACTATAAATAATCTAGCTGTGCTACTGCAACAAATTGCAAATAGCCTCATCTAATTTGTATAATACTGTGGTTTTTCCTTGTGTCTATTTACTATAAGTCTGAGTGTGGGTTTTTGTTAAATATTTGGTTATAGACAGTTTATTAGATTTGAAATGTGTGAATGTTGAATGTTTTGACGTCAAATCTGTAGCAAGTGCTCCATGTGTACCAATTGCATTTATTGTTAGCTGACCTAATAGCTTAAAGTTATTCAAAATAAAATAGCACTTAACTATGTTGAACAAGAAGTGTCTGTTGTCAGATAGATATGAAGTGTTCTCAATTCTGAAAGTACAGCTTTACACTACTTTAAATTAGAATAATTGTGTCTAATAATCCTCTCCTTAGGTGACTTGGTTGTGAAAATAGATCATTTTCTTAACTCTCAGTGAAATACTCAATTGCTCCTTTCTTCCTTGAGGCGTGTTGGAGAGGACAAGTCGTTCAGCTGTTATTTGGCTCCTGCTGTGACTTCAGAGAACTCACGTTGTTAGAGCCCTTACATCCCTAGAAATGGCTAAAGGTAAGATGTTTGAGATGTTTCCAAATTTTTCTTTTCACACAATGTTATTCCTTTTTATATAATGACATTACTGCAATTATCTTTTGGTGCATGGATGTCAAAGTGGAGTGGTACTAGGCTGTTTAGAGGGTTCAGAGAGTGGAACGTCAACTATAGTAAAGTTAAAACTCGACACACACCACACTGAATGTTGATCTGACATTTGTCTGCCGATTGTTTGGCGTGCTGTGTTATAGGGACCTCCCCTGGTGGACGTCTGACTGCCAACATTATTGTGCAATTCTATTGCACTTTGTTTATGGCTGGCACTCTGTTCAGAGGTGCTAAGTACAGTACTCTCGGCCAGCAAACGCTATTGTTGTGTCCAAACCTTAAGACTACACAGAGGCAGCACACAGGAGCTATGTAAAACGTGTCTTTATTCTCTAGAAGCAAGCACCATCTCAATCCATTTACGTGACAGACAATAATTTATAGACACAAGACAGGCATTACTTTCAATGATGAACATCCAATTCACATCCTTACATAAGTCCCCCTCATACAAAAAATTATTCTTGTTTCTCAAACATAAAAGGAACGCTGTACTTTTTAAAAGCAATATACTTGAACAGAATATGGATATTGCCGAGATACATTTTATACAAATAATCCTGATACAGCTAACATTACCCCAGACTATCATAGAATATGCACAAAACATTTTTATAATCTCCACACACATACCACTGACAGAAACTTTCAATAGCTAATATACCAACAGTGTAAATTAAACTTTCACTACATCTTTACAGTCTTCTATGTTAACAAAGTTGAATTAACATTTCCTTGAAACCACCGAAGTCCACGAGGTTGGTCGACTTGAAGCCCCATGAGTGGCCCACATGCACACAACAGGCCACTGGTGCGCCGGCCTCCTCGAGACCGATCTTGGTTTCACACACGCAGTCAAAAAGTGACATAAGCAGCTAAGCTACAGGAAGTTTTCCCACCCGGCACACAGGTAGGCAGCTCCATCAATCCCTAACGAGTACCCAGCTGGTCGGACAGCAGAAATCTTCTCACACGAGTGCGCACCCATGCAGCTACGTCGCATCCATTTTGAAAAAGCAAAAGCAAATAATACAGTGGGGTCCAGAATTATTTGCACTGTTAGTAACGACTTGATTAGTGTGGAGTTAGTGTTAGTTAGCCAGCTACATAGTTGTCTTTGCTGTCGCTGTATCTAAGATAATTGTGTAGTTTGAGTAATTATCGAGGTGAGCTAGCCAGCCGCGACGCGACGCCAGACTTAGTCAACACACCTAGTCATCATTAACCCACTGCTAGCTAGCCAACCGTTACCGACTAGCAGCGCTGTAGATACTAATACTTTACAACGGAACGATTTGACTAGTGCAGTGTTAGCTAGCTAGCTACTTAGTTGTCTTTGTCATAGCTTGATAATTGTGTAGTTTAGTAATTATCGAGGTTAGCTAGCCAGCCATCGAGGTTAGCTAGCCAGCTATTTCCGTCCCCCGCGACGCCATTTTTTTCTAACCCAGCCAACTATTACCGACGAGCAGCATTGTAGAAACTAAATACATTACAAGGAACGTCTTGATTAGTGCTATGTTAGCTAGCTAGCTACAAAGTTGCTTTGTATCATGACAAGGTGTAGTACTGAAACTATCGAGGTTACCTAGCCAGCTACACGTTCAAAGTCAACAACGCAGCCACTGATAGCTAGCCTACTCCACCAGCCAGCAGTACTGTATCATTTTCGTCATTTTAGTCAATAAGATTTTTGCAACGTAAGCTTAACTTTCTGAACTTTCGAGACGTGTAGTCCACTTGTCATTCCAATCTCCTTTGCATTAGCGTAGCCTCTTCTGTAGCTTGTCTACTATGTGTCTGTCTATCCCTGTTCTCTCCTCTCTGCACAGGCCATACAAACGCTCCACACCGCGTGGCCGCTGCCACTCTAACCTGGTGGTCCCAGCGCGCACGACCCACGTGGAGTTCCAGGTCTCCGGCAGCCTCTGGAACTGCCGGTCTGCAGCCAACAAGGCTGAGTTCATCTCAGCCTATGCTACCCTCCAGTCCCTAGACTTCCTGGCCCTGACGGAAACATGGATTACCACAGATAACACTGCTACTCCTACTGCTCTCTCCTCGTCTGCCCACGTGTTCTCGCATACCCCTAGAGCATCGAGCCAGCGGGGTGGTGGCACTGGAATCCTCATCTCTCCCAAGTGGACATTCTCTCTTTCTCCCCTGACCCATCTGTCTATCTCCTCATTTGAATTCCATGCTGTCACAGTTACCAACCCTTTCAAGCTTAACATCCTTATCATTTATCGCCCTCCAGGTTCCCTTGGAGAGTTCATCAATGAGCTTGACGCCTTGATAAGTTCCTTTCCTGAGGATGGCTCACCTCTCACAGTTCTGGGTGACTTTAACCTCCCCACGTCTACCTTTGACTCATTCCTCTCTGCCTCCTTCTTTCCACTCCTCTCCTCTTTTGACCTCACCCTCTCACCTTGACCCCTACTCACAAGGCAGGCAATACGCTTGACCTGTTCTTCCACTAATCTCATTGCAACTCCCCTCCAAGTCTCCGACCACTACCTTGTATCCTTTTCCCTCTCGCTCTCATCCAACACTTCTCACTCTGCCCCTACTCGGATGGTATTGCGCCGTCCCAACCTTCGCTCTCTCTCTCCCGCTACTCTCTCCTCTTCCATCCTATCATCTCTTCCCTCTGCTCAAACCTTCTCCAACCTATCTCCTGATTCTGCCTCCTCAACCCTCCTCTCCTCCCTCTCTGCATCCTTTGATTTCCTCTGTCCCCTATCCTCCAGGCCGGCTCGGTCCTCCCCTCCTGCTCCGTGGCTCGACGACTCACTGCGAGCTCACAGAACAGGGCTCTGGGCAGCCGAGCGGAAATGGAGGAAAACTCGCCTCCCTGCGGACCTGGCATCCTTTCACTCCCTCCTCTCTACATTTTCCTCTTCTGTCTCTGCTGCTAAAGCCACTTTCTACCACTCTAAACTCCAAGCATCTGCCTCTAACCCTAGGAAGCTCTTTGCTACCTTCTCCTCCCTCCTGAATCCTCCTCCCCTCCCCCCCCCCCCTCCTCCCTCTCTGCGGATGACTTCGTCAACCATTTTGAAAAGAAGGTTGACGACATCCGATCCTCGTTTGCTAAGTCAAACGACACCGCTGGTCCTGCTCACACTGCCCTACCCTGTGCTTTGACCTCTTTCTCCCCTCTCTCTCCAGATGAAATCTCGCGTCTTGTGACGGCCGGCCGCCCAACAACCTGCCCACTTGACCCTATCCCCTCCTCTCTTCTCCAGACCATTTCCGGAGACCTTCTCCCCTACCTCACCTCGCTCATCAACTCATCCTTGACCGCTGGCTACGTCCCTTCCGTCTTCAAGAGAGCGAGAGTTGCACCCCTTCTGAAAAAACCTACACTCGATCCCTCCGATGTCAACAACTACAGACCAGTATCCCTTCTTTCTTTTCTCTCCAAAACTCTTGAACGTGCCGTCCTTGGCCAGCTCTCCTGCTATCTCTCTCAGAATGACCTTCTTGATCCTAATCAGTCAGGTTTCAAGACTGGGCATTCAACTGAGACTGCTCTTCTCTGTGTCACGGAGGCTCTCCGCACTGCTAAAGCTAACTCTCTCTCCTCTGCTCTCATCCTTCTAGACCTATCTGCTGCCTTTGATACTGTGAACCATCAGATCCTCCTCTCCACCCTCTCCGAGCTGGGCATCTCCGGCGCGGCCCACGCTTGGATTGCGTCCTACCTGACAGGTCGCTCCTACCAGGTGGCGTGGCGAGAATCTGTCTCCGCACCACGTGCTCTCACCACTGGTGTCCCCCAGGGCTCTTTTCTAGGCCCTCTCCTATTCTCGCTATACACCAAGTCACTTGGCTCTGTCATATCCTCACATGGTCTCTCATATCATTGCTATGCAGATGACACACAATTAATCTTCTCCTTTCCCCCTTCTGACAACCAGGTGGCGAATCGCATCTCTGCATGTCTGTCAGACATATCAGTGTGGATGACGGATCACCACCTCAAGCTGAACCTTGGCAAGACGGAGCTGCTCTTCCTCCCGGGGAAGGACTGCCCGTTCCATGATCTCGCCATCACGGTTGACAACTCCCTTGTGTCCTCCTCCCAGAGTGCTAAGAGCCTCGGCGTGACCCTGGACAACACCCTGTCGTTCTCCACTAACATCAAGGCGGTGACCCGATCCTGTAGGTTCATGCTCTACAACATTCGCAGAGTACGACCCTGCCTCAAACAGGAAGCGGCGCAGGTCCTAATCCAGGCACTTGTCATCTCCCGTCTGGATTACTGCAACTCGTTGTTGGCTGGGCTCCCTGCCTGTGCCATTAAACCCCTACAACTCATCCAGAATGCCGCAGCCCGTCTGGTGTTCAACCTTCCCAAGTTCTCTCACGTCACCCCGCTCCTCCGCTCTCTCCACTGGCTTCCAGTCGAAGCTCGCATCCACTACAAGACCATGGTGCTTGCCTACGGAGCTGTGAGGGGAACGGCACCTCCGTACCTTCAGGCTCTGATCAGGCCCTACACCCAAACAAGGGCACTGCGTTCATCCACCTCTGGCCTGCTCGCCTCCCTACCTCTGAGGCAGCACAGTTCCTGCTCAGCCCAGTCAAAACTGTTCGCTGCTCTGGCACCCCAATGGTGGAACAAGCTCCCTCACGACGCCAGGACAGCGGAGTCAATCACCACCTTCCGGAGACACCTGAAACCCCACCTCTTTAAGGAATACCTGGGATAGGATAAAGTAATCCTTCTAACCCCCCCTTAAAAGATTTAGATGCACTATTGTAAAGTGGTTGTTCCACTGGATATTATAAGGTGAATGCACCAATTTGTAAGTCGCTCTGGATAAGAGCGTCTGCTAAATGACTTAAATGTAAATGTAAATGTAAATAAAGATGAGCAAAAAATACAGTATAGAATAAATAATGCTGAGCTATATTGTATGCTTTCCTTTTTTGACGCCAAACCCACCACTGGTGTGCATAGCCAAAGAGCTCTATTTTCAAGTCAATTGATCATAGCACCGCCTGGAGATAAACAGCATTGGAACTTGGATTGGAACCAGTGCTATGGTCAGATGACATGGAAATGCAGTGGCCATGCACACTGATTAAAACCTGTTAGGGCTAGGGGGCAGTATTGACACGGCTGGATAAAAAACATACCCGATTTAATCTGGTTACCACTCCTACCCAGTAACTAGAATATGCATATACTTATTACATATAGATAGAAAACACCCTAAATTTTCTAAAACTGTTTGAATGGTGTCTGTGAGTATAACAGAACTCAAATGGCAGGTCAAAACCTGACAGATTCCTTTACAGGAAGTGGCCTGTCTGACCATTTCTTGAACTTCTTTTCCATCTCTATCATTTACTAAGGATCTCTGCTCTAACGTGACACTTCCCACGTCGTCCATAGGCGCTCAGAGCCCGGGAAAAAACAGAATGTCGTCATTCCAGCCCCAGGCTGAAACACATTATCGCCTTTCTCAAGTGGCCGATCAAGGGACACTGGTCTTATGCGCATGACCCGACCGCCCCCGCCTTTGGGATTTTTTCCTCTGTTTGCCGAAAAGGAGATTCCCGGTCGGAATATTATCGCTTTTCTACGAGAAAAATGGCGTAAAAATTGATTTTAAACAGCGGTTGACATGCTTCGAAGTACGGTAATGGAATATTTAGATTTTTTTTTGTCACGAATTGCGCCATGCACGCGACACTTCTTTACTATTTCGGATAGTGTCTGGAACGCACGAACAAAACGCCGCTATTCGGATATAACGATGGATTATTTTGGACCAAACCAACATTTGTTATTGAAGTAGAAGGCCTGGGAGTGCATTCTGACGAAGACAACAAAAGGTAATCAAACTTTTGTAATAGTAAATCTGATTTTGGTGAAGGCTAAACTTGCCGGGTGTCTAAATAGCTAGCCCGTGATGGCTGGGCTATGTACTTAGAATATTGCAAAATGTGCTTTCACCAAAAAGCTATTTTAAAATCGGACATATCGAGTGCATAGAGGAGTTCTGTATCTATAATTCTTAAAATAATTGTTATGCTTTTGTGAACGTTTATCGTGAGTAATATAGTAAATTGTTAGTAAATTCCCCGGAAGTTTGCGGGGGGTATGCTAGTTCTGAACGTCACATGCCAATGTAAAAAGCTGGTTTTTGATATAAATATGAACTTGATTGAACAAAACATGCATGTATTGTATAACATAATGTCCTAGGGTTGTCATCTGATGAAGATCATCAAAGGTTAGTGCTGCATTTAGCTGTGGTTTGGGTTTTTGTGACATTATATGCTAGCTTGAAAAATGGGTGTCTGATTATTTCTGGCTGGGTACTCTGCTGACATAATCTAATGTTTTGCTTTCGTTGTAAAGCCTTTTTGAAATCGGACGGTGTGGTTAGATTAACGAGAGTCTTGTCTTTAAATAGCTGTAAAATAGTCATATGTTTGAGAAATTGAAGTAATAGCATTTCTAAGGTATTTGAAAATCGCGCCACTGGATTAGACTGGCTGTTGCGTAGGTGGGACGAATTCGTCCCGCCTAGCCTAGAGAGGTTAATCTTTGCACATACACTGCTGCCATCTAGTGGCCAAAATCTATATTGCACCTGAGCTGGAATAATACATTATGGCCTTTCTCTTGCATTTCAAAGATGATGGTACACAAAAAAATACAAAGAACGGTTGTTTTTTTCTTTGTATTATCTTTTACCAGATGTATTGTGTTATATTCTCCAACATTCCTTTCATATTTCCGCAAAATTCAAAGTGTTTCCTTTGAAATGGTACCAAGAATATGCATATCCTTGCTTCAGGGCCTGAGCTACAGGCACTTAGATGTGGGTATGTCATTTTAGGTGAAAATTGAAAAAAAGGGGCAGATCCTTAAGACTTCTTCATTCTCTAGAAGCAACCACCATCTAAATCACATGGCAGACAGGAATTTATAGACACAGGTAAGGCTTCACTAATCAATGATAATCATTCACATCCTTACATAACCATTGAATCTATAGACAGTTCTTGAATAAACAGTGCACATAAATGCAAATGATTTAAGACAACAGAATAGCATTTTCATTAATGAATGCATATTCAACAATGGAACAACAGAAACAACAGTACCTAAATAAAGAGACTAACATGATACAACAGAACAGACGCTACAAACATGAAGTATGGGTCGGAATCCATATAAGCAGCCAGGCAATTACAACAAGAGTGAATGAATCCCAAATGGCCCCCTGTTCACTATATAGTGCACTACTTTTGATCAGGGCCCTTATCACAGCAAATTCTCCAGTGTTAAATCAATACTGAGAGTGTTAAATCAACACTGAAAGAGTGTGACCATACTGGAACCAGTGTTAAACTTAGTCAACACTGAGAGTGTTAAATCACCACTAAAAGAGAGGGACCATATACACACTGGAACCATTGTTAACACTGGATAAGGTGCTGTGTAGAGCTGTGGTCAAAAGTAGTGCACTACATAGGGAATAGCGTGCCATTTGGGATTCAGAAGAGTATGCTAGGCATGCACCCACCTGATGTTTTGTGTCTATGTGAGACAGATGAATGAAGAGACAGTGTGCGTGAAGAGTGTGCGTGTGTGCCTCCCTTTGTGTGATAAACAAAACGTGATAATACCCTCGTTGTGCTTCACCTGCGTTTAATGTCTGCACAGCCAGACAGATATGCTAATGCTCTTTCCGCTATGAATATGAGGAGTATAAATATGAACAATCACACTGCCAAGCACTCCCTCTGGGGATATCACACAATGTAGTGGGATTTTAGGTGCAGGTTTTCCAAACATCCTGCAGTCTGGGTCTAACAGGGCCAGGTTTCTGAAGTGGTGTGTAATTAATTGCAAAATAGGATTAAGGACCAGCCATTGCACTAGATAGACTCCCTTCCATATCATTCAAAACAGCATGATGTGATGTTGCATTGTCCTGAAGCTACAGATTAAGACAACTGCTGTGTATTAGCGCAATTTAGATTACAACCAGATTAAGACAAACGTGTTTATTATTGTTAATGATTTACTGAGTTCTTTAGCAACCCCACCCCTGTCCTGGATATACTGTAGGATTTTGCCTGATACCCAAATGGATCTCTGGTCAGAAGTAGTGCACTCTAGGTAATAAGGTGCCGTGTGAGATGTAGACAATATACTAAAAGTTGAGGTGTTTATTGTTCATAGAAAGACTCCCTTTCTAAAGATTCCTTGGAGAACTCTTGTCCGATAAAGAACCTATAATTTAAGTGTAGGGTTCTTGACGTGGCATCTACGGTTCTTCAGAATTTTAAATGTTCCGGAAATGTATAGAAGCCTGCAGATGTGTCCCTTTCATAGCGCACAGCAAATTGGTTAGTGTTATCTAGTGTTGAATTTTTTATGTGACATTTCTAGTGTTGATTCAAGTTAAAGGAACGCTCTAAAAAGTTTAATTAACACTCAGCGATGTAAAATAACTCCAGTGTTAATAACCATTAGTGATGTGGAAACGATGCTTCCTGAAGCATTGAGACTTTCCAGCTAATTGTGTCGAATAAATAGATTAGTTACTTAAAAATTATTTGGGATAGGTGGGACATTAGCGTCCCACCTGGCCAACAGCCGGTGAAATTGCAGAGCGTGAAATTCAAATTAAATTACTATAAATATTAAACTTTCATGAAATCACAAGTGCAATACATCAAAATAAAGCTAAACTTGTTGTTAATCCCGCCGCCGTGTCAGATTTCAAAAAGGCTTTACAGCGAAAGCAAACCATTCGATTATCTGAGGACAGCGCCCAGCACACAAATGCATAACAAATCATTTTCAACCAGGGAGTTGCGACACGAAAGTCAGAAATAGCGATATAATATATGCCTTACCTTTGAAGATCTTCTTCTGTTGGCACTCCAAAATGTCACAGTTACATTACAAATGGTCCTTTTGTTCGATAATGTCCTTCTTTATATCCATAAAAACTCAGTTTACCTGGTGCGCTTCAGTCAATAATCCACTCGATTTCCCTCCTTCAAAATGCATACAAAATGAATCCCAAACGTTACCAATAAACTTATCCAAAAAAGTCAATCAACGTTTATAATCAAACAATAGGTACCCTAATACCCAAATAAATGATAACATTTAAGACAGAGAATCGTTATTGTCCTTACCGGAGAAAAATACCAAAGAACGCACTCTCATTCACGCACTTGGAAACACTACAGCCAAAATGGGAGCCACCTAGAAAAACGACAATTTCTGGGTCATTTTTCCAAAAAAACAGCCTGAAACTCTTTCTAAAGACTGGGGCTTTCGCCTGCCATATCAGTGATGTTATACTCACAGACAATATTTTAACAGTTTTAGGAACTTTAGAGTGTTTTCTATCCAAATCTACCAATTATATGCATATCCTAGCTTCTGGGCCTGAGCAACAGGCAGTTTACTTTGGGCACGCTTTTCATCCAGATGTCAAAATACTGCCCCCTAGCCCAAAGAGGTTTTAGTCAATTGAGTCCTATTTTTCTCTTTGTCAGCTGTCTGTAATTTATCAACATATGTCATGATGTCTAGCTTAACATGTGCGCAATGATATGCTAAATTGGTGACCTAGGGAATTTTTATTTAGTAAACAATTGAATAAGCCATTGTTTTCAGTATTGTGAAATAATTATATTGTTAAGGAAAGATTTGAACGGAGAAAGATGATCCGGGAGCAGCGTCCCTTTTTTTTGATTCTATCATTATCGACACATGCTCCAGTGACGCACTTAGCGACCGTTCTCTCTGCGTGGGATTTTGGAAAATGCATCACATTAAAACATTCATAAACCTAAGTTCCATTGCTATCGGGAAACTGGTAGGGATGGGGAAATGAAGCTTCCTGAAGCATTGAGGGTTTCCAGACAATTGTGTAGAAAATAGGTTCATTACGCGAGGCTTTGATCATCATAGTCAACACTAGTGGCACCTGTTGGTCAAAACTATTTAAACAGCCAAATTATTATAGATGACATTGCACACGCAGTAATGCATGCACAGTGCAGCCTTTTTGTTTTCTACCAAACCAATTCCAAACAAATCAGGTGGTTGTTCGGTGAAACAAAGCTTCGGGCGTCATTGATCACATGCTTGTGATAACCTGTTAGGGGCAGTATTGACACGGCTGGATAAAAAACGTACCCGATTTAATCTGGTTACTACTCCTGCCCAGTAACTAGAATATGCATATAATTATTGGCTTTGGATAGAAAACACCCTAAAGTTTCTAAAACTGTTTGAATGGTGTCTGTGAGTATAACAGAACTCATATGGCAGGCCAAAACCTGAGAAGATTCCATGCAGGAAGTGGCCTGTCTGACAATTTCTTGCCCTTCTTGATTATCTCTATCCATTACAGAGGATCTCTGCTGTTACGTGACACTTCCGACGGCTCCCATGGGCTCTCAGAAGGTGGCAAAAAGCTGAATCGTGGCTTTGCAGGCTCTGGCTGATAAAAAGTAGCGCGTTTGGGTAGTGGCTGGTTACAGTACTGTGAAACTCAGGCGCGTGCCCGCGTCGACAGAATGCGTTGTTTTCTTTCATCTGTTTACCTAAACGCAGATTCCCGGTCGGAATATTATCGCTTTTTTAGGAGAAAAATTGCATAAAAATGGATTTTAAACAGCGGTTGACATGCTTCGAAGTACGGTAATGGAATATTTAGAATTTTTTTGTCACTTCGGATAGTGTCTTGAACGCACGAACAAAACGCTGCTATTTGGATATAACAATGGATTATTTTGGACCAAACCAACATTTGTTATTGAAGTAGCAGTCCTGGGAGTGCATTCTGACGAAGACAACAAAGGTAATCAAACTTTTGTAATAGTAAATCGGAGTTTGGTCAGGGCTAAACTTGGTGGGTGTCTAAATAGCTAGCCGTGATGGCTGGGCTATGTACTCAGAATATTGCAAAATGTGCTTTCACCGAAAAGCTATTTTAAAATCGGACACCTCGATTGCACAAAGGAGTTCTGTATCTATAATTCTTAAAATAATTGTTATGTTTTTTGTGAACGTTTATCGTGAGTAATTTAGTAAATTCACCGGAGGTTTGCGGGGGGTATGCTAGTTCTGAACATCACATGCTAATGTAAAAAGCTGGTTTTTGATATAAATATGAACTTGATTGAACAAAACATGCATGTATTGTATAACATAATGTCCTAGGTGTGTCATCTGAAGGTTAGTGCTGCATTTAGCTGTCTTCTGGGTTTTTGTGACATTATATGCTAGCTTGAAAAATGGGTGTCTGATTATTTCTGGCTGGGTACTCTGCTGACATAATCTAATGTTTTACTTTCGTTGTAAAGCCTTTTTGAAATCGGACAGTGTGGTTAGATTAACGAGTCTTGTCTTTAAAATGGTGTAAAATAGTCATATGTTTGAGAAATTGAAGTAATAGTATTTCTAAGGTATTTGAAAATCGTGCCACGGGATTACACTGGCTGTTGCGTAGGTGGGACGATTTCGTCCCGCCTAGCCCAGAGAGGATAAAGCGATACAAGCAGAGGCACACTGCTTCAAAATAAACTGCTTAGTGATTTCAACGCATGCCTCGGTGCTCCGGTATCAAACTTAACATCACTGCTGACAGCTGGTTGCCATTTAGGTAATGCAAAATTCACAGCAACTCCATTAAGTCTTATTACATACAGCCAGGAGGAACTATTGGATATAAGAGCAACGTCAACTTACCAACATTATGACCAGAAATATGACTTTCCCGAAGCAGATCCTCTGTTTGGTCCACCACCCAGGACAATGGATCGGATCCCAGCAGGCAATCCAAAACAACGGCGGCGCAGAAGGGACAGACGGAGCGGTCTTCTGGTCAGGCTCGTAGACGGGCACATCGCCCACCACTCCCGAGTATACTACTCGCCAATGTCCAGTCTCTTGACAACAAGGTAGACGAAATCCGAGCAAAGGTTGCCTTCCAGAGACACATCAGAGATTGTAACATTCTCTGTTTCACGGGAACATGGCTCACTCGGGATACATTATCAGAGTCGGTACAGCCACCTGGTTTCTTCAAGCATCGCGTCGACAGAAACAAACATCTCTCTGGTAAGAAGAAGGGCGGGGGTGTATGCATTATGATTAACGAGTCATGGTGTGATCATAACAACATACAGGAACTCAAGTCCATTTGTTCACCCAACCTAGAATTCCTTACAATCAAATGCTGACCACATTATCTACCAAGAGAATTCTCTTCGATTATAATCACAGTCGTGTATATCCCCCCAAGCAGACATCTCGACGGCCCTGAAAGAACTTCATTGGACTCTATGTAAACTGGAAACCACATGTCCTGAGGCATTTATTGTAGCTGTGGATTTTAACAAGGATAATCTGAAAACAAGGCTCCCTAAATTTTATCAGCATATCGAATGCGCTACCCGGGCTGGCAAAATTCTGGATCATTGTTACTCTAACTTCCGCGACGCATACAAAGCCCTCCCCCACCCTTCTTTCGGCAAATCTGACCACGACTCCATTTTGTTGCTTCCAGCCTATAGAGAGAAACTAGAACAGGAAACTCCCATGCTCAGGTCTGTTTAACGATGGTCCGACCAATCTGATTCCACCCTTCAAGATTGCTTCGATCATGTGGACTGGGATATGTTCCAGATAGCGTGGAACAACAACATTGATGTATACGCTGATTCGGTGAGCGAGTTTATTAGCAAGTGCATCGGTGATGTTGTACCCACGGCGACTACTAAAACCTTCCCCAACCAGAAACCGTGGATTGATGGCAGCATTCGCGCAAAACTGAAAGCATGAACCACTGCTTTTAATCAGGGCAAGTTGACCGGAAACATGGCCGAATACAAACAGTGTAGCTATTCCCTCCGCAAGGCAATCAATCAAGCTAAGCGTCAGTATAGAGACAAAGTAGAGTCGCAATTCAACGGCTCAGACATGAGAGGTATGTGGCAGGGTCCATAGTTAATCACAGACTACAAAAAGAAAACCCGTCGCGGAGCCTGATGTCTTGCTCCCAGACAAACTAAACAACTTCTTTGTTCGCTTTGAGGAAAATACAGTGCTACCGACATGGCCCGCTACCAAAACCTGCGGCCTCTCCTTTACCTTAGCCAACGTGAGTAAAACATTTAAACGTGTTAACCCTCGCAAGGCTGCCGGCCCAGACGGCATCCCTAGCCGCATCCTCAGAGCATGCGCCTACCAGCCTTCTGGTGTGTTTACGGACATATTCAATCAATCCTTATCCCAGTCTGCTGTTCCCACATGCTTCAAGAGGGCCACCATTGTTTCTGTTCCCAAGAAAGCTAAGGTAACTGAGCTAAATGACTATCGCCCCGTAGCACTCACTCCCGTCATCATGAAGTGGTTTGAGAGACTAGCCAAGGATCATATCACCTCCACCCTACCTGACACCCCTGACCCACTCCAATTTGCTTACCGCCCCAATAGGTCCACAGACTACGCAATCGCAATCACACTGCACACTGCCCTATCCCATCTGGACAAGAGGAATACCTATGTAAGAAAGCTGTTCATCGACTACAGCTTAGCATTTAACACCATAGTACCCTCCAAACTCATCATTAAGCTCGAGACCCTGGGTCTCGACCCTGCCCTGTGCAATTGTGTCCTGGACTTTCTGACGGGACACCTCCAGGTGATGAGGGTAGGAAACAACATCTCCACCCCACTGATCCTCAACACTAGGGCCCCACAAGGGTGTGTTCTCAGTCCTCTCCTGTACTCCCTGTTCACTCATGACTGCGTGGCTATGCATGCCTCCAACTCAATCATCAAGTTTGCAGACAACACTACAGTGGTAGGCTTGATTACCAACAACGACGAGACAGCCTACAGGGAGGAGGTGAGGAATCTGGAAGTGTGGTGTCAGGAAACAACCTCTCACTCAACGTCAACGAAACAAAGGAGATGATCGTGGACTTCAAGAAACAGCAGAGGAACCACTCCGTTTTCCACATCGATGGGACCGCAGTGTAGAAGGTGGAAAGCTTCAAGTTCCTCGGCATACACATCACTGACAAACTGAAATGGTCCACCCACACAGACAGCGTTGTTAAGAAGGTGCAACAGCGCCTCTTCAACCTCAGGAGGCTGAAGAAATTTGGCTTGTCACCAACAACACTCACAACATTTTACAGATGCACAATCGCCTGGTATGGCAACTGCTCCGCCCACAACCGTAAGGCTCTCCAGAGCATAGTGAGGTCTGCGCAACGCATCACCAGGGGCAAACTACCTGCCCTCCAGGACACCTACACCACCCGATGTCACAGGAAGGCCAAAAAGATCATCAAGGACAACAACCACCTGAGCCACTGCCTGTTCACCCCGCTATCATCCAGAAGGCGAGGTCAGTACAGGTGCATCAAAGCTGGGACCGAGAGACTGAAAGCTTCCATCTCAAGGCCATCAGACTGTTAAAGAGCCATCACTAACATTGAGTGGCTGCTGCCAACATACTGACTCAAATCTCTAGCCACTTTAATAATTAAAAAGTGGATGTAATAAATGTATCACTAGTCACTTTAAATAATGCCACTTTATATAATGTTTACATACCCTACATTACTTATCTCATATGTATATACTGTACTCTATTGCATCTTGCCTATGCTGTTCGGCCATCGCTCATCCATATATTTATATGTTCATATTCTTATTCACTCTTTTACACTTGTGTGTAAAAGGTAGTTGTGAAATTGTTAGATTACTTGTTAGATATTACTGCATGGTCGGAACTAGAAGCACAAGCATTTTGCTACACTCGCACTAACATCTGCTGGTCCAGCATGGTCTAGTTCAGGGGTGTCTAACAGTTTCAGTTTTTTCATTTCAATTATGACCTAGACAACCAGGTGAGGAGAGTTCCCTACTAATTAGTGACCTTAACACGTTGACACATGTGGTCTAGTTCAGTGTTTCCTGAACTTGGTCCCCCCCCCCTGTATTTGCTGGCCTCATAAATGCCAACCAGCTAGGTAATATTTAGAATAATAAATAATTGGGGGGGCTACAGTTATGCTAACCCATTTGCAATCCCTTTAGCATTGCTTGCTAGCTTGCTGGCTACAGAGATTAGCTGGCTAGTTCAAATAAAATAACGTTTTATTTGTCACATGCACCGAATAAAACAGGTGTAGACCTTACATGCTAGCCAGACCGGACACGTTGTGTGCGTGAGCATCGCAAAATAAATTTAGAAATCCATGTTATTCAATTATTGCACCCACCCTGCTTGCGCGCGCCAACGAGCGTCTGCGATGCCAAGGGCTAAAATAGAATTCCTTTCTATTTCTGACACAGATCGCGCTGAAAGTCCTGCCTCTCCCATCTCCTCATTGGTTTATAGAAGCAGGTACCCACGTGCCATCTCCTCATTGGTTATACCCACGTGGGTGATTGAAAGACTAACTGTTTTGCCGGTAGTCGTGGTAATGCTGTGAAGGTTTGGATGCCAATCACCATATAAGTCCATAGATGAAAAAGCCTGGAAGGAGGAGAGATGACTAGAAATGATTTGTTTGGCAGTTTTATGTGTGGATTAATTGGCAGAGTAGAGGAGCTTGTGCATTTCAGGTAAAATAACAACTCAATGTTTATATCCCAGGACAAATTAGCTAGCAACAGCAAGCTAGCTAAATAGGACAAATTAACTAGCAAGTGCAAGCTAACTAGCTAAATTGCCATACGTGTTTAATGCTTTTCGACCTGTCCCCAAATTAATGTCATTGGTTTAGAGTTTGTTTCGATATTTTAACCTGCGTGTCATGATCGCGTTTGGTGTAGGGGGACAAAATAAATGTATGCACGATAACGCACCATGGCGGACACGCGCAGCCGGTTTGGGTTCCGTGTTACAGTGAAATGCTTACTTACAAGCCCTTAACTAACAGTGCAGTTCAAGAAATAGAGTGAAAAAAATATTTACTAAATAAAGTAACATTAAAAGTAACACAGTAGAATTACATAACATTAATGAGGCTATATACAGGGAGCCTGATATCAAGTAAATGTGCGGGGGTACAGGTTATTTGCAGTAATTTGTACATGTGGGTAGGGGTAAAGTGACTATGCATAGATGATAAACAGCGAGTAGCAACAGTGTAAAAATAAGGGGGGGGGGGTTCAATGTAAATAGTCCGGGTGGCCATTTGATTAATAGTTCAGCAGTCTTATAGCTTGGGTGTAGAAGCTGTTAAGGAGCCTTTTGGACCTAGACTTGGCGCTACAGTAATTAGCTACTGCCAGCAGTTGTTGTTGTGTTATTATCATATTTTGCCTATTCCAACGTTTGTAGAATGCATACCAGCACTTGAATATAGCGTGGGAAAAGGGTATCCGGACACACTGGACACGGTAGACACATTTAAATGTAGGTGGAGATGCATGACGCAAACTATATGATAAGAATCCTAAAGCTGCATGAACTGTCAAGTGTAGACACGGCCTTGGACTTACACCTTTACTGAAATAGTTGTTTGAGTTTAGATGGTTTAGGTAATCTCGTTCTCTCATTTTTCTAACCCTGGCAGTCATTCTGAATGCAGATTGTAGGTGAATAAAAGTTCCAATTGTTGGATATTCTAATAGGAATTAGACATCACTTTGCAAGTGAGCATAATGTGACTAGATGCTGGTTTTGCGAGTGACCGGTACACTGTCCAAAACACAGTGAAGGCTGGTTACCAGCGAAAACACAATGAAGACTGATCACCAGCGAAAACACAACGAAGGCTGGTGTATGCCATTTTCTTTTCAGCAGGGTACTAAATTAAATTCCATAATTCTTACCTCAGAGGACCCATCTACTGTACAGCACAGGTGTAAAGATATATGAAAACCCATGTTTTGTACTTGTAGCGTCCCTCTAGGTCTATTAATAAAATATATTTTTCTCTGTACTTGAACAGCATGGCTCTGAGGGAGAGGAAACAACATGAATGTTAAGCCAAACACACTATACTTTTACCTTCCAGTCACTATAGTGTATCCAGGAAATAGCCAGGAAGGAGGCTGATTTAGTGGAAATGCACAACTAACCTCTGTAAAAATATCCTGCAGCAGATTGCAATTGTGGACCATACCGTTATGTATAAAATGTGACTGACTGACTGACCATGTCAGACTTGGATTTAACCAGTTTTTCATCTAGTACCTTGGTAATTGATATAGACGTACACTGAGTGTACAAAACCTAAAAAAAAGACCTTCCTAATATTGAGTTGCCACTCTTGATACACACGGGAAACTGTTGAGTGTGAAAAACCCTGCAGCATTTCAGTTCTTGACACAAACCGGTGTGCCTGGCAACTACTATTATACCCCGTTCAAAGGCACTTAATTATTTTGTCTTGCCCATTTACCCTCTGAATGGCACACAACCCATGTCTTAATGCTTAAAAATCATTCTTTAACCTGTGTCCTCCCCTTCATCTACACTGATGGAAGTGGATTTAACAAGTAACATCAATAAGGGATCATAGCTTTCCTCTGGATTCACCTGGTCAGTCAATGGAAAGAGCATAATGTTCATAATGTTTTGTACACTGTGTATATAAAGTGTCAACCTCTCTACAGAGCCTGATCAGCTGCTTTCTAATCAACACTTCCAAAATAAGACAAGATAATTACAGAAGTAAAGTAGTTTCTTCTGGGAAAAACACTAACTGGCATGCTTTATTCATAAACAATTTATTACAACATTTGATTGCAGTTTAGAGATATGAATGTCTTTCATTTGTTAAACTGTTCTGTCATATCACTATAATAGTACAAATATAATTTGGTTGAACCATGAATCCCCACATTTACATCTGAAATACAAGTCTTCATTATACACTTGCAAGTAAACAAAGATGGAGACATTTAAAGTCACATCTACTAAAGCATATTTAAATCCAATCATCTTCTCAAAACAAGGGATGACTATTAAAACCAGCATGGCAACTCATTACTGTCTTTGATGGTTCTAAGCTGCTTGTTTCCATTGTGTCAGACTACTAAGTAGCCTGAGGAGACAATATGTAATGTATTCACTCTAGTTCTTTTAACTGTAGAATTGGTTTGGTAAATTGAAAGATGAGCAACGGCATTATGATAATAATCAATTGAGTACAAAATTGTTGACATGTTTCACCTGCATTTCCTGTTCATACAGTTAATCAAGCATTACAGATCATCCAATACTAATAAAAATGAACACTGACTCAGTGATATTGATATTGGTTTGAGTGTCAGTGCATAAATACAAGGACAATCTTCCTGTTAGTGTCTCTGCGAAAGAGCTCCATGGTCAATCAGGAACAATAGCCAAATGTCAGCTGTGAAATAATGATGAATATAAAGGTTTTATCATGAACTAACAGCTTGTAATTTAGAAACCCTATTGGAAGTTATTTCAGAGGATTTCATTGCTTCACATCTTGAAACAGTCTTTGATTTTATGTTCACAATTCTAATTAGACTAAGCCCAGCTTGAAGTGTGTTATTCCACCTTAAAAGATTGTGTTGAATCTTTTCTGATTTAATTTAAGAATGAAAAAAGTTATTACGTTTTAACTAGAGAACTCTCTTAGAAGTGTACACAGATACATGGAATAATCCTAATCCGAAGAATCTACATCAGTTCTGTCCTGTTATCTACCCTTAGATCTGCCAGCTCTGAACAACATCAAGAATATGAATTTCCTACGGTATT
Source organism: Salmo salar (assembly GCF_965601325.2). Classification (NCBI taxonomy): domain Eukaryota; kingdom Metazoa; phylum Chordata; class Actinopteri; order Salmoniformes; family Salmonidae; genus Salmo; species Salmo salar. The sequence continues at coordinate 21,003,682 of NC_138309.1, read as the reverse complement.
ATGTGTTTATAATGAATTTAAGGGAAAAGCTATGCTTCAAGGAGTATATCCGTGACTGCATAATATGGCATCTTCTTAGGTCATATTACATTACACAAATTTAACCTAGAGACAGCAGCTAAGTTATTGAGGCCACACTTGTCTCCCTATAGTCACCTCTAACAATGTGTGTGGCCCAAAAGGAACCCTTTTCCCTATATAGTGTATGACATTTGACCAAGGACCATTCTAAAAACTAAAATAAAAAAAATGAATTACAGATTTTTTACAATTGCTAAAAAGCATGTACCTATACTTAAAACCTCTTAAGGATCCACCCCTTTTTAAATTTTTGGTTTGCCTAAAATGACATACCCAAATCTAACTGTCTGTAGCTCAGGCCCTGAAGCAAGGATATGCACATTATTGGTACCATTTAAAAGGAAACATTTTGAAGTTTGTGGAAATGTGAAAGGAATGTAGGAGAATATAACCCAATAGATCTAGTAAAAGATAATACAAAGAAAAACCAACCGCTCTTTTTTTTATTTATTTGTACCATCATCTTTGAAATGCAAGAGAAAGGCCATAATGTATTATTCCAGCCCAGGTGCAATTTAGATTTTGGTCACTAGATGGCAGCAGTGTATGTAACGCGTTTTAGACCAATCCAATGAGCCATTGCATTTCTGTTCAAAATGTTGTATCAAGACTGGCCAAATGTGCCTAATTGGTTTATTAATAACTTTTCATGTTCAAAATTGTGCACTCTTCTCATAAAATAGCATGGTATTATTTCACTGCAATAGCTACTGTAAATTAAACAGTGCAGTTAGATTAACAAGAATGTAAGCTTTCTGCCAATATCAGATATGTCTATTTATATATTTTATTTTTATTTCACCTTTATTTAACCAGGTAGGCCAGTTGAGAACAAGTTCTCATTTACAACTGCGACCTGGCCAAGATAAAGCAAAGCAGTGCGACAAAAACAACAACACAGAGTTACACATGGGATAAACAAACGTACAGCCAATAACACAAAAAATCTATATACAGTGTGTGCAAATGTGGTAAGATTAGGGAGGTAAGGCAATAAATAGGCCTTAGTGGCGAAATGATTACAATTTAGCATTAACACTGGAGTGATAGATGTGCAGATGATGATGTGCAAGTAGAGATACTGGGGTGCAAAAGAGCAAAAATAAATAACAATATGGGGATGAGGTAGTTGGGTGTGCTATTTACAGATGGGCTGTGTACAGGTGCAGTGATCGGTAAGCTGCTCTGACAGCTGATGCTTAAAGTTAGTGAGGGAGATATAAGTCTCCAGCTTCAGTGATTTTTACAATTCATTCCAGTCATTGGCAGCAGAGAACTGGTAGGAAAGGCAGCCAAAGAGGAGTTGGCTTTGGGGATGACCAGTGAAATATACCTGCTGGAGCACGTGCTACAGGTGGGCATTGCTATGGTGACCAGTGAGCTGAGATAAGGAGAGGCTTTACCAAGCAAAGACTTATAGATGACCTGGAGCCAGTGGGTTTGTGTCACATCCTGACCAGCAGAGGGAGCAAATGTATTAGTTTTGGTCAGGACGTGGCAGAGATTGTTTGTGTTACGTGGGAGTTGGTTGTTGGACTCCCAATTGAAGGCAGGTGTGTTGAGTTGCCTTTGATTGGGAGTCCTATATACTAGTGTGTGTTTTTCCTTGTGGTTGTGGGTAATTGTTTCTGTTCAGTGTGTTATGCTGTCAGTACTGTTGAGCTGTCGGTGTTTTCTTGTTTTGTAGTGTTCCAGTGATGAACACGAACTCCGCTGCATTTTGGTCCACTTCTCTCCATGACGACAGCCCTTACAGAATTACCCACCACCAAAGGACCAAGCAGTGGAGGAACGAGGAAGAAGGATGGACGTGAGCGGAGATGAGGATGAGCATTTCCAGGGCTATGGAGGAGTTAAGTGAGCTCGAGAGGCAGCCCCAAGAATTTCCTTGGGGGGGGGGCACAAGGGCTGTTTGGCGGGGCGAGAACGGAGCCCCAGGCCAGCTCCCCACACTAGCCCTGAGGTGCGTCAGCCCAGTCTGACTCGGCCTGTTCCCGCTATACGCACTAGCATTGAGGTGCGTGTCTCCAGGCTGGCACGTCCAGTACCAGCCCCACGCATCAGGCGTCTTGTGCGTCAGCCCAGCCTCACCAGTCAGGAGCCGCCAGAGCTCCCCGCCAGTCAGGAGTCGCCAGAGCTGCCCGCCAGTCAGGAGTCGCCAGAGCTGCCCGCCAGTCAGGAGTCGCCAGAGCTGCCCGCCAGTCAGGAGTCGCCAGAGCTGCCCGCCAGTCAGGAGCCGCCAGAGCTGCCCGCTAGTCAGGAGCCGCCAGTGTGGCCCGTCTGCCCGGAGATGCCAGAGTGGCCCGACTGCCCGGAGCTGCCAGAGTGGCCCGCCTGTCCTCCGACCCAGCCCGAGTGGCCCGCCTGTCCTCCGGCCCAGCCCGAGTGGCCCGCCTGTCCTCCGGCCCAGCCAGAGTGGTCCGTCTGGGGAGGGAGGGTGTAGCACAGTGCTGTCATTGACGGCAGCCACCCTCCCTTCCCTCCCTTATTGTTTAGGGGGTATTGTTTATTGGTTTTGTTGGGGTATGGGGGATTTTTTGTGTTTTCTTTTTTAAGGTGCATTCTGGGGTCTGCACCTTTAGGGGGGGGTACTGTCACGTCCTGACCAGCAGATGGAGCAATTGTATTAGTTTTGGTCAGGACGTGGCAGAGATTGTTTGTGTTACGTGGGAGTTGGTTGTTGGACTCCCAATTGAAGGCAGGTGTGTTGAGTTGCCTTTGATTGGAAGGGAAGGGACACCGATCCCAAAGAAGTTAATTATAAACTCTACATTTCAAAATGCGAAAATACTTTCTCTACATATACTAACTCTATCAAAACACGGCAAAACCGACTCAATATCTAATCATTCTGTCAAAACACTAGCACATGTTTTCTATCCAAGAGGAACATATAGTCAACGACTTAAAAAATATTAAAAGCTGATGGCATTACAAAAACTGCATTACATTTCATGTTTCAGTTCTACCTGCATACAATAGACAATATGAAATCCATTGTTTTTCATAATTCAGTTTCCTTTTACTGTAAACCACTCTACATTTTCTTGGTTGAGTGTCGAATGTGTGCATTTTTGGCAACAGATTTGCTGCAGTGAAAGCTTTATTAGAAACATGAAATTGCTGCCAGTAATCAACAAAAAATCCAACATACATGACCTTTGGTTCCAAATGTGTAAAAATAAAACACAATTACAGTAAAAAAGGCACAGAAGGGCAAAAACACAAAAATGCACAGTCCTGTTCTAATCTATACGATCTTCAGCATTTGGCCACATGTTCTCATCCACATCACATGTCATCTCTCGCTATGCACCTTGGATAGAAACGCTTGTCATGCCTTATCCACCCCTGGCTGTAAGGCTCTGGGCGTAGTGGGTGCGAAGTCAGGCGCAGGAAGCGGAGAGTACAGGGTAGTGCTTTAATGTTACACAACGGCGAACACAAGCCACCCCACGGAGATACAGGGCGCACACAAAAACAAAGTGCCCCAAACACTGGGGACTGAAACAGTCCGAGGAAACCCACGTTCAAGCACCTCAAACACAAGCGTGCACAGAAACAAAATACACAAAACAATCCCGCACACAGAGCAGGCGGGCCTACTGGCTAAAATAACCCAGCTAATCAGCCCAACACAAAACAGGTGTAAACAATAAACAGAAAGGGGGAAAAAGGGAATCAGTGGCAGCTAGTAGGCCGGTGACGACAACCACCGAGCACCACCCGAGCAGAAAGGGGAGCTACCTTCGGTAGGAGTCGTGACACTAGCAGTCTTCAGCTGAGAGGTCTCTGCATCCATTGCATCCAGGAGAGACATTTGGTCATGTGGCCGATGATTATACACTTACCACCTCTAGGCAGAAAAAAATTCCTCAATGGGGTTGAGGAAAGGCGAGTAGGGGGGGAGGAAAAGTGAAACCATTCTTGGATGTGCTGCAAACCAGTTTGTAATTGCATGTGAATGGTGGAATGCTAAATTGTCTCATGCAATCACAAATGTCCTGCTGTTTCCTACCACCTGTTCCCTTTCTGCTTCTGGCACCAGTTGTTGGTGGAGGTCATCTAAAACAAAGAAGGCACTCAGTGTTGTAGGGACCAATCTGGCACTTCTGCAGGGCCAAACCAGCACTCAAGATTGCAGCACACATTGTGGTATTTTCTCCCCTCTGACCCGGCACATCAATGGTGGCCCTTTTCCCAATGACGTTTCTTCCCTAACAACGTGTTTTTGCCAGGTTAAACCCTGCCTCGTCTACATAAATGATTTCATGTGTGGTCTGATTAGCCTCCACCTCCATGACTCTCTGAAAGAAATCAAACACAGTATGTGTCAATGCTTTTCAGTATGTCCTACTGTATGTACTGTAACCCATGTTAACATGTAGAGTAGCATAGCGTAAAACTCACTATAGAACAATACATATTGGATAGACATACCTGGACGTATTGGTGCTGGAGTTCCTTGACCCGCTCACTGTTCCTTTCAAAAGGAACTGTGTACAACTCTTTCATTCGAACTGTGTGTTTGGTCAGAGTCCGAGCAGTGGTAGTCAGGCTGATGCTTCCCACATTGTGAAATACCAGGTGGTCCTCTACAATTATGGTCTGAATTTCTCTCAGTTTTATTGCATTGTCAGCAATGACCAATCCTACAATTGCATGATCTTGGTCTTCACTGAGGAGCTTTCCTCTTCCCCCAGAGGAAGGAAGACATTGCGTACTTTAGAGGAAAAAAAATACAACATATGTATTTGCATTGGGACTGGTGGCCTACAGTTACTGTGGGACATAGCAACAGTAATGATAGAAGAAGCCCTTGTGAAATGCATTACTTTCCTGTTGGTTTGTTGAAAATTCCGGATAATGGAAGCCACTATTGACCGTCTGAGATTAGGCTGGACTCTTTCACCACCCTCTCTCAGTGATAGACCATGTTTTATCACATGGTCTATGGTGGTGGCTCTTATTTAATCAGTGACAACAGCTCTTACTCTCCTTTGAACACCACCATGCATTTACTCCTCTCCCCCTACCTCTCCTTCTCCCTTGTCCTGGTCCAACTACTCCTCTGCCTGGTCCAGCTACTCCTCTCCCTGGTCCAACTACTCCTCTAACTGGTACCTCTACTCCTCTCCCTGGTCCAGCTACTCCTCTGCCTGGTCCAGCTATTCCTCTGCCTGGTCCAGCTATTCCTCTGCCTGGTCCAGCTACTCCTCTGCCTTGTCCAACTATTCCTTTCCCTTGTCCAGACATTTTTTCTCTCTGCGCCTCTGTGTTGTTCTGTATCCACATTGAACAAAATCAATCCAAAGAGACCCCTTTTTACTATGTATGTCCATGTAATTTAAAGAACTTCAACACCTGTCTATGTTTCCGATTGAGATAGGAATGAGCTGTGGTTGGTCTATTTTACGCAACTTACAGTAAATCAGCTATTTCTCAATGTTTCAATGATGTTCATTCAAAAATGCTTATCAGCTATTTCAATATTGCTTCTGAGCTGCTGTTGATGCAGAAGTAGAGGCTTTATACTATATTTAAAGTTTTGAACATTAGGTAATTTCTGGCATGCTGTGTGCAATCAATTGTAAATAAGACAAGAAAGATCCATCATTTTGGTATTGGGTAAGCTTGTATGTAAAGAAATTTGAAGCATTTTAGAAATGTGTTAATTGCCTGCATATTCTGTGAAAACAACATGAATTGTGTTAAAGGTATGGTCCACAACAGACGGATGTTGTGCTAATTGTGTTTAGAGTTTTGAAAATGTGATTACAGATTGGACAAAAAGATGTTAGTGATTGTAAAAAAAACTGTAGAAGTAATACTCAAAAATATAAACAGTATGTTATTAACAGCATGTAAATGTAACTTGATGAACAAGAATGACATTTACTCCATTGGGTGGCCAATTAGATCGAGCTGAAAGACACCCCTAACCTAAGGTCTATTTTCAAAAAGACCCACCTGCTACAGTAGGTCAACCCAGCATGGGAATAAAAAATACTTAACTGATGGTTAAATTGATCTGTGTTTGGGTAATCTCAACAACCCAACTTTTTGGGTTATTCACGCAACCCAACTGGCTGGGTCAAACTAACCCAACATGGGTTCTGTTCACTATTTAACCAGCACTGGGATACCAAGTAATCCAAATTGGGTTGTTTTTAGTCCATTCTTTTTTTGAGTGCTTGGTGTGGTGTGTGCAGGTGGAACACTCTTGAAGGGGGTATTCAGCAGAGGTGTGGACTCGAGTCACATGAATTGGACTCCAGTCAGACTGGAGTCACAAATATGATGACTTGCAACTCGACTTTGACTTTAACACCAATGACTCGTGACTTGACTTGGACTTAAGCCTTATGACTCGAACTGACTTGATACCCTCCCCAAGCCCAAATATTAAAAATGATGCTATTAAGAAAAGTGTGCAGCTCATCAACTCTTCATTTAACGGATTACAGTTTGAAATGGACAGCAGCCAATCAAATTGTGCCAGCTGAGAAAAAGTTGTGCGTGGCAGTGCAGAGGAACGTCGGCGGGTGAATTCAGATGGAGCCTTTGGAAAGATGATACCCAAAATGTGTATTTTCAGATATAAAGACAACGCTGTAGCAACAGAAAACGGATTGCAACTTGCAAAACATGCGGGAAGAAAATTACAGACGGAGGCGCAACAATTTCCAACTTTGTTTGACATTTGAAGCTGCACAAAGAACGGTAAGTCGTGGCTAATATAGCCAAGAGCTATATATTTTATTACTTTACTAGTGTAGGCTAACGTAATGTTAAATCAATGAGCCTCCACACTGTCAGTCAGTGCGGGAACGTGATCATTGCACCCAAGATTGAGCTACAACTGGCTAGGCAGTTGGTAGCATAAATCCTGCCTGATGTTACTGCTGTTCCTAAAACCATTGACATACATTAGCCAACTGTAACCACACAGAGAGAGTGTGTGTGTGTTGTGTGTAATGTTGGGCAATTGTGTACAAGCCTACAGCGCCCGATTGCACCCCATAGCGATCCTCGATAGTCGATCATTATTTTGCACACACTGTATATAGACTTTCTTTTTTTTCTAATGTGTTATTGACTGTACGCTTGTTTATTCAATGTGTAACTCTGTGTTGTTGTTTATGTCGCACAGCTTAGCTTTATCTTGGCCAGGTCTCAGTTGTAAATGAAAACTTGCTCTCAACTAGCTTACCTGGTTAAATAAAGGTGAAATAAAAAAATAAAAAAATTAAAAAAATTGGGGGGGTGTGTCTTTCTCATGGAAATATAACGTTTATTTGGAAAGTAATAAATATATAGATATTTTTAAAAGCATTCATGATTTGCGTAAATGTAATATACTAACTTACTCTTCTTAAAAATATGAAATGGTATTACATTTGGTGAAGAGCACATTATGATTTGTTTAGGACTTGAGACTTGACTTGATACTTGATGGTCTTGACTTGAGACTTGACTTGGACTTGCCTGTCTTGATTTGTGACTTGAGTGCTAACACTTGAGACTTACTTGTGACTTGTCCCACCTCTGGTAATCAGTGGCTATGACCGTTGACACTCAATCATCCCTATTTTGAACCCTGTTTGATTGAGCCTCTCCAATTGCCACATGGGTAAGGTTTGCACTTTTGGGACTATTCCGAAAAGCATGCTCAAGTTCTTGAAAAATTACGTTATTGTAAAGAAAAAAAAACGATTTGTACCCAGGACACAAAATTATGAAAGTAAATCATTAAATGAGCAGTGAAATATCTATGCCAGAACTTTTGAAAAATGTCAAGTCAAGAGACGAAACCCCGCCAAAAACCATTGCATTATAGATAAGTGCTACTTCACTGAATACCATTGTTACAGTACACACCAGCCCCACACACAGAGGGTGATTAAAACCGATTAAGATTGTCTGCCATAATAATGAATCAATTAAGGTGTATATGAATAATTAATTAGGCCTATTTTCTTAGGCTTTTGTTTAATTCCTCTGCATTCATTAGTGTGTATGAGTATTTTATTGTAGTAACATGGTGTGCATCCCAAATGGCACCCTATATAGTGCACTACTTTTGGGGCTGCTGGGTACAAAGGGCTGGAGGGCTATGTGGTGGTGAATGGAATTAATCTGCGGCCAATTTTCAGAGAAAGAGAACTGTTGGCTGTCCATGCTACTCTTCACTTTGGTCATACAAACTGTTGAAAGGTAGTGCACTATATAGAAAATAGGGTTCAATTTGGGATGCAGCCCATGTACTTCACTGTATGCATGCAGACTCCTTTAGAGACCTTAAAGGAGGGCCTGGCTGACTGACTGAAATAGGTTGAATGTGTAGACGCTGTGATCGCTGCATCCTCCGCAGATTTGACAAGCTAATAGGAGGGGGTAAACAGGTAAAATGAACTGAAGCAAGCAGGGTCAACTAGCTCGTTTACAACATTATTTTGATGGAATAGTGCCACCTGGGTAAAAGTATTGCATTGTTGGTGAGGGACATGGTAGGCAAACACACATCTTTGAGATTATCATCGCACAATAAAGAGTTAGAAATAATTGCCAATGGAGACGATGCTACGTTTTCTTTCTACACACTATGGTACGGATATAGTCTATGTTTAGATATCATATCATATCCACTGCCTGGGGGCTACCACCTTCGTGAGTCAAGGAACTCCATAAATATCCTATCCATTTCTCCCTTGATACAAAAACACACAACATACAGTAGGCCTATCTTTTAGTGTTTTTAAAAAAAATAGATATTCCTCACATTTCCCTGTTGGAGGTTGAGGTAGCATGAAGCAGCAGCATGAAAAATGTAAATCATAATAAGGGCAATTCCATGGTAACTCAGATTTTTCACTTTCAAATGTATGCCAAACAAATAAATTTGATTTCAACCTCTATGGGCAAGGTGGGACGTTAGCGTCCCACTCTATTCAACAGCCAGTGGAATCGTGTGGCGCGAAATACAAATACCTCAAAAATGCAATAATTTCAATATTTCAAACATACGACTATTTTACACCATTTCAAAGATAAGACTCTCGTTAATCTAACCACATTGTCCGATTTCAAAAAGGCTTTACAGCGAAAGCAAAACATTAGATTATGTTAGGAGAGTACATAGACACAAATAACCACACAGCCATTTTTCAAGCAAGCATATATGTCACAAAAACCAAAAACACAGCTAAATGCAGCACTAACCTTTGATGATCTTCATCAGATGACACTCCTAGGACATTATGTTATACAATACATGCATGTTTTGTTCAATCAAGTTCGTATTTATATAAAAAAACAGCTTTTTACATTAGCATGTGATGTTCAGAACTCGCATTCCCACCCAAAACTTCCGGTGAATTTACTAAATTACTCATGATAAACGTTGACAAAATACAGAACAATAATTTAAAGAATTATAGATACAGAACTCCTTTATGCAATCGTTATGTCAGATTTTAAAATAGCTTTTCGGCGAAAGCACATTTTGCTCAGCCATCACGGCTAGCTAATTTGACACCCGCCAAGTTCGGGCCAACCTAAACTCAGAATTACTATTACAAAAATTGGATTACCTTTGCTGTTCTTCGTCAGAATGCACTCCCAGGACTGCTACTTCCACAACAAATGTTGTTTTTGTTCCAAATAATCCATAGTTATGTGCAAATACCCCCATTTTGTTCGTGCGTTCAGGTCACTATCCAAAGGGTAACACGCGAGCGCTTTTCGAGACGAAATGTCAAAATGTTCCATTACCGTACTTAGAAGCATGTCAAACGCTGTTTAAAATACATTTTTATGGTATTTTTCTCGTAAAATAGCGATAATATTCCAACCGGACAATACTGTATTCATTCAAAGAGGAAAAGAAAAAATGGCGAGGTCTCGTGAATGCACATTTCCATTCCCTTTGTCCTCAGGCAGACCACTGACAAACTGAGTTGCTATACTTTGCCCAGAGACAGGAGATGCCCCAATCCGCTTTCTGGCGGCTTTAGAGAGCCAATGGAAGCCTTAGAAAGTGCAACATAACTGTAGTTTCGATAGACATGCAAAAGGAGAACAACAAAATCGCAGACAGGTCACTTCCTACTTGGAATCTTCTCAGGTTTTTGCCTGTCATATTTGTTCTGTTATACTCACAGCCACCATTTAAACAGTTTTAGAAACTTCAGAGTGTTTTCTATCCAAATCTACTAATAATATGCATATTCTCGTTTCTGGGCAAGAGTAGTAACCAGTTTAAATCAGGTACGTTTTTTATCCAGCCGTGAAAATACTGCCCCCTAGCCCAGACAGGTTAACAAACCATACAACTAACTCTATGCACAAAGACTCCTTTGAACAATTTACACAACATTTGACAAAAATAAATGTAATGGAAGAACTGTGCACATGAAAGTTTGGTAGCAGATTTACAGTAAAATCTCCCAGTTTGTGACTTTTGAGGCGTCTGTTTCTCAAACTAGACCCTTTAATGTACCTGTCCTCTTGCTAAGTAGTGTACCGGGGCCTCCCACTCCTCTTCCTATTCTGGGTAGAGCCAGTTTGCGCTGTTCTGTGAAGGGAGTAGTACACAGTGTTGTACGAGATCTTCAATTTCTTGGGAATTTCTCGCATGGAATAGCCTTCATTTCTCAGAACAAGGACAGACTGCCGAGTTTCAGAAGAAAGTGCTTTGTTTCTGGTCATTTTGAGCCTGTAATCGAACCCACAAATGCTGATGCTCCAGATACTCAACTAGTCTAAAGAAGGCCAGTTTTATTGCTTTTTAAATCAGGACAACAGTTTTCAGCTGTGCTAACATAATTGCAAAAGGGTTTTCTAATGATCAACTAGCCTTTTAAATGATAAACTTGGATTAGCTAACATAATGTGCCATTGGAACACAGGAGTGATGGTTGCTGATAATGGGCCGCTGTACGCCTATGTAGATATTCCATTAAAAAATCATCTGTTTCCAGCTACAATAGTCATTTACAACATTAACAATGTCTACACTGTATTTTCGATCAATTTGATATTATTTTAATTGACAAAAATTTGCTTTTTTTCAAAACAAGGACATTTCTAAGTGACCCCAAACTTTTGAACGGTAGTGTTTATATATACATATGTATGTATATATATATATACATATATGTATGTATGTATGTATGTATGTATGTATGTATGTATGTATGTATGTATGTATATATATATATATATATAATATATATATATATATATATATATTTTATTTTTAATTTTTATATTTATTTTTATTTTTTTGAAAAAAAAGAATATATATACATATATATACATATATATATATATATATATATATATATATATATGTGTATATTCTTTTTTTTTTTTTATATATATGGGGGATTGGAAGTGATGCAGACAATTACATTGATGGAAGCTACAATCTATCTGCCATATTAAAGCTGATCTACCCCCTAAAAAATAAAATAATAATATATATATTAACTATAAAAGACATGCTCAGGTATCTCGGAGACTATAGGCCGGAGAGCAAAAGGCTTCATTGTGGAATCAGCTGATGAAAATACCTGTTTACCTCTTCCCACACTCATCAGGTGAAACAACCTGCCAGACAATAGAGCAGAAATCCCTATACCAGATGTTACAAGTTCTTAGCCACTAAGATACCCCCTCCGAACCCTCAGGCCGAGATCCTGCTACTTCTAGGGAGAGACATCATCCAGGTGCACAAGGAGCTGGAGCAGGGCAACGGGCCCCTGCATGCTCCCTTCACACAGTGCCTAGCCCTCTGCTGGGTGATAGTGGGAGCTGTTTGTCTCAGAGGGGCACACAACAATTCACCAGCTAACGCCTTCAGGACAAACATTATAGAGAATGGTTACGTCACCCTGTCTCTGGAGCAGAGATGTATGCCAGCTGATGCGACAAATCTGTCTTCTGCTACACTAAGGATAATGACAAACCAGCTCCATCAATGGAGAATCTCGCCTTCCTGAAGACGATGGAGGAACATTTCCATCAGGATGCAGCAAACAGCCAGGTTGCTCCGCTCCCGTTCCGTAGCCCACAGAAACGCCTCCCCAACAGGCCAGCAATCACCTCACTCAAGCCCACATTAAAGAAACGTCCAGAGATAAAGGACCACTTCATGCGCAAATCTTTTTAGAATGGGCACGCTGAAATCGCTATACCCCTACAAGCAGAAGAGTGCTGGTATCTTCCGATCTTCGGGGTGTATCATCCACAAAAACAAGAGTGATATTCGATTCCAGCGCCCATCACCATGGGGTATTTCTGAATGATGTCCTGCTTACTGGTCCCAACATGAACAGCCTGCTTGCGGGTTAGAAAGGAACCAGTGGCACCTCATTAATCTACACACATTACCCCATAATGACAAAGCAAAAGCTGTTTTTAGAAGAAAAAAAATAAACATTTATTAAAAATAAAAAACATAAATATCACATTTACATAAGTATTCAGACCCTTTACTCAGTACTTTGTTGAAGCACCTTTGGCAGTGATTACAGCCTCGAGTCTTCTTCGGTATGACGCTACAAGCTTGGGGGAGTTTCTGCCATTCTTCCCTGCAGATCCTCTCAAGCTCTGTCAGGTTGGATCAGGTCTCTCCAGAGATATTTTATTGGGTTCAAGTCCGGGCTCTGGCTGGGCCACTCAAGGATATTCAGAGACTTGTCCCGAAGCCACTCCTGCATTGCCTTGGCTGTGCGCTTAGGGTCTTTGTCCTGTTGGAAGGGGAGACTTCGCCCCAGTCTGAGGTCCTGAGCACCCTGGAGCAGGTTTTCATCAAGGATCTCTCTGTACACTGCTCTGCTCATCTTTCCCTCAATCCTGACTAGTCTGTCAGTTTCTGCCCCTGAAATACATCCCACAGCATGATGCTGCCACCACCATGCTTCACTGTAAGGATGGTACCAGGTTTCCTCCAGATGTGACGCTTGGCATTCAGGCCAAAGAGTTCAATCTTGGTTTCATCAGACCAGAGAATCTTGTTTCTCATGGTCTGAGAGTCATTAGGTGCCTTTTGGCAATCTCCAAGGAGGCTGTCATGTGCCTTTTACTGAGGAGTGACTTCCATTTGGCCACTCAACCATAAAGGCTTTATTAGTGGAGTGCTGCAGAGATGGTTGTCAGTCTGGAAGGTTCTCCCATCCCCACAGAGGAACTCTGGAGCTCTGTCAGAGTGACCGTCGGGTTCTTGGTCACCTCCCTGACCAAGGCCCTTCTCCCTCGATTGCTCAGTTTGGCTGGGCAGCTAGCTCTAGAAAGAGTCTTGGTGGTTCCGAACTTCTTCCATTTAAGAATGACGGAGGTCACCGTGTTCTTGGGGACCTTCAATGCTGCAGAAAGCTTTTGGTACCCTTCCCCAGATTTGTACCTGGACACAATCCTTTATTGGAGCTCTACAGAGAATTCCTTTTGACTTCATGGCTTTGTTTTTGTTCTGACATGCACTGTCAACTGTAGGACATTATATTGACAGATGTGTGCTTTTAGAAATCATGTCCATTCAATTGAATTTACCACAGGTGGACTCCAATCAAGTTGTAGAAACCTCTCAAGGATGGTCATTGAAAACAGGATGCACCTGAGCTCAATTTCGAGTCTCATACCAAAGTGTTTGAATACTTACATAAATGTTGTTCATTTTTTATAAATTTGGTCCTTCCTGGGTTACATTCACAACAACACCAGACGATTTTACGTGTATGAACATAACAGGGAGCAATGTATCAGGAGATTAACCAGCCCAGAGCAGTGGAAGTACATCTCTACTGAACAGAACCCTGCTGATCATGCCTCGTGATCAGTCCCAGCAGGCAGCTTGACTCATAGCACATGGTTGACAGGAACAGATTTCTTGTTCAGGTCAGCGGAGCCAGAACCCCTTCACACACCTTTCGACTTGGTTGACCCCAGATCTGACTACGAGATCCGCCCCTAAGTTGCTTGTCATGCCACCAATGTCTCCAGCAACAAGTTAGACTCCAAGTGCTTTGAGAGGTTCTCAAGCTGGCAAGCACTGACACATGCAACAGCAAGGCTTGTGCATGTTGCTCACTCCTTCAAGGCAGCAGCTTCAAAGGATGGCACATTTGCAACAAACCCTACTCCACTGAAGATCTGGATCAAGCCAAGACCATCATAATCTGCACTCTGCAACATGATGCATTTCAAGAGGAATTGGAATGCATCAGAGAACGTAAAGCCATTCCTAAGCAGAGCCCACTCTTCAGTCTGTGCCCCTACACAAATGCGCAAGTTCTAGCTTGTGGTTTGGATAATTGTGATGTTTATGATAAAAACAAAATATTGTTAACCTCTATGGGCTATGTGGGACGCAAGCGTCCCACCCCTGGTACACCCAATCAACAACAGGTGAAATATCAAGACCGCCAAATTTGAAAACAATGTCATAATTCAAATTTCTCAAACATACAACTATCTTATACCCTTTGAAAGATAAACATCTCCTTAATCTAACCACGTTGTCCGATTTCAAAAAGGCTTTACAGCAAAAGCATAAAGTTAGATTATGTTAGGAGAGTACATTGACAATAGCTGTGTGTAATGTTTTGTCAATTCAAAGACAGGCGTCACCAGAAGCATAAAACCAGCTAAAATGATGCACTAACCTTTGACAATCTCCATCAGATGACACTCCTAGGACATTATGTTAGACAATGCATGCATTTTTTGTTCTATCAAGTTCATATTTATATCCAAAAACAGTGTTTTACTATGGCGTTGATGTTGAGGAAATCGTTTCCCTCCAATAACCGCCAGTCAAGCAGCACAACAAATTAAATAATAACTATTCGAAAACATTGGTAAAATATTATATTATTCAACACACTGGCTATTGCTGTAATGAGCGCCGCCCCCAAACATGACCATATTCGGTTGGTAAGGACCAGACCAAATCTGAACCAATCACAGACGTCTAAACTTGTGAAACGTAGACATCACAGTACAGCACAGTAGAGTACAGCACAGCACAGTAGAGTTCTGTACAGTATAGTAGAATACAGTTGAGTACTGTTACGGATACAGGTATCCTGTGTGTATTTGTTTTCTCTCCTTCTGCCCTAGTCACAGGTGGCAGTCATCAGTCGCCAATCAGTTGCCAATCTGAAGACACACCTGCTCCTTTCCCTTACCCAATCACATCCCCTTTCCCTTGGTTTAAAAGAAACCCAATCAGTTGTCTCTGGAGCTCTCTCTCTTTCGTTTTTGCACCTACATCTCACATTGGCCGTTATCATATGAGTATATGTATTGCTGTGGTATATGGCTGTTTGTTTGTTGGTGGGAAAAGGGGATAGCAAGCCAAGTCGCCCTTGGGCATACATTACCCGTAGGAAAACTTTGTCTAAGTACCCTAGTTAGAACTGGGCGGACCACCCACTGTATTTTTATTGGTTAGTTAGCTGTTCTTGAAGCAGGTAAGACTAACTTCGGGTTTTTTGGGGGATATTTATTAGTTCTTTTCTTGGGTCCAGCTCAGAGCCTCCCCCCTCCCCATTACCGTGTGTTTGAAAAATAAACCTAAAGTGTTTGACGGTAGGGTTAGGTTGTCTGATTTTTTTTTCTTCTGTTTTTTCCTCACTGTTCCTTTTCACTGTTATGATTTGCATGAAATATGTTATGGGTCTCGTTTCCATCCCCCTAGACTGCAGGGCAAAAGGGGTTCGTAACAAGTACATTAAAGTAGATATGTTCAGTACAGAAGAGTACATTATAGTGTGCTCTACTTTACTAAACTCTACTTTACTGTTCTGTACTGTTCTCTACTGTACTGCACTGTGCTGTCTGGGACAGTAATGGTGCTGGGCATCCTAAAGCAGTTCCAGCAGGACTTTTACGGGATCAAAGAGAGAGCACAGCAGGAAAAGCTCTGTCTCAGTGATGACTCCTCCATCCTGAGTGAATCTGATCACAGCTCTTCAAACTGTCCTGCAGATGAGGATAGTCACCCCCCAGCACTGAACACACCCAGGTCCCACAACTGCACTGCTCCTCCATCATTGAGAGGGATAAATTCACAGAGCTGGAGAGAGACATGGTGGAGCTCAGAGAGCTAGTCCACTCAATCCAGACAGAACAGACCCACAAAACAGACCAGCACAACAACACCCACCTCCAACAAGGAATTGAGGGCTGAAGGTGGAGATGGACGGCTGCCTGAGAGAGCTGGCTGCACTCCAGCTCTCTCAGGCAGGAGAGAGAGGAACACATGGCACAGATGACAGCACTGAAGGAGGAGGGAGAGGAACACAAGGCACAGCTAACAGCATTGAAGTAAGAGGTGAGAAAGCTGAGGTGTGACAGAGAGCAGGACACTCCCGAAGAGAAGCCAGCAGAACAGCCCACATCAGACCCGGACCACAATCTCAACACCATAATGGGACAGACAACATAGGACCCACCAACCCAACCCAACAGACCCCGCCCCCTCCTAACAGTCCCCCTGTAAGCTTCCCAGATAGCCCTCCTGACAACCCCCACACATCCACTGAGGGCACACAAAAGCCAGAAATTGTTTTCCTCAATGACACAAATGGCAAATACATTTAGAGAAAAACCTTTTTCCTAAACATAGTGGCTAAACTCTGGTACCCAAACACTAGGCATGCCCTGGAGCTGTTGTCAGAGGACAGACTTGGGTCCCCCAGCCACATTATAATTCACACGGGCACAAACAACCAGAGGGCCCAGCAGGAAAGGGTGGCCAGAGCAATCAAGGGAGGGTTTGAAAAAGCTTCTTCCACTTTCCCCAAGTGGTTATCTCCACCCTCCTACCACGAAAAGACATTCACCTTGCCACCTTACAGCGGGTGAACACAAGCATTACCCGGGACTGTGCCTCAAAACCAAATGTCTACCTGTCCCACCACTCCACCCTTGACTTGAACAGCCTTTACGACCAGGTCCACCTCTACAAGGCAGTAATCCCAATTTTGGAGCAACAGTGCAACGGACAACCCCCCCAGACCAGAAAGAGACCCTCCCAGACCTGCAAGACCCCTTCCCGAAGGACCTGCACTGAGAGAACCCATGCCAAGAGGAACTACACCCAGACCACAGCTTCACCAGCCAGACCCCAACCAGCTGAGACCACCCCAAACAAACCCGGGCCACACCCTGTATAGCCCCCCCCCAGATCAGACCTATGCCCCTTCTGGCATCCCCATGCCCCCTGCCCCTGCAGCAAGGACCTCAAAATGACAGCCGCACATATAACCAGGCTGTGAGCAGAGCAACAGGCCCAACCCCCACTAATGCATCCTCCCAAGCCCCATCCTGCAACCTAAGAGGTACAGTACCAGTCAAAGGTTTGGACACAACTACTCATTCAAGGGTTTTCTACATTGTAGAATAATAGTGAAGACATCAAAACTACGAAATAACACATATGGAATCTTGTAGTAACCAACAAAGTGTTAAACAAATCAAAATATATGTGATATTCTTTAAAGTAGCTACAGTTTGCCTTGATGACAGCTTTGCACATTCTTGGCATTCTCTCAACCAGCTTCATGAGGAATGCTTTTCCAACAGTCTTGAAGGAGTTCCCACATATGCTAAGCACTTGTTGGGTGCTTTTCCTTCACTTGGTGGTCCAACTCATTCCAAACCATCTCAATTGGGTTGAGGTCAGGTGATTGTGGAGGCCAGGTCATCTGATGCAGCACTCTATCACTCTCCTTCTTGATCAAATAGCCCTTACACAGCCTGGAGGTGTGTTGGGTCGAAGTCTTGTTGGAAAAACAAATGATAGTCCCAATAAGTGCAAACCAGATGGGATGGCGTATCGCTGCAGAATGCTGTGGTAGCCATGCTGCTTAATTAGGAAGAGGGGTCCTGCTTAGTGGGACAACTTCCAGTGAAACTGGAGGGCTCGCAATTCAAAAAAATAATCATAAATAATATGGATTAAACATTTCTGTACATATAAGTGTCTTATATCGGCTGAAAGTTTAAATTCTTGTTAATGTAACTGCACTGTCCGATTTACAGTAGTTATTACAGTGAAAACATGCCATGCGATTGTTTGAGGACGGCGCCCCACATCAAAATATTTTTCCACCGGCAGAGGTTTCCTACATTCACAAATAACAATTAAATATTCACTTACTTTTTGAAAATCTTCCTCTGATTTGTCATCCAAAGGGTCCCAGCTATAACATGTAGTGTCTTTTTGTTAGATAAAATCCTTCTTTATATCCCAAAAAGTTTGTTTAGTTGGCACCATCGATTTGAGTAATCCACTCGTTCCACGTGCAGAGAAACGAATCCAAAAATCTACCACTAAACTTTCTTTCAACAAGTCAAAATACGTTTCTATTTACTCCTCAGATACGCTAAAATGTAATCAAACTATCATATTTCTTACGGAAAGAAGTACAGTGAGGGAAAAAAGTATTTGATCCCCTGCTGATTTTGTACGTTTGCCCACTGACAAAGAAATGATCAGTCTATAATTTTAATGGTAGGTTTATTTGAACAGTGAGAGACAGAATAACAACAACAAAAAAATCCAGAAAAACGCATGTCTAAAATGTTAAAAACTGATTTGCATTTTAATGAGGGAAATAAGTATTTGACCCCCTCTCAATCAGAAAGATTTCTGGCTCCCAGGTGTCTTTTACACAGGTAACGAGCTGAGATTAGGAGCACACTCTTAAAGGGAGTGCTCTTAACCGCAGCTTGTTACCTGTATAAAAGACACCTGTCCACAGAAGCAATCAGTCAATCAGATTCCAAACTCTCCACCATGGCCAAGACCAAATAGCTCTCCAAGGATGTCAGGAACAAGACTGTAGACCTACACAAGGCTGGAATGGGCTACAAGACCATCGCCAAGCAGCTTGGTGAGAAGGTGACAACAGTTGGTGCGATTATTCGCAAATGGAAGAAACACAAAAGAACTGTTAATCTCCCTCGGCCTGGGGCTCCATGCAAGATCTCACCTTGTGGAGTTGCAATGATCATGACAACGGTGAGGAATCAGCCCAGAACTACATGGGAGGATCTTGTCAATGATCTCAAGGCAGCTGGGACCATAGTCACCAAGAAAACAATTGGTAACACACTACGCCGTGAAGGACTGAAATCCTGCAGCGCCCGCAAGGTCCCCCTGCTCAAGAAAGCACATATACATGCCCGTCTGAAGTTTGCCAATTAACATCTGAATGATTCAGAGGACAACTGGGTGAAAGTGTTGTGGTCAGATGAGACCAAAATGGAGCTCTTTTGGCATCAACTCAACTCGCTCCGTTTGGAGGAGGATGAATGCTGCCTATGACCCCACGAACACCATCCCCACCGTCAAACATGGAGGTGGAAATATTATGTTTTGGGGGTGTTTTTCTGCTAAGGGGACAGGACAACTTCACAGCATCAAAGGGACGTGGAAAATCTGTGGAGGGAGCTGAAGGTTTGAGTTGCCAAACATCAGCCTCGAAACCTTAATGACTTGGAGGAGATCTGCAAAGAGGAGTGGGACAAAATCCCTCCTGAGATGTGTGCAAACCTGGTGGCCAACTACAAGAAACATCTAACCTCTGTGATTGCCAACAAGGGTTTTGCCACCAAGTACTAAGTCATGTTTTGCAGAGGGGTCAAATACTTATTTCCCTCCATTAAAATGCAAATCAATTTATAACATTTTTGACATGCGTTTTTCTGGATTTTTTTGTTGTTATTCTGTCTCTCACTGTTCAAATAAACCTACCATTAAAATTATAGACTGATCATTTCTTTGTCAGTGGGCAAACGTACAAAATCAGCAGGGGATCAAATACTTTTTTTCCCTCACTGTATGTTCAATAGGAAACCGATTTTAGCAGGTGCATAATGTCTTTGTAACGGACGCAAACACAAATTTCCAAGACTGTGTCCTTCTGCCAAAACTGATACTTCTCATTCATTTTTGAAGTTACAAGCCTGAGCTAATTTTCAATATGACTTTTCTCTTGAATTTCTAAGAGGATGGTCTCTCTCAAAAAAATTCTGATTGGTTTTTCTTTGTATTTTCTCCTACCATATCTATTGTGTTATATTCTCCTACATTATTTTAACATTTCTACAAACTTCAAAGTGTTTTCTTTCCAATGGTACCAATTTTATGCATATCCTGGCTTCAGGGCCTGAGCTAAAAGCAGTTTTCTTTGGGCACGTCATTCAGACAGGAAGTGGAGAAAAAAAGGAAGTTAAGTGTGCCTTGAATTCTAAAGCACCCCCACAACATCACACCTCCTCTCCATGCTTCACGGGGGGAACCACACATGCGGAGATCATCCGTTCACCTACTCTACGTCTCACAATGAAACAGCGGTTGGAACAAAACATCTCAAATTAGGACTCATCAGACCAAAGGACAGATTTCCACCGGTCTAATTACTCATGTTTCTTGGCCCAAGCAAGTCTCTTCTTCTTATTGGTGTCGTTTAGTAGTGGTTCTTTGCCGCAATCCGAAGGCCTGATTCACACAGTCTCCTCTGAAGATTTGATGTTGAGATGTGTCTGTTACTTGAACTCTGTGAAGCATTTATTTGGGCTGCAATCTGAGGCTGGCAATTCTAATGAACTTATCCTCTGCAGCAGAGGTAACTGTGGGACTTCCTTTCCTGTGGCGGTCCTCATGAGAGCCAGTTTCATCATAGTGCTTGATGACTTTTGCGACTGCACTTCAAGAAACGTTCAAAGTTCTTGACATTTTCCAGATTGACTGACCTTCATGTCTTAAAGTAATGATGGACTGTCGTTTCTTTTTGCTTATTTGAGCTGTTCTTGCCATAATATGGACTTGGTCTTTTACCAAATAGAGATATCTTCTGTATACCACCCATACCTTGTCACAACACAACAACTGATTGGCTCAATCGAATTAATCAATCGAATTCGTCCCTAACGAAGGAGGGCCTACAGCAGCACCTAGGTCTTCTGCACAGATTCTGTCAGACCTGGGCCCTGACAGTAAATCTCAGTAAGACAAAAATAATGGTGTTCCAAAAAAGGTCCAGTTGCCAGGACCACAAATACAAATTCCATCTAGATGCTGTTGCCCTAGAGCACACAGAAAACTATACATCCTTGTCCTAAACATCAGCGCCACAGGTAACTTCCACAAAGCTTTGAACGATCTGAGACAAGGCAAGAAGGGCCTTTTATGCCATCAAAAAGAACATAAAATGTAGGATCTGGCTAAAACACTTGAATCAGTTATAGAACCCATTGCCCTTTATGGTTGTGAGGTCAGGGGTCCACTCAACAACCAAGAATTCACAAAATGGGACCAACAGCAAATTGAGACTGCATGCAGAAGTCTGCAAAAATATCCTCCTTGTGCAATGTAAAATACCAAATAATGCATGCAGAATTAGTCCTTTACCCGCTTATTATCAAAATTCTGAAAATAGCTGTTAAATTCTACAACCACCTAAAAGGAAGCGATTCCCAAACCTTCCATAACAAAGCCATCACCTACAGAGAGATTAACCTGGAGAAGAGTCCCCTAAGCAAGCTGGTCCTGGTGCTTCACAAACACACAGACCCCACAGACCCAGGACAGCAGCACAATTAGACCCAATGAAATAATGAGAAAACAAAAATATAATAACTTGACACATTGGAAATAATTAACAAAAAAAAGAGTAAACTAGAATGCTATTTGGCCCTAAAGAGAGTACACAGTGGCAGAATACCTGACCACTGTGACTGAACCAAAATGAAGGAACGCTTTGACTATGTACAGACTCAGTGATCATAGCCTTGCTATTGAGAAAGGTCACCATAGGCAGACCTGGCTCTCAAGAGAAAACAGGCTATGTGTACACTGGCCACAAAATGAGGTGGAAACTGAGCTGCACTTCCTAACTTCCTGCCAAATGTATGACCATGTTAGAGACCCATATTTCCCCTCAGATAACACAGACCCACAAAGTGTAACAGTGTAGGTTCCGTCCCTCTCTTCGCCCCAACCTGGGCTCGAACCAGGGACCCTTGCACACATCAACAACTGACACCCCACGAAGCATCGTTACCCATCGCGCCACAAAAGCCGCGGCCCTTGCAACGCAAGGGGCAACCCTACTTCAAGTCTCAGAGCGGGTGACGTCACCGATTGAAACGCTATTAGCGCGCACCACCGCTAACTAACTAGCCATTTCACATCGGTTACACTCACCCCCCCTTTGACCTCCTCCTTTTCCGCAGCAACCAACGATCCGGGTCAACAGCATCAATGTAACAGTGTAGGTTCCGTCCCTCTCTTTGCCCCAACCCGGACTCGAACCAGGGACCCTTGCACACATCAACAACTGACACCCCACGAAGCATCGTTACCCATCGCGCCACAAAAGCCGCGGCCCTTGCAACGCAAGGGGCAACCCTACTTCAAGTCTCAGAGCGGGTGACGTCACCGATTGAAACGCTATTAGCGCGCACCACCGCTAACTAACTAGCCATTTCACATCGGTTACAAAAGCATTAGAAAACAAATCCAATTTTGATAAACTCCGACATCTATTGGGTGAAATACCACAGTGTGAAATCACAGCAGCAAGATTTGTGACTTGTTGCCACAAGAAAAAGGCAACCAGGGATGAACCAACACCATTGTAAATACAACCCATATTTATTTATTCATTTTCTCTTTTTTACTTTAACTATTTGCACATTGTTACCACACTGTATAAAGACATAATATGACATTTCAAATGTCTTTATTATTTTGGAACTTGTGTGAGTGTAATGTTTACTGTTCACTTTTTATTGTTTATTTCACTTTTGTTTATCCATTTCACTTGCTTGGGAAATGTAAACATATGTTTCCGATGCCGATAAAGCGCCTTGAATTGAAATGAATTGAGAGGCAGAGAGAGTGAGAGAGAGAGTTAGGGGTTGTCCATTGTTCTTACACTCTTGCCTTGACCACGTGATGACAGAATTAAAAACAATTAGCTGAACATAACAGTATGTTTTTGAAGGGGAGGAAAGTAGCAGATTACCCAAATGCTGTTTGTGACTACTAGGATTTCCTTTTGTAGCCAATTCAATTACAGTAATTCCGTTATGAATTTGGTAACAGAATTTCGACTTAATATGACTTAATATGACTTAATAATTCATAACTTGATGTTAGTTAAAAATATAGACTCCTTAATTTGACACCTAAATTGGCACACTCCTATGATCTTTAAATGTTGGTGCTCATGGGTTCTTTTAGATGGAAATGCAATGGCTGCGTCTGAAATGGAACCCTCTTGCCTATATAGTGCATTATTTTTTACCAAAGCCCTATGGGCACTATATAGTGAATAGGGTGTCATTTCAGATGCAGCCAATGATTTTCTGAGTGAGTGGTTTCTTACTTGCCATTTACAGGTGGTTGTACTGATGGCTGCCGTGGTGCTGTGGTGCTGTCCTGGTGTGCTTTTTGAATGATTAATTATTATACAAGATGGTGTCAAAGGTGTTGTAAGGACAGATCGGATGTGCATCTGTTTAGTTAAGGGTGTGATAACATAACTATCAACAGAAAAAGGAGTAATTTCCTGTGGCCTTTAAAGTGCTTACAGTCAGCAGGTTAGCTCAAATTATCCCATGAGTATCAGGCAGGAAATAGATGTGTCAAATAAGTGACTAAGACACACACATAAAAACACACACAGAGAGACCTACACACACCTCCTAGCTTACTAAAACAGGATAGAACCTCCAGAGCAATGTTTACCAACTCCAGTCTTCCAGTTCCCCCAACAGCACACATTTTTCTTGTAGCCCCGGACAAAAACACCTGATTCAACTTGTCAAGGACTTGATGATTAGTTGACAAGCAGAATCAGGTGTGCTTGCCCGGGGCAACAAAAATGTGTACTGTTGGGTGTACTCGAAGACCAGAGTTGCAAAACACTGCTCTACATTATCAATTGCCTCCTCTCTTTTGATTCCACTGGAAGGGGTCAAAATATACATCAAAAGATAAATAATTCATCAATAAGTCTGGGAGTTATTCAGTCAGACTTTCAATACATGAGAAGAGTGAGGGTACGAAGGAGTTCCACTGACAAAGGCTGTGTTTCAAATGGCACCCTATTCCCTGTATGGTGCACTCTCTTTGACCAGGGCCCATAAGTAATAGGGTGCCATTTGGGATGCAACCAAAGACTCAGTGTAGCTCAGCTCAGTGTAGAACATATCATAACAGAGAGACTGTGTGCTTGTGCCTCTCCTCTGGCCTAGAGAGGATAGGTGGAGGGAGATGGAGAGATGTAGGGAGGGAGGTAGAGAAAGATGGATGGAGGTAGAGAGAGTAAAAGCAGGTCTGGCAGCATTTAATTCCTTTAACAATGCATAGTGGCTCTACGGGTAACAGCTAAAACATGAACATGACAGCCCTGCCATATACTACAATATCTTCTATCTGAACTGTGGGGCCTCTCTATACGTCTGAGAAATTGTGCGAGCCTATACACTTGCCATACACTACAGTATGTGTCTTCAATCTGAACTGTGCGGTCCTATAGGTCTTCCAAACACTACAGTAGCTTCAATCTGAACTCTTTAGGACTATACGGCTAGATCCCATCCCATTACATAGGTTCAGTAGCTTGCGGAAGTATTCACCCCACTTGGCATTTTTCCTATTTTGTTGCCTTAAAACCTGGAATTAAAATAGATTTTTTAGGGGGTTTGTATCATTTGATTTAAACAACATGCCTACCACTTTGAAGATGCAAAATATTTTTTATGCTTAGAGTCATTGTCCTGCTGGAAGGTAAACCTCCGTCCTAGTCTCAAATCTCTTCAAGACTGAATCAGGTATCCCTCAAGAATGTCCCTGTATTTAGCGCCATCCATCATTCCTTCAATTTTGACCAGTTTCCCAGTCCCTGCTGAAGAAAAACATCCCCACAGCATGATGGTGGGGATGGTGTTCTCAGGGTGATGAGAGGTGTTGGGTTTGCACCAGACATAGCGTTTTCTGTGATTGCCAAAAAGCTCAATTTTAGTCTCATCTGACCAGAGTACCTTCTTCCATATGTTTGGGGAGTCTCTCTACTTATTTTTTCTTTAAGAAATGGCTTTTTTCTGGCCACTCTTCCGTAAAGCCCAGCTCTGTGGAGTGTACGACTTAAAGTGGTCCTATGGACAGATACTCCAATCTCCGCTGTGGAGCTTTGCAGCTCCTTCAGGGATATCTTTGGTCTCTTTGTTGCCTCTCTGATTAGTGCCCTCATTGCCTGGTCCATGCCTGGTCCATGGTGGGCAGCCCTCTATTGGCAGGTTTGTTGTGGTGCCATATTCTTTCATTTTTTATAATGCATTTAAATGGTGTGCTGTGGGATGTTCAAAGTTTTGGATATTTTTTTATAACCCAACTCTGATCTGTACTTCTCCACAACTTCGTCCCTGACCTGTTTGGAGAGCTCCTTGGTCTTCATGGGTCTGTTTGCTTGGTGATGCCCCTTGCTTAGTGGTGTTGCAGACTCTGGGGCCTTACAGAACAGGTGTATATATACTGAGATCATGTGAAGATCATGTGACACTTAGAATGCACACAGGTGGACTTTATTTAACTAATTATGTGACTTCTGAAGGTGTTTGGTTGCACAAGATCTTATTTAGGGGCTTCATAGCAAATGGCTTCATAGCAAATGGGTGAATACCTTCGACTCATTCCTCTCTGCCTCCTTCTTTCCACTCCTCTCCTCTTTCGACCTCACCCTCTCACCTTCCCCCCCTACTCACAAGGCAGGCAATACGCTTGACCTCATCTTTACTAGATGCTGTTCTTCCACTAATCTCATTGCAACTCCCCTCCAAGTCTCCGACCACTACCTTGTATCCTTTTCCCTCTCGCTCTCATCCAACACTTCTCACTCTCCCCCTACTCGGATGGTATTGCGCCGTCCCAACCTTCGCTCTCTCTCTCCCGCTACTCTCTCCTCTTCCATCCTATCATCTCTTCCCTCTGCTCAAACCTTCTCCAACCTATCTCCTGATTCTGCCTCCTCAACCCTCCTCTCCTCCCTCTCTGCATCCTTTGATTTCCTCTGTCCCCTATCCTCCAGGCCGGCTCGGTCCTCCCCTCCTGCTCCGTGGCTCGACGACTCACTGCGAGCTCACAGAACAGGGCTCCGGGCAGCCGAGCGGAAATGGAGGAAAACTCGCCTCCCTGCGGACCTGGCATCCTTTCACTCCCTCCTCTCTACATTTTCCTCTTCTGTCTCTGCTGCTAAAGCCACTTTCTACCACTCTAAACTCCAAGCATCTGCCTCTAACCCTAGGAAGCTCTTTGCTACCTTCTCCTCCCTCCTGAATCCTCCTCCCCCTCCCCCCCCCCCTCCTCCCTCTCTGCGGATGACTTCGTCAACCATTTTGAAAAGAAGGTTGACGACATCCGATCCTCGTTTGCTAAGTCAAACGACACTGCTGGTCCTGCTCACATTGCCCTACCCTGTGCTTTGACCTCTTTCTCCCCTCTCTCTCCAGATGAAATCTCGCGTCTTGTGACGGCCGGCCGCCCAACAACCTGCCCACTTGACCCTATCCCCTCCTCTCTTCTCCAGACCATTTCCGGAGACCTTCTCCCCTACCTCACCTCGCTCATCAACGCATCCTTGACCGCTGGCTACGTCCCTTCCGTCTTCAAGAGAGCGAGAGTTGCACCCCTTCTGAAAAAACCTACACTCGATCCCTCCGATGTCAACAACTACAGGCCAGTATCCCTTCTTTCCTTTCTCTCCAAAACTCTTGAACGCGCCGTGCTTGGCCAGCTCTCTTGCTATCTCTCTCAGAATGACCTTCTTGATCCTAATCAGTCAGGTTTCAAGACTGGGCATTCAACTGAGACTGCTCTTCTCTGTGTCACGGAGGCTCTCCGCACTGCTAAAGCTAACTCTCTCTCCTCTGCTCTCATCCTTCTAGACCTATCTGCTGCCTTTGATACCGTGAACCATCAGATCCTCCTCTCCACCCTCTCCGAGCTGGGCATCTCCGGCACCGCGCACGCTTGGATTGCGTCCTACCTGACAGGTCGCTCCTACCAGGTGGCGTGGCGAGAATCTGTCTCCGCACCACGTGCTCTCACCACTGGTGTCCCCCAGGGCTCTGTTCTTGGCCCACTCCTATTCTCGCTATACACCAAGTCACTTGGCTCTGTCATATCCTCACATGGTCTCTCATATCATTGCTATGCAGATGACACACAATTAATCTTCTCCTTTCCCCCTTCTGACAACCAGGTGGCGAATCGCATCTCTGCATGTCTGGCAGACATATCAGTGTGGATGACGGATCACCACCTCAAGCTGAACCTCGGCAAGACGGAGCTGCTCTTCCTCCCGGGGAAGGACTGCCCGTTCCATGATCTCGCCATCACGGTTGACAACTCCCTTGTGTCCTCCTCCCAGAGTGCTAAGAGCCTTGGCGTGACCCTGGACAACACCCTGTCGTTCTCCACCAACATCAAGGCGGTGACCCGATCCTGTAGGTTCATGCTCTACAACATTCGCAGAGTACGACCCTGCCTCACACAGGAAGCGGCGCAGGTCCTAATCCAGGCACTTGTCATCTCCCGTCTGGATTACTGCAACTCGCTGTTGGCTGGGCTCCCTGCCTGTGCCATTAAACCCCTACAACTCATCCAGAACGCCGCAGCCCGTCTGGTGTTCAACCTTCCCAAGTTCTCTCACGTCACCCCGCTCCTCCGCTCTCTCCACTGGCTTCCAGTCGAAGCTCGCATCCGCTACAAGACCATGGTGCTTGCCTACGGAGCTGTGAGGGGAACGGCACCTCCGTACCTTCAGGCTCTGATCAGGCCCTACACCCAAACAAGGGCACTCCGTTCATCCACCTCTGGCCTGCTCGCCTCCCTACCTCTGAGGAAGCACAGTTCCCGCTCAGCCCAGTCAAAACTGTTCGCTGCTCTGGCACCCCAATGGTGGAACAAGCTCCCTCACGACGCCAGGACAGCGGACTCAATCACCACCTTCCGGAGACACCTGAAACCCCACCTCTTCAAGGAATACCTGGGATAGGATAAAGTAATCCTTCTAACCCCCCCCCTTAAATGATTTAGATGCACTATTGTAAAGTGGTTGTTCCACTGGATATTATAAGGTGAATGCACCAATTTGTAAGTCGCTCTGGATAAGAGCGTCTGCTAAATGACTAAAATGTAAAATGTAATGTAAATGAATACATCTGCACACACAACTTTTCCATTTTAATATATAATTTTTTTTTTAAACAAGTTATTTTTTTAATTTCACTTCACCAATTTGGACTATTTTGTGAATGTCCATTACATGAAATCCAAATAAAAATCGATTTAAATTACAGGTTGTAAAGAAACAAAATAGGAAAAACGCCAAGGGGGTGAATACTTTTGCAAGGCACTGTATGCCTCAAGTTGCATCTCAATTGGCATCCTACCCTACCCACAGGGCCCTGGTCAAAAGTAGTGCACTTCAGCTGAAGGCGGAAGTTTACATACACGTAGGTTGGAGTCATTAAACTTGTTTTTCAATCACTCCACAAATGTATTGTTAACAAACTATAGTTTTGGCAAGTCAGTTAGGACATCTACTTTGTGCATGACACAAGTAATCTTTCCAACAATTGTTTACAGACAGATTATTTCACTTATAATTCACTGTATCACAATTACAGTGGGTCAGAAGTTTACATACACTAAGTTGACTGTGCCTTTAAACAGCTTGGAAAATTCCAGAAAATCAATTGGAGGTGTACCTGTGGATGTATTTCAACGCCTACCTTCAAACTCAGTGCCTCTTTGCTTGACATCATGGGAAAATCAAAAGAAATCAGCCAAGACCTCAGGAAAAATAAGTGTAGACCTATACAAGTCTGGTACATCCTTGGGAGCAATTTCCAAACGCCTGAAGGTACCACGTTCATCTGTACAAACAATAGTATTGTAACGCTGGATGTAGTGGGTGTGGAGTCAGGCGCAGGAAACAAGAGTGTTTGCTATCGGGCTTTAATGAATGCACCGTCAAAAGAATATACACCCAAGAACAACAACAGGGTGTAATCAAAAACACAAGGATCCAAAAACCCGAACCACTACACGAAACACAGAGAACGACAGAAATAAGCCCGCACACAGAACAGGTGGGGAAATGGGCTTAAATACCCAACTAAACACTAATGAGACACAGGTGAAACCAATAAAGACAAAACCAACAGAAAAGGAAAAAGGGATCGGTGGCAGCTAGTAGGCCGGTGACGACGACAGCCGAGCGCCACCCGAACAGGGAGAGGAGTCACCCTCGGCAGGAGTCGTGACAGTACCCCCCCCTGACGCACGGCTCCCGCAGCGCGCCGACACCGGCCTCGGGGACGACCCGGAGGGCGAGGCGCAGGGCGATCCGGGTGGAGGCGATGGAAATCCCTCAATAGTGTTGGATCCAGTATGTCCCCCACCGGCACCCAGCACCTCTCCTCCGGACCGTACCCCTCCCAGTCCACGAGGTACTGCAGGCCCCTCACCCGGCGTCTTGAGTCCAGAATGGCACATACTGTATACGCCGGGGACCCCTCGATGTCCAGAGGGGGCGGAGGGACCTCCGGCATCTCTCCGTCTTGTAAGGGACCAGCTACTACCGACCTGAGAGACACATGAAACGAGGGGTTAATACGATAATACGAAGGGAGTTGTAATCGGTAACACACCTCGTTTATCCCCCTCAGGACTTTGAAGGGCCCTACACGCTGCGGACCCAGCATCCGGCAGGGCAGGCGAAGCGGCAGGTTTCGGGTCGAGAGCCAGACCCTGTCCCCTGGTTGGAATACGGTGGCCTCACTGCGGTGGCGGTCAGCGCTCCTCTTCTGTCGTTACCCTGCTTGTTTAAGGGCCTCCTGGACAGCCCTCCAGGTCTCCTTGGAGCGCTGCACCCAATCCTCCACCGCAGGAGCCTTGGTCTGGCTCTGATGCCACGGTGCCAGGACCGGCTGGTAGCCTAACACACACTGAAATGGTGAAATGTTAGTGGAGGAGTGGCGGAGTGAGTTTTGGTCCAGTTCAGCCCAAGGTATGTACCTGGACCACTCCCCTGGCCGGTCCTGACAGTACGACCGCAGAAACCTACCCACCTCCTAGTTAACTCTCTCCACCTGCCCATTGCTCTCGGGGTGTCAACCGGAGGTCAAGCTGACCGAGACCCCCAGGTGCTCCATAAATGCCCTCCATACACGGGACGTGAACTGGGGACCCCAATCAGAAACGATGTCCTCTGGCACCCCGTAGTGCCGGAAAACATGGGTGAATAGAGCTTCCGCAGTCTGTAGGGCCGTAGGGAGACCGGGCAAAGGGAGGAGATGGCAGGACTTAGAGAACCGATCCACAACTACCAGGACCGTGGTATTCCCCTGAGACGGGGGAAGATCGGTGAGAAAGTCCACCGACAGGTGGGACCACGGCCTCTGTGGAACGGGGAGGGGTTGTAACTTCCCTCTAGGAAGGTGCCTAGGAGCCTTACTCTGGGCTCACACCGAACAGGAAGAGACATAAAACCTCACGTCCTTAGCCAAGGTGGGCCACCAGTAATTCCCCCTAAGGCCTAGCACTGTCCTCGCCACCCCAGGATGACCCGACGAGGGTAACGTATGAGTCCATCGAATCAATTGATCACGGACACCAAGCTGCACGTACTTACGGCCTGCTGAACAGTTGGAAGGCGCAGGCTCCAACTGTAGCGCCCGCTCGATGTCCGCGTCCACCTCCCAAACCACCGGTGCGACCAGCTTAGAGGCTGGAAGGATGGGAGTAGGATCGATGGGCCGATCCTCAGTGTCATAAAGACGGGACAGCGCGTCGGCCATAGTGTTCATGGAACCTGGTCTATACGAAATAGTGAACTGGAACCGGGTGAAGAACATGGCCCACCGTGCCTGACGCGGGTTCAGTCTCCTAGCTGCCCAGATATACTCCAGGTTCCGGTGGTCAGTCCAGATGAGAAAAGGGTGTCTAGCCCCCTCAAGCCAGTGTCTCCACATGGTCAGAGCCCTGACCACAGCCAACAGCTCCCGGTCCCCCACATCATAGTTACGCTCCGCCGGACTGAGCTTCCTAGAAAAGAAAGCACAGGGGCGGAGTTTCAGTGGCGTACCCGAGCGCTGAGATAGTACGGCACACACCCCAGCCTCGGACGCGTCCACCTCCACTATGAGTGGTAAGGAAGGGTCCGGGGGCACCAACACAGGCGCATCAGTGAACAGTGCCTTCAACTGGGTGAAAGCCATGTCCGCCTCTGTCGACCTACGCAAACGCACCGGCCCCCCCTTCAGCAGTGAGGTAATGGGAGCCGCCACTTGGCCAAAACCCTGGATAAACCTCCGGTAGTAATTGGCAAAACCCAAAAACCGCTGCACTTCCTTCACCGTGGCTGGAGTCGGCCAAGTACGCTTGGCCTTAACCTCTATGGGCTAGGTACCTACTCAACAGCCAGTGTAATCCCATGGCGTGATATTCAAATACCTTAGAAATGCTATTACTTCAATTTCTCAAACATATGACTATTTTACACCATTTTAAAGACAAGACTCTCGTTAATCTAACCACACTGTCCGATTTCAAAAAGGCTTTACAATGAAAGCAAAACATTAGATTATGTCAGCAGAGTACCCAGCCAGAAATAATCAGACACCCATTTTTCAAGCTAGCATATAATGTCACATAAACCCAAACCACAGCTAAATGCAGCACTAACCTTTGATGATCTTCATCAGATGACACCCCTAGGACATTATGTTATACAATACATGCATGTTTTGTTCAATCAAGTTCATATTTATATCAAAAACCAGCTTTTTACATTAGCATGTGACTAGCATGTGACTAGCATTCCCACCGAACACTGCCGGTGAATTTACTAAATTACTCACGATAAACGTTCACAAAAAACATACATTATTTTAAGAATTATAGATACAGAACTCCTCTATGCACTCGCTATGTCCGATTTTAAAATAGCTTTTCGGTGAAAGCACATTTTGCAATATTCTCAGTAGATAGCCCGGCATCACAGGGCTAGCTATTTAAACACCCAGCAAGTTTAGCACTCACCAAAGTCAGATTTACTATAAGAAAGTTTGATTACCTTTGTTGTCTTCGTCAGAATGCACTCCCAGGACTTCTACTTCAATAACAAATGTTGGTTTGGTCCCAAATAATCCATAGTTATATCCAAATAGCGGCGTTTTGTTCGTGCGTTCAAGACACTATCCGAATGGTAAAGAAGGGTGACGAGCACAACGCATTTCGTGACAAAACATTTCTAAATATTCCATTACCGTACTTCGAAAAATGTCAACCGCTGTTTAAAATCAATTTTTATGCCATTTTTCTCGTAAAAAAGCAATAATATTCCGACCGGGAGTGGTGGTTTTCGTTCAAAGAGAGAGAAAATAAAAACATCTCGTGCCCTCGTGCACGAGCCCCAGTCTGATGGTCCTCTGACAGGCCACTATCCAAACGCGCTAATGTGTTTCAGCCAGGGGCTGCCTCGATATCATTCAGCTTTTTCCCGGGTTCTGAGAGCCTATGGGAGCCGTAGGAAGTGTCACGTTACAGCAAAGATCCTAAATGTTCAATAAACAGAGGCAAGAAGCCCAAGGAATGGTCAGAAAGGGTACTTCCTGCATGAAATCTTCTCAGGTTTTTGCCTGCCATATGAGTTCTGTTATACTCACAGACACCATTCAAACAGTTTTAGAAACTTTAGGGTGTTTTCTATCCAAAGCTAATAATTATATGCATATTCTAGTTTCTGGCCAGGAGTAGTAACCAGATTAAATCGGGTACGTTTTTTATCCAGCCGTGCAAATACTGCCCCCTATCCCCAACAGATTAACGCGGTCACACTCCATCACCACCCCCAAGGTGGAAATGCGATAACCCAGGAAGGAGACGGCTCGTTTTGAGAACTCACACTTCTCAGCCTTGACGTATAGGTCATGCTCCAGCAATCTCCCAAGCACCCTGCGCACCAGGGACACATGCTCGGCGCTGGTGGCGGAGTAAATCAGGATGTCATCGATATACACTATCACGCCCTGCCCATGCAGGTCCCTGAAAATCTCGTCTACAAAGGATTGAAAGACCGCTGGAGCATTCTTTAACCCATACGGTATGACGAGGTAATCATAGTGGCCCGATGTGGTACTGAATGCGGTTTTCCACTCATCTCCATCCCGAATACGCACCAGATTATACGCGCTCCTGAGATCCAGTTTCGTGAAAAAACGCGCTCCGTGAAATGATTCCACCGCCGTAGCGATGAGAGGTAGTGGGTAACTAAACCCCACTGTGATGGAATTGAGACCTCTATAATCAATGCACAGACGCAGACCTCCCCCCTTTTTCTTCACGAAAAAGAAACTCAAGGAGACGGGTGAGATGGAGGGCCGAAAGGAAACCCTGTCACAGAGATTCCGTGACATATGTCTCCATAGCCAACGTCTCCTCCTGGGACAATGGGTACACATGACTCTTGGGAAGCGCAGCGTTTACCTGGAGGTTTATCACACAATCCCCCTGTCGATGGGGTGGTAATTTAGTCGCCTTCTTGTTACAGAAGGCGAGAGCCAAATCGGCATACTCAGGGGGAATGCGCACGGTGGAAACCTGGTCTGGACTCTCCACCGACGTGGCACCGATGGAAACTACCAGACACCTACCCGAACACTCCTCTGACCACCCCTGGAGAACCCCCTGTTTCCACAAAATCTTGGGATTGTGACTGGCCAGCCAAGGCACCCCCAGCACCACTGGAAACGCAGGCGAATCGATAAGGAAGAAACTAATTTGCTCCTTATAATTCCCCTGTGTTACCATGTCCAGTGGCACCGTAGTCTCCCTGACCAGCCCTGACCCTAATGGCCGGCTATCTAAGGAGTGCACGGGGAAGGGGGAATCTAACGGTACTAGTGGAACTCCCAGCTTAAGGGCGAGTCCGCGATCCATAAAGTTCCCCGCTGCGCCTGAATCGACTAGCGCCTTATGCTGGGAACAAGGGAAAAAAAATCAAGATTTTTTTTTTTAACAAACATATGACCAACAGAGGGTTCTGGGTGAGTTTGTTGCTGACTCACCTGGGGCGAACGAGGAGTGTTCTGCCTGCCTTCTCGACTCCCAGAGGGACCCCCCAGCACCGGTCGACCGTGTGTCCTCGGCGACCACAATTGGTGCAGGAGGAGCGCCCTCCTCCGGTTCCCTTAGATGCAGCCCCTCCCAGCTCCACAGCCTTCTGGAGGGTGATCGAATACGGCCCGGAAACGGCGGGTGAACTCAGGGTAGTTCTCTCTCGCTGAGTTGGGGCTGTTCCAGACAGCGTTGGCCCATTCCAACGCTCGCCCCGTCAGGCAGGAGACGATGAGGCTGACACTCTCCTCTCCCGAGGGAGTCGGCCTCACGGTAGCCAGGTATAAGTCAATCTGCAGCAGAAACCCCTGGCACCCCGCGGCTGCTCCATCATACTCCCTCGGGAGCGCAAGACGTAATGCTCCAGAACCAGACGTAGGAAGGAGAGGAGTCGGTGGACTCATCTGGTGAGTTGGAGGCGAAGAGAGGAGACCACTCCTCTCCCATCGGTCCATCCATTCCATCATTTAGTCCATCGCTGACCCGATTCGATGGAGTACGGTGGTGTGGTGGAGGACCCGTTCCTCCATAGAGGGGAGAGGGGTGGCGGCTGCTCCTGCTGACTTGAAGGTGCGGGCTTCTGTAACGCTGGATGTAGTGGGTGTGGAGTCAGGCGCAGGAAACAAGAGTGTTTGCTATCGGGCTTTAATGAATGCACCGTCAAAAGAATATACACCCAAGAACAACAACAGGGTGTAATCAAAAACACAAGAATCCAAAAACACGTACCACTACACAAAACACAGAGAACGACATAAATAAGCCCGCACACAGAACAGGTGGGGAAACGGGCTTAAATACCCAACTAAACACTAATGACACACAGGTGAAACCAATAAAAACAAAACCAACAGAAAAGGAAAAAGGGATCGGTGGCAGCTAGTAGGCCGGTGACGACGACCGCCGAGCGCCACCCGAACAGGGAGAGGAGTCACCCTCGGCAGGAGTCGTGACAAGTATGCAAGTATAAACACCATGGGACCACGCAGCCGTCATACCACTCAGGAAGGAGACGCGTTCTGTCTCCTAGAGATGAACGTACTTTGGTGCGAAAAGTGCAAATCAATCCCAGAACAATAGCAAAGGACCTTGTGAAGATGCTGGAGGAAACAGGTACACAAGTATCTTTATCCACAGTAAAACAAGTCCTGTATTGACATAACCTGAAAGGCCACTCAGCAAGGAAGAAGCCACTGCTCCAAAACTGCCATAAAAAAGCCAGACTATGGTTTGCAACTGCACATGGGGACAAAGATTGTACTTTTTGGAGAAATATCATCTGGTTTGATGAAACAAAAATAGAACTCTGACCATCATTATGTTTGGAGGAAAAAGGGGGAGGCTTGCAAGCCGAAGAACACCATCCCAACCTTGAAGCACGGGGGTGGCAGCATCATGTTGTGGGGGTGCTTTGCTGCAGGAGGGCCTGGTGCACTTCACAAAATAGAAGGCATCATGAAGGAGGGAAAGTATGTGGATATATTGAAGCAACATCTCAAGACATCAGTCAGGAAGTTAAAGCTTGGTCTCAAATGGGTGTTCCAAATGGACAATGACCCCAAGCATACTTCCAAAGTTGTGGCAAAATGGCTAAAGGACAACAAAGTCAAGGTATTGGAGTGGCCATCACAAAGCCCTGACCTCAATCCTATAGAAAATGTGTGGGCAGAACTGAAAAAGTGTGTGCAAGCAAGGAGGCCTACAAACCTGAGTCAGTTACACCAGCTCTGTCAGGAGGAATGGGCCAAAATTCACCCAACTTATTGTGGGAAGCTTGTGGAAGGCTACCCTTAAATGTTTTACCCAAGTTAAACAATTTAAAGGCAATGTTACCAAATACTAATTGAGTGTATGTAAACTTCTGACCCACTGGGAATGTGATGAAAGAAATGAAAGCTGAAATAAATCATTCTCTCTACTAATATTCTGACATTTCACATTCTTAAAATAAAGTGCTGATCCTAACTGACCTACGACTGGGCATTTTTACTAGGATTAAATGTCAGGAATTGTTTAAATGTATTTGGCTAAGGTGTATGTAAACTTCCGACTTCAACTGTATATAGGAAATAGGGTGCCATTTGTTATACAGCCTCAGTAGAACCAAACAACTCCCATCTCCACTGTACTCTGTCTGGACATATATCATATCATGCCCATCTGCAATGCACCCCACTGCAGTAATAACTACTAATTAAAAAAGGACATGCACAATTAAAGCAGGAAATTCTTGATCCTAATAAAGTCAGTGTGTCAAGCATGATATTATCTCCCTCTTAAGTATAAAGGGCAAAGGACACATATATTATCCCCACTAGAATAATTATGGTGATGAGTGCATTTTAATACAGTGGTGATGCCAGTACATTAATACTGTAGCATTATAGGAGGATATTGTTTTTTGGAGTTGGACGTCTTTCCCTCTCGTGTTGCCAATGATAGACACAGGCTGGTAGCCTATTCCTTATAAAGTGTGCTACTATTGACCATAGCCCTAGACAGAGACATGATAACCTGAGCACTAATTCCACAGAAATAGAAACCTAGAAAACAACAAAAAAGTGAAATCCAAAAGATGACATTTCAATCAACTTGACAGAGAATATGTGTGTGTTTAAAGGACATTAGGAAGGGCAAAGGACACATACAATGCCTTCAGAAAGTATTCAGAGCCATTGACTTTTTCAAAATTGTATTCTAAAATGGATTAGGAAAAAATCTATGCAGAATAACTGTAACGTATGCGTAACTGGCTGCAGCGAAGTCAGGCACAGGAGAGCAGAATTGGGTAGTAAACGGAGC
This sequence comes from Salmo salar, assembly GCF_965601325.2. Taxonomy (NCBI): domain Eukaryota; kingdom Metazoa; phylum Chordata; class Actinopteri; order Salmoniformes; family Salmonidae; genus Salmo; species Salmo salar. The sequence goes on along the minus strand of NC_138309.1, from coordinate 20,966,592 downwards.
CCTTTATTACGGCGAACAAACACACGGCACTAAGAACACTATAAACAAATACGGGTTGACATAACCAACCGCAAACCAGTCTGACGTGCACATACACGTAACAACAAACAATTCCACACACAGACATGGGGGAAACACAGGGTAATATACATTCAGTCTGATGAGGGAATATGAACCAGGTGTGCTGGAAAACAAGACAAAACAAATGGAAAATGAAAGGTGTAGCGGCGATGGCTAGAAGACCGGTGACGTCGATCGCCGAACACCGCCTGAACAAGGAGAGGGACCAACTTCGGCGGGAGTCGTGACAGTACCCCCCCTTGACGTGCGGCTCCAGCAGCGCGCCGACACCGGCCTCGGGGAGGGCGATCTGGAGGACGAGGTGCAGGGCGATCCGGACAGCAACGGTGGAACTCCCATAGCAGTGAAGGGTCCAACACATCCTCCACCGGAACCCAGCATCTCTCCTCCGGCCCGTACCCTTCCCACTCCACGAGGTACTGAAGGCCCCTCGCCCGACGCCTCAAATCCAGTATGGAGCGAACAGAATACACCGGGGCCCCCTCGATGTCCAGAGTGGGCGGAGGAACCTCCCGCACCTCAGACTCCTGGAGCGGGCCAGCCACCACCGGCCTGAGGAGAGACACATGGAACGAGGAGCTAATACGGTAATCGGGGGGAAGCTGTAACCTGTAACTAACCTCGTTCAGTCTCCTCAGGACTTTAAATGGAACCAGAGGAACCAACCCGACACCGACCGGCAGTGTGACCACAGCGGACACAGATGGTGCACATGAAGGAACCTCCTCCGGTTTCCCTGAGTGCAGCACCTCCCAGCTCCATGGGTATCAGAGCGGTGGTGCTGGGGGATGGAACCGGCAGATCCTGCTCTGGACATCCGCGGGTAGCCAGCAGGTTATCCAGCTGAATGGACAGGTCCACCAGCTGGTCAAAGGTGAGGGTGGTGTCCCTGCAGGCCAACTCCCGACGGACGTGACCTCTGCCACCGCTCTACCCTCGTGCGGGTGAAATCTTCAAAGTGGTCCAGTGCCGCATCTCCTTCTCCCCACACAGCATTGGCCCACTCCAGGGCTTTCCCCAAGAGGCACGAGACGAGGGCGGACACACTCTCACGGCCTGAGGGAGCCGGGTGGACGGTCGCCAGATATAAATCCAGCTGCAGCAAGAAACCCTGGCAGCGTGCGGCCATCCCATCGTACTCCCTGGGAAGTGCAAGATGAATCCCACTGGAACCGGGTGTGGAGGGGGTGAATAGTGGAGACCTGTGTTGGTGGGGGCGCTGGAGGGACTCTCTGTCTCGCCCAGTGGTCCATCGTCTGGACGTCATGGTCCATGGCGGCGCCGAGATGGTAAATCAACGCCGTGTGCTCCCGGACGCGCTCCTCGACTCTGCTACCAGAGGTACTTGCTCCTGCTGACTCCATACTCTGGTATGGAATTCTGTAACGTATGCGTAACTGGCTGCAGGGAAGTCAGGTGCAGGAGAGCAGAATTGGGTAGTAAACGGAGCCCTTTATTACGGCGAACAAACACACGGCACTAAGAACACTATAAACAAATACGGGTTGACATAACCCGACGCAAACCAGTCTGACGTGCACATGCACGTAACAACAAACAATTCCACACACAAACATGGGGGAAACACAGGGTAATATACATTCAGTCTGATGAGGGAATGTGAACTAGATGTGTGGGAAAACAAGACAAAACAAATGGAAAATGAAAGATGGAGTGGCGATGGCTAGAAGACCGGTGACGTCGACTGCCGAACACTGCCAGAACAAGGAGAGGGACTGACTTCAGCGGGAGTCATGATAATACCCCATAATGACAAAGTCAAAACAGGCTTTTGGACATTTTTGCAAATGTATTACAAATAATAAACAGTAATACCTTATTTACATAAGTATTCAGACCCTTGAAAGAGATTCGAAATTGAGCTCAGGTGCATCCTGTTTCTATTGATCATCCTTGAGATGTTTCTACAACTTGATTGTAGTCCACCTGTGGTAAATTACATTGATTGTCATTGATTGACATATGATTTGGAAAGGCACACAACTGTCTATTAAAGATCCCACAGTTAATAATGCATGTCAGAGGAAAAACTAAGCCATGAAGGAATTGTCCGCAGATCTCCGAGATAGGATTGTGTCTCCATCTTTCTTAAATGGAAGAAGTTTGGAACCACCAAGACTCTTCCTAGATATGGCCGCCTGGCCAAACTGTGCAATCGATGGGAGAAGGGCCTTGGTCAGGGAGGTGACCAAGAACCCGATGGTCACTCTGACAGAACTCTAGAGTTCATCTGTGGAGATGGGAGAACCTTCCAGGACAACCATATCTGCAGCACGCCAATCAGGCCTTTATAGTAGAGTGGACAGACGAAAGCCATTCCTCAGTAAAATGCACATGACCACCTGCTTGGCGTTAGCCAAAAAGCACCTAAAGTCTCTCAGACCGTGAGAAACAAGATTCTCTGTTCCGATTAAACCAAGATTGAACGCTCCCCATTCAACCTGATGGAGCTTGAGAGGATCTGCAGAGAAGAATGGGAGAAACTCCCCAAATACAGGTGTTCTAAGCTAGTAGCGTCATACCCAAGAAGACGAGGTTGTAGTCACTGCCAAAGGTGCTTCAACAAAGTACTGAGTAAAGGGTCAGAATACTTATTTAAATGTGATATTTCAGTTTTTTTAATATACACATTTACAAAAATGTCTAAAACCCTGTTTTCGCTTTGTCATTATGGGGTATTGTCTGTAGATTGACGAGGGAAAAAAACAATTAAACAATTTTAGATTAAGGTTGTAACCTAACAAAATGTGGAAAAAGTCAAGGGGTCTGAATACTGTCTGATGGCACTGTATTATCCCCGCTAGAATAATTATGATAATGAGTGTGGGACAGTCCTGCATTTTAAAACAGTGATGATGCCAGTTCATTAATATCATAAGAGGAGGATGTGTTTTTTTTTTACTGTTGTTGCCGTTTAAATGAATTATGCCTCCTCGAATTTGCCTACTCTCATCAACATGAGCTGTCCATTTCCGATTGATGTGCCACGGCTGCTGCTTCAAGTTTCAGCACAACAATGTAAATTACTCTAATCTGGTTTATTGTGAGGTCTATAACTTTGAAAAGTACATAATGGGCAGGAAACATATTGTTTTTAATAAAATCAATCATAGTAGTAGCAAGCTATCCTCTTTCTGATCATCGCGACCTCCTTCTCAAACTGAACAGAGCATAGGCTATATGCCACTCCACTCTCAAGATGTGAATTTTTTGGACTAGGCCTAATAAAAATTATTTTCTGAAGAAACCTTTGACTCTCCTCTTGAACTGTCACTGTAGCCCTACACTGTACAGCCATTGGTTAAGAATGATGGAGGCCACTGTGTTCTTGGGGACCATCAATGCTGCAGAATTTTTTGGTACCTTTACCCAGATATGTGCCTCGACACAATACTGTCTCTGAGCTCTACAGACAATGCATTGTCAACTGTGGGACCTTATATAGACAGGTGTGCGCCTTTCCAAATCATGTCCAATCTATTGAATTTACCACAGGTGGAATCGGATCAAGTTGTAGGAACATCTCAAGGATGATCAATGGAAACAGGATGCACCTGAGTTCAATTTTGCGTCTCATAGCAAAGGGTCTGAATACTTATGTAAATAAGGTATTACTTTTTTTTTTTGCAAAAATTTCATAAAACCTGTTTTCACTTTGTCATCGTGGGGTATTGTGTGTAGATAATTTGTTTTACTTAATCCACTTTAGAATTAGGCTATAAACGTAACAACATTTGGAAAAAGTCAAGGGGTCTGAATACTTTCCGAATGCATTGTATATTGCCTCGTTGAAAAAAAATACTCCTGTATACTGACAGTTGACAGCATATAGAATGCAACCAATATTCTATATTAGGAGAGAATACATTTCAGAACTTTTGTGAAACAGCACAGGTAAAAATATATGGCAAAATATAACTAATTTCTGTGTTCTATTCATGTGCTTTTCTAATAACCGTTTCCTGTGTTCATGCAAGTGACTGACTCAATGAATCCTCACTATCAGTAGCTACAATTTGACAGTATGGCCAGACCTTTGTTTTGAGAACAAAAGATATCTCAGTTTCAAGGTCTCAGATTAGAGAGAAGAAGTCTCATGAGGTATTGGTCTGTCACGTTATGAACCAGTATTGGTAGGTCACATGAATGAAACAAAACGGTAATGATGAATTAATTATCCTAAATCATGCAAATATAACTTGTCTGTGTATAGCCGTATGTAAGACAACTTCTGGGACTGCCCCAGCAGAGCTTTTTGACAGACGTTCATGTATATATGTATATACAAAAAAATAGATATGTGGGATTGGAAATGATGCAGACAATTGCATTGATGGAAACTGAAATCTATCTGCAAAATTAAAATATAATTATAATAAAAACAAAATGTACAAACAAAACCAATAAATAATGTTTGTTTTGTAAAACACAATTGAAACAAAGATGGTTCTGCTGAGTTATTTGAGGAAGGAAAGAGAGAAAGGTTCCACACCACTCTCTCACTTGAGATTCTTACCTAGTTATTTACAGATTATCTAATTTTGCTCTTTTCTAGTTTTGTCAACTCTGTGTGTATTTTCTATACCTGTTTGCACCTCTCCCTGTAGGCTTTACAGCTGCTCCCCACCCCTTAGCTGCAACCCTTCTAATTTAGTGTACCCTGCATGCACAACCCATGTAGAATTCCAGGTATCCGGCAGTGTTTGGATCTGCCGATCTGCGGTCAAGAACACAGAGTTAATCTCAGTCTATGCTGCCCTTCAGTCCCTTGACTCTCTCCTCTTCCATCCTATCATCTCTCCCTTTTGCTAAATCCTTCTCTCTCCTGATTCTTCAACTCTACTCTCCCCCCTTTCCGCATCCTATGACTCGCACTGTCCCCTTCCCTCCTGACCGGCTTGGCCCTCCCCTCCTGCTCCGTGGCTGAGTGACTCATAGCGAGTTTACAGAACAGGGCTGCGGGCAGCTGAGCAAAAATTGAGGAAAAATAAACTTCTGGAGGACCTATCATCCTTTCACCCCCTCCTCTTCTACATTTCAAGCTTCTGCCTCTTATCCAAGGAAACTCTTATCCACCTTCTCCTCCCTCTGTCTGCACCACGTACTCTCACTACTGCTGTCTCCCAGTGCTCGGTTCTAGGTCTTCTCCTCTTCTCTCTATACACCAAGTCACTCGGTTCCATCATATCCTCACATGGTCTCTCCTATCATTGCTATGCGGATGACACTCAACTACTTTTCTCCTTGTGACGCCCAGGTGGCGACACATATCTCTGAGTGCCTGGCAGTTATCCTCTTCAGCGTCTCATCCCGTCACCAGGATCAAAATCCAGCGAAAAATCATATCGCCAATTAGCATTAAAAAAAAATCATAATTCAAAAAAAAAAATAATAATATATATATTTTTTTTTTATAGATACACCTCTCCTGAATCGACCCACGTCGTCCGATTTCAAAAAGGTTTTACAGGAAAAGCAAATCATTAGATTATATTAGATGAGTCCATCGTAAAAAGCAGCTTCATAGCCATTTTCCGACCAACCACTTGCATCACATATAATCAAAAAACAGCTAAATGCAGCACTAACCTTTTACAAACTTCATCAGATGGCACCCCTAGGACATCATGTTATACAATGCATGCATTCTTTTGTTCAATAAAGGTCATATTTATATATAAAAACAGCATTTTACATCTCTGTCTGAGGTTGACTACATAATTTCCCCTCAAAAGCGTCCCGGTAAACAATGCTACATTTCCCTAAATTACTATCCTATAACGATTTTTTAAATGTATATTGTCAATCTAACATTTATAGATGAATATCTCTTGAGAACACCCGTCATACCAGATTTTAAATTAACTTTACTGGGTAATCACACTTTGCGATAAAAGGAGATGCGATACTCAGAAAATTAGCTAATATACAGAGCTCGGCGCCATCTTGGAAACAATCGCATGTCACATCTCATCTTGTATAATATTGTCAATAATCGCCTACCTTTAGTTGTCTTCATCAGAAAGCATCCCAGGTCCACAACAGATGTATTTTCGGTCAAAAAGTCCATACTTCACGTTCCATTAGCCTGATGTTGGTAGCGCGTCCTATGGCTCTCTCCAAGCGCAGGGCTGAAGTTCCGAATAAAATGCAATGCTCCCGCATGTAGGTTCGTTCAAACATGTCAAACGTTGTATAACATAAATCTTCAGGGCCTGTAACACCAAGAGAGCCAATAAGATTCGAGGGGGATGATGTCATGGCCTTTAAAACCGTATCCAAAGGTGGGGGCAGACATGGCCGCCGGCGTCATAATGGTGATGGCCCATCCCCTGTGACCAATTTCAAACTCGTGTCATTCACTGAGTTTTGACTCTATAAGGCTCAAACCACTGTGAAAGGACTGGCGACATCTAGTGGAAGCAATAGGAAGTGCTCACTGAACCATTGTTAACGGTGTGATTAATAAGGAAAGATGAGAAGTCGAGTCCACAATTCAGAATTCCACTTCCTGTTTCAATCGGTCTCGGGGTTTTGACTGCCATTTGAGTTCTGTTATACTCACAGACACCATTCAAACAGTTTTAGAAACTTTAGAGTGTTTTCTATCCATATATAATAAGTATATGCATGCCCTAGCTTCTGAGTTTGATTAGTAGACCGTTGAAAATGGGAAAGATTTTTTTTCAAAATGCGCTGTGGCGCCCCCTATCCTACGGTATCCTCAAGAGGTTATCTCAACTTGGATGTCGGCCCACCACCCGAAGCTCTACCTCAACAAAACAGAGCTGCTCTTCCTCCCGGGGAAGGCCTGCCCGCTCAAAGACCACTCCATCACGGTTGACAACTCCACATTTTCGCCCTCCCAGAGTGCAAAGAACGTTGGCGTGAACCTGGACAACACCCTGTCATTCTCTGCAAACATCAAAGCAGTGACTCGCTCCTGCAGTTTCATGCTCTACAACATCTGTAGAGTAAAACCCTACCTCACACAGGAAGTGGTGCAGGTCCTAATCCAGGCACTTGTCCTCTCCCATCTGGACTACTGCAACTCGCTGTTGGCTGGGCTCCCCGCTTCTGGAAGTTATCCAGAATGGTTTTCAACCTTTCCAAGTTCTTTCATGTCATCCCACTCCTCCGCACACTCCACAGGCTTCCAGTCGAAGCTCGCATCCACTACAAGACCATGGTGCTTACCTAGTGAGCAGCAAGAAGAACTGCCCTTCCCTACCTTCAGGCTATGCTCAAACCCTACACCCCAACCCAAGCACTCCGTTCTGCAACCTCAGGTCTGTTGGCCCTCCCACACCAACTGGAGGGCAGCTTCCGTTCAGCCCAGTCCAAGCTCTTCTTTGTCCTGGCACCCCAATGGTGGAACAAGCTTCCCCCTGAAGCTAGAACAGCAGAGTCCCTGCCCATCTTCCGAAAACATCTGAAACCCTACCTTCAAACAGTATCTTAATTAATCCTCCTCCTCACCTCGAAAATGTACTTTCTATGCATGTGATATGTGAATGTCCCACCTAGCTATCTTAAGATAAATGCACTAACTGTAGTTGCTCTGGCTAAGAGCATCTGCTAAATGACTAAAATGTCAATTGTATGTCAGAATGCCCTGTTTGAGAGCTCTCAATAGACCAGCGAAGGTCATTCTAACATGATATGACTGTCTACCAGGTCTATGTGTGAATACTAACTGTGTGTAGCATGAGCTAATGCAGCCGTATGACACTTTTTCATATGACGCACCGCTAGGTACAAGGCAAGATGAGCGGTCATCTTGGTACACGGGAACTATAATACCTATCTAACTAGGCATCCGAAAGTAGTATGAACCCACCTGCCATAGTGATGTCCTGCCAGGTACCCTCGTTGAGGCAAGATGAGCTGTCATCTTGGTTCATGAGGAAATTCACCCTAGGAAATTCACCCTAGGAACACCCTAGAAATTACTGCAGTTGCAATTAACATTGTAGTATCAGAGGATTATGGGCCCATAATATTGAGGGTGAAGACGTGACCAATTGAGAAGCAGTCACAGCGCCGATGAAGGAGTGGGCGGCCCATAGCTCAGAGCTAGCCCGCAGCACTGACGAAGGAACCAGTGCCGTGAGGAGTTCCGGTATCTCTTGGTTGCCAGCTGAGTGTATAAGAAAAAAGGTTAGGGTTAAAGTTAGGGTTAGCAGTAGTAATCATTCAAATTAGGCTGTACTCCTGTGAATATATGCTAATGATGGAAATACCTGGTAATGTTTAGCCGGTGGAAGACTGAGGCCAGCACAGTTGCGAAAGATATCTCGCTGCTCGACTGCATGTGGTGGCCCACAGCATTTGGGCCAAAACAATGGTGGTAGATATGAATCACACTCAGCTAAAATGACTGTAGCAGATTGACCTGCATCAGGATATAATTGCATACGCACTATGTACAAGCAGACATGATAATGCGCAAAACTTGCTTACTGCTATCCTCTAATACAGTACACTCCTGAGATATTGCCTAACCTGATGTTTCATGATCACTACATTGATTAATTCATAGATAACTGTAAGAATGAATGTTTTATAATGTAAGGGTCAATCTGGGATAAACCAAGATTATCCCACCACTATAGATAACTAGTTGGGGAGAAGTTAAAAAGCCTCATAGCATGTGGATAAGGATCTGCAAAAACGTTTTCTTTGCACCTGGGTAAAATGTATCTGTGTTCTATCGTACTGCGATGCTAAGAGCAGATTCTGTGGAAGGTGTGGCTAGTGTCGGGAAAGGGGATATCTAGTCAGTTGCACAACTGAATGCATTCAACCCAACCTCTCTTAACCTCTTGGGGCTAGGTGGGACGCTAGCGTGCCACCCGTGGTGCACTCCATCAACAGCAGGTGCATTTCAAGAGCGGCAAATTTGAATCCAAATAAATGTCAAAATTCAAATTTTTCAAAAATACAACTATTTTACACCATTTGAAAGATAAACATCTCCTTAACCTGTTGGGTCTAGGGGGCAGCATTTGCACGTCTGGATAAAAAAAATGTACCCGATTTAATCTGGTTACTAATCCTACCCAGTAACTAGAATATGCATATACTTATTATATATGGATAGAAAACACTCTAAAGTTTCCAAAACTGTTTGAATGGTGTCTGTGAGTATAACAGAACTCATTTGGCAGGCAAAACCCTGAGACATTTTCTGACAGGAAGTGGATACCTGATGTGTTGTATTGACTTTAAAGCTATCCCATTGAAAAACACAGGGGTTTAGGAATATTTTGGCACTTCCTATTGCTTCCACTAGATGTCACCAGCCTTTACAAAGTGTTTTGAGTCTTCTGGAGGGAGATCTGACCGAACAAGAGCCATGGAACGGTGATGTCCCATTAGACACCTGGCGCGCTACTTCATGTTGGGTACCCTCGTTCCAATACGTTATAAAAGGCTATGCATTCGTCCACCTTGAATATTATTCATGTTCTGGTTAAAAAAGGCCCTAATGATTTATGCTATACAACGTTTGACATGTTTGAACGAACGGAAATATATTTTTTCCCCTCGTTCATGACGAGAAGTCCGGCTGGCTTACATCATGTGCTAACGAGACGGAGATTTTTGGACATAAATGATGAGCTTTTTTGAACAAAACTACATTCGTTATGGACCTGTGATACCTGGAAGTGACATCTGATGAAGAGAATCAAAGGTAATGGATTATTTACATAGTATTTTCGATTTTAGATCTCCCCAACATGACGTCTAGTCTGTATCGCAACGCGTATTTTTCTGGGCACAGTGCTCAGATTATTGCAAAGTGTGATTTCCCAGTAAGGTTATTTTTAAATCTGGCAAGTTGATTGCGTTCAAAAGATGTAAATCTATAATTCTTTAAATGACAATATAATATTTTACCAATGTTTTCTAATTTTAATTATTTAATTTGTTCTAACCACGTTTTACGATTTCAAAAAGGTTTTACGGCGAAAGCATAAATTTAGAGTATGTTAGGACAGTACATTTACAAGAGTTGTGTGTAATGTTTTGTCAAGTCAAAGACAGGGTCACCAAAACCATAAAACCAGCTAAAATGATGCACTAACCTTTTACAATCTCCATCAGATGACACTCCTAGGACATTATGTTAGACAATGCATGCATTTTTAGTTCTATCAAGTTCATATTTATATCCAAAAACAGCGTTTTACTATGGCATTGATGTTGAGGAAATCGTTTCCCTCCAATAACCGGCAGTCAAGTCAGCGTAACAAATTAAATAATTAAAATTAGAAAACATTGGTAAAATATTATATTGTCATTTAAAGAATTATAGATTTACATCTCTTGAACGCAATCAACTTGCCAGATTTAAAAATAACCTTACTGGGAAATCACACTTTGCAATAATCTGAGCACTGCGCCCAGAAAAATACGCGTTGCGATACAGACTAGACGTCATGTTGGGGAGATCTAAAATCGAAAATACTATGTAAATAATCCATTACCTTTGATTCTCTTCATCAGATGTCACTTCCAGGTATCACAGGTCCATAACGAATGTAGTTTTGTTCAAAAAAGCTCATCATTTATGTCCAAAAATCTCCGTCTCGTTAGCACATGATGTAAGCCAGCCGGACTTCTCGTCATGAACGAGGGGAAAAATATATTTCCGTTCGTTCAAACATGTCAAACGTTGTATAGCATAAATCATTAGGGCCTTTTTTAACCAGAACATGAATAATATTCAAGGTGGACGAATGCATACTCTTTTATAACGTATTGGAACGAGGGTACCCAACATGAACTAGCGCGCCAGGTGTCTAATGGGACATCATCGTTCCATGGCTCTTGTTCGGTCAGATCTCCCTCCAGAAGACTCAAAACACTTTGTAAAGGCTGGTGACATCTAGTGGAAGCAATAGGAAGTGCCAAAATATTCCTAAACCCCTGTGTTTTTCAATGGGATAGGTTTAAAGTCAATACAACACATCAGGTATCCACTTCCTGTCAGAAAATGTCTCAGGGTTTTGCCTGCCAAATGAGTTCTGTTATACTCACAGACACCATTCAAACAGTTTTGGAAACTTTAGAGTGTTTTCTATCCATATATAATAAGTATATGCATATTCTAGTTACTGGGTAGGATTAGTAACCAGATTAAATCGGGTACATTTTTTTTATCCAGACGTGCAAATGCTGCCCCCTAGACCCAACAGGTTAATAATTAGAGAGGTGTGAGGGGCTGCCTTATTCAACTTCTAGGTTATCGGTACCCAGTGAGCAGTTGGGAGTTACCCTGCCATGCTCAAGAGAAGAATGGCAGATTCTTTCACCTTGCTGGCTCAGAGATTCGAACCAGCGACCTTTCGATTACTGGCCCAATGCTCTTAACTGCTATGCCACCACCACAACATCATCATGTGCTCTTGGCAATAACAATAATAGCAGCCATGCCATAACAACTACAGTTGAAGTCGGAAGTTTACATACACTTAGGTTGGAGTCATTAAAACTCGTTTTCAACCATTCCACAAATGTCTTGTTAACAAACTATAGTTTGGCAAGTCGGTTAGGACATCTACTTTGTGCATGACACAAGTAATCTTTCCAACAATTGTTTACAGACAGATTATTTCACTTATAATTCACTGTATCACAATTCCAGTGGGTCAGAAGTTAACATACACTAAGTTGACTGTGCCTTTTAACAGCTTGGAAAATTCCAGAAAATGATGTCATGACTTTAGCATCTTCTGATAGGCTAATTGAAATCATTTGAGTCAATTGGAGGTGTACCTGTGGATGCATTTCAAGGCCTACCTTCAAACTCAGTGCCTCTTTGCTTGACATCATGGGAAAATCAAAAGAAATCAGCCAAGACCTCAGGAAAAAAAGTGTAGACCTACACAAGTCTGGTTCATCCTTGGGAGCAATTTCCAAACGCCTGAAGGTACCACATTCATCTGTACAAACAATAGTACACAAGTATAAACACCATGGGACCACGCAGCCGTCATACCGCTCAGGAAGGAGACGGATTCTGTCTCCCTTAAAGATGAACGTACTTTGGTGCGAAAAGTGCAAATCAATCCCAGAACAATAGTAAAGGACCACACCGTCATAAAAAAGCCAGGCTACGGCTTGCAACTGCACATGGGGACCAAGATCGTACTTTTTTGAGAAATGTCCTCTGGTCTGATGAAACAAAAGTAGAACTGTTTGGCCATAACTACCATCGTTATGTTTGGAGGAAGAAGGTGGATGCTTGCAAGCCGAAGAACACCATCCCAACCGTGAAGCACGGGGGTGGCATCATCATGTTGTGGGGGTGCTTTGCTGCAGGAGGGTCTGGTACACTTCACAAAATAGATGGCATGATGAGGGAGGAAAATTATGTGGATATATTGAAGCAACATCTCAAGACATCAGTCAGGAACCTCTTGAAGCGCTGGTCCGGCATGCGGGATCAACATCCAGCGAAGAATCAGAGCACCATATTCATAACCTAACTATAACCAAATGTAATAATTTTTTTTTCTCAAACATAGGACTATTTTACACCGTTTTATAGATACACCTCTCCTGAATCGAACCACGTTGTCCGATTTCAAAAAGGCTTTACAGCAAAAGCAAAACATTACATTATGTAAGGAGAGTACCACACCGCCATTTTCCGACCAACCACATGCATCACAAATAACGAAAAAACAGCTAAATGAAGCACTAACCTTTGACAATCTTCATCAGATGACACTCCTAGGACATCATGTTACACAATACATGCATTCTTTTGTTCGATAAAGTTCATATTTATATATAAAAACAGCATTTTACATCGGCGCGTGACGTTCAGAAAATATTTTCCCTCAAATGCATCCGGTGAATCAACGCTACAATTTACTAAATTACTATTCGAAAACATTTTTAAAATGTAATATTGTCATTCAAAGAATTATAGATTAACATCTCGTGAATGCAACCGCATTGCCAGATTTAAAAATAACTTTACTGGGAAATCACACTTTGCAATAAAAGGGGATGCTATGCTAGGTGATACAGGTTAGTGCCATCTTGGAACCATCTAATATCAAATATACTCTTGTATACTATTGTAAATATTCCCTTACCTTTGATTATCTTAATCAGAAGGCACTTCCAGGAATCCCAGGTCCACAACAAATGTAGTTTTTTTTCGAAAAAGTTAATAATTTATGTCCCAATAGCTTCTTCTTGTTAGCGGGTTCCGAAGGCTACTCAAAATGTACCGTAGCGCACGGGACGTGTCGTCACGAATGTGCAAATAAAATATATATTTAAGTTCGTTCAAACATGTCAAATGTTGTATAACATAAATCTTTAAGGCCTTTTTCAACCAGAGCTTCAATAATATTCAAGGGGGACGATTGCATTGTCTTACTAAATGTTTCGAAAGGGGAGGGTAGCCAGGGGCACCCGCATCATAATGGTAATGGCCCTCCCCCTGTGACCAACTTCCAAAGCCTCTCTTTGGGTCAGTTTCTACCATAGAAGACTCAAACCACTTTGTAAAGACTGTCGACATCTAGTGGAAGCCATAGGAAGTGCTCAATGAATCCTAACTCATGGTGTGTTTTATAGGCAAAGTGCTGAAGGTGAGTCCACAAATCAGATTTCCACTTCCTGTTAGGATCTGTCTCGGGGTTTTGACTGCCATATGAGTTCTGTTATACTCACAGACAACATTCAAACAGTTTTAGAAACTTTAGAGTGTTTTCTATCTAAATCTACTAATTATATGCATATCCTAGCTTGAGTAGGAGGCAGTTTAAAATGGGCACGTATTTTTTTCAAAAATCGCTGTAGCGCCCCTATCCTGGGCGTGCGTAAAGAGGTTAATACAACTAGGCTGCATTACACACTGCTTAACCTGTTATGGCTAGGGGGCAGTATTTTCACAGCCGGATAAAAAACATACCCGATTTAATCTGATTATTACTCCTGCCCAGAAACTAGAATATGCATATAATTATTAGCTTTGGATAGAAAACAATCCAAAGTTTCTAAAACTGTTTGAATGGTGTCTGTGAGTATAACAGAACTCATTTGGCAGGCCAAAACCTGAGAAGATTCCATGCAGGAAGTGGCCTGTCTGACAATTTCTTGTCCTTCTTGATTATCTCTATCCATTACAGAGGATCTCTGCTGTTACGTGACACTTCCTACGGCTCCCATGGACTCTCAGAAGGTGGCAAAAAGCTGAATCGTGGCTTTGCAGCCTCTGGTTGAAAAAAAGTAGCGCGTTTGGGTAGTGGCTGGTTACAGTACTGTGAGACTCAGGCTCGTGCCCGCATCGACAGAATACTTTGTTTTCTTTCGTCTGTTTACCTAAACGCAGATTCCCGGTCGGAATATTATCACTTTTTTTACGAGAAAAATGGCATAAAAATGGATTTTAAACAGCGGTTGACATGCTTCGAAGTACGGTAATGGAATATTTAGAAATCTTTTGTCACGAATTGCGCCATGCTCGTGACCCTTATTTACACTTCGGATAGTGTCTTGAACGCACGAACAAAACGCCGCTATTTGGATATAACGATGGATTATTTTGGACCAAACCAACATTTGTTATTGAAGTAGCAGTCCTGGGAGTGCATTCTGACGAAGACAACAAAGGTAATCAAACTTTTGTAATAGTAAATCGGAGTTTGGTCAGGGCTAAACTTGGTCGGTGTCTAAATGGCTAGCCGTGATGGCTGGGCTATCTACTGAGAATATTGCAAAATGTGCTTTCACTGAAAAGCTATTTTAAAATCGGACATATCGAGTGCATAGAGGAGTTCTGTATCTATAATTCTTAAAATAATTGTTATGTTTTTTGTGAACGTTTATCGTGAGTAATTTAGTAAATTCACCGGATGTTTGCGGGGGGTATGCTAGTTCTGAACGTCACATGCTAATGTAAAAAAGCTGGTTTTTGATATAAATATGAACTTGATTGAACAAAACATGCATGCATTGTATAACATAATGTCCTAGGGTTGTCATCTGATGAAGATCATCAAAGGTTAGTGCTGCATTTAGCAGTGGTTTTGTTTTTTGTGACATTATATGCTAGCTTGAAAAATGGGTGTCTGATTATTTCTGGCTGGGTACTCTGCTGACATAATCTAATGTTTTGCTTTCGCTGTAAAGCCTGGACAGTGTGGTTACATTAATGAGAGTCTTGTCTTTAAAATGCTGTAAAATAGCCATATGTTTGAAAAATTGAAGTTTTCGGATTTTAGAGGAGTTTGTATTTCGCGCCACGCCCATCATTGGATATTGGAGCAGGTGTTCCGCTAGCGGAACGTCTAGATGTAACAGGTTAACCTCTTAGGGCTAGGGGGCAGTATTTACACCGCCGGATAAAAAACGTACCTGATTTAATCTGGTTACTACTCCTACCCAGTAACTAGAATATGCATATACTTATTAGATATGGGTAGAAAACACCCTAAAGTTTCTAAAACTGTTTGAATGGTGTCTGTGAGTATAACAGAACTCATATGGCAGGCAAAAACCTGAGAGATTCCTTTACAGGAAGTGGCCTGTCTGACCATTTATTGGCTTTCTTTGACATCTCTTTCCAAAACAAAGGATCTCTGCGGTAACGTGACACTTCCCACGGCTCCCATAGGCTCTCAGAGCCCGGGGAAAAGCTGAATGTCGTCATTCCAGCCCCAGGCTGAAACACATTATCGCCTTTGTCAAGTGGCCGCTCAGGGGACAGTGGGTTTAGGCGCGTGCACTGGTCGCCCCCGTCTTTCTTTTTTTTCCTCTATTTACCGAAACGCAGATTCCCGGTCAGAATATTATCACTTTTTTACGAGATAAATTGCATAAAAATTGATTTTAAACAGCGGTTGACATGCTTCGAAGTACGGTAATGGAATATTTAGACATTTTTTGTCACGAATTGCGCCATGCTCGTAACCCTGATTTATCATTTCGGATAGTGTCTAGAACGCACAAACAAAACGCCGCTGTTTGGATATAACGATGGATTATTTGGGACCAAACCCACATTTGTTATTGAAGTAGAAGTCCTGGGAGTGCATTCTGACGAAGAACTCCAAAGGTAATAACATTTTTGTTATAGTAAATCTGATTTTGGTGAAGGCTAAACTTGCTGGGTGTCTAAATAGCTAGCCCGTGATGGCTGGGCTATGTACTTAGAATATTGCAAAATGTGCTTTCACCGAAAAGCTATTTTAAAATCGGACATATCGAGTACATAGAGGAGTTCTGTATCTATAATTCTTAAAATAATTGTTATGCTTTTTGTGAACGTTTATCGTGAGTAATTTAGTAAATTGTTAGTAAATTCCCCGGAAGTTTGCGGGGGGTATGCTAGTTCTGAACGTCACATGCTAATGTAAAAAGCAGTTTTTTGATATAAATATGAACTTGATTGAACAAAACATGCATGTATTGTATAACATAATGTCCTAGGGTTGTCATCTGATGAAGATCATCAAAGGTTAGTGCTGCATTTAGCTGTGGTTTGGGTTTTTGTGACATTATATGCTAGCTTGAAAAATGGGTGTCTGATTATTTCTGGCTGGGTACTCTGCTGACATAATCTAATGTTTTGCTTTCGTTGTAAAGCCTTTTTGAAATCGGACAGTGTGGTTAGATTAACCTCTATGGGACCGGCGGGACGAATTCGTCCCACCTACGTAACAGCCACTGCCAGCCTGTGGCGCGATTTTCAAAATCTTCAAAATCCTATTACTTCAATTTCTCAAACATATGACTATTTTACAGCCATTTAAAGATAAGACTCTCGTTAATCTAACCACACTGTCCGATTTCAAAAAGGCTTTACAACGAAAGCAAAACATTAGATTATGTCAGCAGAGTACCAAGCCAGAAATAATCAGACACCCATTTTTCAAGCCAGCATATAATGTCACCAAAACCCAGAAGACAGCTAAATGCAGCACTCACCTTTGATGATCTTCATCAGATGACAACCCTAGGACATTATGTTATACAATACATGCATGTTTTGTTCAATCAAGTTCATATTTATATCAAAAACCAGCTTTTTACATTAGCATGTGACGTTCAGAACTAGCATACCCCCCGCAAACTTACGGGGAATTCGCTAACATTTTACTAAATTACTCACGATAAACGTTCACAAAAAGCATAACAATTATTTTAAGAATTATAGATACAGACCTCCTCTATGCACTCGATATGTCCGATTTTAAAATAGCTTTTTGGTGAAAGCACATTTTGCAATATTCTAAGTACATAGCCCAGGCATCACGGGCTCGCTATTTAGACACCCGGCAAGTTTAGCACTCACCATAATCATATTTACTATTATAAAAATGTCATTACCTTTTGTTGTCTTCGTCAGAATGCACACCCAGGACGTCTACTTCAATAACAAATGTTGGTTTGGTCCAAAATAATCCATCGTTATATCCGAATAGCGGCGTTTTGTTCGTGCGTTCCAGACACTATCCGAAATAGTAAAGAAGTGTCGCGCGCTTGGCGCAATTCCTGACAATAAAATTCAAAGTATTCCATTGCCGTACGTCGAAGCATGTCAACCGCTGTTTAAAATCAATTTTTACGTCATTTTTCTCGTAGAAAAGCGATAATATTCCGACAGGGAATCTCCTTTTCGGCAAACAGAGGAAAAAATCCCAAAGGCGGGGGCGGTCGGGGTCACGCGCATAAGCTAGTGTCTCTTGATGGGCCACTTGAGAAAGGCGATAATGTGTTTCAGCCTGGGGCTGGAATGACGACATTCTCTTTTTTCCCGTGCTCTGAGAGCCTATGGAAGACGTGGGAAGTGTCACGTTAGAGCAGAGATCCTTAGTAAATGATAGAGGTTGCTATCTACAGAGTTAGCTCCAGGTAAATGTTGTACTTCTTCAACCATTCCTGGACCTGCAAACAAAAACAAGCTACATATAGACAATACCAAAACAAATGATTGAATGATTCTGTCTCTGCAAAATCTGCATAGCTGGGATGGTTTGGCGTTGGTCTTAGTTTTGTGACAAAACCGCCACCGACACGACAGCCGCTTACAGCTGCCACTGAGAAACCAGGGGAGACTGAAGTATTAATACTAATTGCTACACATACTGTACAGTAGTTAATCATCTGGCTTGGGGGATTTGATGTAGCATATCATGCTCACTGCCTATCAGGGGCACAACTTTCACTGGGGATGGGGGGGGGACATGCCCCCCCATTCTGAAATTGCATTTTTGTCCCCCTCAGTTTTATCATTGGAATGTGATACAAAACTCTGCAACGGTATGCTTTAGGACCATGCGGATGCCTCCGAACAGTAGGGTAAGCTGTTCAGAGTGTTGAGCTGACTGGATTTACAACCGAGTTGTAAAAGTTTCAGAAGTAAATAAACTTGGCAAGCTTTCGCCAGTTGATATACTGTTAGAGAGAGAGCTGGCCAAAAGTTGGCTTACATGAGCTATTATTTTTGCCTCAATCAAACTAGACCTGAATCAAACGAAATAATCGGCCAAACGATGGAAGATTGATATTCTGACGTTTTTACAGTACAAAGCGAGTTATATTAATCAGTATGGCAATGTAATGTTATTGATCTGTCAGTTTCCATAGCTAATTCCCTACTTTTCACACTGACACAGTAATAAACAGCTCTAACGTTACAGCCTTCACTGTCATGGTGCACAGTAGAGGTCTGGCACCGCTGGCTTTCTGTCCCACTCCTACCCGCTACCGCAAGAACTAATCCCAAAGACAACCACAGTCCCACAATGTTATTTCATTTCACTTGCCAGCCATTTTGCACCCTATAAGCAATATCAAATGTGCAAAAATAACTAAAGAAATTAGTTAAATTACCAGAGATTCTCACATGGCCCTTATATTGTATTACTGAGCTATATCAGCCAAGGACGATTTGCAGGCAGAGAAAAATCAATAGGTTATCCATACTTATTGAAAATGAAAAGGTGCAACGCTCGCAACGTAGCCTAACCTATGTGCGCATTGTGCCTTTTCCTTTTCAATTATGATTACATTTTTTGATTGCACTTAGACTCACGTTGGTTGAGCGCCCTCCACTTATTTTCTTTATACATTTTTATTTAATAGACATTGAAAAAACAGTCTAGTCATATTTAAGTTAATTTTATATTCAAGTTACCTGCCAAGTGATTCTCCGCACATGTAGGCAGCTTACTCTATGTTAATGAGACCACACATTCTAGGCGCACTTGAACTCTCATGCCCAACTAGGAGAGGTAAGCTACTGAAGTTGAAGCAGTGAATTTTGAGTGTGTGAATAATGCGAAAAATGTGTATTTAGTACAGTAGTTAGGCTAACAAATAAAGCGGAAAGAGGACCGTTTCTGTGGACAACCAAAATATTTTCATCACAATGTCATCTGTCTAATTGCCTGCTTCCGCCTGCAGCATGAGAAATGCTGACCGTGCCGCAATGCTCTCTGTTGGAACCGCAGGTCCTGCAGGCATCCAGCGGGAATGCAGCCCTCTAGTGCAGTCATTACACACCGCTATGTTCATCATGTTAAAACAGGATCAGATGGTGACAAGGGTCCCAGCAGGGTCAGACAGCCAGTGAAGTCCAGTCTATGGAGCTCAGGTGAATTTTGCATTATATTCAGAGAATGATCAAAGTTTCATCTTGAAATGATGAGTAGACCTACAGTAGCTACAGGACAGTAGCTTAAGCTTAAAGCTACAGTCTGAAATCTGGGAATAATGGTCATTTCAATTATTGAAACATTGATTCTGTACTTGAATAATATAATGTATAAATGTACACCAAGATAATATTTTGTAATGCCTCATTTTAGGAGGATCAGCTTTCACTGTCAGGGGACTCAGCAGGGTCAGGCAGCCAAGAAAGACCAGTCTGACAGAGGTGAGATTAATTTTTGTAGATACAGTTGAAGTCGGAAGTTTACATACACTTAGGTTGGAGTCACTAAACTCGATTTTCAACCACTCCACAAATGTATTGTTAACAAACTATAGTTTTGGCAAGTCGGTTATGACATCTACTTTGTGCATGACACAAGTAATATTTCCAACAATTGTTTACAGACAGATTATTTCACTTACAGTGGATTTAAAAAGTCTACACACACCTGTTAAAATGCCAGGTTTTTGTGATGTAAAATAATGAGACAAAGATAAATAATGTCAGAACTTTTTCCACCTTTAATGTGACCTATAACGTGAACAATTCAATTGAAAAACAAACTGAAATCTTTGAGAGGGAAAAATAAAAAATAAAAAACTCACAATAACCTGGTTGCATAAGCGTGCACACCCTTAAACTAATACTTTGTTGAAGCACCTTTTGATTTTATTACAGCACTCACTTCCTCTTCATCTTCAGCTTTCTAATGGACGCCTAAAGGTTTTGTGCCAAAATTGGTATTTGGAACTGTTCATAATTCCCTCCACCCTGACTAAGGCCCCGGTTCCAGCAGAAGAAAAACAGCCCCAAAGCATGATGCTGCCACCACCATGCTTCACTGTGGGTATGGTATTCTTTGGGTGATGTGCAGTGTTGTTTTTGCGCCAAACATACCTTTTGGAATTATGGCCAAAAAGTTCAACCTTGGTTTCATCAGACCATAACACATTTTCCCACATGCTTTTAGGGGACTTGATGTTTGTTTTTGCAAACTTCAGCCGGGCATGGATGTTTTTCATTGTAAGAACAGGCTTCTGTCTTGCCACCCTACCCCATAGCCCATTCATATGAAGAATACGGGAGATTGTTGTCACATGTAGCACACAGCCAGTACTTGCCAGAAATTCCTGCAGTTCCTTTAATGTTGCTGTAGGCCTCTTGGAAGCCTCCCTGACCAGTTTTCTTCTCGTCTTTTCATAAATTTTGGAGGGACGTCCAGTTCTTGGTAATGTCTATGTGGTGCCATATTTTCTCCACTTGATGATGACTGTCTTCACTGTGTTCCATGGTATATGTAATGCTTTGGAAATTCTTTGTACCCTTCTCCTGACTGATATCTTTCAACAATGAGATCCCTCTGATGCTT
The DNA here is from genome assembly GCF_965601325.2 of Salmo salar. Taxonomy (NCBI): domain Eukaryota; kingdom Metazoa; phylum Chordata; class Actinopteri; order Salmoniformes; family Salmonidae; genus Salmo; species Salmo salar. The sequence goes on along the minus strand of NC_138309.1, from coordinate 20,945,431 downwards.
TGGAAGCTCTCTGCGGACCATGGCTTTTGCTCTGAGATGAAACTAAGAAAATGTCAAGAAAATCCTACTAGAACAGCTGAACTTTATTTGTGATTAATCAGAGTCACTTTAAATGATGGCAGGTGTGTAATGACTTCTATTTAACATGAGTTTGAATGTGATTGGTTAATTCTGAACACAGCCACAGTTGTGCCACAGTTATAAGAGGGTGTGCACACTTATGCAACCAGGTCATTGTAAGGTTTTTATTTTTAATTTTTCCCCCTCGAAGATTTCATTTTTTTTTTCAATTCAATTGAACCTTCAAACCCAGTGCCTCTTTGCTTGACATAATGGGAAAATCAAAATAAATCAGCCAAGACCTCAGAAATAAAGTGTAGACCTACACAAGTCTGGTTAATCATTGGGAGCAATGTCCAAACGCCTGAAGGTACCACGTTCATCTGTACAAACAATAGTACGCAAGTATAAACACCATGGGACCATGCAATCGTTATACCACTCAGGAAGGAGACGGATTCTGGATCCCTTAGAGATGAACGTACTTTGGTGCGAAAAGTGCAAATCAATCCCAGAACAATAGCAAAGGACCTTGTGAAGATGCTGGAGGAAACAGGTACAAAAGTATCTATATCCACAGTAAAACGAGTCCTATATCGACATAACCTGAAAGGCCGCTCAGCAAGGAAGAAGCCACTGCTCAAAAACCGCCATAAAAAAGCCAGACTACGGTTTGCAACTGAACATGGGGACAAAGATTGTACTTTTTGGAGAAATGTCCTCTGGTCTGATGAAACAAAAATAGAACTGTTTGGCCTTAATGACCATCATTATGTTTGGAGGAAAAAGGGGGAGGCTTGCAAGCCGAAGAACACCATCCCAACCGTGAAGCATGGGGGTGGCAGCATCATGTTGTGGGGGTGCCTTGCTGCAGGAGGGACTGGTGCACTTCACAAAATAGATGGCATCATGAGGGAGGAAAAGTATGTGGCTATATTGAAGCAACATCTCAAGACATCAGTCAGGAAGATGAAGCTTGGTCGCAAATGGGTGTTCCACATGGACAATGACCCCAAAGTTGTGGCAAAATGGCTAAAGGACAACAAAGTCAAGACATTGGAGTGGCCATCACAAAGCCCTGACCTGAAAATGTGTGGGCAGAACTTAAAAAGTGTGTGCGAGCAAGGAGGCCTACAAACCTGACTCAGTTACACCAGCTCTGTCAGGAGGAATGGGCCAAAATTCATCCAACTTATTGTGGGAAGCTTGTAGAAGGCTACCCTTAAACGTTTGACCCAAGTTAAAGGCAATGTTACCAAATACTAATTGAGTGTACGTAAACTTCTGACCCACTGGGAATGTGATGAATGAAATAAATGCTGAAATAAATTATTCTCTCTACAATTATTCTGACATTTCACATTCTTAAAATAAAGTGGTTGTCCTAACTGACCTAAGACAGGGAACTTTTACTAGGATTAAATGTCTGGAATTGTGAACAACTGAGTTTAAATGTATTTGGCTAAGGTGTATGTAAACTTCCAACTTCAACTGTACTGCACTTTATTCTCTCTGTTCAGCAAACACTGGACAAGACAGATGTGATTTTAAGGCAGTCTGACAAACCTCCAAAGTTGATTTCCAAGTTGTATCAAGTGTTGATAGACTTTTCCCGATATGTAATCCAAAAATGTGAGGAAGATCTGGGAGACGCTATTGATGATGATGAATGGATAGAGATATGTTTGAATGCCCAGTCATGTTCATATAATCTCAGACATAAATTATTGCACTATGCATTGTAATCTTTTCTAATAAATGTTTATACAAACATCTTATATTTCCTTTCTGAAACGTAATAATGCACTTATTTTGACAAGAGCACATTCAGAAATAGTGCACTATATTTGGAATAGGGTACCATTTGGGACGCTATAGTATATTGTTTCATTTGGGGTGTCACGTAGGTCATAAATTATATCTAATCTGAAATGATCTCTGTGACTGACAGTGGGAATAGCCATATGTTGCAGCCGCATAGGTAGGTTTGATTCATTAACCCAGCCAAGGTAATGGGAAACCCATGTGACACTTGTAACATGGATGGGGAGACTGAGAAAGAGAGAGAGGGAAAGAGAGAGAGATACAAAAAGAAAGAGAACTTGCAAAAGAGATAAAGAAAATAATACAAGAGTACTGTCATATAAGCTCAAATTTGCCCCATGCAGTGACTTTCAGTAACTGTCCTCAGCTCCTCTTTGTTAACAAGTCTTTCAAGTCCTCTGTCAGTATCCTTATTTTCTCCCGCTTTGCCACAAAGAGAAAAATCACCTGACCCAGTTAACGTTTACCTAAGTGTACCCGCTGTGTGTACCATGTATCCTTTTTCTCTATTTCCCTTCTCATATTTTATGTTGGACTGGAGAGCCTCTTTTCTCCTCTCTTATGTTGTCTTCTCATATGTTATCAATCAAATGTATTTATGAAGCCCTTTTTACATCTGCAGATGTCATAAAGTGCTATACAAAAACCCAGCCTAAAACCCCAGACAGCAAGCAATAGCGATGTAGAAGTGCGGTGGCTAGGAAAAACTCCCTAGAAAGGCAGGAACCTAGGAAGAAACCTAGAGAAGAACCAGGCCCTGAGGGATGGCCAGTCCTCTTCTGGCAGTGCCGGGTGGAAATTCTAAGAGTACATGGCCATTTAAGGCCAGATTGTCGTTCATAGATGACCATCAGGGTAAAATAATAATGGTTGTAGAGGGTGCAACAGGTCAGTACCTCAGGAGTAAATGTCAGTTGGCTTTTCATGTTCGAGCATTGAGAGGTTGAGACAGCAGGTGCGGTAGAGAGAGAGAGAGAGTCGAAAACAGCAGGTCCGGCACAAGATAGCACGGTCCGGTGAACAGGTCAGGTTTCCATAGACGCAGGCAGAACAGTTGAAACTGGTGCAGCAGTATGACCAGGTGGACAGGGGATAGCCAGGAGTCATCAAGTCAGGTAGTCCTGAGGCATGATCCTATAGGGCTCAGGTCCTCTGGTAGTGGAGGGAGAGAGAGAGAATTAGAGGGAGCATACTTAAATTCACACACAAAACCAGATAAGACAGGAGAATTACACCAGATATAACAGACTGAACCTAGCTCCGGGGCATATAGACTATTGCAGCATAGATACTGGAGTGAGACAGGGGTGGGTCTGGGGACACTGTGGCCCCATCCGACAATAGCCCCGGACAGGGCCAACCAGGCATGATATAACCCCCTCCACTTTGCCAAAAGCACAGCGCCCACACCACTAGAGGGATATCAACAGACCACCAACTTACTACCCTGAGATAAGGCCGAGTATAGCCCACAAAGATCTCCTCCACCGCACAAGCCCGAGGGGGGCGCAAAACCAGACAGGAAGATCACGTCTGTGACTCAACCCACTCAAGTGACGCACCCCTCCTAGGTACGGCATGGAGGAGCACTAGTAAGCCAGTGACCCAGCCCCCGTAATAGGGTCAGAGGCAGAGAATCCCAGTGGCGATTGGGGAGCCGGCCAGGTAGAGACAGCAAGGGCAGTTCTTCGAGCCATTCACCTTCGTACCCCTGGGCAAGAGTAGACTCAATCATTGGACCTACTGAAGAGATTAGTCTTCAGTAAAGACTTAAAGGTTGAGACCGAGTCTGCATCTCTTAAATTGATAGGCAGATCATTCCATAAAATGGTGCTCTGTTGGAGAAAGCCCTGCCTCCAGCTGTTTGCTTAGAAATTCTAAGGACAATAAGGAGGCCTGCGTCTTGTGACCGTAGCGTACGTGTAGGTATGTACGGCAGAACCAAATCTGAGAGATAGGTAGGAGCAAGTCCAGGTAATGATTTGTAGGTTAGCAGTAAAACCTTGAAATCAGCCCTAGCCTTAACCTCTTGGGGCTAGGTGGGACGCTAGCGTGCCACCTGTGGTGCACTCCATCAACAGCAGGTGCATTTCAAGAGCGGCAAATTTGAATCCAAATAAATGTCAAAATTCAAATTTTTCAAAAATACAACTATGTTACACCATTTGAAAGATAAACATCTCCTTAATCTAACCACGTTTTACGATTTCAAAAAGGTTTTACGGCGAAAGCATAAATTTAGAGTATGTTAGGACAGTACATTTACAAGAGTTGTGTGTAATGTTTTGTCAAGTCAAAGACAGGGTCACCAAAACCATAAAACCAGCTAAAATGATACACTAACCTTTTACAATCTCCATCAGATGACACTCCTAGGACATTATGTTAGACAATGCATGCATTTTTAGTTCTATCAAGTTCATATTTATATACAAAAACAGCGTTTTACTATGGCATTGATGTTGAGGAAATCGTTTCCCTCCAATAACCGGCAGTCAAGTCAGCGTCACAAATTAAATAATTAAAATTAGAAAACATTGGTAAAATATTATATTGTCATTTAAAGAATTATAGATTTACATCTTTTGAACGCAATCAACTTGCCAGATTTAAAAATAACCTTACTGGGAAATCACACTTTGCAATAATCTGAGCACTGTGCCCAGAAAAATACGCGTTGCGATACAGACTAGACGTCATGTTGGGGAGATCTAAAATCGAAAATACTATGTAAATAATCCATTACCTTTGATTCTCTTCATCAGATGTCACTTCCAGGTATCACAGGTCCATAACGAATGTAGTTTTGTTCAAAAAAGCTCATCATTTATGTCCAAAAATCTCCGTCTCGTTAGCACATGATGTAAGCCAGCCGGACTTCTCGTCATGAACGAGGGGAAAAAATATATTTCCGTTCGTTCAAACATGTCAAACGTTGTATAGCATAAATCATTAGGGCCTTTTTTAACCAGAACATGAATAATATTCAAGGTGGACGAATGCATAGCCTTTTATAACGTATTGGAACGAGGGTACCCAACATGAAGTAGCGCGCCAGGTGTCTAATGGGACATCACCGTTCCATGGCTCTTGTTCGGTCAGATCTCCCTCCAGAAGACTCAAAACACTTTGTAAAGGCTGGTGACATCTAGTGGAAGCAATAGGAAGTGCCAAAATATTCCTAAACCCCTGTGTTTTTCAATGGGAGAGGTTTAAAGTCAATACAACACATCAGGTATCCACTTCCTGTCAGAAAATGTCTCAGGGTTTTGCCTGCCAAATGAGTTCTGTTATACTCACAGACACCATTCAAACAGTTTTGGAAACTTTAGAGTGTTTTCTATCCATATATAATAAGTATATGCATATTCTAGTTACTGGGTAGGATTAGTAACCAGATTAAATCGGGTACATTTTTTTTATCCAGACGTGCAAATGCTGCCCCCTAGACCCAACAGGTTAACAGGAAGCCAATGTAGAGAGGCTAGCACTGGAGTAATATGATCGAAATGTTTGGTTCTAATCAAGATTCTAGCAGCCGTGTTTAGCACTAACTGAAGTTTATTTAGTGCTTTATCTGGGTAGCCGGGGAGTAGTGCATTGCAGTAGTCTAATCTAGAAGTGACAAAAGCATGGATTAGCTTTTCTGCATAATTTTTGGACAAACAGTTTATGATTTTTGCATGTTATGAGGATGGAAAAAAATGTCTTTGAAATATTCTTGATATGTTCGTCAACAAAGAGATCAGGGTCCAGAGTAACACAGAGGTCCTTCATAGTTTCATTTGACACGACTGTACAACCTTCAAGATTAATTGTCTGATCCAACAGCAGATAACTTTGTTTTCTTGTGACCTAGAACTAGCATCTCTGTTTTTTCAGAGTTTAAAAGTAAAATATTTGCCGCCATCCACTTCCTTATGTCTAAAACACAGGCTTCCAGGGTAGGCGATTTTGGGGCTTCTCCATGTTTCATCAAAATGTACAGCTGTGTCGTCCGCATAGCAGTGAAAGTTGACATTGGTTTTCCGAATTACATCACCAAGAGGTAGAATATATAGTGAAAACAATAGTGGTCCTAAAATGAAACTTTGAGGAACACTGAAATATACAATTGATTTGTCAGAGGACAAACCATCCACAGAGACAAACTGATATCTTTCCAACAGATAAGATCTAAACCAGGCAAGAACTTGTCCATGTAGACCAATTAGGGTTTCTAATCTCTCCAAAAGAATGTGGTGATAGATGATGTCAAAAGCAGCACTAAGGTCTAGGAGCACGAGGACAGATGCAGAGCCCTTTATGATAATTACAACATTCATGATTTATTCATAGTATAAACAAACATAATTCAAAATAGCTGTCTAAGAAACTCTGAAAGCCTTTGCTTGTTTAATAGAAAGTTCTAGTTTAAGAGAAAGTCATTGCTGTTAAAGTCATTTGGACAGAGGTTCAGAGTCAAATAAAAACGTAAAACAACACCATTGCAGAATGGATTGATACCACTTTTCTGTGAGAAGCAAAAGAAAGAAAGAAATATTGAAAGTCTTTCCCATCACAACATAGTCAGTGTGCAAGTTCTATTATTATCTCCAAGGATCCTGGACAGCAAGGACCGTCTCCCCAGAGGGGGCTCTCTCCCTACTCTATTAAACCAGTGTCTGATGGCTGCCCAGGCCTTTTGTTCTCAGTCTGGGTTTCCACAGGCTCACAGTTAATGCTTCCCACCCCTTCCATTACACATGAAGCAAACTACCATCTGCATTGTGTTACTGCATTGTGCACTTTCTGGTCTGTATTTCCAACTGGAAAGGAAATGTACGCTACCTAGGATATAAACGTAGTTTGTAGTCCTGTCCAGAGGGTGTACTTGTACATCAAACTGCCGCATGCTACAGAAACAGGAGATGGGCTCCTGCCATATGGGCCGTTCTGGCTCGGACAAGGCTTAGTCAGTAGTTTTAATTCAGATCAGGTAATGGTGGATGTATGTGTGTTGAATGAAGTTTGGTTTTGATACTGTTATCCAAAGGAATCTCAAAATAGTATTTGCTCCTAACTCTGGAAAATAACCTGTAGGCTTACTGTGCAACAATCAAATGTGTTTATGTTCAGAGATGCATGATTGACAATTTACAAAGTGGCTGATAATTGTATGAATTTCTTTGATATGTCAAAGCTGTCGCTAGTTAGTAACGACATTAGAGGTACTTGCATATAAAAAGACATCCATTTGCCAGCTATCAACAACAGAAAATATCCAGATGTTACATCATCCCTCACAAAATCTATTTCAATCAAGTACAGGCTTAACTGAATGAACAACAAAGATGGAATGCAATATGACATTTTATTAAATAGTTTGGGGAATGGCCTTGTCTCCGAGGGAAGATCCTGGGAGCCTGATGATGTGATGGCAGGTATCCCTATTCAGGGCTGATAGCATCATAACTCCCCGCTGGGGGTAAGGAGTTCCAATGAGGGGCCTTAATAACCAGAGCTTGATGTAATGTCAGGTGGAACCTGACCAATGAGGTGGGCTTATGATCACAAATGTCAACTTTGTGATTAGTGGTCAATTTCTATAGAATGGAGTGTGTACTTTCAAGTACTGTGCAACATTTAAAATATTATTCGACCAGCATTTGTAGATCTCATAAGACCTCTTACACATATAAACATATGTAACATTTACAATTTTATTACACCACATTTTGTAAGATAATTGAAGATCTCTTGCGCATATGAATATAATTCCACTAGTGATGCAGCAGACATCAGTTTTCTAGGAGTTACATTAGGGATGGAAAAAGTCTGATGTTCAAATATATACATCATCACATGTACAATCTATCACATTGTGGTCAGTGAAACGTCTGTTAGGAACTCAGTCCTGCCAGTGAGAAATTGACAAGTCTTAATCCTGTTCAGCAAGTGAATAGACTACTTAATCCAGAAGAGGTGGGGACAGTTGTAGAGGAATTGATATACGGGAGGTGAGGTACTTTTTTTGAATGGTCTTTTCACTCACATGATAAAGTAGATCACCGCTAGAAGTCTTTGCAAGGGTTAATTCTGCATAAAAATAGTTATTCGCTTTCATCCTAAAACAAGACAGCTCCTCGGGTGTCTGGATTTATAGCTGTAACCTGGTTTTGAGTACTATGAACATATCAGATTTAATTATTAGATTCGATTTTTGAGATCAAAATGGCTCTCTTACACTTACACACACACACACACACACACACATAATTATATTTACCGATGCTGCAGACATCAGTTTTCTATAATTAAGGATGACATTTTTCATCCTAGATATTAGTGGTGGGCACCAATATCGCTATTTTATTATGATGTTGATATATTTTGATATCGGCATGAGCAAGGAATATCATGATATTTAAATACCGTTGTTGCAGAAACAAGCACTCAAGCAAAACACAAAGCTAAGCATGGAATCATGTTATGATCAATACAATTACTTCTCAATGTGTACATTTTAGGGGTTGGCACCAATATCGCTATTTCAAGATGATTTTGATAGATATCGATATGAGCAAGGCGTATTGTGATATCAGTTTATCCTTGCTGTTAACCTACACTGTAAATTACGTGACTGTTCCTCTAGGCACACATTTCTCTCGCAGACGTTCTCAAATGCTCTCAACCTAGCATACTTAATTGTCTGATGATGGTTGATGGGCTCTGCATTGTATTCAAATTAGTAGGCTTAGGCCACCAGAGCATTCACACCTGCCCTGGGGGAATCAACAAGCAGTTGCCCGGACTTCACAGAGCCTTGGAAGTTTCTTTTTCTTTTTCAATCACTGGTGCAATTTTCACAAGTATGTGGTACAGTTTAACAACTCTAAGCACAAAATCAAAGCAGATCATCAAAATGGCTCATGTTTCAAAACTCTAAGCACATTTTCAATTGACTGACTACAACAAACATTCCCAAAGTCACTTTTTCACTGCACCAAATCACATATTAAATGTGAATACATATTAGCTCTAGGTATCTGCTTTTCAAAATGCAATATTCATGTCATGTTATCAATACAATTAACTATCACTTAAATGTACTTTGTTTCAACAGACTTTGTCCTGCTGAAACTCTAACATGTTCAAAGGCGAATACTGGAACAATATTTCTAACATAGAAGTAGGGGAATGGTCAGAGGTGATCTATAGAACACTAAGGTAATTTTGTTTGCTATTTTGTGATGTCATTAAAACAATTATAAAGGAAATACTGTAGCTTGCAAAGTATACCCACTACATATATGAAGTTTCCATACTCTGCCTTGTAATATGAAAAATGATGAAAGTGATTTTGTTAAGAGAGGGGTGTGATTTGAGAAGTTATAAGAGATAATTGTTTTACCTAACTTTGCACAGTGAGTAGTTAGCGCCTGGAGTGAGGTCAGGGAGCATGCCAGTCTGCTGGAACTGCCCCTTTCGAGCGAACTGTATAAATTATGTGATAAGAAAAAAACACATTGAACCAGAAAAGCGTAAAGCTGCAGCTGGTTTGAACTTTCAATCTCAACACGAGGTGGAGATGATAAACTCACCTCCCGGACATTCACTGGTATGGCTGATTATCTGTCCTAAGTAAAGTATCTTCAAAAGCGAATTTAAGTAGGACCGTTCTATTACTCTGCTCAAACAATCAGTACAGCTGGCTAGCCTATCTTCAAAGAAGCATCTTCAAGAGTGAATGGAAGGAAAGTCAACTCTGTAGTTCTGTTCAGGACTACACAACAAGTCACTCGATACCGGACAACTACAAAAAAGGACAACAATAGAAGACCATTTTGGACAATCAGAGCCTTACAAGCGTGTCGCGAAAAGGCCCAACCCCCTTTCCAAGGCGGCCCTGTTCACCGAGAGACCCCCCGGCGAACTCAGGCATTTCACGTAAATACATTCATGATTTCTTACTCAAAGCGGGCGGCGGTTTGCGTGCAAAGTATATGGTTACTGCAGGTGAAAGTAGTTTCTGAATGTACCATTGTTAAGTGTCTCTGTCCTTCTCCATCTCTTCTTCAACAAGCATCAATGTTGTTGTCATTCCGCTAGGGAGCTGTTTTCAGCGTATTACATCTCCAGTCATTAACCGGTGTGTATGTTTATTCTGTGTTCCCATTTATTTAGCTAGTAAATAAATAATTAAACCAATTTGTGGTTTAATGAATCATAAGTAAGGTTTGGGTTTTTGCAGATGCAAGGAGGTTACGACTGTTCAGATTAATTACATGGTACGAAGTTATGATTAATAAATTGACTGTTTATAGATATGATAGGTTAAGACCTTTTTAGAGTTTAATTTGGGAGATGGTAACTCTTTGAAGAACTGCTCTCGTGGCGCCCCAGATCCTATTGATTAATTTAACCTGTTAGGGCTAGGGGGCAGTATTGACACGGCTGGATAAAAAACTTACCCGATTTAATCTGGTTACTACTCCTGCCCAGTAACTAGAATATGCATATAATTATTGGCTATGGATAGAAAACACCCTAAAGTTTCTAAAACTGTTTGAATGGTGTCTGTGAGTATAACAGAACTCCTATGGCAGGCCAAAACCTGAGAAGATTTCAAGCAGGAAGTGGCCTGTCTGAGAAGTAGTGTTTCATCTTGGCTCTTTTTATTGAAGACTCAGGATCTGTGCAATAACGTGACACTTCCTACGTCTTCCATAGGGTCTCAGAGCCCGGGAAAAAGTTTAACGATATCGAGGCAGGCTCTGGCTGAAACACTTTATCGCTTTTGGCAAGTGGCCACTCAGAGTACTATGGGCTTAGGCGCGTGCCCGCTTCGACCGAATGCTTTCTTTTCCTTTGTCTGTTTATCTAAACGCAGATTCCCGGTCGGAATATTATCGCTTTTTTATGAGAAAAATGGCATAAAAATGGATTTTAAATAGCGGTTGACATGCTTCGAAGTACGGTAATGGAATATTTTGAATTCTTTTGTCACGAATTGCGCCATGCTCGTCACCGTAGCCTTTAGGATAGTGTCTAGAACGCATGAACAAAACGCCGCTGTTTGGATATAATGATGGATTATTTTGGACCAAACCAACATTTGTTATTGAAGTAGAAGTCCTGGGAGTGCATTCTGACGAAGACAACAAAGGTAATAACATTTTTCTTTTAGTAAATCTGACTTTGATGAGTGCTAAACCTGCTGGGTGTCCAAATAGCTAGCCCTGTGATGCCGGGCTATCTACTGAGAATATTGCAAAATGTGCTTTCACCGAAAAGCTATTTTAAAATCGGACATATCGAGTGCATAGAGGAGTTCTGTATCTATAATTCTTAAAATAATTGTTATGCTTTTTGTGAACGTTTATCGTAATTTAGTAAATTCACCGGCAGTGTTCGGTGGGAATGCTAGTCACATGCTAGTCACATGCTAATGTAAAAAGCTGGTTTTTGATATAAATATGAACTTGATTGAACAAAACATGCATGTATTGTATAACATAATGTCCTAGGGTTGTCATCTGATGAAGATCATCAAAGGTTAGTGCTACATTTAGCTGTGGTTTGGGTTTATGTGACATTATATGCTAGCTTGAAAAATGGGTGTCTGATTATTTCTGGCTGGGTACTCTGCTGACATATACTAATGTTTTGCTTTCGTTGTAAAGCCTTTTTGAAATCGGACAGTGTGGTTAGATTAACGAGAGTCTTATCTTTAAAATGGTGTAAAATAGTCATATTTTTGAAAAATTGAAGTAATAGCATATCTAAGGATTTGAATAACGCGCCACAGGATTCAACTGGCTGTTGAGTAGCCCATGTTGAGTAGCCCATAGAGGTTAATTGGGTAACAATTAAACATAGTTAGTTAATTAGATAAATAACAGTGTTCAGATTAATGTTAACAAGTCATGACACTGCCAATTGAAATATATTCATTAGGCCCTAATCAATGGATTTCACATGACAGGGAATACAGATATGCATCTGTTAGTCACAGATACCTTTAAAAAAATGGGCCTCGCAATGGTCCTCAGGATCTAGTTATGGTATTTTTGTGCATTCAAATTGCCATTGACAAAATGCAACTGTGTTCAATGTCCGTAGCTTATGCCTGCCCATATCATTATCCCACCGCCATTATGGGGCACTCTGTTCACGTTGACATCAGCAATCCGCTCGCCCTCTAAAAACAACTTTGGAGGTGGTTTATGATAGAGAAATTAACATTAAATTATCTGGCAACAGCTCTGGTGGACATTCCTGCAGTCAACATTCCAATTGCACGCTCCCTCAAAACTTGAGATATTTGTGGCATTGTGTTGTGTGACAGAACTGCACATTTTAGAGTTGCCTTTTATTGTCCCCAGCACAAGGTGCACCTGTGTAATCATCATGCTGTTTAATCAGCTTCTTGATATGCCTCACCTGTCAGGTGGATGGATTAACTTGGCAAAGGAAAAATGCTCCACTAACAGGGATGTGAACAAATTTGTAGACATAATGTGAGAATAATAAGCTTTTTGTGGGTGTGGAAAATTACTCTGATCTTTTATTTTAGCTCATGAAACATTGGACCAACACTTTACATGTTGCGTTCATATTTTTGCTCAGTTTATAAGACTGACATATTCCTCAACATGCTCACAACCTACCACTGTATACAAATTTAAAAAAATAATGCATGTCCATCTATTCTTTCCATTCAGCATTTCAAAAATAAGCAGGGCCCACCTAGCTGCCTGGAACTGAGACGCTTGGCAGTGCGGAGATATTCCAGGTTCTTGTGATCTGTCCACACAATGAAAGGTTGTTCTGCCACCTCCAAACAGTGTCTCCACTCCTCCAATGCCATCTTCACCGCGAGAAGCTCACGATTCCCCACATAGTAATTCCGCTCCGTTGCATTGAGGTGATGGGAGAAGAAGGTGCAGGGATATAACTTGAGGTCCAGGGCTGAATGCTGGGACAGGACAGCCCCCACTGCGAAATCCGAAGCATCGGCCTCCACCACAAACTAACGAGACGGGACGGGTCAGGATGAACCAATACAGGAGCTGTGGTGAAGCAGTGCTTGAGGTCCCGGAACACCTGGTCAGCAGCTGGGGACAATGTGAACGGAACCTTGGGAGTGGTGAGTGCAGACAAGGGGGAAGCTAGGGTACTGTAACCCCGGATAAAGCGGCAATAAAAATTGCCAAATCCCAGGTAACGTTGCAGTTGCACTCTGGATGTAGGCTGGGACCAATCCACCACCACTCCTCACCTTCCCGGGATCCATCTGTACATTCCCTTCAGCGATGATGTAACCAAGGAAGGGGGTGGTGGAGCGATGGAATTCACATTTCTCGGCTTTCACAAAAATCTGTCATACGTGGAGCACGTGTTCTTGGGCTGAGTGGGTGAAAACGAGGATGTTGTTGAGGTAGACGAAGACAAACCGGTTCAACATGTCGCGAAGAACGTCATTAACCAGGGCCTGGAACACTGCTGGAGAGTTGGTTAGGCCAAATGGCATGACCAGATATTCGTAGTGACCGCTGGCCGTGGTGAAGGCAGTCTTCCACTCGTCCCCTTCCCGTATTCGCACCAGGTGGTAGGCTTTCCACAGGTCCAACTTGGAGAAAACGGTGGCCCCCTGGAGCGGGCCGAAGGCTGAGGCGATGAGTGGGAGCAGGTAGCGGGGATGTCATTGAGGCCCCGGTAGTCGATGCACAGGTGCAGGGTTTTGTCCTTCTTTTCCACAAAGAATTACCTTCCGCCGGCGGGGGAGGCAGAAGGACGGATACTCCCTGCAGCTAGAGAGTCCTTGATGTAGGTCTCCATAGCCTTGGTCTCCGTACCCAACAAGAGAGTACAGTCATCCCCGGGGCGGTGTGGTGCCTGAGAGAAGGTCGATCCCGCAGTCATAGAGTCAGTCCGGAGGAAGTGAAGTGGCCTGGGTCTTACTGTAAACCTCCCAGAGGTCGTGGTACTCCGCGGGATTGGCGGACAGGTCCGGGGCAATTTCCGAGCCCACAAGAAGATGTCCCATGGCAGGCTGCACTGACTTCAGGCAATGGGCGTGGCAGAACGGGCTCCAGCCCATGATGGCACCAGCAGTCCAGTCTATGAGGGGATTGTGTTGCTAGAACCAAGAGAATCCCGAATACCACGGGAGCATGAATTGGATTGCCTCGCTGTGGTTCCCTGACACTAGTAGGTTGATGGGAGTGGTATTGCGGGTGACCCTGCATATAGAGCGCCCGTCCAGCACTCTAAAGTTCATGGGAATGGAGAGGGGTTGAGTGGGGATGCACAGCTCGGACGCCATTAAACTCTCATTGGGCCCAGAGTCGACGAGTACCCGAAGAGATTTCTATTGGTTCCCCTACAGCAGGATGGTATGGAAAGGGGTGCGAGTAAGGGGAGAGGAAAAGTTATCCATATGGCCCACCAGTGTACTCACCCCTAACGGTGAGCCTGGTCTTTTAGTGGACAGGAGAACATGAAATGACCAGTAGTCAAACAATACAGGCAACTCTTCTTGTGAAGCAGGTGTAGACATTCGGCTGGGGACAGCCTAGCTCTGCCTAGTTGCATCAGCTCGGGAAGAGGTGAATCGGCAGACTTCGGAGACTCTCGGGGGAACTCAGGTAGCCTCGGGTCCTCTCGGCCACGGAGACGTCGGGGACTTCCGGGATGCTTCGGAGGTGAGGTGGAATTGTACCTCCTCTCCTTCCTACATTCCCGAACCCGCCCATCGATCCGGATGGTAATGAGCGAGTCGAGATCTGTCGGTAGTTCCCATGCTGCTAGCTCATCCTTCACTTCCTCCGATAATCCATGCAGAACACCGACGGTGTTCCTGCAACACCCCCCCCTAACCCCAATACTCCCCCCTCAGGAGGTGGCTCAGGAGCCGGACGCAGACCCCACTCCACCCCTGGCTCACTCCCCTCATAAACTGTCTCTACAGTGATGTCCCTCTCTGTCGACCCCGGACTGTAGGGTGACTCTAGGAGCTCTGGACTGTAGGGTGACTCTAGGAGCTCTGGACTGTAGGAAGACTCTAGGAGCTCTGGACTGTAGGAAGACTCTAGGAGCTCTGGACTGTAGGAAGACTCTAGGAGCTCTGGACTGTAGGAAGACCCTAGGAGCTCTGGACTGTAGGGTGACTCTAGGAGCTCTGGACTGTAGGAAGACTCTAGGAGCTCTGGACTGTAGGAAGACTCTAGGAGCTCTGGACTGTAGGAAGACTCTAGGAGCTCTGGACTGTAGGAAGACCCTAGGAGCTCTGGACTGTAGGAAAACCCTAGGAGCTCTGGACTGTAGGAAAACCCTAGGAGCTCTGGACTGTAGGAAGACCCTAGGAGCTCTGGACTGTAGGAAGACTCTAGGAGCTCTGGACTGTAGGAAGACTCTAGGAGCTCTGGACTGTAGGAAGACTCTAGGAGCTCTGGACTGTAGACAGACTCACTTGGTTCTGGACTGTAGCCAGACTCACTCGGCTCTGAACAGTGGGCCGTCTCACCTGGTTCCGAACAGTGGGCCGTCTCTCTCCGGGGCACTGTCGCCGGAAGCTCTGGACGAGGCACTGTTGCCGGAAGTTCTGGACGAGGCACTGTTGCCGGAAGTTCTGGACGAGGCACTGTTGCCGGAAGTTCTGGACTGTAGCCAGACTCACTCGGCTCTGAACAGTGGGCCGTCTCACCTGGTTCCGAACAGTGGGCCGTCTCTCTCCGGGGCACTGTCGCCGGAAGCTCTGGTGCATGGGGCTGGCTTAGGACCTACCAGACTAAGGACACGCACCACATGGCTAGTACGAGGAACATGGACAGGACGTGCTGGACTGGGCTGACGCACTGAAGCCTGGTGCGTGGTGCTGGTAATGGAGGTACCATACTGGAGACACGCACCTTAGGGCTAGTGCGTGGAGCGGGAACAGGACATACTGGACTGGGCTGACGCACTGGAAGCCTGGTGCGTGGTGCTGGTACTGGATATGCCAGCCTGGAAACACACACCTTAGGGCTAGTGCGTGGAGCGGGAACAGGACATACTGGACTGGGCTGACGCACTGGAAGCCTGGTGCGTGGTGCTGGTACTGGATATGCCAGCCTGGAAACACACACCTTAGGGCTAGTGCGTGGAGCGGGAACAGGACATACTGGACTGGGCTGACACACTGGAAGCCTGGTGCGTGGTGCTGGTACTGGATATGCCAGCCTGGAAACACACACCTTAGGGCTAGTGCGTGGAGCGGGAACAGGACGTACTGGACTGGGCTGATGCACTGGAAGCCTAGTGTGTGGTGCTGGTACTGGATATGCCAGCTTTGAAACACACACCTTAGGGCTAGTGCGTGGAGCGGGAACAGGACGTACTGGACCGTGAAGGCGCACTGGCGGTCTCGAGCGCAGTACTGGCTCCACCCTTCCTGGCTGGATGCCTGCTTTCCCCTGACGAATGTGGGGCGCAGGTACTGCGCACACCGGCCTGTGAATACCAGGCCTCAACGCCGTGCACCTCACTCCAACGCACGGGACCTGACTAATACTAGGCTGCCCCCAATAAGCACGGGGATTTGGCTTGCGGCTCAATCCTGGCCCTGCCAAACTACCCGTGTGCCCCCCCCCCAAAAAAAATATGTTTTATTGGGGCTGCCTCTCCGGTTTAATAGCCAGTCGTGTTCCCCTGTAGCGTTCCCGGTCTTCGCTCCATTTTTTCCATGGGCCCTCTCCGGCCATAATCTGTTCCCATGTCCATTTCTCCCGTTGGTCCAACTCAAATTCCCTTTTCTCCTCAACGTCCACCTGTTGCTCCTTCCTTCGCTGCTTGGTCCGGATTTGGTGGGAGGTTCTGTAACGACGGTCGTCAGGAATGGACCAAGGCGCAGCGGGTTGAGTGCTCATAATTAACTTTAATAAACACACTTACACAAACAAAACAAAACGATGGACGACGAATACAGACTTGACGGCTAAAGACAGCAATACAAGTGACAACCTCCCACAAATTACAAACACACCCTAATATATAGGACTCTCAATCAAAGGCAACTAGACAACACCTGCCTTCAATTGAGAGTCCACACCCCAATTAACTAAACATAGAAACAGACTAACTAGAAAGAACATAGACTAATAGAGCAGTGACCAAAAAACCCCGGAATACATAAATCAACTACCCTCTACATAATACACACACCCCGAACCACAGAAACCAAATACCCTCTGCCACGTCCTGACCAGCCTACACTAACAAAATAACCCTCATACTGGTCAGAATGTGACACATATAAAGATTCTCACATACCCTGAGTGTCTCATTACTAAAGGTTATTCATATCACATCTTGGGAATAATTCTGACCCACGTTGGCTATCTTAGCAGCCCCATTTCAGATGTGTATACTCTAAAAATATGTTTTTACAGGTGACAGAAATATTGTTTATATGTTATTGTTTATCCTCTCTTGGGTATGTGGGACGAAATCGTCCCACCTAGTCAACAGCCAGTGAAATCGAGTGGCGCGAAATACAAAAACCTTAAAAATGCTATAACTTCAATTTCTCAAACATATGACTATTTTACACCATTTTAAAGACAAGACTCCCGTTAATCTAACCACATTGTCCAATTTCAAAAAGGCTTTACAGCTTAAGCAAAACATTAGATCATGTTAGGAGAGTACCCAGACAGAAATAATCACAGACATTTTTCAAGCTAGCAAATATGTCACAAAAACCCAAACCACAGCTAAATGCAGCACTAACCTTTGATGATCTTCATCAGATGACACTCCTAGGACATGATGTTATACAATACATGCATGTTTTGTTCAATCAAGTTCATATTTATATCAAAAACCAGCTTTTTACATTAGCATGTGACGTTCAGAACTAGCAAACACACCTAAAACTTCCGGTGAATTTACTAAATTACTCACGATAATCGTTTACAAAATACATAACAATTATTTAAAGAATTATAGATACAGAACTCCTTTATGCAATCGCGGTGTCAGATTTTAAAATAGCTTTTCGGCAAAAGCACATTTTGCAATATTCTGAGTAGATAGCTCGGCCATCACGGCTAGCAAAACAGACACTCGCCAACATCGAGGCTCAGTAAACTCAGAATTACTAGTAGAAAAATTGGATTACCTTTGCTGTTCTTCGTCAGAATGCACTCCCAGGACTTCTACTTCAACCACAAATGTTGTTTTGGTTCAAAATAATCCATAGTTATGTTCAAATATCCTCCGTTTTGTTTGTGCGTTCAGGTACCTATCCGAACGGTGACGTGCGGACGCATGTCGTGACCAAAAAATTCAAAATATTCCATTACTGTACTTAGAAGCATGTCAACCGCTGTTTAAAATATTTTTTTTATGATATTTTTCTCGTAAAATAGCGATAATATTCCAACCGGGCGACGTTGTTTTTGTTCAAAGGCTGAAAGAAAAACATGGCCACTTCTCGGGGCTGCGCATCTCCTGTCTCTGAGCCACCAGCCTGACCACTCACAAACAGCGCTCCTGTACCTAGCCTAGAGACAGCAGAGATCTCATTCCACTTTCTGGTGCCTTCAGAGAGCCTATGGGAGCCTTAGAAATTGTCACGTTACAGCAGAGATCCTGTATTTTCGACAGAGATGCCACAGAAGCACAAGAAATGGTCAGAGAGGGCACTTCCTGTATGGAATCTTCTCAGGTTTTGGCCTGCCATATGAGTTCTGTTATACTCACAGACACCATTCAAACAGTTTTATCAACTTTCGAGTGTTTTCTATCCAAATCTACCAATTATATGCATATTCTCGTTTCTGGAAAAGAGTAGTAACCAGTTTAAATCGGGTACGTTTTTTATCCGGCTGTGAAAATACTGCCCCCTACCCTAGAGAGGTTAACTATTGAGAAAAAAACCTACGGTGAAACAGGGAGACACTGATGTTTTAAATACTACACATATGCAGAAGGCTCATTCTGACAATTAATTTTCCTCTTAAAGGATGTTACTATATGTATTTTAGTAGTCAAGATATGTCAGGACTGTAGTACTACACTAATACTACATTGTAACATGCTCCGACTGTACTACTATCCAAGATGGTAACCTTTTACACTCGTACCCGTAAACGGGTTGAAAATGGCAGATTTGGGCACTGATAGGTGCCTAACCTGAAATGCAGTGGCTGTACAGTAAAAATATATACAGTGCCTTCAGAAAGTATTCAGACACCTTCACTTTTTCCACATTTTGTTACGTTACAGCCTTATTCTAAAATGGATGAAATAATTTTTCCCTTTGATTTTTTTCCTTTGCTCTGAGACTCAAAATTGAGCTCAGGTGCATCCTGTTTCCATTGATCATCCTTGAGCTGTTTCTACAAATTGATCCGAGTCCACCTGTGGTAAATTCAATTTATTGGACATGATTTGGAAAGGCGCACACCTGTCTATATAAGGTCCCACAGTTGACAGCGCATGTCAGAGCAAAAACCAAGCCACGGGGTCGAAGGAATTGTCCGTAGAGCTCTGAGACAGGATTGTGTCGAGTAACCGATCTGGGGAAGGGTACCAAAAAATGTCTGCAGCATTGAAGGTCCCCAAGAACACAGTGGCCACCATCATTCTTAAATGGAAGAAGTTTGGAACCACCAAGGCTCTTCCTAGAGCTGGCCACCCGGCCTAACTGAGCAATCAGGGGAGAAGGGCCTGGGTCATGGACCAAGAATCCGATGGTCACGCTAACAGAGCTCCTCTGTGGAGATGGGAAAACCTTCCAGAAGGACAACTATCTCTGCAGCACTCCACCAATCAGGCCTTTATGGTAGAGTGGCCAGATGGAAGCCACTCCTCAGTAAAAGGCACGTGACAGGCCTCTTGGAGTTTGCCAAAAGGCACCTAACAAGATTCTCTGGTCTGATGAAACCAAGATTGAACTCTTTGGCCTGAATGCCAAGCGTCACGTCTGGAGGAAACCTGGCACCATCCCTACAGTGAAACATGGTGGTGGCAGCATCATGCTGTGGGAATCTTTTTCAGCGGCAGGGACTGGTAAACTAGTCAGGATCGAGGCAAAGATGAACGGAGAGTAAAGTACTGAGAGATCCTTGATGAAAACTTGCTCCAGTGCACTCAGGATCTCAGACTGGGGCCACGGTTCACCTTCCAACAGGACAACGACCCCAAGCACACAACCAAGACAACACAGGAGTGGCCTTGATTGCCCCAGCCAGAACCCGGACTTGAACAAGATTGAACATATCTGGAGAAACTTGAAAATAGCTGTGCAGCAACACTCCCCATCTAACCTGACAGAGCTTGAGATGATCTGCAGAGAAGAATGGAAGAAACTCCCCAAATACAGGTGTGCCAAGCTAGTAGCGTCATACCCAAGAAGACTCAAGAAGGCTATATCACAACCGGACATGATTGGGATTCCCGTAGGGCGGGGCACAACTGACCCAGCATAGGCCTTCATTGTAAATAAGAATTTGTTCTTAACTAACTTGCCTAGTTAAATAAAAATGTTAAAAATTAAGGCTTTAATCTGCCAAAGGTTCTTCAACAAAGTACTTGTCACGTCCTGACCAGTATAAGGGATATTTGTTATTGTAGTTTGGTCAGGACGTGGCAGAGGGTATTTTGTTTATGTGGTTCGGGGTGGTGTTTTATGTAGTAGGGTGTTTGATTTATTATTTCCGGGTTTTTGAGGTTATGTTCTAGGTTTGTATTTCTATGTGGTCTCTAGTCTTTTGTATTTCTATGTCTAGTTTATTGGGGTTGGACTCTCAATTGGAGGCAGGTGTTTTCTAGTTGCCTCTGATTGAGAGTCCTATATATGGGTATGTGTTTGGTTAAGTGTTTGTGGGAGATTGTTTCGTGTTTTTCCTGTGTGAGCCTGACAAGACTGTTTTGTTGTTCGTGCGTTCTTCGTTTTGTTATTTTGGTGTTCTCTTTATTTAAAATAAATAACAAGATGAGCATCCACATTCCTGCTGCGTTTTGGTCCACTATTCCCGACGACAGCCGTTATAGTACTGAGTAAAGGGTCTGAATACTTATGTAAATAGATAATTCAGTTGTTTATTTTTATAAAATTTGCTAACATGTCTAAAAACCTGGTTTTGCTTTGTAATTATGCAGCATTGTTTGAATATTGAGGGGGAAAAATATTTAATCAATTTTAGAATAAGGTGTGGAGAAAGTCAAGGGGTCTGAACTGTATGTGCTTAGACTTTTGAATATGTTCCACATACTTGTAAAGATTGTACCAAAGTGATGGAAAGAATTCTAACTTCCAAGGCTCTGTGAAGTCCAGAAAATTGTTTGTTGATTCTCCACTGGGCCAGGTGTGATTGCTTTGAGAGGCCTAAGCCTTCCCCCAACCAGTTTGATTACAATGTTGGATTTCAACCCGACCCCCAAAACACACCCCATTCAAAACAGTTTCAACAGGCCCCCAACCAAAACCCTACCCTCAACACCAAAACCGTTTCAACATGCCCAAACAAATCCCCCTCCTCTTCACCCACAAACTTGATCGAAAGTCACAATAGACCTTGTCTTTCCTATAAATCCTCTTAGGACTATGGGCAGTCTTCGGAAGTTCGGATGAATGATGTGCCGAAAGTAAACTGCCTGTTAATCAGGCCCAGAAGCTAGGTTATGCATATAATGGTAGCATTGAATAGAAAATACTCGGACGTTTCTACAACTTTTAAATAATGTCTGTGAGTATAACAAAACTGATATGGCAGGCAAAAACCGAAGGGAAATCCATCCATCCAGAAAATGTTTTTTTGAGGTCACAGTCCATTTCAATGCTTGTCTATGGGATTTTCAAAGGAATACCTCCCAGATTGCAGTTCCTATGGCTTCCACTAGATGTCAACAGTCTTTAGAAAGGGTTTCAGGCTTGTTTTTTTTTAATGATTGAGTAGTTGTAGTTTTTCCAAGGTGTCTCTCATTAGAAATGTAGTCTTGTTGCGGGCGTTAACCCCTGTGCGGCCTCCGTCCCGTATGTGGGACAGACATCCAGCGAAAAATTATATCGCCATTAGCTTAACAAAATGTAATAATTTTTTTTTTCATTTTTTTTTCAAATTATATCATTTTATAGATACACCTCTCCTGAATCGAACCACGTTGTCAGATTTGAAAAAGGCTTTACAGCAAAAGCAAAACATTAGATTATGTTAGAGGAGTATATCGTAAAAGTAGCCACATAGCCATTTTCCGACCAACCACATGCATCACAAATAACCAAAAAACAGCTAAATGCAGCACTAACCTTTGACAATCTTCATCAGATGACACACCTAGGACATCATGTTACACAATACATGCATTCTTTTGTTCGATAAAGTTCATATTTATATATACAAACAGCATTTTACATCGGTGCGTAACGTTGACTAACTATTTTCCCTCAAATGCATCCGATGAAACAGAGCTACAATTTACTAAATTACTATTCGAAAACATTTTTTAAATGTAATATTGTCATTCTAAGATTTATAGATGAATATCTCTTGAAAGCACCTGTAATGCCAGATTTAAAATTAACTTTACTGGGTAATCATACTTTGTGATGAAAGGGGATGCGATACTCTGAAAAATAGGCTAACGTTACAGGTCAGCACCATCTTGGAACAATCGCATATCACATCTAGTCTTGTATACTATTGTCAATAATCCCTTACCTTTGGTTGTCTTCATCAGAAAGCACTTCCAGGGATCCCAGGTCCACAACAAATGTATTTCCGTTCGAAAAAATGACTCCTTTATGTTCCAAGAGCTTGTTCTTGTTAGCGCGTCTGAAGGCTGATCCAAATGCTTCGTCGGCCATGGGACAGCCATTTCGAGAAAAAGCATTTTTTTCCCATTTAGGTTTGTTCAAACATGTCAAACGTTGTATAACATAAATCTTCAGGGCGTTTTTCAACAAGAGAGCCAATAAGATTCGAGGGGGACGATTGCATTGTGTTTCAAAATGTTTCGAAAGGGCAGGGTAACCAGGGGCACCGGCGTCATAATGGTGATGGCCCTCTCCGTGTGACCACGTTCCACAGCATCTCATTCATTCAGTTTTAACAGTAGAAGGCTCAAACCACTTTGTAAAGACTGGGGACATCTAGTGGAAGCAATAGGAAGTGCTCAATGAACCATAGCTCACGGTGTGATTAATAGGCAACGTGATGAAGTTGAGTTCGCAATTCAGAATTCCACTTCCTGTTTCCATCTGTCTCGGGGTTTTGACTGCCATATGAGTTCTGTTATACTCACAGACACCATTCAAACAGTTTTGGAAACTGTAGGGTGTTTTCTATCCACAAGTATTAATTATATGCATATCCTAGCTTCTGAGTTTGAGTAGGAGGCCGTTTAAAATGGGCACAAATTTTTTTCAAAAATCGCTTTAGCGCCCCCTATCCTAGGGGAACGCCAAGAGGTTAATGAGGTGTGCGCTCTTCGTTATTTATCGGCCCTATTGAACATATTATTCTCCGTCTTAAATTTTATCATTTATTTGGATATTAGAGTACCTGAGGATTAATTAGAAACATCGTTTGACTTGTTTGGACGAACTTTACTGGTAACTTTTTGGATTCGTTTGTATGAATGTTGAACGAGTGAATTACTGAATCAAGCGCGCCAACTAAACTGACATTTTCTGGATATAAAGAGGGACTTTAGCTGGGACCCTTGGGTTTTCAAACAGAGGAAGATCTTCAAAGGTAAGTGATTTATTTTATCGCTATTTGTTACTTTTGTGACGCCTGTGCTGGTTTGGAAAAGTATTTTGGTGTGGGGCGCTGTCCTCAGATAATCGCATGGTATGCTTTTGCCGTAAAGCCTTTTGAAATCTGACTACGTGCTTGGATTAACAAGAAGTTAAGCTTTTAAATGATGTAGGACACTTGTATGTTCATGAATGTTTAATATTATAATTTGTAATTTGAATTTGCGCGCTCCAGCTTCACCGGATGTTGTCGATTTTGATCCCGTTAACGGATGGTTTGAACTCTAAAAGAACCTACATATCAAAGCCAATCAGAACAATGGGTGTGATAGTTACATCCTAGTGTGAAGTCGCACCCCATCATAAATCACAATATTTGGCAACTAAGCATTTTTAGAGTTGAACTGTCCAGACCCACACCAGACACACATTAACCCCTCTTGACTTGCCCATCAGAACTTCAAGTATTCTCACTGGTTAAGGAAATTGGACAATGGGGTATTGGTGTCATGCCCAGACATGGAACCCGCATCCTAACTAACACATCACACCAACCCCCACCGTGTCACCATAGGCCCCAATACAATGCCCCCTAGACCAACACAATAGACTCGGTCACCCCATCAACACCTTTCACAACATGTCTGCACACAGACATTAGGACCCTTCCTCACATCAACAATACTGTAAACAGAACAGTGGGGTGTGTTGTTAACATACAACATCTGGTAATGCCCCGGCCACTCATAACAATGGGTGTGATATTTTCATTGTGGTATGAAGTTAAGCTGTGATATTACAATCCTAGCCACTCAGAACAATAGGTGTGATATTTACTCCTGATGTAAAGTCACACCTGGGTGTGATATTCAAATCCTAGGCAAAATCAATGAGGTGTGAAATATAGTTTGACAGAAGCCACCATACGATAACTACCAACTTGTGCTAGATCGAACTGTAAAGCAATTTGAATTGATTGATTTGTGCAGGAACAATAGCCGGTACAATTAAAGCCATATTATAATAAGTACAGTGTCTTCAGAAAGTATTCACACCCTTTGAATGTGTGTTGTGTTACAGCCTGAATTTTAAATTGATGAAATTTTGATTTTGTGTCACTGATCTACCTACAATACCTCATAATATCAAAGTGGAATAATGTTTATTGAAATGTTTACATATTAATTAAAAATTAAAAGCTGAAATGTCTTGAGGCAATAAGTATTCAACCTTTTGTTATTGCAAGCCTAAATAAATTCAGCAGTAAAAATGTGCTTAACGAGTCATAAGTTGCATGGACCCACTATGTGGGCAATAATAGTGTTTAACATGATTTTTAAATGGCTACCCAATCTTTGAGGAAAATCCAGCACAACCCAACACTGACTACAACTCTTCATATTTTTAACCATGGTTAAGGTTGCATCATGTTATGGGTGTGCTTGTCATCAGCAAGGACTAGGGAGTTTTTTTGGTGGGATGAAAATGAACAGAATAGAGCTAAGCACAGGCAAAATCCTGGAGGAAAACTTGGTTTAGTCTGCTTTCCAACAGACACTGGGAGACAAATTCAACTTTCAAAAGTTCAATTACCTAAAATACAAGGCCAAATATACACTAGAGTTGCTTACCAAGATGACATTTCATTTTTATTTATATTTATTATGGATCCCCATTAGCTTCTGCCAAGGCAGTGGCTACTCTTCCCGGGGTCCGGCAAAATTAAGGCAGTTATACAATTCTAAAAACATTTCAATACATTAATTACAGAATTCACAACACACTAAGTGTGTACCATCAGGCCCATACTCCACCACCACATATCTACAACACAAATGTCATGTGTGTGTGTGTATAGTGCGTATGTTATCATGTGTGTGTGCCTATGTTTGTGTTGCTTCACAGTTCCCGCTGTTCCATAAGTTGTATTTTTATCTGTTTTTTAAAAACTGATTCTACTGCTTGCATCAGTTACCTCATGTGGAATAGAGTTCCATGTAGTCATGGCTCTATGTAGTACTGTGTGCCTCTCATAGTCTGTTCTGGACTTGGGGACTGTGAAGAGACCTCTGATGGCATGTATTGTGGGGTATGCATGGGTGTCTGGGCTGTGTACTAGTTGTTTAAACAGACAGCTCGGTGCTTTCAACATAGTTGTGATGAAGTCAATCTCTCCTCTACTTTGAGTCAGGAGAGATTGACTTGCATATTATTCATGTTTGCTCTCTGTGTACATCCAAGGGCCAGCTGTGCTGCCCTGTTCTGAGCCAATTGCAATTTTCTTAAGTACCTCTGTGGCACCTGACAACACAACTGAACAGTAGTCCAGGTGCGACAAAACTAGAGCCTGTAGTAGCTGACGTGTATAGTGTTGAGTAATCTGCATACAGAGCCACACTGGCTTTACTCAAAGCATGTCGTTAGTAAAGATTGGCAAAACTAAGGGGCCCCCCCTGGGGAATTCCTGATTCTACCTGGATTATGTTGGAGACACATCCATTAAAGAACACCCTCTGTGTTATGTTAGACAGGTAACTCTTCATCCACAATATAGCAGGGGGTGTAAAGCCATAACACACAGGTTTTTCCAGCAGCAGAATATGATCGATAATGTCAAAAGCCGCACTGAAGTCTATAAAAACAGTGACCACAAACTTTTTACCATCAATTTCTCTCAACCTTTCGTCAGTCTTAAATAACCATGCTCCTTTCAATTTTTTTAAAACTCAGAACAGATATATCCCTTGGTTCACTCCAGACTTGTCTGCCCTTGACAGCAAAAAAACACCCTGTGGCATACTGTACTAGCATCGAATAGACCCCGCGATATGCAACTTCTCAGGGAAGTCAGGAACCAATACACACAGTCATTTAGGAAAGCAAAGGCTAGCTTTTTCAAACAGAAATTTGCATGCTGCAGCACTAATTCAAAAAAGTTTTGGGACACTGTAAAGTCCATGGAGAATAAGAGTACCTCCTCCCAGCTGCCCACTGCAATGAGACTAGGAAACACTGTCACCACTGATAAATCCACGATAATCGAAAATTTCAATAAGCATTTCTCTACGGCTGGACATGCTTTCCACCTGGCTACCCCAACCCCAGCCAACAGCTCTGCAACCCCCCGCAGCAACTATTACTAGTCTGTTCAACCTCTCTTTCGTATCGTCTGAGATTCCTAAAGATTGGAAAGTGGCCGCGGTCATCCCCCTCTTCAAAGGGGGAGACACTCAAGACCCAAACTGTTACAGACCTATAACCATCCTGCCCTGTCTTTCTAAAGTCTTCGAAAGCCAAGTTAACAAACAGATCACCGACCATTTCGAATCCCTTCTCAGATAGAGTTCAGTGTATCAAATCGGAGGGCCTGTTGTCCGGACCTCTGGAAGTCTCTATGGGGGTGCCACAGGGTTCAATTCTCGGGCCGACTATTTTCTCTGTATATATCAATGATGTCGCTCTTGCTGCTGGTGATTCTTTGATCCACCTCTATGCAGACGACACCATTCTGTATACATCTGGCCCTTCTTTGGACACTGTTAACAAACCTCCAAATGAGCTTCAACGCCATACAACACTCCCTCCAACTGCTCTTAAATTTTAGTAAAACGAAATGCATGCTCTTCAACCGATTGCTGCCCGCACCCACATCACTACTCTGGACGGTTCTGACTTAGAATATGTGGACAACTACAAATACCTAGGTGTCTGGTTAGACTGTAAACTCTCCTTCCAGACTCACATTAAGCATCTCCAATCCAAAGTTAAATCGAGAATCGGCTTCCTATTTCACAACAAAGCCTCCTTCACTCATGCTGCCAAACATACCCTCGTAAAACTGACTATCCTACCGATCTTTGACTTCGGCGATGTCATTTACAAAATAGCCTCCAACACTCTACTCAGCAAATAGATAGACAAATTGGATGCAGTCTATCACAGTGCCATCTGTTTTGTCACCAAAGCCCCATATACTACCCACCATTGCGACCTGTGTGCTCTCGTTGGCAGGTCCTCGGTACATATTCGTTGCCAAACCCACTGGCTCCAGGTCATCTATAAGTCTTTGCTAGGTAAAGCCTCTCCTTATCTCAGCTCACTGGTGACCATAGCAACACCCACCTGTAGCACACTCTCCAGCAGGTATATTTCACTGGTCATCCCCAAAGCCAACATGTCCTTTCGCTGCCTTTCCTTCCAATTCTCTGCTGCCAATGACTGGAACGAATTGCAAAAATCACTGAAGTTGGAGACTTATATCTCCCGCACTAACTTTAAGCGTCAGCTGTTAGAGCAGCTTACCGATCGCTGCAGCTGTATTGTACACAGCCCATCTGTAAATAGCCCATCCAAACAACTACCTACCTCATCCCCATATTTGTTTTTCTGCTCTTTTGTGCACCAGTATTTCTACTTGCACATCATCATCTGCACATCTATCACTCAGGTGTTAATGCTAAATTGTAATTATTTCGCCACTATGGCCTATTTACTGCCTTACCTCCCTAATCCTACTACATTTGCACATACTGTATATAGATTTTTCTATTGTGTTATTGACTGTACGTTTGTTTATCCCATGTGTATCTCTGTGGTCTTTTTGTCGCACTGCTTTGCTTTATCTTGGCCAGGTCACAGTTGCAAATGAGAACTTGTTCTCAACTGGCCTACCTGGTTAAATAAAGGTGAAATAAAAAATAAATAAAAAGTAAGTTGTGTAAGTGCTGTGTTTGTTAAATGTCCTTCCCTAAAAGCATGCTTAAAGTCTGTTGTCAATTTGTTTCCTGTAAAATAGCATTGTGTCTGGTCAAATGCTATTTTTTTTTTTTTTACTAAGGCTTGGTATCAGGCTTATTGGTCAGCTATTTGAGCCAGTAAAGAGGGCTTTACTATTCTTAATCAAGTAGCTGAATGATTTTTGCTTCCCTCCAGGCCTGAGGGCACACACTTTCTAGTAGGCTTCAATTGAAGATATCATCACGGCTCAGGAGAAGACCCAGATGCAGACAGTTCCAAGTAACAAAAGTGTATTACAAAACAGGGGCCAGGCAAACGACAGGTCAATGGCAGGCAGAGATCAGAGCAGAGTCTGAAAGGTACAGAACGGCAGGCAGGCTCAGGGTCAGGGTCGGCAGATGTCAGTAAACCAGGGCAGTGTCACAAGGTACAGAACAGCAGGCAGGCTCAGTGAAGGCAGAATGGTCAAAACCGGGAAAACTAGAAAACAGGGACTAGAGAAAAAAACAGGAGTACGGGGAAACTGCTGGTACACATGGCAAGACAAACTGGCAACAGATAAACAGATAACACGGGTATAAATACACTGGGGATACTGGGAAGATGGGCGACACCTGGAGGGGGGTGGAGACAAGCTCAAAGACAGGTGAAACAGATAAGGGTGTGACAGATATGGAAAATAGGAGTGGCAATATCCTCCACTATCCTCAGTAATTTTCCATCCAAGTTGTCAGACCCGATAGCTTGTCATTGTTGATAGACAATTAAAAAAAATTCACCTCTTCCACACTCACTTTACGGAATTCAAAATTATAAGTAGCAGCTTGATGAAAGCCAGGTCTACAGCAGCTTCCCACAAGAATGGGCTTTAGGTGAGGAAGATGAACCTGTAGCCACATGACTTCAACAGTAGTCATCATGAGATCCTCTCTAATCTTTACAGC
Organism: Salmo salar; assembly: GCF_965601325.2. NCBI lineage: Eukaryota > Metazoa > Chordata > Actinopteri > Salmoniformes > Salmonidae > Salmo > Salmo salar. Next base: position 20,916,136 of record NC_138309.1, on the reverse strand, counting down.
CGGGGTTCTTAAACTTTTTCAGCCTGGGACCCAAATTAGAAATTCTGTGTTTTCCTGGGACCCAAGCTTATGAAAACATGATACTATACATACTGTACATATCTGTACATGTAATTGCCCTTATGCCTAAAACAATTGCAAATAACAATGAAATGAATTTCCCATATACTGCAAATAGAAATTCATGTTTATTTTTCCCCGTTAAAAACACTCTTACATATCTGTCTAGGTTGGAACTGTTGCTGTTAAACTACAGTAAATCATTCATTATTGAACTGGAATAAACTGATTGATCACATCACACAGTGGTATAACACACACACAGACTCAATTTTTGATAGTGCAACCCTAAGTAACAGTACAGTTGAAAGATTATCAGGCCTACTGTACATCTTACTGTAGAAAGTATTGTTGAAAAAAAGGTCTAGGTTGGAACTTTTGCTGTTAAAATACAATACATAATTTTTATTTTGAACTGGAATAAAAAGTATTTGATCACATCACACATATGTTGACCATAAAATAAACACACACGCACAGACACAGTCCTATTGAGAGGTGTGTGTGGCTGGTTGAAGTTTTCAACATGTCTATTCTGGGCTCAGTTTTTGACAGTGCAACCCTGAGGTCATGCTCAGCATTGAATCTGTTTCTGACCTTGTTTTTTTAACTTCTATGGGCTACGTGGGACACTAGCGGGACACAGCTAGTGAAATATCAGGGCGGCAAATTCAAAAACAACAAAATGTCATAATTCAACTTTCTCAAACATACAACTATTTTACACCATTTTAAACATACATTTCTCCTTGATGTAACCACATTGTCTGATTTCAAAAAGGCTTTACAACGAAAGCAAAACATTAGATTATGTTAGGAGAGTACATAGACAAAAATAATCACACAGCCATTTTCCAAGCAAGGACATGTGTCAATAAAACCCAAAACACAGCTAAATGAAGCACTAACCTTTGACGGTCTTCATCAGATGACACTCCTAGGACATTATGTTACACAATACATGTATGTTTTGTTCGATAAAGTTCATATTTATATCCAAAAACAGCATTTTACATTGGCGCGTGATGTTCAGAAAATCTATTCCCACCAAAACCCCCGGTGAATGTGCACATCAATTTACAAAAATACTCATCATAAACGTTGACAAAATATATAACAATTATTTAAAGAATTATAGACTACTCCTGGATGGAACTGCTTTGTCAGATTTTAAAATAGCTTTACGGAGAAAGCACATTTTTCAATATTCTGAGTATATAGCTCAGCCATCACAGAGAGCTATACAGACACCCGCCAAGTTCGGGGTCACCTAAACTCAGAATTAGTATTAGAAATATTCTCTTACCTTTGATGATCTTTGTCAGAATGCACTCCCAGGACTGCTACTTCCACAAGAAATGTTGTTTTTGTTCCAAATAATCCATATTTATGTACAAATACCTCCGTTTTGTTCATGCGTACAGATCACTTATCCAAAGGCATAACGCGCGAGTGCTGACCCAGAGACGAAAAGTCAAAATGTTCCATTACCGTACTTAAAAGCATGTCAAACGCTGTTTAAAAATCAATCTTCATGGTATTTTTAACGTAAAATTGCGATAATATTCCAACCGGACAATAGCATATTCATTCAAGAAGAAAAAGGAGGAACGGCGCGCTCGCGTGATGCGTATATCCAATCCCTTTGTTGCCAGGCAGACCAGTCAGTAACTGAGCTCCTATACTCTGCCCAGTGACAGGAGAATGCTCAAACCACTTTCTGAAGGCTGTTGACAGCCAATGGAAGCCTTAGGAAGTGCAACGTCACCCCACAGACACTGTAGTTTTGATAGAGAATCAAAAGAAGAACTACAATTCTCAGACTTTCCACTTCCTGCTTGGATTTTTCTCAGGTTTTTGCCTGCCATATGAGTTCTGTTATACTCACAGACACCATTCAAACAGTTTTAGAAACTTCAGAGTGTTTTCTATCCAAATCTACTAATAATATGCATATTCTAGTTTCTGGGCCAGAGTAGTAACCTGTTTTAATTGGGTACGTTTTTCATCCGGCCGTGAAAATACTGCCCCTTAGCCCAGACAGGTTAAGTACGCCAGAGTTGAGAACCCTGACTCGCCTAGGTATGTGGTTTCAAACTGGATCAGAACATCTACTGCTTTATCAGGCAGGGGACCGCTTCCTGCTGTAGATGAGCAACCCAGGACTGTGTTAGTGTTTGCCTCAAAAAGCATCTTGCTTCAATCAGTTTATTCCCGAAATAAAATTACTTGTATTTTAACAGCAACAGTTCCAACCTAGACTTGATTTCAACAATCATTTCTACAGTAAGATGTACAGTAGGCCTGATAATTTCATTGTCATCTGTACTGTTACTTATGGTTGCACTAAGTACAGTAGCTCACTAACTTGCTTTGGCTAACGTTAGCTAGCTATTAGCTGTGTACAAGGGGATTTTTTGGAAGAGAAACTCACATCTACTACTATGACCGATAGTACTCCATTATTTCTGCTTATCATCACCTGTTAGAAAATGAAAACAATGCTAGCTGACATACTTTTCCACTGTCGAAGCGCTGTATCCTGAAGCATTGTGCCCCGACAAAGAAAGTGGAGCCTTATGCGCCGTCAGCGATTGTAAATGGAGCTTCGTAATATTCTATGCCCTGAATAAAGGTGATGAACCCAACCACACACACGTGAACACTTAATTATCACCTTGCACCTTATTCCCATCATTCTCCTGATCCTTTAACCAGAGCTCATATGAGGCTGATGTTTCTGTAGTTATACAGTACCAGTCAAAAGTTGAAACACCTACACATTCCAAGGTTTGTCTTCATTTTTTACTATTTTAGAATAATAGTGAAGACATCAAAACTATGAAATAACACATATGGAATAATGTAGTAAGCCAAAAAGTTAAACAAATCAAAATATGTTATATTTGAGATTCTTCAATGTAGCCACTGTTACGTATGCCTCTTGGAGGAGGGAACGCAACACCCCGCTACATCTCAACTCCCCATGGAGTGAAAAAAGTATGTGATTGTTGGTGCAGGGAAGGACGACAGAGGCAGAGAAAAATACAGTTTACAGGGAATTTATTATTCCTAACACACGGTAATGTGGGGAGAAGGGGCTGGATGGAACAAAAGCAAAGAAAGCAAAAGTTAAGGAATCCCCTCTCCTACCTTACCTGCCTTCCCAATTCTAACCTAACCTTTAGCAAAACCTGGCACCCTAACCAAAATACAGGGGGTGGTCTGCCCAGGTCTTACCTAGTGTGCATAGACAGATTAAATACTACGGGTTATGCCTAAACACTCCCAAGGTGCGTTCCCCTTCCCCCCCTGGGAACAAATGAAACACAGAATAATTTACCAATACTTTAACTGTGAAATTTCAATAACCACAAACAATAAGTCCTATTGTCATACACATACCTCTGAAGGAGCGGCTACAAAATAATATCAAAAAAACTTTCACTGACCACCACAACAACCAACACAGGACATAAAAATATGTCCTGTGTTGGTGTGTTCCTCGGTCGAAGGAACAATTTATCACACTGGAGAAGGAGTTGGTAATTGGAGAAACAGCTGTATCCCCTGACGAGAGGGAGGGATCAGAGCGCCAATCAGCGATGGGGCCGACCAATCAGCTGCTTTAGGAATCCAGGAAGCCATTTCCTGAAATAGACCCACATACAAACCCACAACAACACAGAAACTGGGGAATGTAACCCCACCCTTTGCCTTGATGACAGCTTTGCACACTCTTGGCATTCTCTCAACCAGCTTCATGAGGTAGTCACCTGGAATGCATTTTAATTAACAGGTGTGCCTTATTAAAAGTTAATTTGTGGAATTTATTTCCATCTTAATGCATTTGAGACAATCAGTTATGTTGTGATAAGGTAGGGGTGTTATACAGAAGATAGCCATATTTGGTAAAAGACCAAGTACATATTATGGCAAAAACAGCTCAAATAAGCAAAGGGAAATGACAGTCCATCATTACCTTAAATCAAATTTATTGATATAGCCCTTCTTACATCAGCTGATATCTCAAAGTGCTGTACAGAAACCCAGATTAAAACCCATAACAGCAAGCAATGCAGGTGTAGAAGCACGGTGGCTAGGAAAAACTCCCTAGAAAGGCCAAAACCTAGGAAGAAACCAAGAGAGGAACCAGGCTATGAGGGGTGGCCAGTCCTCTTCTGGGTGTCCCGGGTGGAGATTATAACAGAACATGGCCAAGATGTTCAAATGTTCATAAATTACCAGCATGGTCAAATAATAGTAATCACAGTAGTTGTTGAGGGTGCAACAAGTCAGCACGTCAAGAGTAAATGTCAGTTGGCTTTTCATAGCCGATCATTGAGAGTATCTCTACCACTCCTGCTGTCTCTAGAAAGTTGAAAACAGCAGGTCTGGGACAGGTAGCAAGTCCGGTGAACAGGTCAGGGTTCCATAGCCACAGGCAGAACAGTTGAAACTGGAGCAGCAGCACGGCCAGGTGGACTGGGGACAGCAAGGAGTCATCATGCCAGGTAGTCCTGAGGCATGGTCCTAGAGCTCAGGTCCTCCGAGAGAGAGAAAGAAAAGAAAGAAAGAAAGAAAGAAAGAAAGAAAGAAAGAAAGAAAGAAAGAAAGAAAGAAAGAAAGAAAGAAAGAAAGAAAGAAAGAAAGAAAGAAAGAAAAAAAGAAAAAAAAGAAAGAAAGAAAGAATTAGAGAGAGCATACTTTCACACAGAACTTCACACAGAACACCGGATAAGACAGGAGAAATACTCCAGATACAACAGACTGACCCTAGCCCCCCGACACATAAACTACTGCAGCATGAATACTGGAGGCTGGGACAAGAGGGGTCAGGAGACACTGTGGCCCCATCCGACATGAAGGTCAGTCAATACGAAACATTTCAAGAACTTTGAACATTTCTTCAAGTGCAATCGCAAAAACCATCAATTGCTATGATGAAACTGGCTTTCATGAGGACCGTCACAGGAAAGGAGACCCAGAGTTACCTCTGCTGCAGAGGATACGTTTATTAGAGTTACTAGCCTCGCGCTGATCTTCAACACAGGGGCCCCTCAGGGGTGCATGCTCAGTTCCCTCCTGTTCACTCATGACTGCATGGCCAGTCATGACACCACCACCATCATTAAATTTGACGATGACACAACAGTGGTAGGCCTGATCACCACAAACGACAAGACAGCCTATAGGGAGAAGGTCAGAGACCTGGCTGTGTGGTGCCAGGACAACAACCTCTCCATCAACATGATCAAGACAAAGGAGATGATTGTGGACTACAGGAAAAAGAGGACCAAGCACACCCCCTTTCTCGTCAACGGGGCAGCAGTGGAGCAGGTTGAGAGCTTCAAGTTCCTTGGTGTCCAAATCACCAACAAACTAACATGGTCCAAGCACACCAAGACAATCGTAAAGAGGGCATGACAAAAGCTATTCCCCCACAGGATACTGAAAAGATTTGGCATGGGTCCTCAGATCCTCAAAAGGTTCTACAGCTGCACCATCGAGAGCATCCTGACTGGTTGCATCACTGCCTGGTATGGCAACTGCTCAGCCTCTGACCGCAAGGCACTACAGAGCGTAGTGCGAACGGCCCAGTACTTCACTGGGGCCAAGCTTCCTGCCATCCAGGACCTCTATACCAGGCGGTGTCAGAGGAAGGCCCTAAGAATTGTGAAAGACTCGAGCCACCCTAGTCATAGACTGTTCTCTCTGCTACGGCACGCCAAGTCTAGGTCCAAGAGCCTTTTAACCTGTTGGGTCTAGGGGGCAGCATTTGCACGTCTGGATAAAAAAAATGTACCCGATTTAATCTGGTTACTAATCCTACCCAGTAACTAGAATATGCATATACTTATTATATATGGATAGAAAACACTCTAAAGTTTCCAAAACTGTTTGAATGGTGTCTGTGAGTATAACAGAACTCATTTGGCAGGCAAAACCCTGAGACATTTTCTGACAGGAAGTGGATACCTGATGTGTTGTATTGACTTTAAACCTATCCCATTGAAAAACACAGGGGTTTAGGAATATTTTGGCACTTCCTATTGCTTCCACTAGATGTCACCAGCCTTTACAAAGTGTTTTGAGTCTTCTGGAGGGAGATCTGACCGAACAAGAGCCATGGAACGATGATGGCCCATTAGACACCTTGCGCGCGAGTTCATGTTGGGTACCCTCGTTCCAATACGTTATAAAAGAGTATGCATTCGTCCACCTTGAATATTATTCATGTTCTGGTTAAAAAAGGCCCTAATGATTTATGCTATACAACGTTTGACATGTTTGAACGAACGGAAATATATTTTTTCCCCTCGTTCATGACGAGAAGTCCGGCTGGCTTACATCATGTGCTAACGAGACGGAGATTTTTGGACATAAATGATGAGCTTTTTTGAACAAAACTACATTCGTTATGGACCTGTGATACCTGGAAGTGACATCTGATGAAGAGAATCAAAAGTAATGGATTATTTACATAGTATTTTCGATTTTAGATCTCCCCAACATGACGTCTAGTCTGTATCGCAACGCGTATTTTTCTGGGCGCAGTGCTCAGATTATTGCAAAGTGTGATTTCCCAGTAAGGTTATTTTTAAATCTGGCAAGTTGATTGCGTTCAAGAGATGTAAATCTATAATTCTTTAAATGACAATATAATATTTTACCAATGTTTTCTAATTTTAATTATTTAATTTGTTACGCTGACTTGACTGCCGGTTATTGGAGGGAAACAATTTCCTCAACATCAATGCCATAGTAAAACGCTGTTTTTGGATATAAATATGAACTTGATAGAACTAAAAATGCATGCATTGTCTAACATAATGTCCTAGGAGTGTCATCTGATGGAGATTGTAAAAGGTTAGTGCATCATTTTAGCTGGTTTTATGGTTTTGGTGACCCTGTCTTTGACTTGACAAAACATTACACACAACTCTTGTAAATGTACTGTCCTAACATACTCTAAATTTATGCTTTCGCCGTAAAACCTTTTTGAAATCGTAAAACGTGGTTAGATTAAGGAGATGTTTATCTTTCAAATGGTGTAAAATAGTTGTATTTTTGAAAAATTTGAATTTTGACATTTATTTGGATTCAAATTTGCCGCTCTTGAAATGCACCTGCTGTTGATGGAGTGCACCACGGGTGGCACGCTAGCGTCCCACCTAGCCCCAAGAGGTTAAACAGAGTCTACCCCCGAACCATAAGACTCCTGAACACCTAATCAAATGGCTACCCAGACTATTTGCATTGCCCCCCCTCTTTTACACCGCTGCTACTCTCTGTTGTTATCATCTATGCATAGTCTACTTTAATAACTCTACCTACATGTACATATTACCTCAACTAACCAGTGCCCCCACACATTGACTCTGTATCGGTACCCCCCTTTTTAGAGGTCGACCGATTAATCGGAATGGCCGATTAATTAGGGTATTTTTAGGGTATTTTTGAACGCCAATTTGGCCGATTCATTTTTTATTTTATTTTTTTAGACCTTTATTTAAAAAGGCAAGTCAGTTAAGAACACATTCTTATTTTCAATGATGGCCTAGGAACGGTGGGTTAACTGCCTTGTTCAGGGGCAGAACGACAGATTTTTACCTTGTCAGCTCGGGGATTCAATCTTGCAACCTTACGGTTAACTAGTCCACGCTCTAACCACCTGCTTTACATTGCACTCCACGAGGAGCCTGCTGTAACGGCCGTCGTATTGAGTAGACCAAGGTGCAGCGGGGAAATGTATACTCATCTTCTTATTTATTATGAAAGAAGGAAAAACCAAAAGAAATACGTATACAAAAACGAACGAACGACACTAAACAGTCCCGTCAGGTGCTACATACACTAAACAGGAAATAACTACCCACAATTCCCATTACCAAAACACCCCTATACATAGGACCTTCAATCAGAGAGAACGAGGAACAGCTGCCTCCAATTGAACGCCAAATCAATAAACTAAACATAGAACTAGAAAGACTAGACTAGAACATAGAAATATACTAGCATAGAACATTAACCAAAAACCCGGAACACTCTAAACATACACCCCTCTACAAAACACATAGCCCAACAAAACCCGAAACACTCTAAACAAAAACCCCCTGCCACGTCCTGACCAAAATAATATAACAAATAACCCCTTTACTGGTCAGGACGTGACAGTACCCCCACCCCAAAGGTGCAGACCCCGGATGCACCTCACACAACAAACACAAAAATAACCCCCCCAAAAATAAAAAATAATCCCAACTAAAGGGAGGGAAGGGAGGGTGGCCACCGTCACCGATGGTTCTTGTGCTACACCCCCCCCCCCCCTCCCCAACCCACCTACTATGGAGGTGGCTCAGCCTCCGGCCTTACTTCCCAACCTAACCTGTCCACCCCCGCTAAATATTTATTAATTGTTACCCTTCCCGAAGTCTCTGGGCTATGGCGCATCGCTGAAGACCTCGGGCTGATGTGCGTTGCTGGAGACCTCAGGCTGATGCATGTCGCTAGAAACTTCGGGATGGCTGAAGGGCAACTCTGGCTACGCCGATTCCGGACTGTAGGGCAACTCTGGCTGCGCCGATTCCAGACTGTAGGGCGACTCTCGCTGCGTCGATTCCGGACAGTAGGGCGACTCTCGCTGCGTCGATTACGGACTGTAGGGCAACTCTCGCTGTGTCGATTACGGACTGTAGGGTGACTCTCGCTGCGTCGATTACGGACTGTAGGGCAACTCTCTCAGCTCCGGATTGTGGGCTGTCTCTCTTGGCTCCGGACTGTGGGCCGTCTCTCTACGGGGCACTGTCGCCGGAAGCTCTGGACGGGGCACTGTCGCCGGAAGCTCTGGATGGGGCACTGTTGCCGGAAGCCCTGGACGGGGCACTGTTGCCGGAAGCTCTGGACAAGGCACTGTTGCCGGAAGCTCTGGACGAGGCACTGTCGTCGGAAGCTCTGGACGGGGACTGCGCACTGAAGGCCTGATGCGTGGGGCTGGCTTAGGATGTGTCAGACTAGGGACAAGCACCACAGGGCTAGTGCGAGGAGCAGGAGCAGGATGAGCTGGACTGGGCTGACGCACTGGAGGCCTGGTGCGTGGGGCTGGTAGTGGAGGTACCATACTGGAGATATGCACCCCAAGGCTAGTGCGAGGAGCGGGAACAGGACGTACTAGACTGGGCTGACGCACTGGAAGCCTGGTGCGTGGTGCTGGCTTTGGAGATGCCAGACTGGAGACACGCACCTCAGGGCTAGCACGAGGAGCAGGAACTGGATACACCGGACCATGGGTAAGCACTGGAGGTCTGGAGCACACCTCCTGCACAACTCATCCGGGCTGGATGGTAATAGCAGCCCTGCACGAGCGGAGTGCTGGCACAGGGCAAACTGGCCGTGTGCCCCCCCCAAAACATTTCTTGGGGGTGCCTCTCGTGCTTCCCAATCGGCGCGTATAACGCCTCATACCGGCGCCGCTCTGCCTTGGCTGCCTCTATCTCCTCCGGTGGGTGACGGTATTCACCAGCCTGGTGCCATGGTCCAGCCCTGTCCAGAATCTCCTCCCATGTCCACGATGCCCTCTCCAGCTCCTTACCCTGCTGCTTGGTCTAACTAACATAGAACATTAACCAAAACCCCGGAACACTCTGAACAAACACCCCTCTACAAAACACATAGCCCGACAAACCCCGAAACACTCTAAACAAATACCCCCTGCCACGTCCTGACCAAACTAATATAACAAATAACCCCTTTACTGGTCAGGACGTGACACCTGCCTGTTACGCGAATGCAGTAAGAAGTCAAGGTAAGTTGCTAATTAGCATTAAACTTATCTTATAAAAACAATCAATCAATCATAATCACTAGTTAACTACACATGGTTGATGATATTACTAGTTTATCTAGCTTGTCCTGCGTTGCATATAATCGCTTAGGTACACATTGCTCCAACCATAAACATCAATGCCTTTCTTAAAATCAATACACAAGTATATATTTTTAAACCTGCATATTTAGTTAATATTGCCTGCTAACATGAATTTCTTTTAACTAGGGAAAATGTGTCACTTCTCTTGCAAACAGAGTCAGGGTATATGCAGCAGTTTGGGCCGCCTGGCTCGTTGCGAACTGTGAAGACTATTTCTTCCTAACAAAGACAGCCGACTTCGCCAAACGGGGGATGATTTAACAAAAGCGCATTTGCGAAAAAAGCACAATCGTTGCACGACTGTAACTAACCATAAACATCAATGCCTTTCTTAAAATCAATACACAGAAGTATATATTTTTAAACCTGCATATTTAGCTAAAAGAAATCCAGGTTAGCAGGCAATATTAACCAGGTGAAATTGTGTCATTTTGCGTTCATTGCACGCAGAGTCAGGGTATATGCAACAGTTTCGGCCGCCTGGCTCGTTGCAAACTAATTTGCCAGAATTTTACATAATTATGACATAATCAAATCAAAATCAAATCAAATTTATTTTTATATAGCCCTTCGTACATCAGCTGATATTCTCAAAGTGCTGTACAGAAACCCAGCCTAAAACCCCAAACAGCAAGCAAAGCATGTGAAAGAAGCACGGTGGCTAGGAAAAACTCCCTAGGAAAAACTCCCTAGAAAGGCCAAAAACCTAGGAAGAAACCTAGAGAGGAACCAGGCTATGAGGGGTGGCCAGTCCTCTTCTGGCTGTGCAGGGTGGATATTATAACAGAACATAGTCAAGATGTTAAAATGTTAAAATGTTCATAAATGACCAGCATGGTCAAATAATAATAATCATAGTAGTTGTCGAGGGTGCAACAAGCACGTCCGGTGAACAGGTCAGGGTTCCATAGCCGCAGGCAGAACAGTTGAAACTGGAGCAGCAGCACGGCCAGGTGGACTGGGGACAGCAAGGAGTCATCATACCAGGTAGTCCTGAGGCATGGTCCTAGGGCTCAGGTCCTCCGAGAGAAAGACAGAAAGAGAGAAAGAGAGAATTAGAGAGAGCATATTTAAATACACACAGGACACCGGATAAGACAAGAGAAATACTCCAGATGTAACAGACTGACCCTAGCCCCCCGACACATAAACTACTGCAGCATAAATACTGGAGGCTGAGACAGGAGGGATCAGAAGACACTGTGGCCCCATCCGATGATACCCCCGGACAGGGCCAAACAGGCAGGATATTACCCCACCCACTTTGCCAAAGCACAGCCCCCACACCACTAGAGGGATGTCTCCAACCACCAACTTACCGTCCTAAGACAAGGCCGAGTATAGCCCACAACGATCTCCGCCATGGCACAACCCAAGGGGGGGGCGCCAACCCAGACAGGAAGACCACGTCAGTGACTCAACCCACTCAAGTGACGCACCCCTCCCATGGACGGCATGGAAGAACACCAGTAGGCCAGTGACTCAGCCCCTGTAAAAGGGTTAGAGGCAGAGAATCCCAGTGGAAAGAGGGGAACCGGCAAGGCAGAGACAGCAAGGGCGGTTCGTTGCTCCAGCCTTTCCGTTCACCTTCACACTCCTGGGCCAGACTATACTTAATCATAGGACCTACTGAAGAGATAAGTCTTCAGTAAAGACTTAAAGGTTGAGACTGAGTCTGCGTCTCTCACATTGGTAGGCAGACCATTCCATAAAAATGGAGCTCTATAGGAGAAAGCCCTACCTCCAGCCGTTTGCTTAGAAATTCTAGGGACAATTAGGAGGCCTGCGTCTTGTGACCGTAGCGTACGTGTAGGTATGTACGGCAGGACCAAATCGGAAAGATAGGTAGGATAACATTGAAGGTTGTGCAATGTAAAAGGAATATTTAGACTTGGGGATGCCACCCGTTAGATAAAATACTGAACGGTTCCGTATTTCACTGACAGGAAAAACATTTTGTTTTCGAGATGATAGTTTCTGGATTCGACCATATTAATGACCTAAGGCTCGTATTTCTGTGTGTTATTCTGTTATAATAAAGTCTATGATTTGATAGAGCAGTCTGACTGAAGGCAGCAACAGGCTCGTAAGCGTTCATTCAAACAGCACTTTCGTGCATTTGCCAGCAGCCCTTCGCAATGCATTGCGCTATTTATGGCTTCAAGCCTGTCAACTCCCAAGATTAGGCTGGTGTAACCGATGTGAAATGGCTAGCTAGTTAGCCAGGTGCACGCTAATAGCGTTTAAAACGTCACTCGCTCTGAGACTTGGAGTAGTTTTTCCCCTTGCTCTACATGGGTAACGCTGCTTCGAGGGTGGCTGTTGTCAATGTGTTCCTGGTTCGAGCCCAGGTAGGAGCGAGGAGAGGGACGGAAGCTATACTGTTACACTGGCAATACTAAAGTGCCTATAAGAACATCCAATATTCAAAGGTATATGAAATACAAATCGTATAGAGAGAAATAGTCCTATAATTCCTATAATAACTACAACCTAAAACTTCTTACCTGGGAATATTGAAGACTCATGTTAAAAGGAACCACCAGCTTTCATATGTTCTCATGTTCTGAGCAAGGAACTTAAACGTTAGCTTTTTTACATGGCACATATTGCACTTTTACTTTCTTCTCCAACACTTTGTTTTTGCATTATTTAAACCAAATGGAACATGTTAAATTGATTTTATTGATGTATTATATGAAGTTAAAATAAGTGTTCATTCAGTATTGTTGTAATTGTCATTATTACAAATAAATAAATACAAAAACCCTTCAATAATCGGTATCGGCGTTGAAAAAGCATATCGGTCGACCTCTACCCCTTTTATTCTTATTTTTTTAAACTGCATTGTTGGTTAGGGGCTCGTAAGTAAGCATTTCACAGTAAGGCCTACACCTGCTGTATTCGGCGCATGTGATTAATACAATTTTCTTTTATTTGAAATAAATGCGTCACAGAGTTCAAGTAACAGACACATCTCAAAATCAACTGTTCAGAGGAGACATGCCTTAATCAGGCCTTATTTGTCGAATTTCTGCAAAGAATCCACTACTAAAGGACACCAATAAGAAGAGACTTGCTTGGGCCAAGAAACACGAGCAATAGATATTAGACTGGTGGAAATATGTCCTTTGGTTAGATGAGTCCAACTTTGAGATTTTTGGTTCCAACCGCCATGTCTTTTTGAGACGCCAAGTAGGTGAACGGATGATCTCTGCATGTGTGGGTCCCACCGTGAAGCATGGAGGAGGTGTGATGGTGTGGGGGTGCTTGGCTGGTGACATAGTCTGTGATTTATTTAGAATTCAAGGCACACTTAACCAGCATGGTTACACAGAATTCTGCAGCGATACGCCATCCCATCTGGTTTGCACTTAGTGGAACTATCATTTGTTTTTCAAAATGACAATGACCCAACACACCTCCAGGCTGTGTAAGGGCTATTTGACCAAGAAGGAGAGTGATGGAGTGATGCATCAGATGACCTGGCATCCACATTCACCCAACCCCAATGAAATTGAGATGCTTTGGGATGATTTTGACCGCAGAGTGAAGGAAAAGCAGCCAACAAGTGCTCAGCATATGTGGGAACTCCTTCAGGACTGTTGGAAAAGCATTCCATTTGAAGCTGGTTGAGAGAATGCCAAGAGTGTCACGTCCTGACCAGTATAAGGGTTATTTGTTATTGTAGTTTGGTCAGGACGTGGCAGAGGGTATTTGTTTTATGTGGTTCTGGGTGGTGTTTTTGTAGAAGGGTATTTGATTTATGTATTCCGGGGTTTTTGGGCACTGTTCCTTGTTAATGTATTTCTATGTTTAGTCTAGTTAGTTGTATGTCTTGTTTAGGTTAATGGGGGGTTGGACTCTCAATTGGAGGCAGGTGCTTTCTCGTTGCCTCTGATTGAGAGTCCTATATATGGGTATGTGTTTGGTTTAGTGTTTGTGGGAGATTGTTTCTTGTTTTGCCTGTGTGAGCCTTACAAGTCTGTTCGTTTGTTTATTATTTTGGTGTTCACTTTATTTTATAAATAAACCAAGATGAGCATCCACATTCCTGCTGGGTTTTGGTCCTCCATTCCAGACGACAACCGTGACAAAGAGTATGCAAAGTTGTCATCAAGGCAAAGGGTGGCTATGTTGAAGAATCTCAAATATAAAATATGTTTTGATTTGTTTGACACTTTTTTGGTTACTACATGATTCGACATGTGTTATTTCATAGGTTTGATGTCTTCACTATTATTCTACAATGCAGAAAATATGAAAAATTAAGAAAAACCCTTGAATGAGTAGGTGTGTACAAACTTTTGACTGGTACTGTAGTTTAGCCAAAACATTTGATTGTGACTCTAAAGACAGAGGTTAGTGTCCTCTTATCTTTCACAAGAAGTCTCTTCTGTGAAATACCGTTTCCTCAATCAGATCCCTCATCTCCTTATTTTCTATAATTATGTTCCTATTTATCCTTTGAGAAGCCTTTGCTGCCAAACGGGAGGTCGCATCAATTGAACTGACTTCAACAAACAGAGTGACTGCATGGGTGCACTCTATTGATAATTTAAGTCAGGATAAACTTGCTGAAGGCAATAATTATAATTTGGGCAACTGATGTTGTTCATAACCACTTTGCAGGTGTTCTGAAATAACTCCTGTGGGCGTTTGCTGTGGGCGTTTGGTCAGGACGTGTCATTTTAATTTGTTCGTTTTGAGAGACTCATTACTTAGCGCTTCCCTGCACAAAAACATTCTGGGCACTCCTTGTTTTTTCTCCAAGTTTGCAAGAAACCAAGAGAGAGAAACGCATCGCTGTATTTGCGATGTGTGAGCTCAGCCAGAACTTGTGGCTAGCTTGAGTCCATTTGATGACAGCGGTGAGTGATGGCGATTGAGAATGACAAGTCAGTGGCTGACAGCGCAGCATCTTCTAGTGAACGACAGTGCTGCAGTGTGTGGGTGCTGCAGTGTGTGGGTCGCGGAGTGATCTTCAATAAAACTGCAGAACAAAGATCTGGTAAACCCCGAAGCACATGGGCATCTCCCTCCCACTCTCGCAGCTGCCAAACTGAGCAGAGACACCGCTGCTAGCAGAGATCGCAGTTGCACTTGGCCACATCAGTTCCAGTAATGAATGAAATAATTATACCTATACTCTGACACGTCACGACCCCAACCATTAACAGGTCCGCGACCCACTTTTAAGAAAGGCTGCTTTACAGGAATGTGGTTCTGAATATAAACAGCAACACCTCCAACACCGGCATTTCTGTATATATTTTTTGTTTTATCCATGGTTTTTCTGCCAAATTTTGTGATATCAAATTGGTAGTTACAGTCTTTTCCCATCACTGCAACTCCCATATGGACTCAGGAGAGGCGAAGAGCCATGCTTCCTCCGACATACTGCTCACTTAACCCAGACATGTCGGCCGGCCAAACCCTCCCCTAACCTAGACGAAGCTGGGCCAATCACCTCATGGGTCTCCCGGATCACGGCCAGGTCGAACCTGGATCTGTAGTAACACCTCTAGCACTGCAATGCAGTGCCTTAGACCACTGCACCACCCGGGAGTCCCACATTTCTGTCTTTTCTGTAAATGTTGTAAACTTGTATTGCTACCACTGTATCATCAAATGTATTGTGAGTGAGTTTCAAAAACAGTGTGAATGTTATATGTTACTATCAAGTTATTAATTTCATGAACCTTGTTTCTTAAGCTACATATCTTAAAACCTCTTGGGGCTAGGGGGCAGTATTTTCACGGCCGGATGAAAAACGTACCCAAATTAAACTGGTTACTACTCTTGCCCAGGAAATAGAATATGCATATTATTAGTAGATTTGGAAAGAAAACACAGAAGTTTCTAAAACTGTTTTAATGGTGTCTGAGTTTAACCTCTCTAGGCTAGGCGGGACGAATTCGTCCCACCTACGTAACAGCCACGGCTATCCTGTGGCGCGATTTTCAAAACCTTAAAAATCCTATTACTTCAATTTCTCAAACATATGACTATTTTACAGCCATTTAAAGATAAGACTCTCGTTAATCTAACCACACTGTCCGATTTCAAAAAGGCTTTACAACGAAAGCAAAACATTAGATTATGTCAGCCCAGGAAATAATCAGACACCCATTTTTCAAGCCAGCATATAATGTCACCAAAACCCAGAAGACAGCTAAATGCAGCACTCACCTTTGATGATCTTCATCAGATGACAACCCTAGGACATTATGTTATACAATACATGCATGTTTTGTTCAATCAAGTTCATATTTATATCAAAAACCAGCTTTTTACATTAGCATGTGACGTTCAGAACTAGCATACCCCCCGCAAACTTCCGGGGAATTCGCTAACATTTTACTAAATTACTCACGATAAACGTTCACAAAAAGCATAACAATTATTTTAAGAATTATAGATACAGACCTCCTCTATGCACTCGATATGTCCGATTTTAAAATAGCTTTTTGGTGAAAGCACATTTTGCAATATTCTAAGTACATAGCCCAGGCATCACGGGCTCGCTATTTAGACACCCGGCAAGTTTAGCACTCACCATAATCATATTTACTATTATAAAAATGTCATTACCTTTTGTTGTCTTCGTCAGAATACACACCCAGGACTGCTACTTCAATAACAAATGTTGGTTTGGTCCAAAATAATCCATCGTTATATCCGAATAGCGGCGTTTTGTTCGTGCGTTCCAGACACTATCCGAAATAGTAAAGAAGTGTCACGCGCTTGGCGCAATTCCTGACAATAAAATTCTAAGTATTCCATTACCGTACGTCGAAGCATGTCAACCGCTGTTTAAAATCAATTTTTACAACATTTTTCTCGTAGAAAAGCGATAATATTCCGACAGGGAATCTCCTTTTCGGCAAACAGAGGAAAAAATCCCAAAGGCGGGGGCGGTCGGGGTCACGCGCATAAGCTAGTGTCTCTTGATGGGCCACTTGAGAAAGGCGATAATGTGTTTCAGCCTGGGGCTGGAATGACGACATTCTGTTTTTTCCCGGGCTCTGAGAGCCTATGGAAGACGTGGGAAGTGTCACGTTAGAGCAGAGATCCTTAGTAAATGATAGAGATGGAAAAGAAGTTCAACAAATGGTCAGACAGGCCACTTCCTGTAAAGGAATCTCTCAGGTTTTGACCTGCCATTTGAGTTCTGTTATACTCACAGACACCATTCAAACAGTTTTAGAAAATTTAGGGTGTTTTCTATCCATATGTAATAAGTATATGCATATTCTAGTTACTGAGTAGGAGTGGTAACCAGATTAAATCGGGTATGTTTTTTATCCAGCCGTGTCAATGCTGCCCCCTAGCCCTAACAGGATAACAGAACTCATATGGCAGGCAAAAACCTAAGAAAGTTTCAACCAGGAAGTGTAAGGTCTGAGAATTGTAGTTCTACTTTTGAATCCCTAGAGAAACTACAAATACTTAGGGGTCACGTTGCACTTTCTAAGGCTTCCATTGGCTGTCAAATGCCCTCCGAAAGTTGTTTCATACGTATCAAGTAACCGGGCAGAATATAGGAACTCAGTTACTGAGTGGACTGCTGGCGGACAAAGGGATTGGAAATGCGCGGTCACGCGAGTGCGCCTTTCCTTATTTTTCTTCTGAAATGAATAAGCTATTGTCCGGTTGGAATATTATCGCATTTCTACGAGAAAAATACCATAAAGATTGATTTTAAACAGCGTTTGACATGCTTATAAGTACAGTAATGGAACATTTGACTTTTCGTCTCTGGTTCCGCGCTCGCGCGTTATTCCTTTGGATAAGTGATCTGTACGCACGAACAAAACGTAGGTATTTGTACATAAATATGGATTATTTGGAACAAAAACAACATTTCTTGTGGAAGTAGCAGTCCTGGGAGTGCATTCTAACGAAGATCAGCAAAGGTAATACAATATTTCTAATACTAATTCTGAGTTTAGGTTGCCCCCGAACTTGGCGGGTGTCTGAATAGCTAGCCGTGATGGCTGAGCTATGTACTCAGAATATTGAAAAATGTGCTTTCGCCGAAAAGCTATTTTAAAATCTGACACAGCGATTGCATAAAGGACTACTGTATCTATAAATCTAAAAATAATTGTTAGGTATTTTGTCAACGTTTATGATGAGTATTTCTGTAATATTTGTGCTCATTCACCGGAAGTTCTGGAGGCTAAACATTTTCTGAACGTCACGCGCCAATCTAAAATGCTGTTTTTGGATATAAATATGAACTTTATCGAACAAAACATACATGTATTGTCTAACATGATGTCCTAGGAGTGTCATCTGATGAAGATCGTCAAAGGTTAGTGCTTCATTTAGCTGTGTTTTCGGTTTTTGTGACATATCTCCTTACTTGGAAAATGTCTGTGTGGTTATTTTTGTCTATGTACGCTCCTAACATAATCTAATGTTTTTCTTTCGCTGTAAAGCCTTTTTGAAATCGGACAATGTGGTTACATTAAGAAGTGTATCTTTAAAATGATGTAAAATAGTCGTATGTTTGAGAAATTGAAATTATTAGATTTTTGCTGTTTTGAATATCGCGCCATGCTATCTTGTCAAACAATCCCGTTAACGGGATCCTATCTCGAAGGGGTCCCCAAGAGGTTAACGTGGGCTATTTTTAGCACTTTTCTGGGATGCTTGCTTGTTTTACTTGCTTTACTGGGAAGCTTAGCAGAAGTAGATATTCTCATGTTATTTACGTTAGTGCAGGGTGAGCTGCACACAGTGGACTCCCTACTAGGACGCACAACCTCATTTCTAACTGCATAAATCAGGTTCATAGACAGATGATTGTTGCATTCAATACCTGTAGGATCAGCAGAGGCATTCGGTACAGTTGAAGGACATACATTAGGTTACTTACAGTACATTGCTTACCAATGCCCCTGGTGTAATGTACATTTGCTGAAGCATTATGATGACTCAGCGACACAATGGTAGGGATTAAATGTGCTGGGCTTGGGTCATAGGTAAGTCATAGTCTGAATGCAGCTTTACAATGCTGTGAAAGGATCCAGGACCCAAATGATTTGACTGGATCCCATCCTCCTTATAAAACGTGTTTGTTTCCAAAAGATATCGAAATTGTCAACAAAAGTTACACCCATTGAGCTACAATAATCACATAGCCAGTTGTGAAAAGGAAGAATCCTGCTAAAGCGTTCAATGCTACGAATCAGTGAGGTCACAGGGCCAGATATAATGGGTATTTTATTAGTGCCTAGCAGAGAGTCAGCTCTTTGAAATCCAGTTTCAACTGTTCAGAGCTGTCCTTCATAATGTCATTTAAACCCACATGGACTACGATAGAATCGATGTCCGAGTCCTGACATAGTACATTAGGTAGCAGCTTAGTAATGTCATTTCCTCGAGCTCCGGGATAGAACATTGTTTTTGCACCAGGAACAGTCGCATTTCATACCATGGAGCTGCCCAAAATCACGGCTGGCGAGAGGGATGAGGAAATCCGCCCACTCCCAGGCTTGGAGAAGGCCTGCTCGATCCAGAGCAGGGATGGAAGTTGCCGACGTCAACTTTGAAACCAACTTGAATAAATTCCTGAGTGTAGTTGTAGTTTTGACTTACATTGGCTTAAAAAAAATCTATGTCAAGACTTGAAAATGGCTGTCCAGCAATGATTAACAACCAACTTGACAGAGCTTAAATGTTTTTTTTTTAAAAGGACAAATACGGTACAATCCAAATGTGTAATGCTCTTAGAGACCTATCCAGAAAGGCACTGCCAAAGGTGATTCTAACATGTATTATCATGTATTATGTATTATTATTATGGGGGTTGAATACTTCTCTAATCGAGATATATTAGTATTTCATTTTCCATAAATAAAAAAAGAGTATTTTGTGTAGATCCATTTTATGCCCACTTTGTAACACAACAAAATGTGGAAAAAGGTTAGTGAATACTTTCTGAAGGCACTGTATGCTTATGCAATGCGTGCAGAACTTAAGATGAAGTGACAATGAGTAACAATGAATATTTATAACCAGATAAATATTGCTGATCATTAATTATAATTGGAAGCCACTACCAGTAGCCTATATGGAGAAAAAAACATCACGGCAAATGCTAAATGCTACCACAATCTCTGCGATGGAAGGGATATGCTGTAGCCTGGGATCAGAGGTCTTCACCTTCACAAGCCACGACCCTCTAGCACACTTGGGGTAGGGCAACAGGAGGCTGACGAGGTTGATGTCTTTCCCTTGAAGGATCGTGGTTCTCTGCGGGGGGAATCATTGGCTGCCGGGGACATGTACCGCCTACTTTCATTGGAAGATGCCGGACTAGCCGAGGCCAGGGTATAGGCTCCATGTGCACTCCTGGGAAGGACATCTCGCACTGCCTGCAGGAGCACCCGCTACTACCCCCGTCAGTGCAGAGGCTGGAAATTATACCGGAAGCAGAGTTCCCTTCGAACACTTGGAGCCATGCATCAACAGAGGATAGTCGCCAGCACCGGGTTGTTTGTTACGACAACAAGAGGGACCCGAGTGGAGACGTTGGAGGAAGCCGCAGCGGTGGCGTTGCAGCGGAGGAAGAAGGACCAGCCTGATCAGAGACAGCCATAGGCTCGCATCTTGGAGTTTTCCCCTTTGCTGTCAAAGCTGTTTTCTGAAGCCTTTTCCTCCCTCTGGGATGCCATCGTCTGGGAGTTACATAGATGAGCCAAGCACATTCTAGGCCTACCGAGTGGTGCAGCGGTCTTAGGCACTACATTGCAGTGCTAGAGGCGTCACTACAGACCCTGGTTCGTTCCCAGGCTGTGTCACAACCGGCCGTGATTGGGAGTCCCATAGGGCACAATTGGCCTAGCATCGTCCGGGTTAGTGAAGGGTTTGGCTGGGGGGTAGGCCGTCATTGTAAATAAGAATTTGTTCTTAACTGACTTAAGCTAGTTAAATAAAAAAATAATAAACATTAATAGTAGCCAGTTAGAGGAACTCATGGCTGGATATGCCTGGAACAACTGTGATGCCCTTTTCGGCCACGATTCCCAGAGGTTGAGTGCTTACCTAATGGCAATTCTCTCACTTCTTCTCTGGGAAATCCTAGTTGAGGACGAATCACCTGGATCACCTGGGAGTGGGTGTAGATCGATTGCTGAAACATGGAACA
This sequence comes from Salmo salar, assembly GCF_965601325.2. Lineage (NCBI taxonomy): Eukaryota > Metazoa > Chordata > Actinopteri > Salmoniformes > Salmonidae > Salmo > Salmo salar. Next base: position 20,894,987 of record NC_138309.1, on the reverse strand, counting down.
TATCACCTCCCACAGGGGATATTTTGGTGTCTGACATAACAAAGCAACACAGAAGGCGATGACCGTCGTTGGAAAACTATTGCTGAAAAACGGCAAGTGAGAGAACAAGGATAAGTTGACATAATACATCCCAAGATTTACGCCCATTGGTTGAGAGAGAGGAAGGAGATAATTGCAAGAATGAGCCCGTAGTCTAAACAGCAGGTGTGAGAAATTGGCATTATTTTGAGGTAAATAGGATAATGACATTCCGCACATGGTTAATAGGAAAGAGGAGAATAAACAAGACGCTATACTGATGATATGTTTGTATTCACTCCCACTATGCCCGTAGAGATGGAAACAAAGTGAATTATGTTATGCTTACTGGATGAAGTTAAACAAGCATTCAGACCAACCTTCCTGATTGACCTTTTGTAAAATACACTGAACAAAAATACAAATGCAACATGTAAAGTGTTAGTGCCAGAAATCCCAGAAATTGTACATATGCACAAAAAGCGTATTTCTCTCAAATGTTGTGCACAAATTTGTTTATATCCCTGTTATTGAGCCTTTCTCTTTTGCCAAGATAATCCATCCACCTGACAGGTGTGGAATATAAAGTAGCTGATTAAACGGCATGATCATTACACAGGTGCACCTTGTGCTTTGGAAAATAAAAGGCCTCTCTAAAATGTGCAGTTTTGTCACACAACACAATGTCACAGATGCTACGGACAATGAACACAATTGTATTTTATCGATGGCAATTTGAATGCACAGAGATATCATGAAGAGATCCTGAGGCCCATTGTCGTGCCACTTATCCACCGCCATCAGCTCATGTTTCAGCATGATAATGCCCCTTGTGGCAAGGATCTGTACACCATTGAGCATGTTTGGGATGCTCTGGATCGACGTGTACAACAACATGTTCCAGTTCCTGCCAATATCGAGCAAAATGAAAATGAAACAAAAGCAACAATCTGATGGTTTCACAGTCTGCAGTTATAGCGCAATACATTTTTTTCCTCAGAACCAAAAAATATTATTTGACCTCTAAATACAACATTTTACCTGTGCTAACAGATGAAATTAGCCTCAATAATTGGGAGCAGGAGAATGGGACCTGACAGCTGGTTTAAAAGAAGTATCATTAGTTTCCTGTGTTACGTCAGAAAGATTTGCTCACGGGCCGATAACGACATACACGCTGACAGAAAAGCAATATAGCCAAAGCAGATGACACAGAGTTATGGCTTCCACATAGGATGAATTAATTAACATGATCTCGTTGTCATCTCATGGCGGACATATGGGCGAGTGAACAGGGGGAGGGAGAACCGCATTATGATCTGCCCAGATCGCTAACTCAGTGACAGAGCACCCTTTAAATGTCTCAAAACTCATTAGAGGAATGGACTCCTTTGTCCAATGTTAACTAGCCTACATACCGGATTGAGGCCTTGGGTTAGTCAGGATTGGGGTGTTGGCTGAGGCACTCTAAAAATGAACGAGCATGTGAAATCATGTGTTTTTTGGAACACTTCACGTGACGATATTTCACATGATCACATACCCTTTCACATGTGGATTCAAATTTTCACGTGAACATTTTTCACATGAGATTTCATAGGTGATGCCCTGCAAACAAAAATGTGTCTTTAAGATGCACACAAACACTGCTCTTAACTCACATATTTGACATGCAGTACATGATTACATTGTTTGTTTTTAGAGTAATCATTAGTTCCTCACCTGAGACTTGAACTCAGAACCTATTAATTCACAGCATTTGGATCCTCCTGCCACATCAACAATCAGTCAGTGACTGAGTTCCTACACTTTGTACTTCAGTAAAGTCAGTCTCAGCTTTGTTAAAAATAAAATAAAGAAAAACTATTACATAAAATCAGCAAAAAAAGAAACGTCCTCTCACTGTCAACTGCATTTATTTTCAGCAAACTTAACATGTGTAAATATTTGTATGAACAAAACAAGATTCAACAGCTGAGATATAAACTGAACAAGTTCCACAGACATGTGACTAACAGAAATTGAATAATGTGTCCTTGAACAAAGGGGGGGGTCAAAATCAAAAGTAACAGTCAGTATCTGATGTGGCAACCAGTACTTCAGTGCATCTCCTCATGGACTGCACCAGATTTGCCAGTTCTTGCTGAGAGATGTTACCCCACTCTTCCACCAAGGCACCTGCAAGTTCCCAGACATTTCTGGGGGGAATGGCCCTAGCCCTCACCCTCCGATCCAACAGGTCCCAGACGTGCTCAATGGGATTGAGATCCGGGCTCTTCGCTGGCCATGGAAGAACACTGGCATTCCTGTCTTGCAGGAAATCACGCACAGAACAAGCAGTATGGCTGGTGGAATTGTCATGCTGGAGGGTTATGTCAGGATGAGCCTGCAGGAAGGGTACCCCATGAGGGAGGAGGATGTCTTCCCTGTAACGCACAGCATTGAGATTGCCTGCAATGACAACAAGCTCAGTCCGATGATGCTGTGACACACCGCCCCAGACCATGGCGGACCCTCCACCTCTGAATCGAGAGTACAGGCCTCGGTGTAAGGCTCATTCCTTCGACGATAAACGCGAATCCGACCATCACCCCTTGTGAGACAAAGCCTGTAAGGAGCACTCGTCTGTAAGGAGCACTTTTTTGCCAATCCTGTCTGGTCAAACACAGTGTGTTTGTGCCCATAGGCGACGTTGTTGTCGGTGATGTCTGGTGAGGACCTGCCTTACAACAGGCCTTCAGGCCCTCAGTCCAGCCTCTCTCAGCCTATTGCGGACAGCCTGAGCACTGATGGAGGGATTGTGCGTTCCTGGTGTAACTCAGGCAGTTGTTGTTGCCATCCTGTACCTGTCCCGCAGGTGTGATGTTCGGATGTACCGATCTTGTGCAGGTGTTGTTACACGTGGTCTGCCACTGCGAGGACGATCAGCTGTCCATCCTGTCTCCCTGTAGCACTGTCTTAGGCGTCTCACAGTACAGACATTGCAATTTATTGCCCTGGCCACATCTGCTGTCCTCATGCCTCCTTGAAGCATGCCTAAGGCACGTTCACGCACATGAGCAGTGACCTTGGGCATCTTTCTTTTGGTGTTTTTCAGAGTCAGTACAAAGGCCTCTTTAGTGTCCTAAGTTTTTGTAACTGTGACCTTAATTGCCTACCATCTGTAAGCTGTTAGTGTCTTAACGACCGTTCCACAGGTGCATGTTCATTATTTGTTTATGGTGCATTGAACAAGCATGGGAAACAGTGTTTAAACCTTTTACAAATGATCTTTGAAAGACAGGGTCCTGAAAAAGGGCTGTTTATATAACATAACTTTCAACATATGCTATTAACTTTGTCTCAGTCTGACATTCTTAGGTCTTCTGAGGGTAATTCCATTGTTCATTAGCATTGAGCACTAGCATGCATTTCCACATGTTTGACTATATCAACTGTTTCATAATGTATTAAACAACGGATGTTTTTCCTCTGTCTCTATGGGATCCCTGCTTTGGATGGTGGAAAATCAGGGTGCATCCCAATTGGCTCCCTATAGAGTGCACTAAATTTGACCAGAGCCCGATGGACCCTGGTTAAATGTAGTGCACTATAAAGGGAATAGGGTGTCATTTGGGGGGGGGGGGGGGGGGGGGGGGGCACATTCCCGCAGCACAGAGAACCAGACTGAGAAAGACAGTGTGTAATTGTGTCTTACCTCAGAGGGCAAACTGTTTATCCTTCTGAGTGAATTTTGCATGACTCCCATCGGTATAAGCCCTCGAGGGATTTCCCTGTAATCTTTCTGTAAGAAAATAAACTAAATTGCTTGTTTTGCTGCCTTACAATAAATACCAGTAAACAAACTCTAAAAGCATGTTCCTGATCTGATTACTTTTGAAAGAACACATGGTACCACAATTCAAATCATTGGATCTTTTTTGTCTCTGAATTGCAATTCTTGTGCAGCGTAAAAACAGCATGCTAGCGCATTAGCGCAAGTATAAATCTACATCTTACTTATTCCTCCTTGCTCATAGGGGACTGACAGACAAGCTTTTGACTAGTTTGCATGTTATATATTGACTTCATTATCTAGTTAGCTAGCTGGCTAACTTGTATAGCTCTTGCTTCTCATCATGTCAATTTAGCATCATCTTCAATCTGTACAACTGCCTTTGTCAGATCAATTAATATTCCAAATGGAACCCTATTTCCCATAAAATGCAAACATTTTTACTAGGGCCCACGGGGCTTTGGTCAAAAGTAGTGCACTAGGGAAGAGGGTGACATTTGGGACGTAGTCTTATATGCTTCAGCAATCGGTCAAATAAGGTAACCCATTGCCTTAGAAGTATGATGTAAGAATGTAATTCAAGGTTTTAATAGCTTCCAGTAAGAGAAAGTAGGGAGCTAAAGGAAGAGGGCTGCATTTAAAGTGGACCGCTGATGGGCTAACAGATTAGCTAACATACTTTCATCTATTTTACTTCCCCAACGAACGGGTGGTGTCCTCGCTCACTGCTTCACCCAAAACCTATTTTGCACTGAAAGGTACAATTACATAGCAAGGTCTGGAACGTTTCACTACTGAGTTAAGTAGACAGAAAATATCACCCACCAGAAAGTTCAATTTCACTATTATAGTGCTCATGACTGAGAAACTCTCTTCTATGGTTGTGTCCCAAATAGCACCCTATTCCGTCCATAGGTCTCTGGTCAAAAGTAGTGCACTATGGGCCCTTGTCAAAAGTAATGCACTATATAGGGAATAGGGTGCCATTTGGGACTTGTCCTATCTACATGGGTCACATTGTCTCATTAATTGCTTATGAGTTATCACTCTACACGTGAAACAGCTGGGGGAATATAGTGATTTGGTGAAACAATACCCTAAAGAAATCGCCCTTTCCCTGACCTTCACAGCATTGTGTTGGAGACAATTACTGTGTGTTTGGAACCAGTTGTGCCTAAAACCATTTAATTTGAGAAATAGAGAGAGAGGTTCGTCCCCATAGGGGAACCCATTTTGGTGCTGGGGAGAATCCTTTGTAGAGGGTTCTATCTAGAACCCCCTGTATATGGTTCTACCTAGAACCCTCTATGAAGGGTTCTACCAATAACCATTTCCTCTCATCATCTAAAGGTTCCTCCTAGAACTGTCCATGATGGGTTCTACTGAGAGCCCTTTTATTTTTGGAGGATTCTTCCTAGGACCCTCTATGAACAGTTCATACATTACATACATAAGGGTTTCTTTGAAGGCCTAGCTCCCCTATCAGACTATGTTCAATGCTCCTCTCCCTGTTTCATTAATTAGTCCCTCAATTGCAAATATGGAACAAACTACAGTTAACAACCTTTCTGCAATTCCTAGATTATTGTCCAATCACCGTATTGCGAATACTACTCACATGCAGAGAGGTATTGTTAGTAGTAATCTTGTCCCCATAAAATTGAGCTCTGTCAATAGCTCAAATGGTTTATTGCTCATCCAGTGCAGCTTCAGGTGCTACCTTGGATACTCCATCTGATATGAATTCCCGTAGCAATGGCATTGGAATAATTCATTTGAATGCTAGAAGCCTGCTAGAAGCCAGAAATTTTGGTCTCACAATCAAATGTTGACGTACTGATTGTATCTGAATCATGGCTGTGTGATTCTGTGCCTGATTCAGATGTTAAGTTGATTGGGTACAATATTTATAGAGCTGATAGAGTTGGTAGAGGTGGTGGTATCGCGATTTATGTAAAATGCTGCTTAAATGTTTTTGTGTCCATATCAACCTCTGTTCCAAAGCAATATGAATGTCTTGTTTTAAATTTGGTACTTGGTAATAATGCTCATTTAACTCTAGCAGGGGTATATCGCCCCCCCCCCCCCCTCAGCTCCTCCTTGTACTCTATGCAAATTATCTGATATACTGTCTAATTATGCAAACTCTGAATTACAGATTTTGGGAGATTTTAACTTGGATTGGCTCTCACCAGTATCCGATAAATTAAAAGACATTTGTACTGAGCTAAATCTAACTCAGCTGATAGCTAAACCAACCCGTCCCAACTTTAAGAACCCAGTAAAATCTACTCTACTAGACATTATTCTAACAAATACCCCCCATAAATACACAGCCAGTGGGGTTTTTGCAAATGATATCAGTGACCACTGCCCTACTGCTTGTATTAGAGATACCAGGCTGAAAGACTCTGATCCCTGTATAATCTCTAAGCGAAATTATAAACATTTCTCACAGCAAGCTTTTATCCTTGACTTATATCACTCTAAGTTTTTATCCACTTGCTGCTTTCTGGACCCGGTTTTAGCCCTTGCTTTTTTCTCTTCTATTGTTACCTCTATGTCTGATAAACATGCCCCGCTTAAGAATCACAGAGTAAGAAACCGAACCAGTTCTTGGTTCTCTCCTGAATTGTCAGGTCTTTTCCTGCAAAAGAATCGGGCCTGGGCCTTGGCGAGGAAAACAGGTACTCCAGCTGATTGGCTGTTTTTTAGGCAATTGAGAAATAAATGTACTGCAGCTGTCAAAAAGACAAAATCAAATTACTTCCTTAATGCTATGACAGATTCTGCAGCAGATCCTGGAAAACCGTTAATTCACTGAAACGGGGGAATTCTGCTGTATCTCTTCCTAAGCAAATTACCTCAGACTCCTGTATTCTAAGTGAAAAAAATTCTAATTGTGATGCTTTTAATAAGCATTTTATCGCTGCTGGTTTTTTATTTGAAAGGAAAAGTGGCCATTGTGGTACTGGCCAGCTATTTGATTTTTCGTCTTGCTTTTCAACCGTTACTCTGAAAAATGGTAACCCTGTTTTTAGTTTCCAGAAAATAACCGAAGCAGAGGTTCTAGCTGCCCTGTGTGCCATTGATACTAAGAAATCCTTAGGCGCTGACAATTTAGACCCGTACTTACTTAAGTGTGCTGCACCTATCATTGCTGGTTCAGTGACACACATTTTTCATTTAACATTAACCTGTTGGGGATAGGGGGCAGTATTTGCACAGCCGGATAATAAACGTACCCGATTTAATCTGGTTACTACTCCTACCCAGTAACTAGAATATGCATATAATTGTTTGATTTGGATAGAAAACACCCTAAAGTTTCTTTAATTTAGTAAATTCACCGGAAGTTTTCGGTGGGAATGCTAGTCACATGCTAGTCACATGCTAATGTAAAAAGCTGGTTTTTGATATAAATATGAACTTGATTGAACAAAACATGCATGTATTGTATAACATAATGTCCTAGGATTGTCATCTGATGAAGATCATCAAAGGTTAGTGCTGCATTTAGCTGTGGTTTGGGTTTATGTGACATTATATGCTAGCTTGAAAAATGGGTGTCTGATTATTTCTGGCTGGGTACTCTGCTGACAATCTAATGTTTTGCTTTCGTTGTAAAGCCTTTTTGAAATTCGACAGTGTGGTTAGATTAACAAGAGTCTTGTCTTTAAAATGGTGTAAAATAGTCAAATGTTTGAGAAATTGAAGTAATAGCATTTCTAAGGTATTTGAATATCGCGCCACGGGATTACACTGGCTGTTGAGTAGGTCCCACCTAGCCCATAGAGGTTAAGCACAGGAAATATCCCTAAGGTGTGGAAAGCAGCTTTTGTTCTGCCATTACATAAGGGAGGTGACGGTAGTTATTTGGATAACTATCGACCCATCTCTAGGCTCCCTTGTCTGGCAAAGATCCTAGAATCTATAGTCAACAAACAGTTACAATATTTTCTTTCTGCTAACAGTATTCTTAGCACCAATCAATCTGGTTTTAAATCTAAACACAGTACCACTTCGGCCACTATGCTTGTTGTAAATGATATTGCAAATGCCTTAGATGATAGAAAGCACTGTGCTGTGTTGTTTGTAGATTTGTCAAAAGCTTTTGACACTGTAGACCATGCTATCCTTTTGAGTAAGCTGTCATCTATAGGACTGGGCACTGATGCCTGCCGATGGTTTTATGACTATCTTAAAGATAGAACTCAGGCCGTCATGGTCGACGGGGTCAAGTCTGACCCCTTACAGTTACTTAAAGGGGTCCCTCAGGGTTCAATAATTGGCCCACTATTGTTCTCACTTTATATAAACAACATTGGGGATGATGTCAGATATTGTAAATTCCATTTATTTGCAGATGACACAGTGATGTACTCTATTGCTCCAACAGCGGACCAAGCTTTAATGCAGTTGGAGTCTGATTTCAGAATACTACAGGGGTCTCTTTTACAGCTTAAACTTGTTTTAAACGCTAAGAAAACAAATGTCATGTTTTTTTCTAGGTCTAAACTCTCAGTTAGAAACACTTTTGTAATCACTAGCTTGGATGGTACTCAAATCAAACAGGTCTCTGCATATAAATATTTAGGGGTATGGTTAGATGATAGGCTTTCTTTTAAAAAACATGTTACTGAATTGGGAAAAAAAGCTCAAATTCAAGATAGGGTTCCTTTACAGAAACAGGGCTTGTCTGTCCACCATAAATAGAAAACAAATTGTGCAGGCTACTTTTATGTCCGTTTTAGATTATGGTGATATTATCTATATGCATGCATCGGCAAAGACATTAAAACCACTGGATGCTATTTACCATTGTGCACTCAGGTTTATCACGGGTGATAGTTACAAAACTCATCACTGTATCTTATATCAACATGTGGGTTGGGCCTCTCTATCTGTGAGGCGAGAGCAACGTGCTCTCTTGTTTATTTATAAAGCACTTCTTTTAAAATTACCTCCTTATATATCATCATTCATTTCCATTAGATATACTAATTTTAAAACCAGATCACAGATGTGGATTACATTAGAGAATCCTGCGGTCTCCACAGAGTTGGGTAGGACTGCCTTCAGTTCCTTTGCACCTTATTTATGGAACAAACTGCAGATCCAACTTAAGTTAGACACTCTGGTGTCCCTTGCCCATTTCAAAAATGTTATGGAGGATCAATATGATGTTGTCTGTGATTGTTTCTGTTGAATTGTGTCTTTGTTGTATGTTTGAAATGTTCTTGTCTGTATGCCTAAAACTGTACATGTCAACATTGTTTACACAGGCACAGCCGTAAAAGAGATCCAGGTCTCAGTCTGTTTTCCCTGTTAAAATAAAGATTAAAAAAATACCCTAAAACATGGGTGTTAGGAATCTCCTGGTTTACAGGCCACATCAAGCCTGCAAGTCACATTATGCTGGCATGCAAACTGATGTGTAATTCCTATTGGAATCCAGCCAGAGTTAGGATATCCAACAATTGTAATTGTTAATCACCTGCAATCAGCATTCCAATAGGCTTTACAGTGAAAGCCTGACATGCGATTGTTTGAGGACGGCACCCCTTCTTTATGTCCCAAAAAGACAGTTTAGTTGGCGCCATCGATTTGAGTAATCCACTTGTTCAACATGCAGAGAAAGGAATCCAAAAAGCTAACACTAAACTTTGTTAAAACAAGTCAAAATATGTTTCTATTTAATCCTCATGTACCCTAAAATGTAATTAAACTATAATATTTTATACTGAAAGAAGTATGTTCAATAGGAAAACGATATTAACAGCTGCACGTCCTCTTCGTCACGCACCTGTTAATACAGACATAACTCCGAGTCCCAGTACTAAAACTCAAAATTCTTCCTCGTTTTGGAAGAAACAAGCCTGAAACCTTGATTAAAGACTGTTTACATCTAGTGGAAGCCATAGGAATTGCAATCTGGGAGCTGGATTTGGATATGCCCCTATACTTTCCATTGTGAGAGCATGGGCTCTCAAAAAAAAAATCTGATTGCTTTTTCTTTGGAATTTACTCCTACCAGATCTATTGTGTTATAGTCCCATACATTATTTTAGAATTTCTACAAACTTCAACGTATTTTCTATCCAATGGTACCAATTATATGCATATCCTGGCTTCTGGGCCTGAGTAACAGGCAGTTTACTTTGGGCACGTCAGTCAGGCGGAAATTCAGAAAAAAGGACCCTAGCCTGAAGAAGCTGAATCATTGTTTAATGTCAGTGCGCTGGAGAGGTTCCAACCAAGTCAATGCACCATAGTACACATGTCAACCCGGAGCTCTCCCTGGGCAGTTCCAGCAGACAAGTTATATTTGCATGATATTGCTTAATTAATTCATCATTACCGTTTTGTTTCATTCATGTGACAGACCAATACTGGTTCATAACATGTGACAGACCAACATCTCACCATACTCTAAGCTGAAACCTTGAAACTGAGATGTCTTTTGTTCGTTCTCAAAACAGCTACTGATAGGGAGGATTTGTACAGTCAGCCACCTTCATGAACACAGGAATTTGTTTATAGAACAGCACATGAATAGAACACAGAAATTAGTTATAAGAAAAGCACAAACATAAAAAATGCCATTACAGTAGAGAATAGTAGAAATAAAGAAAAACCCTTGAATGAGTAGGTGTGTCCAAACTTTTGCCTGGTACTGTATATATACACACCACAACTAAAGACACAAAAATGTACACAAATAAAAAAGAAACCAGAAATAATGCAACTAAACAATGATTGTGTGTGTGTGTGTCCAGTCGTGGCCAAAAGTTCTGAGAATTACACAAATATAAATTTTCACAAAGTCTGCTGCCTCAGTGTCTAGATATTTTTTGTCAGATGTTAGTTACTATGGAATACTGAAGTATAATTACAAGCATTTCATAATTGACAATTACATGAAGTTGAATCAAAGAGTCAATATTTGCAGTGTTGACCCTTCTTTTTCAAGACCTCTGTACTCCGCCCTGGCATGCTGTCAATTAACTTCTGGGCCACATCCTGACTGATAGCAGCCCATTCTTGCATAATCAATGCTTGGAGTTTGTCAGATTTTGTGAGTTTTTGTTTGTCATCCGCCTCATGAGGATTGACCACAAGTTCTCAATGGTATTAACCTGTTTGGGATAGGGGGCAGTATTTTCACGGCCGGATAAAAAACGTACCCGATTTAATCTGGTTACTACTCCTGCCCAGAAACTAGAATATGCATATAATTAGTAGATTTGGATAGAAAACACCCTAAAGTTTCTAAAACTGTTTGAATGGTGTCTGTGAGTATAACAGAACTCATGGCAGGCCAAAACCTGAGAAGATTCCATACAGGAAGTGCCCTGTCTGACAATTTGTTCTCCAGGTTTGCTGTTCACTTGCTCTATATGAGATGGAAGGGAGTTCCATGCAATCATGGCTCTATATACTGTATGTTTTCCTGAATTTATTCTGGACCAGGGGACTGTGAAAAGAACCCTGGTGGCATGTCTGGTTGGGTAAGTATGTAAGTTGATTATACAGAACATTTAGAATTTTCAACACATTCATATTTCTCACAAAATCAAGAATTGATGCAGTCAATCTCTCCTCTGCTATGAGCCAAGTGAGACCAACATGCAACAACAGGTGAACATTAGCTTTCTGTGTACATTGAAGGCCAAGTGGCACGCCCTGACCATAGAGAGCCCTTGGTTCTCTATGGTGTTTAGGTCAGAGCATGACTAGGGGGGTGTTCTAGTTATTGTATTTCTATGTTGGTGAGTTGTATGGTTCCCAATTAGAGGCAGCTGGTAATTGTTGCCTCTAATTGAGGATCATATTTAGGAAGCCCTTTCTCCCACCTGCTTTGCGGGATATTGTTTTGGTTAGTGCTTTGTGCGCTCCGTGACTGCACGTTTGTTATATTCTTTGTTGTTTTGTTGTAAGTTTCACTATTAAATATAATGTGGAACTCTACGCACGCTGCGCCTTGGTCCACTCATTTCAACAAGCGTGACAGAATATCCCACCAACGCAGGACCAAGCAGCGGGTTATGGAGGTTAAGGAGTTTTGGACATGGGAGGAAATCATGTCCGGATGTGAGACCCTTCCTTGGAAGGAGACACTGTGGAAGGACAGCACCGACGCTGGGGACCGTGGCCACAGAAACCCCAAGATGTTTTGGTGGAGGGGAACGAGGGGTGGTCGGCGGAGCAGCGGAGAATGGAAGAGCGGGTCATCAGTCCGGTGCCATCTGTGCCAGCTCCCCGTACTCACCCTGAAGAGCCAGAGACCGTCAGGGAGGCATGGAGAAGTTGGGAGAGACAGAGATGAGAGAGCTGTTGGTCAAGTGTGTTCTGCTCAACATTCGACCTGAAGAGCCTGTCAGCAGTCTGGTGAAGTCTGTGCCGGCTTCACGCATCTGGCCTCCAGTGCGCCTTCCCAGTCCGGTACATCCTGTGCCGGCTCCACGCACCAGGCCTCCAGTGCGCCTCCCCAGTCCGGTACGTCCTGTGCCAGCTCCCCACACTTGCCCTGAAGGGCGTGTCACCAGTCCGGTGCCACCTGTGCCGGTTCCATGCACCAGGCCGCCAGTGGGTCTCACCAGCCCGGTACATCCTGTGCTAGCTCCCCGCACCCGCCCTGAAGTGCGTGTCACCAATCTGGTGCCACCTGTGCCGGCTCCACGCACCAGGCCTCCAGTGCGCCTCCCCAGTCCCACTCCTAGGCCGGAGCCTTCCTTCCTTGGTTCTCTATGGTGTTAAAGGTCAGAGCGTGACTAGGGGAGGTGTTCTAGTCATTGTATTTCTATGTTGGTGAGTTGTGTGGTTCCCAATTAGAGGCAGCTGGTAATCGTTGCCTCTAATTGGGGATCATATTTAGGAAGCCCTTTCTCCCACCTGCTTTGTAGGATATTGTTTTGGTTAGTGCTTTGTGCGCTCCGTGACTGCACGTTTGTTATATTCTTTGTTGTTTTATTGTAAGTTTCACTATTAAATATAATGTGGAACTGTACGCACGCTGCGCCTTGGTCCACTCATTTCAACAAGCGTGACACCAAGACTTGCTGCGCTGTTCTGGGCCAGCTGCAGCTTTTCTAGGTCCTTTGCAGCACTTGACCCTATCACCGAGCAATAGTAAAAAAAAAATAGAGCCTGCAGGATTTGTTTAGTCGACTTTGGTGTTAAAATGATGAACATCTCTTTATCACAGATAGAGCTCTCCCCATCTTTACAACAATTGAATCAATATGCCTTCACCATGACAATCTACAGTCTAAGATGACACCAAGAAATTGAGTTTCCTCAACTTGCTCAACATCCACATCATTCATTACCATGTGTTCAGGACTAGTTTATTGCTAGCTACCCATTCCAAAACTGACTGCCCTCTTTGTTTTGGATTGCAGTGATTTCACTAGCTGTGGTTGCTGACATGTATAATCAAATTGTATTTGTCACATACACGTGTTTAGCAGATGTAATTGAGGGTGTGGCGAAATGCTTGTGTTCCTAGCTCTAACAGTGCAGTAATATCTAACAGTAATATCTAACAATTTCACAACAATACACACAAATCGACTGGATAGACTGGAATTAAGAATATTTAAATATTGGGCAAGCCATGTCAGAGCGGCATAGACTTAGATACAGTAGAATAGGATAGAAAACAGTATACGCATATGAGATGGGTAATGCAAAATATGTTAACAATAGTGACTAGTGTTCCATTATTGAAGTGGCCAGTGATTCCAAGTCTATGTACATAGGGCAGCAGCCTCTAATGTGCTAGTGATGGCTATTTAACAGAATTTAACAGTCTGATGGCTTTGCGATAGAAGCTGTTTTTCAGTCACTCGGTCCCAGCTTTGATGCACCTATACTGACCTCGCCTTCTGGATGATAACGGGATGAACAGGCAGTGGCTCGGGTGGTTGTTGTCCTTGATCGTTTTGGCCTTCCTATGACATCAGGTGCTGTAGGTGTCGTGGACGGCAGGTAGTTTGCCCCCGGTGAGGCATTGGGCAGACCGCGGAGAGCCCTGTGGTTGCGGGCGGTGAAGTTGCCATACCAGGCGGTGATACAACCTGACAGGATGCTCTCAATTGTGCATCTGTAAAAGTTTGTCAGGGTTTTAGGTGCCAAGTCAAATGTATTCAACCTCCTGAGGTTGAAGAGGCTCTGTTGTGCCTTCTTCACAACACTGTCTGTGTGGATGGACCATTTCTGTTTGTCAGTGATATGTACGCCGAGGAACTTGAAGATTTCCACCTTCTCCACTGTGGTCCCGTCGATGTGGATAGGGGGATGCTCCCTCTGCTGTTTCCTGAAGTCCATGATCAACTCCTTTGTTTTGTTGACGTTGGGTGAGAGGTTATTTTCCTGGCACCTCACTCCCAGGGCCCAAACCTCCTCCCTGTAGCCTGTCTCGTCATTGTTGGTAATCAGGCCTACTACTGTTGTGTCGTCTGCAAACTTGATGATTGAGTTGGAGGCGTACAAAGCCACGCAGTCATGGGTGAACAGGGAGTACAGGAGGGGGCTGAGTCATCAGCGTAAATAGACACACAGACGAGAGGAGAGATAGGAGAGAGAAGGCAATACACTAAGAATTACTAAATGGACTGTTAATTAATATGGTTTATTGGTTTCTTCCCAAATATATATTTCTCCCAACGACATGCAAGCTTGGCAAAGACCTCACACTGCTAAATGAAATATATGATGAAACATATCACTCTGGGTTATTGGCTCCACAGCAAGCCTGCTGGGTAGCAGCGAACTCAATACTCAACACTCACAGCACAGCTTTACACCCATTACAGATCCAAGCAGGTAGCGTGATCATGTCTCTGGATTTGTCACAAATGGCACCCTATTCTGTATACTGTGAACTATTTTGGGGACTACTTTGGATCAGTACCTGTAGGGTTGTGGTCAAAAGTATGCACTTTATAGGGAATAGGTTGCCATTTGTGGTGCGCATCTGTTTCTGCTCAAGGATACACAGAAAATACGGTTCCTCAAGGGTTCTTTGGGAAGGGTGATGGTTCTATATGGAACCATACTGACTCAAAGAATCCTTTGACCCATTAAATGGGCCTTTGCAGTCCATAAAATTGTTATTTCCTCTTTTAGTGATTATTGAAATGTAGGGGCGGCGGCTCATTCAAATATTTTGAAGCGTGGTTTAAGTGCAGCTTTTTTTTGTGTAACCATGAATGAGAGTGTCATTCCAGTTCATCTAATCTGTTGTGTCAAAACATAACAGGTTAAGATGACTAATACCAATTATGGTGTTTCATTGCAGGGATACCACACCTGATTCTACTTGTCATTTAACACAATAGTAACACTTAAGGAATTTCAGCTACATAATATGGCTAACCAGAATAGAAAACCTGAATGGTTCTTCAAAAGAACATTTCACATTAAGAAAGGCTCTTTATGGAACCATTCTCCATAAAGGTTCTATAAAGAACCATAGGAAGAAAGGGTTGTATGCATAATGACATAGAATCCTACTCTGATGTGTTCTGCCTACAACAACATATCTTGCATAGATTGTTTTGGTATGTTTCATTGAAAGTGGCTAATATTGTGTTGATTCGATCACAATTGCCACAGTAGAGGGAAACGCTGATAATGTTAACTAACAGGGAAAACTCTAGAAAGTTGAGTGAAGTTCAATCTCATTGTTCTCTCTGTGGGCTGATACAGTATTTATTCTGCGTAGAAGTCCCAGAGGAGTTGCGGGACAGTCTCGGGGCTACTGCACGCCTGCGCGCACACATGCAGTTTAGAGGGAACATTGGTGTCCACATACTTTTGTATATATAGTGTACTTAAAGGTCCTCATTCCTACTTTGTTCAATGGAATTTGGAGCTTTGTAAGATTATTGTGAAGTAACTACTGTAGATTTATTGGTTACAAGTTTGGCAGTCCAAGCAACTATGTTCAACCAACCAAACGGATTATTATGCAAAGGTCTGGGGAGACTAATCTATGAGACTACCTAAACCATCCAAACTGGAACAACCATTTCTGTATTCAACCACTTCTGCGTACAATAGAAAACTAATTCACATCACAAAATCATGTTCGGTTGATCTTGAATTGTGGATTGGGAGACCAAAAGATTTTTCCTGTTTAAGTATGCATATATTTACCTTCTCTCTCTGTTTACCACTCAGTGGTAATCTAGCCAGAGCCAATTACAACAAGATGTTTCTCCCTGACGTGATTGTACTGTCTGCGTCCCGAATGGCACCTTATGCCCTTTATAGTGCACTACAATGTCTTGGGTCCTGGTGCACTACTAGTCCATAGGGCTCAGATCAAAAATAGTGCACTACATAGGGAATAGGGTGCCATTTGGGATAGTATCTTTGTGTTACTTTGGCACTTGGGGAAATTAAAGAAAGCAGTCCTCAAGTTACATTTCATCAGTTATGAGAACCTCTTCTGTCAGCCTCAAGGCAATTAGCAAGTCAGGCTGCTGGGGTAGGAAGCTACAGCATGGGCCTCGCTAGCGCCCTACCTCTCCAGACATAATAAATATTAAGTCAGTCATTTTCTTTCTTTCTGTTCTGTAGAGTTAATTAAAATGTGGACTGTTTATATTTGAATTTGAAGCTTCACATTAATCAACATCCACACCTCCTGTCCGGGTTGGAGTGTTATGAAGAACCGCCCCCAGATTTTATAATGGAGGAGGGTGTGCGTGCGTGGGTCTCCGTAGGTGGGGGAAGTCCAGACGATAACAGTCGCCTCAGATTGTGTAGTAGACATCTAGTATGTGAAGGTGACTTCTAAACGTGCCTTTTTTGTTGTTCTGTTTGAGAAACACACAGGGAAGGAAGTTAAGGCAGGTGCTAGAAACAGGGAACAGCTCAGGAAGTACTGGCATCTAAGCAGCTAAGCCTAAAAATTCCCATTATTTCAGATGAATGTCGTGCTCAGATAGAGAGTTGCAGGAACCCATCTTCAAACAAACTGTGCAGCCATACAAGATGAATCCTACCCTCACATCCTCATCAGAATGTTGTTTTCTGAGGTGGGTTAGTGTAGCCTAATTGAGTTGTGGTGCAGTAGTTGTATGAGTCATCTCCAGCAGTCCCTAATTGCTTTGTGTGTGTGTGTTTGTGTGTGTGTACATGGGCGTTTGTGTGTGTGTGTGTGCGTGCGTGCGTGCATGCGTGTGCCCACACCCGTGTATGTGTGTGGCAGGCAACCACTTTTCTACTCCTGTTGAGGTGTGGTCAGGTCATTAAAATGGAAACAGGTCTTGAGTGGAACACGAGAAACATCTCCAGTTAGAAGCTCACTGATCCTGATTCATAATTGATACATGAACCACCCAATGCTACGGTTTAAATATCTGTTCAAAATGTGATCCTACACCATATTCTCGCTCCAATCTATAACGTATGCTCTCTGCTGGACTTGTTTTGACTCCAAATCTCCAATCTCCAATACTATACTGAACAAAAATATAAACACAACATGCAACAATTTCTAAGATTTTACTGAGTACAGTTCATATAAGGGAATAAGTCAGTTAAAATAAATTAATTAGACTCTAATCTATGGATTTCACATGACTGGGAATACAGATGTGCATCTGTTGGTCACAGATACCTTTAAAAAAAAAGTAGGTGTGTGGATCAGAAAACCAGTGAGTATCTTTTGCCTGATGCAGCGCGACTCATTTCTTAGAATTGATCAGGCTTTTGATTGTGGCCTGCGGAATATTGTCCCACTCCTCTTCAATGGCTGTGCGAAGTTGCTAGATATTGGCGGGAACTGGAACACGCTGTCGTACAAGTCGATCCAGAGCATCCCAAACAGGCTCAGTGGGTGACATCAAATCAAAAATTTAATAAAATTGTATTTGTCACATACACATATTTAGTAGATGTTATTGCGGATGTAGTGAAATGCTTGTGTTCCTAGCTCTGACAGTGCAGTAGTATCCAACAAAATACAACAATACACACAAATCTAAAAGGAAAAGAATGCAATTAAGAAATATATAAATATTAGGACAAGCAAATTTAAGCCGAAATTCTTCAGCCTCCTGAGATTGAAGAGGCATTGTTGAGCCTTCCTCACCACACTGTCTGTGTGGGTGGATCATTTCAGATTGTCAGTGATGTGTACGCCGAGAAACTTGAAGCTTTTCACCTTCTCCACTGCGGTCCCGTCGATGTGGATAGGGGCGTGCTACCTCTGCTGTTTCACCTCCTCCCTGTAGGCTGTTTAGTCATTGTTGGTATTCAGGCCTACTACTGTTGTGTCGTCTGCAAACTTGATGATTGAGTTGGAGGTGTGTGTGGCCACGCAGTCATGGGTGAACAGGGAGTACAGGAGGGTGCTGAGCATGCACCCTGTGGGGCCTCTGTGTTGAGGATTAGCAAAGTGGGGTGTTGTTTCCTACCTTCACCACCTGGGGGGCGGCCCGTCAGGAAGTCCAGGACCCACTTGCACAGGCGGGGTTCAGACCCAGGGCCCTGAGCTTAATGATGAGTTTGGAGGGTACTATGGTGGTGAAGTAATTTAGTTCAGTTACCTTTGGTATCTTGGGTACAGGAACAATGGTGGACACCCATGTGGCTCAGTTGGTAGAGCATGGTGTTTGCAACGCCAGGGTTGTGGGTTAGATTCCCATGGGGGACCAGTACGGAGAAAAAAATGTATGAAATGTATGCACTCACTACTGTAAGTCGCTCTGGATAAGAGTGTCTGCTAAATGACTAAAATGTAAGAAAGTGGGGACAGCAGACTGGGATAGGGAGAGATTAAATAGGTCTGTAAACACTCCAGCCAGCTGGTCTGCACATGCTCTGAGAACGCAGCTTGGGATGCCGTCTGGCCAGCAGCCCTGCAAGGGTTAGCACGCTTAAATGTCTTACTTACGTCAGCCACAGAGAACGAGAGCCCACAGTCCTTGAGAGTGGGGCACATTGGTGGCCTCAAAGTGGACGAAGAAGGTGTTTAGCTAGTCTGGGAGCAAAATGTCGGTGTCTGCGACATGGCTGGTTTTCCCTTCATAATCCGCGATTGTCTGTAGACCCTGCCACATACGTCTCGTGTCTGAGCCGATGAATTGCAACTCCACTTTGTCTCTGTACTGACGTTTTGCCTGTTTGATTGCCTTATGGAGGGAATGAATTCACTGTTTGTATTCAACCATATTCCCAGTCACCTTGCCATGGTTAAATGTGGTGGTTCGCACTTTCAGTTTTGCGCGAATGCTGCCATCTAGCCACTGGTTTGGGTAGGTTTTAATAGTCACAGTGGGACAACATCCACCATACACTTCCTGATGAACTCAGTCACCTTGTCCAAATATACATAAATGTTATTCTCAGAGGCTACCCGGAACATATGGCACCCTCATACAAACACTGGCACCCTCATAGATATCATCCTAACCAACGTGCCCTCTAAATACACCTCTGCTGTTTTCAACCAAGATCTCAGCGATCACTGCCTCATTGCCTGCACCCGTAATGGGTCAGCGGTCAAACGACCTCCACTCATCACTGTCAAACGCTCCCTGAAACATTTCAACGAGCAAGCCTTTCTATTCGACCTGGCCCTGGTATCCTGGAAGGATATTGACCTC
Source organism: Salmo salar (assembly GCF_965601325.2). NCBI lineage: Eukaryota > Metazoa > Chordata > Actinopteri > Salmoniformes > Salmonidae > Salmo > Salmo salar. The sequence continues at coordinate 20,875,568 of NC_138309.1, read as the reverse complement.
ATCCCGTCAGTAGAGGATGCCTGGTTATTTTTTTAAAATGCCTTCCTCTCCATCTTAAATAAGCATGCCCCTTTCAAGAAATTTAGAACCAGGAACAGATATAGCCCTTGGTTCTCCCCAGACCTGACTGCCCTTAACCAACACAAAAATATCCTGTGGCGTTCTGCATTAGCATCGAACTGCCCCCGCGATATGCAACTTTTTAGGGAAGTTAGAAACCAATACACACAGGCAGTTAGAAACGCCAAGGCTAGCTTTTTCAAACAGAAATTCGCTTCGTGCAACTCCAACTCTAAAAAGTTCTGGGACATTGTAAAGTCCATGGAGAATAAGAACACCTCCTCCCAACTGCCCACTGCACTGAGGATAGGAAACTCTGTCACCACCGATAAGCCCACTATAATTGAGAATTTCAATAAGCATTTTTCTACGGCTGGCCATGCTTTCCACCTAACTACCCCTACTGCATTCAACAGCACTGCACCCCCCACAGCTACTCGCCCAAGCCTCCCCCATTTCTCCTTCTCCCAAATCCATTCAGCTGATGTTCTGAAAGAGCTGCAAAATCTGGACCCCTACAAATCAGCTGGGCTTGACAATCTGGACCCTTTCTTTCTAAAATTATCTGCCGAAATTATTGCAACCCCTATTACTAGCCTGTTCAACCTCTCTTTCGTGTCGTCTGAGATTCCCATAGATTGGAAAGCAGCTGCTGTCATCCCCCTCTTCAAAGGAGGTGACACTCTTGACCCAAATTGCTACAGACCTATATCCATCCTACCCTGCCTTTCTAAGGTCTTCGAAAGCCAAGTCAACAAACAGATTACCGACCATTTCGAATCCCACCGCACCCTCTCCGCTATGCAATCTGGTTTCAGAGCTGGTCATGGGTGCACCTCAGCCACGCTCAAGGTCCTAAACGACATCGTAACCGCCAACGATAAGAAACAATACTGTGCTGCCGTATTCATTGACCTGGCCAAAGCTTTTGACTCTGTTAACCTGTTTAGGATAGGGGGCAGTATTGACACGGCTGGATAAAAAACATACCCGATTTAATCTGGTTACCACTCCTACCCAGTAACTAGAATATGCATATACTTATTACATATGGATAGAAAACACCCTAAATTTTCTAAAACTGTTTGAATGGTGTCTGTGAGTATAACAGAACTCAAATGGCAGGTCAAAACCTGAGAGATTCCTTTACAGGAAGTCGCCTGTCTGACCATTTCTTGAACTTCTTTTCCATCTCTATCATTTACTAAGGATCTCTGCTCTAACGTGACACTTCCCACGTCGTCCATAGGCGCTCAGAGCCCGGGAAAAAACAGAATGTCGTCATTCCAGCCCCAGGCTGAAACACATTATCGCCTTTCTCAAGTGGCCGATCAAGGGACACTGGGCTTAGGCGCGTGACCCGACCGCCCCCGCCTTTGGGATTTTTTCCTCTGTTTGCCGAAAAGGAGATTCCCTGTCGGAATATTATCGCTTTTCTACGAGAAAAATGGCGTAAAAATTGATTTTAAACAGCGGTTGACATGCTTCGAAGTACGGTAATGGAATATTTAGAATTTTATTGTCACGAATTGCGCCATGCGCGCGACACTTCTTTACTATTTCGGATAGTGTCTGGAACGCACGAACAAAACGCCGCTATTCGGATATAATGATGGATTATTTTGGACCAAACCAACATTTGTTATTGAAGTAGCAGTCCTGGGTGTGCATCCTGACGAAGACAACAAAAGGTAATCAAACTTTTATAATAGTAAATATGATTATGGTGAGTGCTAAACTTGCCGGGTGTCTAAATAGCGAGCCCGTGATGCCTGGGCTATGTACTTAGAATATTGCAAAATGTGCTTTCACCAAAAAGCTATTTTAAAATCGGACATATCGAGTGCATAGAGGAGTTCTGTATCTATAATTCTTAAAATAATTGTTATGTTTTTTGTGAACGTTTATCGTGAGTAATTTAGTAAATTCACCGGCAATGTTCGGTCGGAATGCTAGTCACATGCTAGTCACATGCTAATGTAAAAAGCTGGTTTTTGATATAAATATGAACTTGATTGAACAAAACATGCATGTATTGTATAACATAATGTCCTAGGGTTGTCATCTGATGAAGATCATCAAAGGTTAGTGCTGCATTTAGCTGTGGTTTGGGTTTATGTGACATTATATGCTAGCTTGAAAAATGGGTGTCTGATTATTTCTGGCTTGGTACTCTGCTGACATAATCTAATGTTTTGCTTTCGTTGTAAAGCCTTTTTGAAATCGGACAGTGTGGTTAGATTAACGAGAGTCTTGTCTTTAAAATGGTGTAAAATAGTCATATGTTTGAAAAATTGAAGTTTTTGCATTTTTGAGGTATTTGAATATCGCGCCACGGGATTACACTGGCTGTTGAGTAGGTGGGACGCAAGCGTCCCACCTAGCCCAGAGAGGTTAATGATGCCCAAAGACACGACAGAGGGGAACCGGCCAGGCGGAGACAGCAAGGGTTGATCGTTGCTCCAGTGCCTTTCCATTCACCTTCACACTCCTGGGCCAGACTACACTCAATCATAGGACCTACTGAAGAGATGAATCTTCAATAAAGACTTAAAGGTTGAGACCGAGTCTGCGTCTCTCACATGGATTGGTCCAATCATTATGACGATCGCGACAGAAGATCCCACCACAACAGGACCAAGCAGCGTGCCCAGGAGGAGAGTGTATCCTGGACTTGGGAGGAGATCCTGGATGGGAAGGGATCCTGGACTTGGGAGGAAATCCTGGCAGGACGGGATCGCCTTCCTTGGCAGGAGTGGCAGATGGAAGGTTATGATGGAGGACAGCGACGACGCCGGGGTTCGCGGCCACATAGAAACCCAAAAAAACAGCCCGAAAATATTTTTTTTGGGGGGGGGCACAAGGGGTGGTCGGCGGAGCCGAGGAGTGAACCAGAGCCAGTCTGGGAGAAGAGGGAGAAACTGGAGGAAAGTGAACGGAGAGAATCAGAGACCGTCAGTGAGTTGAGGGAGAATTTGGAGGGAACAGAAATGAGAGAGTTATTGAATTGGTGGAGGATGCACGACATTTGCCCTACGGAGCATGTTATTGGTTTAACCTGTTAGGGCTAGGGGGCAGCATTTGCACGTCTGGATAAAAAAAAATGTACCCGATTTAATCTGGTTACTAATCCTACCCAGTAACTAGAATATGCATATACTTATTATATATGGATAGAAAACACTCTAAAGTTTCTAAAACTGTTTGAATGGTGTCTGTGAGTATAACAGAACTCATTTGGCAGGCAAAACCCTGAGACATTTTCTGACAGGAAGTGGATACCTGATGTGTTGTATTACCTTTAAACCTATCCCATTGAAAAACACAGGGGCTGAGGAATATTTTGGCACTTCCTATTGCTTCCACTAGATGTCACCAGCCTTTACAAAGTGTTTTGAGTCTTCTGGAGGGAGATCTGACCGAACAAGAGCCATGGAACGATGATGTCCCATTAGACACCTGGCGCGCGAGTTCATGTTGGGTACCCTCGTTCCAATACGTTATAAAAGAGTATGCATTCGTCCACCTTGAATATTATTCATGTTCTGGTTAAAAAAGGCCCTAATGATTTATGCTATACAACGTTTGACATGTTTGAACGAACGTAAATATATTTTTTCCCCTCGTTCATGACGAGAAGTCCGGCTGGCTTAGATCATGTGCTAACAAGACGGAGATTTTTGGACATAAATGATGAGCTTTTTTGAACAAAACTACATTCGTTATGGACCTGTGATACCTGGAAGTGACATCTGATGAAGAGAATCAAAGGTAATGGATTATTTACATAGTATTTTCGATTTTAGATCTCCCCAACATGACGTCTAGTCTGTATCGCAACGCGTATTTTTCTGGGCACAGTGCTCAGATTATTGCAAAGTGTGATTTCCCAGTAAGGTTATTTTTAAATCTGGCAAGTTGATTGCGTTCAAGTGATGTAAATCTATAATTCTTTAAATGACAATATAATATTTTACCAATGTTTTCTAATTTTAATTATTTAATTTGTGACGCTGACTTGACTGCCGGTTATTGGAGGGAAACGATTTCCTCAACATCAATGCCATAGTAAAACGCTGTTTTTGGATATAAATATGAACTTGATAGAACTAAAAATGCATGCATTGTCTAACATAATGTCCTAGGAGTGTCATCTGATGGAGATTGTAAAAGGTTAGTGCATCATTTTAGCTGGTTTTATGGTTTTGGTGACCCTGTCTTTGACTTGACAAAACATTACACACAACTCTTGTAAATGTACTGTCCTAACATACTCTAAATTTATGCTTTCGCCGTAAAACCTTTTTGAAATCGTAAAACGTGGTTAGATTAAGGACATGTTTATCTTTCAAAGGGTGTAAAATAGTTGTATGTTTGAAAAATTTGAATTTTGACATTTATTTGGATTCAAATTTGCCGCTCTTGAAATGCACCTGCTGTTGATGGAGTGCACCACGGGTGGCACGCTAGCGTCCCACCTAGCCCATAGAGGTTAATGCCACCTGAGTCAGCTCTCCGTACTCGTCCTGAGGAGCATGCTATCAGTCTGGTGAAAGTTGTGCCGGCTCCACGCACCAGGTCTCCAGTACGTCCTGTGCTAGCTCTCCACACTCGCCTTGAGGAGCGTGTCATTTGTCCGGTGCCATGTGTGCCGGTTCTACGCACCAGGTCTCCAGTGCGCCTCCACAGCCCAGTACGTCCTGTGCCAGCTCCTCACACTCGCCCTGAAGTGCATCTCCCCAGTCCGGTGCATCCTGTGCCTGCTCCTCGCACTCGCCCTGAGATGTGTGTCACCAGTCCGGTGCCACCTGTGCCAGCTCCACGCACCAGGCCTCCAGTGCGCCTTCCCAATCCGGTACGTCCTGTGCCGGCCCCACGCATCAGGCCTCCAGTGCGCCTTCACAGTCCAGAGCTTCCGGCGACAGTTCCCAGTCCAGAGCTTCCGGCGACAGTTCCCAGTCCAGAGCTTCCGGAGACGGTCCCCAGTACAGAGCTTCCGGAGACGGTCCCCAGTCCAGAGCTTCCGGTGACAGTTCCCAGTCCAGAGCTTCCGGCGACAGTTCCCAGTCCAGAGCTTCCGGCAAAGGTCCACAGTCCGGAACCTCCTGAGATGGTCCACAGTCCGGAACCTCCTGAGACGGTCCACAGTCCGGAACCTCCTGAGACGGTCCACAGTCTGGAACCTCCTGAGACGGTCTACAGTCCGGAACCTCCTGAGGCGGTCCACAGTCCGGAACCTCCTGAGACGGTCTACAGTTCGGAACCTCTTGAGGCGGTCCACAGCCCGGAACCTCTTGAGACGGTCCACAACCCCGGAACCTCCTGAGACGGTCCACGGTCAGGAACCTTCAGCGAGGGTCAACGGTCCGGAGCTTCCAAACACGGCGTCCAGTCCAGCTCCATGGCAGGAGCTCTCCTCTGCGCCGATGCCCAGTCCAGACATGGCGTCCAGTCCCGCTCCATGGAGGAGCCTTCCTCTGCGCCGATATCCAGTTCAAACACGACGTCCAGGCCAGCTCCGTGGCAGGAGCCCTCCTCGGCGCCGATGCCCAGTCCAGACATGGTGTCCAGTCCCGCTCCATGGAAGGAGCCTTCCTCGGCATCAAGATCCAGTCCAGGCACAGTGTTCAGCCTGGGTCCATGGCTGGATCCGCGGGATGAGCGGTTTCTTCGGCCCGCACCAGAGCCACCACCAAAAATGGTGGATCGACGAGCTGAAAGGGTTCTTCGTTCCACACCAGAGCCGCCCCCGATGCTGGCGGATCCGCGGGATGAGCGGGTACTTCGTCCCGCACGAGAGCCGCCAACACTAATCACCCCCCCTACTCTCCCTATTTGGTTTCAGTTTTTGCGGCCGGAGTCCGCACCTTTGGGGGGGGGGGGGGGTACTGTCACGCCCTGACCATAGAGAGCCCTTAGTTCTCTATTGGATATAGTAGGTCAGGGCGTGACTGGGGGTGTTCTATGTTGTTTATTTCTATGTTGGTGTGCTTGGTATGGTTCCCAATCAGAGGCAGCTGTTTAGCGTTGTCTCTGATTGGGGATCATATTTAGGCAGCCATTTCCCCACTGTGTTTTGTGGGATCTTGTTTTTGTGTAGGTGCCTATTTGCACTTCACTGTCTTTACGTTTCGTTTGATCATTTATTGTTTTTGTATTTTGCTGCGCCTTGGTCCAATCATTACGACGATCGTGACAGCTCCTTGATATGCCACACCTGTCAAGTGGATGGATTATCTTGGCAAAGGAGAAATGCTCACTAACAGGGATGTAAACCATTTTGTGCACAACATTTTAGAGAAATAAGCTTTTTGTGCATATGAAAATGTTCTGAGATCTTCTATTTCAGGTCATGAAACATGGGACCGAGACTTTACATGTTGCGTTTATATTTGTGTTCAGTGTAGAAGCCCTGTGCAGAGGCAGCCATTTGCAGGGTTTGGTAAAAGTAATATGAGGGCTTATGCCAAAATGCTGGATCTCCACCTTATGGAAAAAAAACACATGATTTCACACGTGGAGAATCACATGATTTCACATGTGAAATGTCCATGTTTTGCACATGTAAGATGTTATTTCACATATGAAATCATGTGAAACCAACCATTTGGTTTTGGAACACTCCTCATGTGATGATATTTCACATGGATTTTCATGTGATCACATAACCGTTCATGTGAAAATATGTGGTTTTGGAACACTTCATATGTGTATATTTTTCACGCAAACAAAATTGAGCCGTTAGGATGACCTCGGAACTTCACACAGTGTTTTCAACTTACCCAATGTAATCATGTGTGTCAAATATGTATGTTTATACAGTAATTATTGTTCAACATGTCGTCAACTGGGATTTGAACTCACAAATTATTGATTGATGGAATACTGATCTTCCTGCTACGTTGCCATGTCTGTGTCAATAACTGATTTCACTTGGATTCCTACACTTTGGACTTCAAAGTAAATTTCAGCTTTGTAAAAATACACTCAAGAAAAAATATTATATTTATCATAGTGATTCAGGAGTAACATTAAAACAGAATAATATGCCCCACCAACATTAGACAACTGTACAGAAAACCCTAAAATTGCTGAAATAAGTCAATTAAATCAAAGATGAGAGAATAGTCAGATGAACTGAGAACAAAAATAACAGTACAGATAGCCCTCCTTTGCTATGTGCAGAGATTAATTACACTTAATGAATCTGTAGGGGACTTCTGACAATGCTATAGACTTTGTGGGGCAGCAAAAAGATCTTAGTACCCCAAATCCAGAGGTTTTGAGTTCAAATCCCAGGTCGGGTCATGTTGGAAAGTCTGCAGTAAGTGATCATGTCATATGAATTCATATTGATTAAAGCTGCTTACAGTATTTTAGCTGAACAGCGTACCACGTACCTCAAAACACCCATACAAAATCATATTTTCACATGTGAAATAGCTGTTTTCACAGGTTGAGATGAAATGTTCACATGTGAAAACAAAAGAGACACACATGAGGTCAGTTGTTCCCATGTGAAACCATATGTTCACATGTATTATATTAACGGTTCTCATGTTAACACCACCTTTTCACGTGAGGAGATTGCAGATTCACATATGAAATCTGCAGTTTCATATGTGAATAACTTTCACATGTGAAAATCGAATTTGCACTTTCACATGTGAAAATCCAACTTTCACATGTGGAATTGCATTTTCACATGAGAAAAACATTCACATGTAAAAATCTAATTTGTTTCCATATATTTGATGTTTTTGATACTGTTCCATTTATTCCATTCCAGTCATTACAATGAGCCCATCCTCATATAGCTCCTCCCACCAGCCTCCTCTTAATGGTATTACATGGTGAAATTTTGCATCCCTATCTTGTCACATTTATTTCACATGTTTTTACATGTGCTCAAATATTTAAACCTGTGTAGTTTCATGTTCTCTCATGTTACTTTACATAAGATCACATGTGAAATTCATGTGGTTTTTCCATAAGGGCCAGCCTACTACAACTACTGCTACTACTACTAAAAAACCCTCCAACCCTCCACCCCCTACACCTTGTTGATCTGGACATAGGAAATGTAACTAAAGTCTTTGAGAGATTGCTTCCCAGCCTCTCTCCACCTCCTCCAATACTCAGCATACAACCGACTGCGTAGGGCACGGCAGACGCCACTCAGCCATTTCCTGGCATGGTTAATTTATAGATCCATGCTGGTACTCACACTGGGTGAACCAACAACTCCTGCTCTATTCATTCTTGGATGCTTCCCAAATGGCACCCTATTTATTCCTTTCCTAGTGCATTACTTTTTGACCTGGACCCATAGTGCTTTGGGATTAGGTGCCATTTGGGACTCCTGCTGAGCAGGATTCCTGGAACCAAGGATTCCTGCTCAGTGCGTTCTTGTCTATCCATGGCTGTGTGTGCAGAATGGCAGTGGCAGTAGAAGCATCCCTTCTGTCCCCATGGACATTGTAACTATCATGAGCATGCCATTAGATTATTACACTAAAAAACGATAGTGCCCCACAGGATCGACAGCACCATGGACAGCTACACAGCAAGGACCATGGACAGAAGCACTGCCAGCACTATGGACAGCTGCACTGCCAGTCCCATGGACAGCTCAACCAGAAAGCTCCATGGACAGCTCAACCAGCCTGCACCATGTACAGTTTAACCTGGACCGCTACACACCAAGCACTATGGACACCTCTGGCTGGGTGATAGAAAGTTTTTCCATGGCACTGAGTAACAGTTAAAATGTTACACTAGTCAAATGTTTTATGCATGGATAATCACTTTTATATACAGCATCTTCAACTCAAAATTAAATGTAGTTAAACAGAGAGAATGGCCGAGCACTTTTCTGAATTACACAGCATGCGGCCATTGGAATCCATGTCCAAGTGCACAACGACAGATATTTCAACTAGTCGGCTTTGGGATTTGAACCAGCTATCTTTCGGTTACTGGCCCAACACTCTTAACTGCTAGGCTACCTGCCGCCCCTTATGCTAGTTTTCCGTTTGGCTGAAGAGTCACAGCCTTTTACTGTCTTCTGTTTTAACCTCACTTTCAATCAGAAGTAGTACAGAAATAGTGCACTACTTTTTGACCAGACGCCTAAGATTACATTAAAAGAGAACGGCCTTGGTTACAGGCAGCAGAATGTGTTGCATATTTAATCATGACAAAAAAATATTCCTGAAAAAAAGAATAGAATGCAAAAGATTTGGAAAAGTGGACTGATACCAAGCTCATAAAAGACAAATGACATTTATTGAAATTGGGCACTCTGCCAGTGGATGCACTGATCCCCAAATGGCCATGAGGGTTTTCTTTTTCATCCATCTGTAAGTTCCAAAGTGATACATCAAACATTCATCATGTCTTGAATGTGTTTTTAATATTGAATGTCAGGGTAATGATAAAGAGAGACTGAGATTTCCATTTGACGCAGTCGACTGGAACTTCAGGTAAGGGATATGAGAGGCTGCACTGGGGAAATATCTGCATGTAATACACCAGGCACCAGTTTCCCCCTAAACCCTTCATCACACACACACACGCACGCACGCACACACGCAGGCAGGCAGGCAGGCAGGCAGGCAGGCAGGCAGGCAGGCAGGCAGGCAGGCAGGCAGGCAGGCAGGCAGGCAGGCAGGCAGGCGGCAGGCAGGCAGGCGTCACACACACAATTTCCCAATCCCAACCATGCACATGCACCCATCCACTGTGAGGCAGACTGGCTCCAGCATGATGAGCCCGTCCTATGTGGATGTATCCCAACCTCCGGCCCCATCCCTTCCCATCACTCAGCAGACAGACAGCCACCTGCTGGAATTCCCCCTTGATCAACGGCAGGACAGGCCTGTTTTTGATAACTCCTGCTCTCCCCCATCATACCAGGATAGACAATACCAGATGTCACTGCAGAATCCCGGGACGGGGATAAAAAGAACAGAAAACAAAGGAAAAGGAGAAACATTTAAATTCCTTGGTCATAACCGGGCTGCGATTCCAGTAGCCAGCAAACCGCCAGCAACAGATTCAGTTGTGTGTGTGACTCAGGGGGTAAGTAATTTAATGAGAGTGATCATTTCCAATGGCAGGGGGAACTGGACTCTGGCCAGCCCTCGTCCTGCTCCGCTCATTTGCCTGGCATACAAAGCCCCATTACGAGTGTGGAGCTAGCAACAGTGTAAGTTCCCTAAGAGTAGGTCCTCTGAGCTTACTCCCCCTTAGGGAAACCTATTCATGGTTGCAGCAGAGGTCTGTGGGTTGATCTGTGAGCCTTCCAGCTTTTCTTGGTGTTCGCTCCTCGTTTGTTGCAGAGGCAGGGCTGGTGCCTGCCACACTCTTGATTCCCACTGATCAAGAGGTGTCTCTGTTAGTGAGAGAGAGTGAGAGATGAGAAGGGAAGGGGGTGAACAGGCTAGAAGGGGGTGAAGTGAAGAAAGCAGAATAGAAGAGAGAAAGAGAAGTCTCCAGCTGTGTCCTTAATGGCACCCTATTCCCTATATAGTGCATTTCTTTTGACCAGGTCCCATCACATTATATGGAATAGGGTGCCATTTGGGACTCAAACCTTACTCTCAGTATTTGAGATCAAACCGTGCTCTGTGACATGCAGCCAGTGATCTGTGTCTTCAACAGCAGAATTAGCCCCCATTGATATGCGTCTGTCACACGGGCCGAGAGGGGCTATGCCTTAAATAACTAATCTACCAAACTACGCAAGTTCCTGTTTGATGAAGGGGAACACCTCAACCAGTACATAAGAAACACAGGTTCCTGACAGGCCACCCTGGAGTTGGGTCATGAGCAATGCAATGGAACAAACAACACTTTATAAAAAATATAAAATGTGAACATTTAAAACCAACTGGCCATATTCTGTTTCAACTTTGCCAGAATAAATAACAACAGTCAGTCAATACAGACCCGGATGGTGGCTTGCACACTACTCAGACAATAATAATACCTAGGACTACAATCACATTCCTGTCACTTTAAGAGCAATAAGTTATGTCCTATATCATATCATTAATCATAACAAATCTACCTGGCGAAGCCACCCATCATCACAACCACGGGGGAGCACAGGGAGTGGCCCTTGGAGCAAGAAAAATGGAGGATGCTGAAAAATGTGTTTTGACCGCACTCCACACGGCTATATCAGTCCGCTAATACAGGACTAGTAAAGACCCAGTACACTACTTTTGTGAAGAAAAAAAAAAGAAAAGAAAAAATGTAATAAAAAAAATGAATGTCAGGGGGTGCTGTAGCAACCTCAGCACCCCTACTTCCTGCAGCTATGAGAGGAGGGTGGTTAAAAAATAATACAATTAAGCACAGCAAATCTCCAAGTCACAGTACACACATGCAATCAATCAAGGACAATCAGCAATCAATTAAGGACTATCATTGGTGAAAGCGTGCAAAGATCAGTGAAAATGCTGTTAAATATGGAAGCTAAAGTCCACCCCCTTCTCAGCATCCAGTGCTACACTATGTATCTGGCATATTCATAAATTAAAACATTAGGCACCCACTCGCTATAATGGTCTACACACACACACTCACACACGTACACACAGACACACACACTAGCATGCATTTGCTCGTCTTTGAGGAATATCCCACCCTCATTAGTAAAACTTTACACATACTGTACATGATGTTCAACACTGCATCACAGAGAGACCATAATGGAGGGTGTGAAAGGAGGAAAGGAGGAGTTGAAGAGAGGGTAATGAAGGGGGTGAGGGTGATGAAGATGGAGTGTGCCCCAAATGACACCCTATTCCATATAAAGAGCATAGGCCCTTTGAGCCCTGGTTGAAAGCAGTGCACTATAAAAGGGAATAGGTTGCCATTTGGGACTCAGACATGTTGATGGCTTAACCATTGGGTTGGAGGAGTCATATTCACTGACCTGAAAGTGAGGACACAGAGAAAGGACACAGTGAAAGAGACAGCGAGAGCAAATTTAAAAAGATGACACGAGGAAAGAGAGGAGGGAAAGGTGGAGGAGGGTGGAAGAGATGTGCATGAGCGGGTCATCCTTTTTGTTTGCTCTTTTAGTTGACAGTTTACACAGACAGAGAGACAGAGAGACAGAGAGAGAGAGAGAGAGAGAGAGGAGAAAGCGGGAGCACAGTGTGGAAATTCGGTGACAGGGTGCCACGAGAGGACAGGCGGGTGAAAGTAGAGAGAGGACTCATCTGACACCCAGGCTGAGATACGGGAGCTGACAGGGGTGGCATCCTGCGGAGGACGAGTCCAACAACTCCTACATGACACTTCCAAAAGCTAATTTAGCACATCTGAATGATGATGTGTCAAGCAGCAGAGCCTCTCTCTTTCGTCGTCACAGTGCTACTTCTTCGTACAGACATAGAAGAGATGTAATTATATACCCAGAGACTGTGTATGTGCCAACTGGCACCTTATTTCCTATATAGTGCACTACTTTTGACCAGCCCCCAACGGGCTCTATATAGGGAATTGGATGCTATTTAGGACACAGACAAATTTGTGCATTGCATACAGGACAGTCTAACATTCTGTCATTTACGTAATACTGTTGGCCTGAATATTTAAAGTTTTAAGCTCACACACGTCACTTACAACTGCATTTCCTCCCCAAAGTGTCACTTAAATTGTCAGTTAAATTGTGAGATATATAGTATGGTAAGAAATTACCATCTACATTTAAAGGGAAAATACCCTCAAAAACTGTCTTTTTGCATCATCATGGTGCTTCTTGAAAGTCCAATATCTTGAATTCTTGACTGCTGACATGCAAAACCTTTTGGGACTGTATCAACAGTGGACTAATGAAAACAAACAAGTACACTAAGTACTACATAAATATATGATTTTAACTTCCCAAAATGTATTTCCAGTAGCCGAGAATGTCCTCTTTCAAATTGTCCGCTTTTTCTCCCCTGAGCAGATACAGTAGACCAAAGTATTCAAAATGTTGACCCATAAGCACCAACATGTGAGGTTCATAGGAACATGTCAATTTAGGTGTCAAATGAAAGCTAAGAGTATATTATTATAATTTTTTACTAAGGCATATATACATTTGTCAACCGTTTTCCATCCTAAAACGTGACCCGATTCAGGAAACTAGGCGTATGTCTCAAGTCATGACTTCACAGGAGAGCCATTTCAACGTAAAAAAACATATTTATTTTATCAAAATGTGTTTTTTGTCAGAAATGCCTTGTATGCCATCTGTAAATACGGATAAAATTGTTAAATTACGAGCCTTGTTGGTTAAGCCACAGAATAAGACAGAAACCTTCCCTCTAGCCATGATTAGCTGAGATAATGAGTGGGCTGGACATGCCAAGAGAGAAGTTCGGATTGGTCTGCCATATAGAGGGCTTCTGTCTATTTGAGCTGGTCAGTCTGTGTTGGTATTTTTTTTTGTGTATCGTGTAGTGGAGCTGCATAGTTAAGTGTTGCTCTCCACTCTCTGGAGGATTGAGTTTTGAAATCAGTGGAATGATAGCTAAAGAGATGGAGAAAACACTTGTCTCCGGATTACATCGCATCCATGACCGGGAGACCCGTTCATCATGCATGATGATGTATACAGGTAAGATAGTCTAGCGTTAGCTAGCTACATTTTCAGATATTGCACGTTTCTGATTTTGACAGAAAGTTGTTTTATTTCAAGCTAAAGTGTACTGTTAGTTAGCTAACTAATGTTAGCTGGCTGGTTCCCAGCTGACATTATTCATATCCCACAGCTGTTTGCTTCGATAGTTAAAGCCTAATGTTAGCTAGCTAACATTGAACCTGGATGGTTAGCTTCCAGCATATTCATGCAGGATAGTAACGACATGATTTGGCACTATGTTCATTGTTGTTTAACTAGCTAACTTTAGTTGGCTGGCTTGTTAGCTAACATTACGTGACGTGTGGGATTTACTTGTTGTTTACCTAGCTAGCTACATGTCTTAAGCTAAAGTGTACTGTTAGCTAGCTAGCTAATGTTAGCTGGCTGACTCCCTAGCTGACATTATTATTTGTATCCCACAGCTGTTTGCTTCAGTAGTTAGAGCCTAATGTTTGTTAGCTAGCTAACATTGAACCTGGATGGTTAGCGCCCAGCATATTCATGCAAGGTAGTAACGACATGAATTGGCACTATGTTCATTGTTGTTTAACTAGCTAACGTTAGATAGCTGTCTTGTTAGCTAACCTTAAGTGACGTGTGTGATCTTACATGTTGTTTACCTAGCTAGCTACATGTCTTAAGCTAAAGTGTACAGCACGCGTTGAATATAGCCGGTGTCAGTCAACGTCTGCAAAGTAGCATAATGAAAATGTTGCCAGCAGAGCTTGTTAGGCTGTTTTCATGTTATCCATAGGTAAACAAATAATCCACCAGAGCGTCAAGTGTGCGCTCTGAACGTTCCGAAGTCGAAACAAGATGGGTGGGGCTAAAGCTTAAGAGGGCGTGAACAATGCTGAATGGCTGTAGACGAAGAAGAGCTCTTCACTAGATACCAAAACATTCAAAGGCTATTTTCTCAAAAGTGAGTTTACAAGTTTATCAACTTTCAAAGCAGAATTACTTTCCCATTGTTCCTCAACAATGCAGTGTATGATATACCATTGTGTAGCTCTGTCTCTACTTTAATCCAATGTACAAAACACCCTTTCAAATTTTGCTACATATGACAGATTCCAGGTCGTGAGTCACAAATGTGGAATAAGCAAAGGCTTTGATTTCTGGTCAAACAGGTAGAAAAGGGGTCTTAGACATCATCTACCAGAAAAAGTCTTAAAAGGTAGTAGAAATACATCAAAATACAATAATGTTGAAGTAAAGACCCCTGCCAACTAATATAATATAAATGATTTGCCTTCTGTAAATTTAAGAAACATTGCCTGGTGCCTTGTAATCTTTAAGATGTGTTCAAATGTCTCTCGCTCATGAGGAGGGAGGATAATAAAAGTGCACAGAAGTAAAAAGTAATGGTAAACCTATCAATTAGTTATATTGTTTTTACTGATATCAAGTTTGCTTATGAATTACTAAGTAATTAAAACTCGTAATTCTGTTACAAAATCGGTAATGAAAAAAAGTTGAAAAGTAGTTTAAATGTATTCAGTCCACCCTGGCCGGACCAAATCTGAACCAATCATTTATGTCTATGTTTCACAAGTTTGGACAGCAGTACAGTACAGTACAGAAGAGCACAGTAGAGAACAGTACAGTACAAAATAGCACAGGATAGTACTGTGCACTACAGTACTGTAGAGTAGAGTAGTTTTCGATATAGTACATTAGAGCACACTAGAGTAGAATACAGTATAATGTACTGTATTGAACTGTACACTTCTGTACTGTACTGAACATATCTACAATACTTTACTGTACTGTACTGAACTCTACTCTACTGTACTCTAATTTACTGTGCCATACTGTTATGTCCAAACTGGTGAATAAATGACGTCTATGATTGTTTCAGATTTGGTCCGGACCAACCAAATGTGGTCTTGTTGGGTTGGTTACATTACAATAATAGCCCATGTGTAGAATAATACTCAAATATGCAAAAGCGGATATTGCATGTCTACCTTTGTATTTCTGTATAGTACAGATCAGCGCCCCATAATGTAATTCTGTTACCGTAATACATTTACATTTACATTTAAGTCATTTAGCAGACGCTCTTAACCAGAGCGACTTACAAATTGGTGCATTCACCTTATGATATCCAGTGGAACAACCACTTTACAATAGTGCATCTAAATCTTTTCAGGGGGGGGGGGTTTAGAAGGATTACTTTATCCTATCCTAGGTATTCCTTAAAGAGGTGGGGTTTCATGTGTCTCCGGAAGGTGGTGATTGACTCCGCTGTCCTGGCGTCGTGAGGGAGCATGTTCCACCATTGGGGTGCCAGAGCAGCGAACAGTTTTGACTGGGCTGAGCGGGAACTGTGCTTCCTCAGAGGTAGGGGGGCCAGCAGGCCAGAGGTGGATGAACGCAGTGCCCTTGTTTGGGTGTAGGGCCTGATCAGAGCCTGAAGGTATGGAGGTGCCGTTCCCTTCACAGCTCCGTAGGCAATCACCATGGTCTTGTAGCGGATGCGAGCTTCAACTGGAAGCCAGTGGAGAGAGCGGAGGAGCGGGGTGACGTGAGAGAACTTGGGAAGGTTGAACACCAGATGGGCTGCGGCGTTCTGGATGAGTTGTAGGGGTTTAATGGCACAGGCAGGGAGCCCAGCCAACAGCGAGTTGCAGTAATCCAGACGGGAGATGACAAGTGCCTGGATTAGGACCTGCGCCGCTTCCTGTGTGAGGCAGGGTCGTACTCTGCGAATGTTGTAGAGCATGAACCTACAGGATCGGGTCACCGCCTTGATGTTAGTGGAGAACGACAGGGTGTTGTCCAGGATCACGCCAAGGTTCTTAGCACTCTGGGAGGAGGGGACAAGGGAGTTGTCAACCGTGATGGCGAGATCATGGAACGGGCAGTCCTTCCCCGGGAGGAAGAGCAGCTCCGTCTTGCCGAGGTTCAGCTTGAGCTGGTGATCCGTCATCCACACTGATATGTTTGACAGACATGCAGAGATGCGATTCGCCGCCTGGTTATCAGAAGGGGGAAAGGAGAAGATTAATTGTGTGTCGTCTGCATAGCAATGATAGGAGAGACCATGTGAGGATATGACAGGGCCAAGTGACTTGGTGTATAGCGAGAATAGGAGAGGGCCTAGAACAGAGCCCTGGGGGACACCAGTGGTGAGAGCGCATGGTGCGGAGACAGATTCTCGCCACGCCACCTGGTAGGAGCGACCTGTCAGGTAGGACGCAATCCAAGCGTGGGCCGCGCCGGAGATGCCCAACTCGGAGAGGGTGGAGAGGAGGATCTGATGGTTCACAGTATCAAAGGCAGCAGAAAGGTCTAGAAGGATGAGAGCAGAGGAGAGAGAGTTAGCTTTAGCAGTGCAGAGAGCCTCCGTGACACAGAGAAGAGCAGTCTCAGTTGAATGCCCAGTCTTGAAATCTGACTGATTAGGATCAAGAAGGTCATTCTGAGAGAGATAGCAGGAGAGCTGGCCAAGGACGGCACGTTCAAGAGTTTGAGAGAAAAGAAAGAAGGGATACTGGTCTGTAGTTGTTGACATCGGAGGGATCGAGTGTAGGTTTTTTCAGAAGGGGTGCAACTCTCGCTCTCTTGAAGACGGAAGGGACGTAGCCAGCGGTCAAGGATGAGTTGATGAGCGAGGTGAGGAAGGGGAGAAGGTCTCCGGAAATGGTCTGGAGAAGAGAGGAGGGGATAGGGTCAAGTGGGCAGGTTGTTGGGCGGCCGGCCGTCACAAGACGCGAGATTTCATCTGGAGAGAGAGGGGAGAAAGAGGTCAAAGCACAGGGTAGGGCAGTGTGAGCAGGACCAGCGATGTCGTTTGACTTAGCAAACGAGGATCGGATATCGTCAACCTTCTTTTCAAAATGGTTGACGAAGTCATCTGCAGAGAGGGAGGAGGGGGGGAGGGGGAGGAGGATTCAGGAGGGAGGAGAAGGTAGCAAAGAGCTTCCTATGGTTAGAGGCAGATGCTTGGAATTTAGAGTGGTAGAAAGTGGCTTTAGCAGCAGAGACAGAAGAGGAGAATGTAGAGAGGAGGGAGTGAAAGGATGCCAGGTCCGCAGGGAGGCGAGTTTTCCTCCATTTCCGCTCGGCTGCCCGGAGCCCTGTTCTGTGAGCTCGTAGTGAGTCGTCGAGGCACGGAGCAGGAGGGGAGGACCGAGCTGGCCTGCAGGATAGGGGACAGAGAAAATCAAAGGATGCAGAAAGGGAGGAGAGGAGGGTTGAGGAGGCAGAATCAGGAGATAGGTTGGAGAAGGTTTGAGCAGAGGGAAGAGATGATAGGATGGAAGAGGAGAGAGTAGCGGGAGAGAGAGAGCGAAGGTTGGGACGGCGCAATACCATCCGAGTAGGGGCAGAGTGAGAAGTGTTGGATGAGAGCGAGAGGGAAAAGGATACAAGGTAGTGGTCGGAGATTTGGAGGGGAGTTGCAATGAGATTAGTGGAAGAACAGCATCTAGTAAAAATGAGGTCAAGCGTATTGCCTGCCTTGTGAGTAGGGGGGGGAAGGTGAGAGGGTGAGGTCAAAAGAGGAGAGGAGTGGAAAGAAGGAGGCAGAGAGGAATGAGTCAAAGGTAGACGTGGGGAGGTTAAAGTCACCCAGAACTGTGAGAGGTGAGCCATCCTCAGGAAAGGAACTTATCAAGGCATCAAGCTCATTGATGAACTCTCCAAGGGAACCTGGAGGGCGATAAATGATAAGGATGTTAAGCTTGAAAGGGCTGGTAACTGTGACAGCATGGAATTCAAATGAGGAGATAGACAGATGGGTCAGGGGAGAAAGACAGAATGTCCACTTGGGAGAGATGAGGATTCCAGTGCCACCACCCCGTTGGCTCGATGCTCTAGGGGTATGCGAGAACACGTGGGCAGACGAAGAGAGAGCAGTAGGAGTAGCAGTGTTATCTGTGGTAATCCATGTTTCCGTCAGCGCCAGGAAGTCTAGGGACTGGAGGGTAGCATAGGCTGAGATGAACTCAGCCTTGTTGGCTGCAGACCGGCAGTTCCAGAGGCTGCCGGAGACCTGGAACTCCACGTGGGTCGTGCGCGCTGGGACCACCAGGTTAGAGTGGCAGCGGCCACGCGGTGTGAAGCGTTTGTATGGCCTGTGCAGAGAGGAGAGAACAGGGATAGACAGACACATAGTTGACAAGCTACAGAAGTGTTGTTTCTTGTATTATTGTCTCTTGTGTCTTTAGAGAACTGTTTCACTTTGATATCCTTTTTCTTCTGTCCTGATTTTCTCTTTCTTTTCTTCTGTTAACTAGATATTCTTTGTTGTTCTTCGTTAGCTAGCTAGCTTCTAATTTTAATACCTTTACCGGATGTAAATCCACTTCACCTTCTGCAGTTCAACCAAAATAAAAATTCAATAACCAAAATAGATTGAACAGAGTTTTTGGAGAACGTGGTCGCATAAAAAACTAAGGGGGGTTTTAACGTAATTCTGTTACCAAACTTTGCATGTGCACAGTTCTTCCAGTAAATGGGTTTTGTGAAATGTTCGGTGTAAATTGTTCAGAGGAGTCCTTGTGCATAGAGTTGTATGGTTTATAAATCTTTAAAATCAAGGGTTTTTGTTTGGCATACATTTTAAAGTGGAAGATCTGAGTCAAAGCATAATTCAGTTACAGTGGAATTGCCCTGTACCAAAGGCGGAAATGAATCAAATTATGACATTTTATAACATTTATTACATTTCTTGCTACTTTTTTGTGGCTAATTTAAAATGTTCAGATCACTGTCCCTCGTCCTTTGAACGTCACAGGGAAAACATACTTGTATCCTTGTGATCATCATAAATATACTGCTCAAAAAAATAAAGGGAACACTTAAACAACACATCCTAGATCTGAATGAAAGAAATAATCTTATTAAATACTTTTTTCTTTACATAGTTGAATGTGCTGACAACAAAATCACACAGAAATAATCAATGGAAATCCAATTTATCAACCCATGGAGGTCTGGATTTGGAGTCACACTCAAAATTAAAGTGGAAAACCACACTACAGGCTAATCCAACTTTGATGTAATGTCCTTAAAACAAGTCAAAATGAGGCTCAGTAGTGTGTGTGGCCTCCACGTGCCTGTATGATCTCCCTACAATGCCTGGGCATGCTCCTGATGAGGTGGCGGATGGTCTCCTGAGGGATCTCCTCCCAGACCTGGACTAAAGCATCCGCCAACTCCTGGACAGTCTGTGGTGCAACGTTGCGTTGGTGGATGGAGCGAGACATGATGTCCAAGATGTGCTCAATTGGATTCAGGTCTGGGGAACGGGCAGGCCAGTCCATAGCATCAATGCCTTCCTCTTGCAGGAACTGCTGACACACTCCAGCCACATGAGGTCTAGCATTGTCTTGCATTAGGAGGAACCCAGGGCCAACCGCACCAGCATATGGTCTCACAAGGGGTCTGAGGATCTCATCTCGGTACCTAATGGCAGTCAGGCTACCTCTGGCGAGCACATGGAGGGCTGTGCGGCCCCCCAAAGAAATTCCACCTCACACCATGACTGACCCACCGCCAAACCCGTCATGCTGGAGGATGTTGCAGGCAACAGAACGTTCTCCACGGCGTCTCCAGACTCTGTCACGTCTGTCACGTGCTCAGTGTGAACCTGCTTTCATCTGTGAAGAGCACAGGGCGCCAGTGGCGAATTTGCCAATCTTGGTGTTCTCTGGCAAATTCCAAACGTCCTGCACGGTGTTGGGCTGTAAGCACAACCCCCACCTGTGGACGTCGGGCCCTCATACCACCCTCATGGAGTCTGTTTCTGACCGTTTGAGCAGACACATGCACATTTGTGGCCTGCTGGAGGTCATGTTGCAGGGCTCTGGCAGTGCTCCTCCTGCTCCTCCTTGCACAAAGGTGGAGGTAACGGTCCTGCTGCTGGGTTGTTGCCCTCCTACGGCCTCCTCCACGTCTCCTGATGTACTGGCCTGTCTCCTGGTAGCGCCTCCATGCTCTGGACACTACGCTGACAGACACAGCAAACCTTCTTGCCACAGCTCGCATTGATGTGCCATCCTGGATGAGCTGCACTACCTGAGCCACTTGTGTGGGTTGTAGACTCCGTCTCATGCTACCACTAGAGTGAAAGCACCGCCAGCATTCAAAAGTGACCAAAACATCAGCCAGGAAGCATAGGAACTGAGAAGTGGTCTGTGGTCCCCACCTGCAGAACCACTCCTTTATTGGGGGGGTCTTGCTAATTGCCTATAATTTCCACCTGTTGTCTATTCCATTTGCACAACAGCATGTGAAATTTATTGTCAATCAGTGTTGCTACCTAAGTGGACAGTTTGATTTCACAGAAGTGTGATTGACTTGGAGTTACATTGTGTTGTTTAAGTATTCCCTTTATTTTTTGGAGGAGTGTAGATCAAATAACATTTGTCTCCAGCACAAAGGTCAAATTGACTTCAGATCAGCCTCTGAGCATCATAAATCATTTTCTTTCTCACCTACCTACACACAATACCCCATAATGACAAAGTGAACACATGTTTTTAGCAAATTTATTGAAAATGAAATCCAGAAATAACTAATTTCAATAAGTATTCACACCCTTGAGTTGGTATTTTCTAGAAGCACCTTTGGCAGCGATTACAGTCGTGAGTCTTTCTAGGTAAATCTCTAATAGCTTTCCACACCTGAATTGTGCAACATTTTCCCATTATTATTTTCAAAACTCTTCAAGCTCTGTCAAATTGGTTATTGATCATTGCTAGACAACCATTTTCAGGTCTTTCCTAAGATTTTCAAGTAGATTTAAGTAAAAACTGTAACTGGGCCACTCAGAAAGAGTCGCCGTCTTCTTGGTAAGCAACACAAGTGTAGATTTAGCCTTGTGTTTTAAGTTATTGTCCTGCTGAAAGGTAAATTCATCAGTGTCCAGTGGAAAGCAGACTGAACCAGGTTTGCATCTGCTTAGCTCTATTCCGTTTCTTTTTTATCCAGGAAAACTCCCCAGTCCTTAACGATTACAAGCATACCCATAACATGATGCAGCCACCGCTATGCTTGAAAATATGGAGCGTGGTACACAGTAATGTGTTGTATTAGATTTGCCCAAAACATAACTGACATAAATGCGAGCCCAGATGACCATTGATAGAGCTGCTGTCGGGAGACACAACGACTCGACGCCGAAAACTTCGTAAGTCAAAAACTCGGCTACCTGGGTCAACACCTGCTACCAACCGGCCAGCTAGCTAGGTTGCAATGGAGCCCACTTCACCTGGAATAGCTAACGAACATTTCCAGCACTGTAGAAGCTGTGTTTATTACGCTCTTGTCCGGGACAATATTGACAATCCGGAGTTCCAATGCAGCAATTGTTTGCTAGCGGAGGACTACAGGAATGAGGTGGCTATGCTTAACAAACAAATCTAATTTCTGCTCGAACTTATGGGGAAAATGCAAATTGGAACGTTCTCGTTATCAACTCCTATGGCAGGACGCCGCTTGGGCTTAATGGATGTTTCCCACCTTGTCATCTGTCCCTATCCGAATGGCCTGTGCTACCTGGAACTTGCCTGCCAAGGAAGTAATCTCCATCTGCTTCTCCTCCTCCATCGTGTAGTGAAGTAGACGAAGAACAGCAGGAAGAGTGTTCCAATCAGCGCTGGGCCCATGTCACAAGTAGTGGAAACCGAAGGCACTGGCATGCTGCTAAGCGGACGGGAGTGACTGTGAGATGTTCGGAGCAGATTGACATAAGGAATAACTTTGCTGCACTGGTACCTGCGCCTTCATCGCGTCTGCGACGGCAGTTCTAACTCCAACTATGCTGATTCCGGCAACGGCTTCATCGTCGAGTTCGGCTCCTTTTCCTCTCTATGGCTCTGATGGGGCACTGCCTGCTGTGGGAGGTCTGGAACTATCACCGGGAGCAGCGGGCGTACGCTATCCTGCTTTTCGTGGTCCCGTGGAAATCTCAACGAATTGTGTGAGGGGTCGGAATGGCCATATTTCTCAATTCCCTTCTCCGGCCATTGTATTGGGCAGCTTAATGGTAAGAAATGTCTCAGTCCCTGGAGCAAAATGCTGTGCTGTCCAGGAGCACGAATACAGGTCATCAATAAGCTGCCCCAAACATTTTAAACCAGCATCAGGAAATTGAGTCTATCATATGAAGGGCAGCTCAGGACAGCTGAAGATGGATTTTAACCCCTGTGCGGTGAAGCACGGACATCTAGCGAAAAATCATATCGCCATTAGCATAACAAAATTTAATAAACTTTTTTTTTTTTTTTTTTTTTATTATATCGTTTTATAGATACACCTCTCCTGAATCGAACCACGTTGTCAGATTTGAAAAAGGCTTTACAGCAAAAGCAAAACATTAGATTATGTTAGAGGAGTATATCGTAAAAGTAGCCACATAGCCATTTTCCGACCAACCACATGCATCACAAATAACCAAAAAACAGCTAAATGCAGCACTAACCTTTGACAATCTTCATCAGATGACACACCTAGGACATCATGTTACACAATACATGCATTCTTTTGTTCGATAAAGTTCATATTTATATATACAAACAGCATTTTACATCGGTGCGTAACGTTGACTAACTATTTTCCCTCAAATGCATCCGATGAAACAGAGCTACAATTTACTAAATTACTATTCGAAAACATTTTTAAAATGTAATATTGTCATTCTAAGATTTATAGATGAATATCTCTTGAAAGCACCTGTAATGCCAGATTTAAAATTAACTTTACTGGGTAATCATACTTTGCGATGAAAGGGGATGCGATACTCTGAAAAATAGGCTAACGTTACAGGTCAGCGCCATCTTGGAACAATCGCATATCACATCTAGTCTTGTATACTATTGTCAATAATCCCTTACCTTTGGTTGTCTTCATCAGAAAGCACTTCCAGGAATCCCAGGTCCACAACAAATGTATTTTCGTTCGAAAAAATTACTTCTTTATGTTCCAAGAGCTTGTTCTTGTTAGCGCGTCTGAAGGCTGATCCAAATGCTTCTTCGGCCACGGGACAGCCATTTCGAGAAAATGCATTTTTTTCCCATTTAGGTTCGTTCAAACATGTCAAACGTTGTATAACATAAATCTTCAGGGCGTTTTTCAACAAGAGAGCCAATAAGATTAGAGGGGGACGATTGCATTGTGTTTCAAAACGTTTCGAAAGGGGAGGGTAACCAGGGGCGCCGGCGTCATAATGGTGATGGCCCTCTCTGTGTGACCACGTTCCACAGCGTGTCATTCTGTCAGTTTTGACAGTAGGAGACTCAAATTACTTTGTAAAGACTGGGGACATCTAGTGGAAGCAATAGGAAGTACTCAATGAACCATAGCTCACGGTGTGATTAATAGGCAACGTGATGAAGTTGAGTTCGCAATTCAGAATTCCACTTCCTGTTTCCATCTGTCTCGGGGTTTTGACTGCCATATGAGTTCTGTTATACTCAGACACCATTCAAACAGTTTTAGAAACTTTAGGGTGTTTTCTATCCACAAGTATTAATTATATGCATATTCTAGCTTCTGCGTTTGAGTAGGAGGCCATTTAAAATGGGCACGAATTTTTTTCAAAAATCGCTTTAGCGCCCCCTATCCTAGGGGAACGAGAGGTTAAAGAACTGATTGGGTCACTACTTGACACCAACAAACACCCCATAATATCTGGCCCTCTGTTCTCTCTAAATCGTGGCATTGAACGGTTCAGCAGCCCTCCATAACTGGCTATGAGACAATTGCAGCTCTGTGGGTATAACATTTTTTGGCAATTTTTTTTCATTCTGGAAAAAAAGCTTGTATCATATGGAGGATGGGATCCACCTGAATCATTTGGGCTCCTGGATCGTTTCACAGCATTATAAGGCTGTGTTTCGACAATGACTTATCAATTACCCAAGTCCAGCTCAGGTAATCCCTACAATTGTGGCGCTGAGTTGTCATAATGCTTCAGCAAATGTACATTATCCCAGTGTGGCTGGAAGACACAACATAAGTAACCTAATGTATGTCCCTCTTACTGCCCTGAATGCCTCTGCTGATCCTACAGCTGTTGTGTGCAGTAATCATGTGCCTATGAACCACAGGTATACTGTTAGCACTGAGGCGGTGTGCCCTATCAGGAAGTCCACTGTCTGCAGCTCACCCTGCACTAACATAAATAACCTTATCATGTGTACCTCTGCTAAGCTTCCCAGTAATGCAATAAAAAAAACAAGCATCACAGAAAAGTGCTAAAATAGCCCACGTTAACATATGCATCTTAAGAAACAAGGTTCATGAAATCAATAATTTGCTAGTAACAGATGACAATCATATTCTGACAATCTCTGAAACTCACTTAGATAATACCTTTGATGATACAGTGGTAGCAATACATGGTTTTAAGATATACAGAAAAGACAGAAATGCCAAAGGTGGTGGTGTGGCCATTTATATTCAGAACCACATTCATATAAAGCTTAGAGAGGATCTCATGTTAAATACTGTTGAAGTAATATGGCTACAGGTTCATCTGCCTCACCTAAAGCACATTCTGGTGGGAAGATGCTATAGACCACCAACTGCTAACAGTCAGTATCTGGATAACATATGTGAAATGCTTGATAATGTATGTGATATCAACAGAGCAGTATATTTTCTGGTGATTTGAAAATTGACTGGCTTTCATCAGGTTGCCCACTCAAAAGAAAGGTTCAAACTGTAACTAGTGCTTGCAACCTGGTTCAGGTTATCAGCCAACCTACCTGGGTAGTTACAGACAGCACAGGAATGAAATCATCAACATGTATTGATCACACCTTTACTAATGCTGTAGAAATGTTCTTGAAAGCAGTATCCAAATCCATCAGATGTAGTGATCACAATATAGTAGCCATATCTAGGAAAACCCAAGTTCCAACGGCTGGGCCTAAAATAGTGTATAAGAGGTCATACAATAAGTTTCATAGTGATTCCTATGTTGTTGATGGAAAGAATAATTGTTGGTCCGTGGTGTGTAATGAGAAGCAACCAGACGCTGCACTTCACACATTTATGAAGTTGCTTATCCTAGTTACTAATAAGCAAGCACCCATTAAGAAAAGTATTGTAGAAACTGTTAAATACCTGTGAATTGATGAGGAATTGAAAAAGTGTATGGTTGAAAGGGATGAGGCAAAATGAATGGCAAATAAGTCTGGCTGCACAACCAATTGGCAAACAAACTTTAAATTGAGAAATCATGTGATAAACTGAATAAAAAGAAGAAGAAACTACACTATAAAACAAAGATAAATGACAAAGTATGATAGTAAAAAGCTTAGGAGCACCTCAAATGACATTTTGGGATAAAAGGCAAACTCCATTCCATCATTCATTGAATCAGAAGACTCATTCATCACAAAACCCACTGATATTGCCAACTACTTTAATGATTTTTTTCATTGACAAGATTAGCAAACTTAGGCATGACATGCCAGCAATAAATGCTGACACTACACATCCGGACCAAATTATGAAAGACAAGAATTGTAATTTTGAATTCCGTAAAGTGAGTGTGGAAGACGTGAAAAAATTATTATTGTCTATCAACAATGATAAACCAACGGGGTCTAACAACTTGGACGGAAAATTACTGAGGATAATTGCAGATGATATTGCCACTCCTATTTGCCATATATTCAATTTAAGCCTACCAAAAAGTGTCTTCACTCAGGCCTGGTGGGAATCAAAAGGCATTCCCCGACCTAAGAATAGTAAAGCCCCCTTTACTGGCTCAAATAGCCGCCCAATCAGCCTGTTACCAACCCTTAGTAAACTTTTTTTTTTTTTGACCAGATACAATGCTATTTTACAGTAAACAAATTGACAACAGACCTTCCCTATAAGCATGCTGAAAGACATTCAATAAGCACAACACATACACAAATGACTGATGATTGGCTGAGAGAAATTGATGATAAAAAGATTGTGGGGGCTGTTTTGTTAGACTTCAGTGTGGCTTTTGACATTATCGATCATAGTCTGCTGCTGGAAAAACATATGTGTTATGGCTTTACACCCCCTGCTGTATTGTGAATAAAGAGTTACCTGTCCAACAGAACACAAAGGGTGTTCTTTAATGGAAGCCTATCCAACATAATCCAGGTGGAATCAGGAATTTCCCAGGGCAGCTTTCTAGGCCCCTTACTTTTTTCAATCTTAACTAACGACATGTCACTGACTTTGAGTAAAGCCAGTGTGTCTATGTATTTGGATGATTCAACACTATACACATCAGCAACGACAGCGACTGCAATGACTGCAACATTTAACAAAGAGCTACAGTTAGTTTCAAAATGGGTGGCACGGAATAATTTAGTTCTAAATATTTCCAAAACTAAAAGCATTGTATTTGGGACAAATCATTCACTAAACCCTAAACCTCAACTAAATCTTGTAATGAATAACGTGGAAAATGAGCAAGTAGAGGTGACTAAACTGCTTGGAGTAAGCTTGGATTGTAAACTGTCATGGTCAAAACATATTGATACAGTAGTAGCTAAGATGGGGAGAAGTCTGTCCATAATAAAGCACTGCTCTGCCTTCTTAACAGTACTATCAACAAGGCAGGTCCTACAGGCCCTAGTTTTGTCACACCTGGACTACTGTTCTACCCCTTTTTGTGGTCAGGTGCCACAAAAAGGGACTCAGGAAAATTTCAATTGGCTCAGAACAGGGCAGCATGGCTGGCCCTTAGATGTACACAGAGAGCTAACATTAATAATAATCATGTCAGGGGCTCCTGAGTGGCGCAGCGGTCTAAGGCACTGCAGCTCAGTGCAAGAGGCATCACTGCAATCCTTGGTTCAAATCCAGGCTGCATCACATCCAGCTGTGATTGGGAGTCCCATAGGGTGGCCATAGTTAAATAAAGGTTCACTTAAAAACAAAAGTGTATAACAGATTGACTTTATCACTATTTGTGAGAAGTATTAAGATGTTTAACACACCGAGCTGTCTGGTTGAACTACTGGCACACAGCTCAGACACCCATGCATACCCCATAAGACATGCCACCAGAGGTCTTTTCACAGTCACCAAAGTCCAGAACACACTATGGGAGGTGCACAGTGCTACATAGAGCCATGACTACATGGAACTCTATTCCACATCAAGTAACTCATGGATGCATTTAAAAAACAGATAACAATACACCTTATGGAACAGTGGGGACTGTGAAGCAACACAGACACATGCATACATACACACATGTACACATGGATATTGTGTTGTAGATATGTGTGTAACGGCCGTCGTCAAAATGAGACCAAGGTGCAGCGGAGGATGTGTTCATCTTAAATGAATTTATTCAAGAAAGAACACGTTAGACAAAAAAAACAAGAAACCGACAGCCAAACAGTACTGTCAGGTGCAAACACTAAACAGAAATTATATTCACCCACAAACCCCAAAGGAAAAACAGGCTGCCTATGTATGACTCTCAATCAGCAACAACGATCTACAGCTGTTCCTGATTGAGAGCCATACACGGCCGAAACAATGCTGCCACCACCATGCTTCACTGTGGGTATGGTGTTCTTTGGGTGATGTGCAGTGTTGTTTTTGCGCCAAACATACCTTTTGGAATTTTGGCCAAAAAGTTCAACCTTGGTTTCATCAGACCATAACACATTTTCCCACGTGCTTTTGGGGGACTTGATGTTTGTTTTTGCAAACTTCAGCCGGGCTTGGATGTTTTTCATTGTAAGAAAAGGCTTCCGTCTTGCCACCCTACCCCATAGCCCATTCATATGAAGAATGAGGGAGATTGTTGTCACATGTAGCACACAGCCAGTACTTGCCAGAAATTCCTGCAGTTCCTTTAATGTTGCTGTAGGCCTCTTGGAAGCCTCCCTGACCAGTTTTCTTCTCGCCTTTTCATACATTTTGGAGGGACGTCCAGTTCTTGGTAATGTCTCTGTGGTGCCATATTTTCTCCACTTGATGATGACTGTCTTCACTGTGTTCCATGGTATATGTAATGCTTTGGAAATGATTTTGTACCCTTCTCCTGACTGATATCTTTCAACAATGAGATCCCTCGGATGCTTTGGAAGCTCTCTTCGGACCATGGCTTTTGCTCTGAGATGCAACTAAGAAAATGTCAGGAAAATCCTACTAGAACAGCTGAACTTTATTTGTGATTAATTAGAGTCACTTTAAATGATGGCAGGTGTGTAATGACTTCTATTTAACATGAGTTTGAATGTGATTGGTTAATTCTGAACACAGCCACATCCCCAGTTATAAGACGGTGTGCACATTTATGCAACCAGGTTATTGTAAGGTTTTTATTTTTCATTTTTCCCCTTCGAAGATTTCAGTTTGTTTTTCAATTGAATTGTTCACATTATAGGTCACAACAGTAAAAAAAGATCTGACATGATCTATTTTGCTGTGTAGTGCACTACGTTTGACCAGAGCTCTATGGGTCTTGCTCAAAAGTTTTGCACTATAAAGGGAATAGGGTGCCAATCGGGATGTTGACCCTCTCTTTTATACTGAGAAGGACAAAAACTATTCAGTCGGCATTAAGCTAGGCCTATGTGTGCCGGCCAAAACCTCCCCCACATGCCATCATGCTTTTCTCAGATTGTGCGTCTATTGTGTTGACAGATTTTTATTGTTTTGAGTTTAATTAATGGGTACGTCTAATGTATTGAGAATTTATGTATTTAAAAAATGTATTACAAAATAAATCAAATCATTGTGGTACAACTGACTCTTCATTTTACCAGTCTCTCCATGGTGGTCAACTTTCCACAGCGTGGAACGATCATGAATTGTGTTGCTTTATATTTTTTCTCTCAATTTTGTGCAAAAATGGAATGGGTTACAAGCTTTTTATTCTAATGACGTTTCAAGCTTCTGAATCTGGCGGGTCACATTGAGATTGACATCTACATGTCAAATCACCGCCATTCATCGATACCCAGCAGGTGATCGCTAAAACACTGTGGCCATCCGATGCCTTTCTGGTGTGTTTCCTGTCCTATTCCTTATATAGTGCACTACTATGGTCCATGGTCAAAAGTAGTGTGCTATATAGGGAATAGGGTGCCATTTGGGACACACCCTGGGTGTCTATTCACTTGACCTTTGGAGGAAGAGAAACTTGACAAAAACAAACGGCCCCCCTTGACATAAGGACACAGTTCAATTTGGTGCAGGAATAGCTGAAAAGAGTGTTTCCATTTACAGTGTTTCCGTCGGAGAGAGCTGAACTAACTCATCTGTACTGTGGCACGGGTTAAGTCCCAAATGGCATGATATTCCCTTTATTATACTACTCATAGGGCTCTGGTCAAAAGTAATGCACCATGTAGGGAAAAGGGTAACAGTTGGGATGCAAGTAACAGAAAGCAGCCCACCCACATTGAGTGTGGAGCCTGGAGAGAAATCAATGTTAAAGGATTTTAGAGGCTAACAATAATTAGTCTCGTATCCCAGACCTATTGTAGTCTTTCAAAGTTTCTTAAGTACTAGCCACAAATGTTTGTATTTCCCTCTATTGATATTATGGTTTTGGAATGCTTAGAGCTTTTTGTAAAGAGCAAAGCAAACAAAGACAGAGTTGACTCCTGGTTTCGATAAAATTAACTACTTTGGCTTGCGTGAAAACTGGTAATAAGCTCACTTGGTCAGAAGCTCACATGCTGTAGTATCACATTATCCAAATGGTTACTTACACTCCCCTACATATTTATTTGGACAGTGAAGCAAAACTTTTAATTTGGCCTCTGTTATGAAGCAACAGTACAGAATGCCACCTTTTATTTGAAACATCTGTTTTACTATTTAGAAATGAATGCTCTTTATGTATCTAGTCCCCTGATTTGAAGGTGTCATAAGTATCAGGACAAATGTACTTAGTGTACTACATTTAGTCAAAAGTTTTGTATTTGGTCCCATATTCCTAGCACACGATGACTAAATTAAGTTTATGACTCTTCTAGCTTGTTGAAAGCATTTGCAGTTCATTTTGGTTGCGTTTCGGAGTATGTTGTGACCAATATAAATTAATGGTAAATTGTGACCCGATTCAGGAAACTAGGCGTATGTCGCAAGACATGACTTCACAGGAGAGCCGTTTGAACGTAAAAAACATGTTTTTTTAATCATTTATTTGGGGGGGAGGGCAGAAATGAACATGTGAACTTTCATGTGCCTTAATAAAAAAACGTGTATGCCAGCTGAACATACAAATAAAATTGTTAAATTATGAGCCTTGTTAGTTAAGCCACAGAAAAAGTCAGCAACCTTCCCACTAGCCATGATTGGCTGAGATAAGTCTGGAATGGTCTTCCATATAGGAGGTTTCTGTGTATTTGAGCTCGTCAGTCTGTGTTGGTAATCCTGTCGAATGCGGCTTTAAAACATTTTTATTGTGTAGTGTTGCTCTCCACTTTCTGGAGGCTCAAGTTTTGAAATCAGTGGAATTAGAGTATGATAGCTAAAGAGATGGAGAAAATACCTGCCTCCGGATTACTTCTTCAAACTAAGGGCAACTGTGGTATGCCATTCCTGACAGGGAGATACAGTTACACTTACATTTTAGTCATTTAGCAGACGCTCTTATCCAGAGCGACTTACAGTAGAGTGCATACATTTTTATTACATTTTTACATACTGGCCCCCCGTGGGAATCGAACCCACAACCCTGGCGTTGCAAGCGCCATGCTCTACCAACTGAGCAACATCAGTTGAAGTTGGAAGTTTACATACACCTTAGCCAAATACATTTAAACTCAGTTTTTCACAATACCTAACATTTAATCCTAGTAAAAATTCCCTGTCTTTGGTCAGTTAGGATCACCAATTTATTTTAAGAATGTGAAACTTCAGAATAATAGTAGAGGGAATAAATTATTTCAGCTTTTATTTCTTTCATCACATTCCCAGTGAGTCAGAAGTTTACGTACACTCAATTAGTATTTGGTAGCATTGCCTTTAAATTGTTTAACTTGGGTCAAACATTTCAGGTAGACTTCCACAAGCTTCCCACAATAAGTTGGGTGAATTTTGGCCCATTCCTCCTGACAGAGCTGGTGTAACTGAGTCAGGTTTGAGGCCTCCTTGCTCGCACAGGCTTTTTCAGTTCTGCCCACAAATGTTCTATGGGATTGAGGTCAGGGCTTTGTGATGCCAACTCCAATACCTTTACCTTGTTGTCCTTAAGCAAATTTGCCACAACTTTGGAAGTATGCTTGGGGTCATTGTCCATTTAGAAGACCCATTTGCGACCAAGCTTTAACTTCCTGACTGATGTCTTGAGATGTTGCTTCAATATATCCACATCATTTTCCTACCTCATGATTCCATCTATTTTGTGAAGTGCACCAGTCCCTCCTGCAGCAAGGCACCCCCACAACATGACACTGCCACCCCATGCTTCACGGTTGAGATGGTGTTCTTCAGCTTGTAAGCCTCCCCCTTTTTCCTCCAAACATAACAATGGTCATTATGGCCAAACAGTTCTATTTTTGTTTCATCAGACCAGAGGACATTTCTCTAAAAAGTACGATCTTTGTCCCTGGCTTTTTTATGGTGGTTTTGGAGCTGAGCAGCCTTTCAGGTTATGTCGATACAAGACTCGTTTTACTGTGGATATAGATACTTTTGTACCTGTTTCCTCCAGCATCTTCACAAGGTCCTTTACTGTTGTTCTGGGATTGATTTGCACTTTTTGCTCCAAAGTACGTTCATTTCTAGGAGACAGAACGTGTTTCCTTCCTGAGCGGTATGACGGCTGTGTGGTCCCATGGTGTTTAAAGTTGCGTACTATTGTTTGTACAGATGAACGTGGTACCTTCAGGCGTTTGGAAATTGCTCCCAAGGATGAACCTGATTTGTGGAGGTCTACAATTTTTTTTCTGAGGTCTTGAAATACATCCAAAAGTATACCTCCAATTGACTCAAATGATGCCAATTAGCCTATCAGTAGCTTCTAACGCCATGACATCATTTTCTGGAATTTTACTAGCTGTTTAAAGGCACAGTCAACTTAGTGTGTGTACATTTCTGACCCACTGGAATAGTGAAACAGTGATTTATAAGTCAAATAATCTGTCTATGTCACGTCCTGACCATATACTTAGGTTTTTTTGTATTATATTTGGTCAGGACGTGGCAGTTATGTTTGGTTATGGTATAGTGGGGTTGTGAGTGTTGGGGTAGGTTCTAGGTTAGGTATTTCTATGTGGAGTTTGGTGAGTGTATGTCTGTTGGGTTAATTGGGGTTGGGACTCTCAGTTGAAGGCAGGTGTTGTCTATCTGCCTTTGATTGAGAGTCCCATATAGTGGGGTGTGTTTGTTTGATTTTTGTGGGTAATTGTAATTTTGCACTGTGTTTCGTTTCACCTGTGAAACTGTCACCTTTCTCCTCTGAGTGTTTATTTTGTTTTGTCGTTTCCATCTAAAATAAATATGATGTGGAACAGTCAACCTGCTGCGTATTGGTCATCGAGTGATTTCGACATATCTTCCGATGAGGGAGAATACGAGGAACGTGACAGAATTACCCACCAACAACGGACCAAGCAGCAGAGGAAGGAGCAGCACAAGGAGAGGCACCAGGAGAAAAGCTATCTGGAGTCATGGACTTGGGAGGAAATCCTGGACGGGAAAGGACCATGGACTCAAGCTGGCGATTATCGCCGCCCACAGTGGGAGATCGAGGCGGCGAGAGCTGAGAGGCGCTGGTATGAGGAGAGGGAGCGCAACGGACACGGGAGGCAGCCCCACAATTTTTTTGGGGGGGGGCACACGGGGAGATTGGCGGAGTCAGGTGGTAGACCTAAGCCAACTCCCCGTGCTTACCGGAAGCAGCGTGGTACTGGTAAGACACCGTGTTATGCTGTGGAGCGCACGGTGTCCCCAGTGCGCGTTCAAAGCCCGGTGCGCTACATACCAGCCCCCCGCAAGTGCCATGCGAGTGCAGGCATCGAGCCAGGGCGGATGGTGCCAGCTCAGCGCGTCTGGTCTCCGGTGCGCCTCCTCGGTCCAGGTTATCCTGCGCCGGCGTTGCGCACTGTGTCTCCAGAGCGCTGGGAGGGTCCAGTTCGCCCAATGCCTGCTCTCCGCCCGTGCCGGGCCAAAGTGGGCATTCAGCCTGGAGTGTGGGTAAAGAGTGTCCGTACCAGAACTCCAGTGCTCCCCCACAGCCCGGTTTATCCTGTGCCTCCTCCTCGGACCAGGCCTCCAGTGGGTCTCCCCATCCTGGTTCATCCTGTGCCACCTCCCAGGACCAGGCCTTCAGTGGGTCTCCCCATCCTGGTTCATCCTGTGCCACCTCCCAGGACCAGGCCTCCAGTGGGTCTCCCCATCCTGGTCCGTCCTGTGCCACCTCCCAGGACCAGGCCTTCAGTGGGTCTCCCCAGCCTGGTGAGTCCTGTGCCACCTCCCAGGACCAGGCCTTCAGTGGGTCTCCCCATCCTGGTCCGTCCTGTGCCACCTCCTCGGACCAGGCCTCCAGTGGGTCTCCCCATCCCGGTTCATCCTGTGCCACCTCCCAGGACCAGGCCTTCAGTGGGTCTCCCCAGCCTGGTGAGTCCTGTGCCACCTCCCAGGACCAGGCCTTCAGTGGGTCTCCCCATCCTGGTCCGTCCTGTGCCACCTCCTCGGACCAGGCCTCCAGTGGGTCTCCCCATCCTGGTTCATCCTGTGCCACCTCCCAGGACCAGGCCTTCAGTGGGTCTCCCCAGCCTGGTGAGTCCTGTGCCACCTCCCAGGACCAGGCCTTCAGTGGGTCTCCCCATCCTGGTTCATCCTGTGCCACCTCCCAGGACCAGGCCTCCAGTGGGTCTCCCCATCCTGGTCCGTCCTGTGCCACCTCCTCGGACCAGGCCTCCAGTGGGTCTCCCCATCCTGGTTCATCCTGTGCCACCTCCCAGGACCAGGCCTTCAGTGGGTCTCCCCAGCCTGGTGAGTCCTGTGCCTGTGCCCAGGGCCAGGCATCCATCATGTCTCCCCAGCCTGGTGAATCCTGGGTCAGGGCCGTCGGAGGATCCGACACCGGGGTGCGGACCAGAGTATCCGACAACCTCTTGCGACCCGGGACTGAGGGGAGCTGCCTGTGACCCAGAACCGGGTGAGTCTGGTCACAATTCTAAAATAAAGTTGATTAACTATGACTGTGATGATTCTGCCTACAACCCAGAACCGAAGGAGTCTGCTTACAGCCTGGGACCGACGGAGTCGGCCCACGAACCAGAACCAAAGAAGTCTGCCTACTGTCCTAAGCCCAACAGGTCTGTCTACGGTCTGTTGGACAGTAGGCCAGAACCGGAGCCACCTCCAATATAGGTGGGTTGGGGAGGGGGGGGGTAGCACTGTGCCGTCGTTGACGGCAGCCACCCTCCCTTCCCTCCCTTTAGTTAGGAGGTTAATTGTGTGTTTTTTTTTTGTTTTTTTTTTTTCTGTTGGTTTTGTGCATTCAGTGTATGCACCTTTAGGGGGGGGTAATGTCACGTCCTGACCATATACTTAGGTTTTTTTGTATTATATTTGGTCAGGACGTGGCAGTTATGTTTGGTTATGGTATAGTGGGGTTGTGAGTGTTGGGGTAGGTTCTAGGTTAGGTATTTCTATGTGGAGTTTGGTGAGTGTATGTCTGTTGGGTTAATTGGGGTTGGGACTCTCAGTTGAAGGCAGGTGTTGTCTATCTGCCTTTGATTGAGAGTCCCATATAGTGGGGTGTGTTTGATTTTTGTGGGTAATTGTAATTTTGCACTGTGTTTCGTTTCACCTGTGAAACTGTCACCTTTCTCCTCTGAGTGTTTATTTTGTTTTGTCGTTTCCATCTAAAATAAATATGATGTGGAACAGTCAACCTGCTGCGTATTGGTCATCGAGTGATTTCGACATATCTTCCGATGAGGGAGAATACGAGGAACGTGACAGTCTAAACAATTGTTGGAAAAATTACTTGTGTCATGCACAAAGTAGATGTCCTAACCGACTTGCCAAAACTATAGTTTGTTAACAAGAAATTTGTGGAGTGGATGAAAAATTAGTTTTAATGACTCCAACCTAAGTGTATGTAAACTTCCGACTTCAACTGTACATCCATCATGCATGATGATGTGTACAGGTAAGATAGTCTAGTGTTAGCTAGCTACATTTTCAGATATTCCAAGTTTCTAATTTTGACAGAAAGCTAAAGTGTTCTGTTTATATAGCTAGCTGAAAAAAAAAAATGTTTTGTCACAGTTACTGAGAATGTTGTTGCTGTTGGAGCTTAATGTAAGGCTTGGGCATAGTGGGTGCGGAGTCAGGCGCAGGAAGCAGAGAATGCAGGGTAGTGTCTTTAATAAAACACAACGGCAAACACAAGCCACCCCAACAGCGATCCAGGGCGCACACAAAACCAAAAGTGCCCCAAACACAGGGGACAGGAAAAGGTCGGCGCAAAACAACGCACTAGCACCTCAAAACACATGAGCGTGCAACAACAAGCAAAACACAGATCAAATAATCCCACACACAGAGCAGGCGGGCCTCCTGGCTAAAATAGCCCAGCTAATCAGCCCAACACAAAACAGGTGCAAACAATAAACGTAAAGGGGGAAAAAGGAATCAGTGGCAGCTAGTAGGCCGGTGACGACGACCGCCGAGCGCCACCCGAACAGGAGGGGGAGCTACCTTCGGTAGGAGTCGTGACACTTAAGAGGGTGTGATCAATGCAGAATGGGTGTAGACAAAGAAGAGCTCTTCACTAGATACCAAAACATTCAAAGGCAATTTTCTCAAAAGTGAGTTTACAAGTTGATCAACTTTCAAAGCAGAATTACTTTCCAATTGTTCTTCAAATGCACTTTTACCTTAATGTGGATGTCAAGACTACGGATAATCATGAACGAATTGTGAGGAAGTTACAGATGCACAAAGATCATGCCCCAAAACATGCTAACCTCTCACCATTATCAATAACAGCGATGGTTAGCATTTTGGGGGGGGGGGGGTATGATTCTTGGGATTCAACCAAGAGCATGCACCGTATTTTAATCAGAGGAATCCATCCGACACAGGCTAATTGTTACAATTACTTGAGCTTTGCTATTCATTATTGGGAGCTCTCTCTCTCTCTCTCTCTCTCTCTCTCTCTCTCTCTCTCTCTCTCTCCGCTCTCTCTTGCTCTCTCTCGCTCTCTCTCTCTCTCTCTCTCTCTCCCATTTCTTTGCTTTACTAATTTAATGTTTATCCACTGTAAGTGTCTCTGCACCATTCATGTCAGGTATCATCAGAAACACTTTTTACACCCTTCCATTCTGAGGCGTAGCGACAGTGCTTGGTCGTCCATTACTAATTACCATTATCATAGTTTCCTGGTTCTCTAAATTAAATATTTATCCACACTTTGTCTAGCATCACTATAAGGAATTCAAATGCATAATTAAAGTTGCCTCCTACTATAACAGCAACAGAAGACAACACCAAGGGGGATCCCATAGTGATTTGTAGCACATTTACAGTAGGCTTGTTTATCTAATTTGGCATATATCAATATGAACTTCTCTCTTTGTCTAACTTCACAATGCATCTCTCTGCATTGCTCAACTACTGATGTACGAACGCACATGCACACGCGCACACACACACACAAACACACACACAATAGGAATCATTGCTGAGGATGTGAAGGTGTTGTTGTTATGGAGATTCTGCTACCTGTGTATTCATAGTGTAGTATGCTGAATCATGCTGCCGATGGTTAACACGGCATGTTAATGACTACAATATTTTACATTGTCTCTTGTAGCTTGTCATTCAGCCAGGCACGATATGCTATAAACTAGTGCTCTCTTGCAGTACAAGCCTCACTATGTGGAGAAACTGGCATGATGGATAGTGGATACTAGTGAAGTATGAAATAAAAAGAGTCTGCTCCTCAGGAGAATGTTAGGCTTGTTCTGATTGCACAGATTATCACCTCTGTGCCTTCGACTGAAATGCAATTTGTTTTGGTTGTTGAAGAAGGGAACATGGGCTGTGTAACTTATTAGAATGCAAATGTGTGAGAAGGCAGAGAAGAGGGCTGAGGTATTTTACACAGTCTGAGCACTATCAGTATAACCATCATAGCCAGCCATAGTCACCACACTAAGTCATTCGGCTATTCAGCAGCAAGACATTTCCAATAACAAGGTGTGGTGTATTACTGCCATATGAACATGTGATTAAAAGCATATTGAAAGGGCTTCATGAGTATGTCTACATATTCACTGACAGCTCCCTTCACTTCACCAGACAATTTTAGAAATAAATCACGGGTGCTCATGTTCATAACAAGCTAATCTCAATACTGTGATCCCCTGGCTTTGCAGCATGCAGCTAGCTGGGAAAGAGTGAAGTGGAGAGGTGATATGGCATCCTCATCTCTGCTTGCGTGGGATGTCTTTTTCAGTGGTGGCTGTGGAAAATGTAGTCTATCACTGTGTCAAATACATTTCCATTAGGATTTTTTTTAGCCAGCCAGGCCTAGGAATAGGAGTGTGACACAGCCTTATTTTCAGTTTGGGGGAAAAAAAGAGTGTCTAGGCTAGGCAACACTCAGAGATGGTCAGTATTTCTGTTACATGCATTTGAAAAAAAGTATTTCAATGACTTCTGAGTATTCTGTCATTTGAATTACACTGGGCTGACAATACAAAATTATTTTCATTTTTTTTTTTTTAGAGGTTCACATTTTGTGGCTCTCTTTTCACCCTGCATTGGTATCAGAAATCTGAGAGCACTATGGTGTGATAAGAGCATCTGCTAATTGAACTACATTTAAATGTATGTGTAAAAATGTTGATCATTAAATAAATGTTTTATTTGTCACATGGGTTGAATACAACTGGTGTAGACTACTGTGAAATGTTTGCTTAGGAGCCCTTCCCAACGATGCAGAGATTAAAAAGAATAATACAAATAAAAATACACAAGAATGGAGCTGTAAACAGGGAGTGCCAGTATCAGATCAAGGTGTATGTATATGAAGGCAGTGTAAAGTGACAAGGCAACAGCATAGATAATAATAAGAGTAAAATAAAAAACAGAGTTGCAGCAACAAATGATGAGTTCAAAAGTTTGTGTGTGTCAAGTATGTTGTGTCAGTATGCATGTGTGTGTTATGTTATGTGTTAGAAATACTTTAATGAGGGAAAATGTACTTGGTACGATTGTGATATGTTGTTGTCTCACCTAGCTATCTTAAGATGAATTTACACATTTTCAAGTCGCTCTGGATAAGAAAAAAAAGAACAATTGCAAAGCATGCTGAGTATTATTCTAATGAGCTCTGCCCAACAAGGCCAATAATAATAATAGCCATTTAGCTTTGCAGTTCATTTTGGTATGTTCATTTTCACATATACATTTACATTTTAGTCATTTAGCAGACACTCTTATAGAGAGTGACTTGCTCAATTAAGGTAGATAAACATGTCACAGACATAGCAAGAAAAGTGTATTTTTTTGGAACAGTTACTGAGAATGTTTTTGCTGTTGAGGCCGTCTACTTGCAAATGTATTTTAGAATACAATTTACATGTATTTTAATTAAATACATTACAAAATACTTGTATTTTGTAATACTTGTATTTTGTAGTTTATTTTGATACATTGATATTTAATGGTAGTTTGCATTTTGTAATAGTACTGTCACGTCCTGACCAGTATAAGGGTTACTTGTTATTGTAGTTTGGTCAGGACGTGGCAGAGGGTATTTTGTTTATGTGGTTCGGGGTGGTGATTTTTGTAGTAGGGTGTTTGATTTATTATTTCCGGGTTTTGGTCTATGTTCTATGTTTTGTATTTCTATGTTCTTTCTGGTTTGTGGTATTTCTATGTGTAGGTTAATGGGGGGGTTGGACTCTCAATTGGAGGCAGGTGCTTTCTCGTTGCCTCTGATTGAGAGTCCTATATATGGGTAATTGTTTGGTGTGGTGTTGTGGGAGATTGTTTCTTGTTTTGCCTGTGTGAGCGTGACTAGACTGTGTTGTTGTTTGTGAGTTTTTGGTTATTTTGGTGTTCTCTTTATTTAAAAATAAATACAAGATGAGCATCCACATTCCTGCTGCGTTTTGGTCCTCTATTCCCGACGACAACCGTTACAAGTACTTTGTAATTTTGCCCATCCCTCTCTTCCTCCCTCTTTTTTTCCTCACTCGGTGAACATTATATACCAAACAGTTTGAGATGAATAATTTAACTCCATCTGTGGAGAACCATGGCTGAAGGGATAGTGTAATGGAGGAAGAGAGAGTGAGGTTGATGGTTTTCAGCACCCCTCTACCTCTCCTGATATGTCAGCTAGTGACAAAGTGAGGTTCTGACTTCAATTAAGGCACAGACTGTTCTCCCAGCCAGTCAACCTTTGAAACACTTCGCATACTAGGTCTCATGACCAGATAAAACTGCCACTGGTACCTCATTTAAATGAGTCTAAGAAATACCTTCAATGACATGAGGTCATTTCCATTTCCACACATGAGCACATAAAAAAACGCAATACCTTCTCTGACAACTGTACTCACAACTGTACTGTCTGCCACTGGAAACTAATTTTAATGAGTCTAAGAAATAAATGGAACGATGAGCACCAACATGAGAAGTTCAGAGGAACATGTCAAATTAGGTGTCAAATGAAAGCTATATAGGTAAATATACATTTGTCAACCATTTTCCATCCTAAAAATGTGGAGTAAGCAAAGTCCTTGATTTCTGGCCAAACAGATGGAAAAGGGGTTTTAGAAAACATCTACCACAAAAAGTCTTAAAAGGTGTTAGAAATACATTAAAACTATGTTGAAGTAAAGACCTCTGACAACTAATATCAACACTTATTTTTTTTATTTGTTTCTGCCTTTTGTAAGTTTAAGAAACATTTCATTGTTCCTTGAAATTCCGTTACCAAAAACCCACATAATGTATCTGTCGCCCTTTCCTGCAGTCAATGACCAAAAGCGCCCTCTTTGGCGTAATGTTATTAATACTTTTTATAATTAAATAATTGATAAAAAAGTATTTAAAATAAAAACTACGTCAAACAATTTTGTTATATTTCAATCTTCTGTGACGTATATAAAGTGTAATATTGTCGAACTCAAAATTGAATACGTTCCAACTCTATACCTGACATGGTACAAGTGTCTTCTTTTTTGTAAGCCCATATCATGTGTGTGAGGTGTATACTTTTATTTCAAATTAGATTTGTGTAAGACTAACATGAATCACTCTGTGTTACCCTGATTTAGCCCACTGCAATAATTCATATATTTTCTAATTTCTCTCCCTCATGAGGAAGGAGGATAATGAAAGTTCATCAATTAGTTATAGTGTGTTTACTGATATCAGTTTTGTTTATGAATTATTAAGTGATTAAAACTCAAATTCCGTTACCAAATCAGTAACAGAATTTCCAAAAAATCGTTAACGGAATTTCTGCAGTTCAACAGGCTACAATGGGAAATCATAGTAGTCACAAACCACAGTTGGGTTCACAAGTTTGTACAGCACAGCACATTACTGCACAGTACAGTAAAGAAAAGTTTAGTATAGTTCAGTACAGTACTGTTAAGTTCAGTAAAGTACACAGTAAAGCACAGAGTTGAGTACACTATAATGTACTATATTGTACTCTACTGTACTGAACTATACTCTATTTTACTGTATGGTACTAAACTCTACTGTACTGTACTGTAGTTTACTCTACTGTACTGTTCAGAACTCTTCTGAGCTCTACTGTGCTGTACTTTGATGTCCACACTTGTGAAACATAGACGTCTATGTCTGGTTCAGGTTTGGTCTGGTCCAGAGTGACCAACCAAATTTGGTCTTGTTTTGGGGTGGAGCTCATTAAAATAATAGCCTGTATATAGAATAATACCCAAATATGCAATGGAGGATATTGCATATTTATATCTTTGTGTACCTATTTAGGACAAATCACCATGAAGAGAATGACTTTCATATTTATAATTATGCATTTCTATGTAGCACAGATCAGGGAACCATGATGAAACTCTGTTACCGCAATTCCGTTACCGTGTCTAAATCCACTTCACTTACTGTTGTTCAATAACCAAAAGTCTCAGTGCAATGCATCATGGAATTGCCCATGAAGTATAAGACAGTATGGCTTCAAAGACAGTCTGCACCTCAAATATCACCCTTCTTCCTATACGGTGCACCCTATGGGCCCTATAAATGGAACTATAGTGCATTATAAAGGGAATAGGGTGCCATTTGGGACGTACACAGAGTAATTGAAAGATATAGACCATGATATTTACTCAGCATGTACTTAATCCCGGTAGGGAATAAAATACAGTAAAATTAAAGGTAATAACAACATGAAACTGTCTTTATTTATATACAAGCTACATTAAGATCTAATCTCTCCCTTAATAATTAACTTACATTTCATTTTCTGTTTTATTTTATCCAATCTGGAAATGTTATAAAACAAGCAAATTTCCCTCGTCGCAATGCTAAGTAATTTTATTAGTACTGCATTTGTTGATGTAAGGAGCTTGTACATGTACCTTCTGCTGTTCTGTCAATATCTAACTGTAGATAATTGGTTGGACACACAGTGGAGGTACACTGATAATCAAGCTAATTAAGTAAAGATTCTGAGTGTAATTTTACCTCTCCTTCTTTCCTCCGGTCTGCAGGGATTGCACTAAAGGGCAAGGTTGTAGCTCAGTTAATGAGGTTTACGGGTGAGCAGTACCGGTTGTGTGCTTCAGGTTTGTACACCGTGTCCTCCTCCTCCTCCACATCAGCCTACCTGCGCTGACTACTGGCCAGTGGAGGAAGTGAGGAGGTGACAGGGGAGGTGGTAGGCAGTGGAGGAGGTGAGTAGGTGACAGTTGAGATGGGGGCAGTGGAGGAGTTGAGGTGACACAAGGAGGTGGGGGGCAGTGGAGAAGGTGACAGGTGATGTGGGGGGCAGTGGAGGAGTTGAGGATGTGACACAAGGAGGTTGGGGGCAGTGGAGGAGGTGTGGAGGCGACACATGGTGGAGGGGTCTCCATGAAATCCTTCATTACCCTGCCTCCTGCACCTCGCCTCCCCCTGCGCCTGCCACTTGCAGATATTCAAGGTGACAGGAGCATGCACAGAGTAAGGGCAGAGAACCCGGGGGAGGGGGTTATGAGCTTGTTTGAGAGTACAGTTTAATGAGGCCTTGGCATCTTGATCTCAGTGTGAAATACTGCAGCTTCACCACAGTGTGTGGTTGGATCCCAAATGCCATCCTATGCATTATGGGGTTGCATCCCAAATGGCAGCAATACTTTTAACCAGGGTCCATATGAAAAACGTATTTTGAAATAGTGACATACTGTTTATTGGAAACATATCATTGCACTTTCAGTATTAAGGTAATGTTAGCCAACAAAAGAATGTAAAGCTAGCTAACACTTACAGTTGAAGTCGGAAGTTTACATACACTTAGGTTGGAGTTATTAAAACTAATTTTTCAACCACTCCACAAATTTATTTTTAACAAACTATAGTGTTGGCAAGTCGGTTAGGACACCTACTTTTACATTTTTCCAACAATTGTTTACAGACAGATTATTTAACTTATAATTCACTGTATCACAATTCCAGTGGGTCAGAAGTTTACAAACACTAAGTTGACTATGCCTTTAAACAGCTTGGAAAATTCCAGAAAATTATGTCATGGCTTTAGAAGCTTCTGATAGGCTAATTGACATCATTTGAGTCAATTGGAGGTGTATCTCCAGATGTATTTCAAGGCCTACCTTCAAACTCAGTGCCTCTTTGCTTGACATCATGGGAAAATCAAAAGAAATTAGCTAAGACCTCAGAAAAAGGGTCTCAGAACAAGTCTGGTTCATTCTTGGGAGCAATTTCCAAATGCCTGAAGGTACCACGTTCATCTGTATAAACAATAGTACGCAAGTATAAACACCATGGGACCACTCAGCTGTCATACCACTCAGGAAGGAGACGCATTCTGTCTCCTCGAGATGAACTTACTTTGGTGCGAGAAGTGCGAATCAATCCCAGAACAACAGCAAAGGACCTTGTGAAGATGCTGGTGGAAACAGCTACAAAAGTATCTATATCCATAGTAAAATGAGTCCTATATTGACATAACCTGAAAGGCCGCTCAGCAAGGAAGAGGCCACTGCTCCAAAACCGCCATAGAAAAGCTAGACTACGGTTTGCAACTGCACATGGGGACAAAGATCATACTTTTTGGAGAAATGTCCTCTGGTCTGATGAAACAAAAATAGAACTGTTTGGCCATAATGACCATCGTTACGTTTGGAGGAAAAAGATTATCCGGCAAGCAGATCCGGAGTGCCAATTCTAGGACCAAAAGGCTCCTTAACAGCTTCTACCCTCAAGCCATAAGATGGCTGAACAATTAATCAAATGGCCACCAGACTACTTATATTGACCCCCCCCAATTTGTTCTGTACACTGCTGCTACTTGCTGTTTATTATCTATGCATAGTCACTTCACCCCTATC
The DNA here is from genome assembly GCF_965601325.2 of Salmo salar. Classification (NCBI taxonomy): domain Eukaryota; kingdom Metazoa; phylum Chordata; class Actinopteri; order Salmoniformes; family Salmonidae; genus Salmo; species Salmo salar. The sequence goes on along the minus strand of NC_138309.1, from coordinate 20,831,363 downwards.
TACATGCACAAATTACCTCAACTAACCTGTACCTCCGCACAATGACTCAGTACCGGAACCCCCTGTATACAGCCTCATTATAGTTATTTTATTGTGTTACATTTTATTATATTTTACTTTAGTTAATTTGGTAAATATCTTAACTCTTCTTAAACTGCACTGTTGGTGAAAACTTCTTCAGGATTGGTTGGCTAATGCAATTAGCATGAGGTTGTAAGTAACAAGAACATTTCCCAGGACATAGACAAATTTGATATTGGCAGAAAGCTTAAATTCTTATTAATCTAACTGCACTGTCCAATTTACAGTAGCTATTATAGTGAAAGAATACCATGCTGTTGTTTTAGGAGAGTGCACAGTTTTGAACATGAAAAGTTATTTATAAACATATTTGGGCAGTCATACAACATTTTGAACAGTAATGCAATGGTTCATTGGATCAGAGTAAAACTTTGCACAGATACTGCTGCCATCTAGTGGCCAATATCTAAATTGGACCTGGGCTGGAATAATACATTATGCCCTTTCTCTTGCATTTCAAAGATGATGGTACAAAAAACGGTTGGTTCTTTCTTTGTATTATCTTTTACCAGATCTAATGTGTTACATTCTCCTACATTGCTTTCACATTTCCACAAACTTCAAAGTGTTTAATTTACATTACATTTACATTTACGTAATTTAGCAGACGCTCTTATCCAGAGCGACTTACAAATTGGTGCATTCACCTTATGATATCCAGTGGAACAACCACTTTACAATAGTACATCTATATCTCTTTTTTGAGGGGGGATAGAAGGATTACTTTATCCTATCCCAGGTATTCCTTAAAGAGGTGGGGTTTCAGGTGTCTCCGGAAGGTGGTGATTGACTCCGCTGTCCTGGCGTGGTGAGGGATCTTGTTCCACCATTGGGGTGCCAGAGCAGCTAACAGTTTTGACTGGGCTGAGCGGGAACTGTGCTTCCGCAGAGGTAGGGGGGCCAGCAGGCCAGAGGTGGATGAACGCAGTGCCCTTGTTTGGGTGTAGGGACTGATCAGAGCCTGAAGGTACAGAGGTGCCGTTCCCCTCACAGCTCCGTAGGCAAGCACCATGGTCTTGTAGCAGATGCAAACTTCAACTGGAAGCCAGTGGAGTGTGCGGAGGAGCGGGGTGACGTGAGAGAACTTGGGAAGGTTGAACACCAGACGGGCTGCGGCGTTCTGGATGAGTTGTAGGGGTTTAATGGCACAGGCAGGAAGCCCAGCCAACAGCGAGTTGCAGTAATCCAGACGGGAGATGACAAGTGCCTGGATTAGGACCTGCGCCGCTTCCTGTATAAGGCAGGGTCGTACTCTGCGAATGTTGTAGAGCATGAACCTACAGAATCGGGTCACCGCCTTGATGTTAGCAGAGAACGACAGGGTGTTGTCCAGGGTCACACCAAGGCTCTTAGCACTCTGGGAGGAGGACACAATGGAGTTGTCAACCGTGATGGCGAGATCATGGAACGGGCAGACCCTTCTCCGGGAGGAAGAGCAGCTCCATCTTGCCGAGGTTCAGCTTGAGGTGATGATCCGTCATCCACACTGATATGTCTGCCAGACATGCAGAGATGCGATTCGCCGCCTGGTTATCAGAAGGGAGAAAGGAGAAGATTAATTGTGTGTCGTCTGCGTAGCAATGATAGGAGAGACCATGTGAGGATATGACAGAACCAAGTGACTTGGTGTATAGAGAGAATAGGAGAGAGCCTAGAACGGAGCCCTGGGGGACACCAGTGGTGAGAGCACGTGGTGCGGAGACAGATTCTCGCCACGCCACCTGGTAGGTGTGACCTGTCAGGTAGGACGCAATCCAAGAGTGAGCCGCGCCGGAGATGCCCAACTCGGAGAGGGTGGAGAGGAGGATCTGATGGTTCACAGTATCAAAGGCAGCAGATAGGTCTAGAAGGATGAGAGCAGAGGAGAGAGAGTTAGCTTAACCTTAACGAATTCGTCCCACCTACGCAACAGCCAGTGTAATCCAGTGGCGCGATTTTCAAATACCTTAGAAATGCTATTACTTCAATTTCTCAAACATATGACTATTTTACACAATTTTAAAGACAAGACTCTCGTTAATCTAACCACACTGTCCGATTTCAAAAAGGCTTTACAACGAAAGCAAAACATTAGATTATGTCAGCAGAGTACCCAGCCAGAAATAATCAGACACCCATTTTTCAAGCTAGCATATAATGTCACAAAGACCCAGAAGACAGCTAAATGCAGCACTAACCTTTGATGATCTTCATCAGATGACACACCTAGGACATTATGTTATACAATACATGCATGTTTTGTTCAATCAAGTTCATATTTATATCAAAAACCAGCTTTTTACATTAGCATGTGACGTTCAGAACTAGCATACCCCCCGCAAACCTCCGGTGAATTTACTAAATTACTCACGATAAACGTTCATAAAAAAACATAACAATTATTTTAAGAATTATAGATACAGCACTCCTTTGTGCAATCGAGGTGTCCGATTTTAAAATAGCTTTTCGGTGAAAGCACATTTTGCAATATTCTCAGTAGATAGCCCAGCCATCACGGCTAGCCATTTAGACACCGACCAAGTTTAGCCCTGACCAAACTCCGATTTACTATTACAAAAGTTTGATTACCTTTGTTGTCTTCGTCAGAATGCACTCCCAGGACTGCTACTTCAATAACAAATGTTGGTTTGGTCCAAAATAATCCATCGTTATATCCAAATAGCGGCGTTTTGTTCGTGCGTTCCAAGACACTATCAGAAGTGTAAATAAGGGTCACAAGCATGGCGCAATTCGTGACAAAAATTTTCTAAATATTCCATTACCGTACTTCGAAGCATTTTTCTCGTAAAAAAAGCGATAATATTCCGACCGGGAATCTGCGTTTAGGTAAACAGAGGAAAGAAAACAAAGCATTCGGTCGACACGGCCACGCGCCTGAGTCTCACAGTACTGTAACCAGCCACTACCCAAACACGCTACTTTTTTTCAGCCAGAGCCTGCAAAGCCACGATTCAGCTTTTTGCCGCCTTCTGAGAGCCCATTGGAGCCGTAGGAAGTGTCACGTAACAGCAGAGATCCTTTGTTTTGGATAGAGATGACAAAGAAGGCCAAGAAATGGTCAGACAGGGTACTTCCTGTACAGAATCTTCTCAGGTTTTGACCTGCCATTTGAGTTCTGTTATACTGGTAACATAATGTTTTTCTTTATTTTACTATTTTCTACATTGTAGAATAATAGTGAAGACATCAAAACTATGAAATAACACATGGAATCATGTAGTAACCAAGGAAGTGTTAAATCAAAATACATGTTATATTTGAGATTCTTCAAAGTAGCCACCCTTTGCCTCGATGACAGCTTTGCACAATCTTGGCGTTCTCTCAACCAGCTTCATGAGCTAGTCACATGGAATACATTACAATTAACAGGAGTGCCTTGTTAAAAGTTCATTTGTGGAATTTCTTTCCTTCTTAATGCATTTGAGCAAATCAGTTGTGTTGTGACAAGGTAGGGGTTGTATGCAGAAGATTGCCCTATTTGGTAAAAGACCAAGTCCATATTATGGCAAGAACAGCTCAAATAAGCAAGGAGAAACGGCAGTCCATCATTACTTTAAGACATGAAGGTCAGTCCTTCCAGAAAATGTCAAGATCTTTGACAGTGTCTTAAATCTTTTTTGGTTCCTTTGCACCCCAGTATCTCTACTTGCACATTCATATTTTGCACATCTATCACTCCAGTGTTTAATTGCTAAATTGTAATTATTTTGTCACTATGACCTATTTATTGCCAACCTCCCTTATCTTACCTCATTTGCACACACTGTATATAGACTTTTTCTCTATTGTATTATTGACTGTATGTTTGTTTATTCCATGTGTAACTCTGTGTTGCTGTTTGTGTCGCACTGCTTTGCTTTATCTTGGCCAGGTCGCAGATGTAATTGAGAACTTGTTCTCAACTAGCCTACCTGGTTTAATAAAGGTGAAAAAAGTAGTGTTGTGACAAGGTAGGGATGGTATACAGAAGATAGCTCTATTTGGTAAAATACCAAGTCCGTATTATGGCAAGAACAGCTCAAATAAGCAAAAAGAAACGACAGTCCATCATTACTTTAAGACATGAAGGTCAGTCAATACGGAAAATGTCAAGAAATGTTTACGTTTTTTCAAGTGCAGTCGCAAAAACCATCAAGCGCAATGATGACACTGGCTCTCATGAGGACTGCCACAGAAAAGGAAGACCCAGAGTTACCTCTGCTGCAGAGGATAAGTTTATTAGTTTCCAGCCTCAGAAACTGCAGCCCCAAAAAATGCTTCACAGAGTTCAAGTAACAGACACATCTCAACATCAACTGTTTAGAGGAGACTCTGTGAATCAGGCCTTCATGGTCGAATTGCTGCAATTAAACCACTACTAAAGGACACCAATAATAATAAGAGACTTGCTTGGGCCAAGAAACACAAGCAATGGACATTAGATTGGTGTAAATCCGTCCTTTGGTCTGATGAGTCCAAATTTGATATTGTTGGTTCCAAACTGCCGTGTCTTGTGAGACACAGAGTAGGTGAATGGATGATCTCCGCATGTGTGGTTCCCACCGTGAAGCATAGAGGAGGAGGTGGGATGGTGTGGTGATTTGCTGGTGACTCTGTTGGTGATTTATTTAGAATTGAAGGCACACCAGCATGGCTACCACAGCATTCTGCAGCAATATGCCAGCCCATCTGGTTTGCACTTAGTGGGACTATCATTTGTTTTTCAACAGGACAATGACCCAACACACCTCCAGGCTTTGTAAGGGCCATATGACCAAGGAGAGTGATGGAGTACTGCATCAGATGACCTGGCCTCCACAATCACCCAACCTCAATCCAATTGAGATGGTTTGGGAGGAGTTGGACTGCAGAGAGAAGGAAAAGCAGCCAATGTGCTCTGTATATGTGGGAACACCTTCAAGACTTTTGGAAAAGCATTCCAGGTGAAGCTGGTTGAGAGAATGCCAAGACTGTACAAAGCTGTCATCAAGGCAAAGGGTGGCTACTTTCAAGAATCTAAAATATTGTCGAGAAGCAGGTGGTAATTTTAATACATCAAACAACATGGAAAGATACAACGTAGGAGTAGTGTCTAGACATGAACAACAGAAACAATACTGCCTGGGGAATAACCCTAAGGGAGTGCCAGATAAAGGGGAGGTAATGAGTGATGAGTAATGAAGCGCAGGTGCGCATAATGATTGATGCCAGGTGTGCGTAATGATGGTTGCCAGGGCCGGTGGTTAGTAAACCCACGACGTCGAACGCCGGAGGGGAGGAGCGTGAGTAGACGTGGCAAATATAAAATATATTCTGATTTGTTTAACTCTTTTTTTGGTTACTACATGATTCCATATGTGTTATTCCATAGTTTTGATGTCTTCACTATTATTCTACAATGTAGAAAATAGTCAAAATTATGAAATACCCTTGAATGAGTAGGTGTGTCCAAACTTTTGACTGGTACTGTATTTTTCAACTGTGCTGTGATGTTCCACAAAAGTTATGATCTTCTCTATTCTCATTGTTTCTACAGATTGTAAATTGAAAATAAACATTTTTCATAAAAGTATTATTAATATTATTGCTCAATTGACTAAGACTTTTCAGATCACCCAGTAGTGCTATCTGCAGAGTTAACTCCAGGTAAATATTGCAATTCTTCAGCCATTCCTGGACCTGTGACCAAAAACAAGCTACATATGAAAGCTACATATAAACAGTACCAAAACAAATGATCTAATGATTCTGTCTCTTCGCAGCAAAATCTGCAGAGCTGGGAAGTTTGCATCCCCCATATAAATAACATTCTAAGGGTTGCAAGAATTTCGTATAAGAATTAAAATAGTGAAAAATACAAATTTTTGAATCCGGCGTCATTTTTGCGGTAATGCAGCAATTAGTTGGTTGTAATTTTGCGTAGAACAGACATTTCCATACGTTTTTGTTAGCTGCATGTGTGACATAACTTCACCAGTCGTATTTATGATATCATTTACGAAGAATTTACCTTTTTTAAATGTTTTTTTAATCAATTATTATATTAGAGTTTAACCACTATTTGTTGTATTATTTGTTTTGTCTTTTCTGGTGAATTAAATTGAAAATGCAACCAACTTTCTATGGCTTGTTATTATAAATATAGTGATATTTGGGAGATTATTTCCTTTTCAAATAACTGAAAGTGAGAGGTGTAATCTGAATAAATGGGGGGGGGAAAGGCCATTCTTGAACATAGGGTGAGACATTTTTACAAATTTTTTAGAGAACTAGTTCGGATTTAAGCATAACTTTTGTGTGACTGAAGCCTTTAGTGAGAGGTCTAATGCTTTATATTTAATAATTTCTGCCCTCCAAATTGATATTCATAAAATTAAAAGGCCCGTTTCATTTTGTTTGGTTTGTCATTCCAAATATAATTGAATATTTTTGTCTCATATAATAAAAAAAACTGTTTGCTAGACGTAGGCAAGACCATAAGCAAAGAGGTAAACTGGGATATGACTAAAGAGTTAATCACGGTGATATTTCGACAAATAGATAGGTATTTACCTTTCCATGGTAGCAAGATCTTATCTATTTTTGCTAACTTTCTATTAAAATGTATTGGAGTGAGACTATTTATTTCGGGATATGTATACCGAGTATATCCACATCACCATCAGTCCATTTTATTGGTAAACTACATGGTAATGTAAAAAAAGTTCGATTTTTTTAGTGATCCAATACGCAATATAGTACACTTATCGTAATTTTGTTGTAATCCAGAAACGTTAGAAAAATATCTAGATCCTCTGAGGCTGTGGAGGGATCCAAGTTTTGGATTAATAAGAAAACATGAATCATCAGTGTACAATGGCACCTTTGTTTTTAAGCCCTGGATTTCTAATCACTTGATATTATTGGTGGATCTGATTTTAATAGTTAACATTTCGATAACCATAATAAATAGATATGCCAATAGTGGACAACCTTCTTTTACTTCTCTTGACAGTTTAAATACTTTCTGAGAAGTAGTCATTATTTACTATTTTACACCTAGGGTTACTATACCATATTTTAACCCATTTCATAAGAGATTCTCCAAAATTGAAATATTCCAGGCATTTATATATCAGAGAGACACGCCCCCCTCAGAGAGAGAGAGACACAGCTTAATGGGAGCTCTCACATTTTTCAGCATGTTTTTTACAAAAGGATAGATTTGGAGTTAGATAAATGTGGATTTTTCAGCAGGACATATGCATAATGCTACTCTCCACAGCAGAACTCCAAATCTACAACCTAATTCTGACCAAAATTAACTGGAGAGATTACTGCTTCCAAGGTTTTCTTTTTCCAAGATATATGGAGGGTGCTCTAGCCAACAAACAGCAGAGACCTAAGGACACCATTCCAACCTGGAACTGAATGAGTAGTGTTTGGTCTGATGCTATTTTGAAAGCCAAGAAGAAAAAGAAAAATGAAAAAAGAAATATAAAGTACATTACAATGACATATTTTACTTTATGGGGACTGAATGCTGAGTTAAGGCTCCCAGGCTTGCAAGGACAGACCACATGCAAATTCACTTAGCACTAAGGTGAGAAGTAAAAGGCCTTTTGGGCCAACAAGTGTCAGGAGTCTTTGAAGCGTCCTCTGAAGCCCCCTTCTGCTGTTCAAAGACCATTCACTGGCATTTTCTTCAAGAAATCTGCCTCCAGAAATAAAAGCTTCTCCCAAGTGGGTGCGACACCTACTCCCATTGCCTGCTGCACTGCTTCTTGGATTCCACCTGGCGATCTGTTCACCGTCTGCCCTGGCCTGTCTCCCCCTGTCTGGTACAGGTACCTCCACTACACTCACCCCTCTCTCCCGAGCTTTCGCTCGCCGCCAGCACACACGCATGGTTGGGACGAGTGACTCTGAACTTACAATGGCTAGCCCCAAGTCGTTATATATTTTATTTTTTTCTTGTGCATTTTGCTATTTGCCTCATGACTCCTGCATACTTTGTTGACTACAAACATCTAACTGCCTGTAGCTCAGGCCCTGAAGCAAGGTTATACATATTCTTGGTACCATTTGAAAGGAAACACTTTGTGTAAATGTGAAAGGAATATAACAATAGATCAGGTAAAAGATACTACAAATAATTCTTTTTTTTGTACCATCATCTTTGAAATGCAAGAGAAAGGCCATAATGTATTATTCCAGCCCCGGTGAAATTTAGATTTTGGGCACTAGATAGATGGCAGCAGTGTATGTGCAAAGTTTTAGACTGATCCAATGACCATTGCATTTCTGTTCAAAATGTTGCGTCAAAACTGCCCAAATGTGCCTAATTTGTTTATTAATAACTTTCCATGTTCAAAATTGTGCACTTTCCTCGAACAATAGCATGGTATTCTTTCACTGTAATAGCTACTGTAAATTGGACAGTGCAGTTAGATTAACATTATCTAGTCTAAATATGGCATGATTCCACCAACTGTAACCTTCTGCATCACTTTCAAAGAGGTATTTTTATTTTGAAGGCAAACCGCAAATTCCACTATTGTGCCTAATCCTTATTGTGGCTAGCTTCACAGCACATAACCCGGTCCTGTCAAGCTTTGTGAAGCTAGCTGGCTGCCTATTAGCTTTGGGCGACAGGGTTTAGTAGCTGGCTATCTATTTATTTTCATGGACCGAAGTTCAATTTCAATAGGCAAACAACAAGTGGCTACCTAGCTAATACTTACTCACAAGGATTCCTACAAGGATTCCTAAATCATTGCTAAGAATAATGAAAATGACTGTAGTTTCTACTATTGGTCATTGTTTTCAGGCTGGTTATATTGGTGCTAGCTAGGTACCATGATGAAGTTGCGGTCCAACACAACATTCTATAATTAATCTGTGTTATTTCACCTGTAAAAATAAAAGTTGATTATAGAACATAATACGGCATAAGGCAGCAAGTATGGTAAAAATACACAATCATGACAAATGGCAACAGAAATAATGTAGGTATTTAATATTAACATCTGATTTTCCGGAGGGTAGCGAAAAACCGGAAACCCATTCAAGCCAATATGGAGTATTTTAACAAGACAAGCGAGTAAGCTGGAAAATACACAAATAATCAACATGTAACTTACCCATGAACTATTTACGTACATTATTGACTGTCACATTAGGTGAGTCAGACAGCAAGGCCTGAAGTGGCACAAACTGCTCGGTGTTCTGCGACAAAGCCGGTAGCTAGCTAGCCAGGGACAACGGTAGACAGTGTCCTTCGCCCTGCCTGTCGGGAACTGTTTTTCAGAAGTTCTGTTAATGATGGCGGGGGCAGGTGTTCGGCAGGCATTAACGAAGGACACTGGGTGCTAGCTAGTTAGGACTCCAGCACACAGCAGGCAGGATAGGTAGCTAACTAACAATAGATGGGACACGAGTAGACAGTGGCCATGTCTGAATACCCATACTAGCGTAAAACAAACTTAAACTGCATACTCTGTACTAATCGTTGCATACTAATTAGCACGTAATGTTTAGTAAAAAGTATGCAGTATGCCACAGCCGCAACGCAGTAGAGGCTCCTTACTGGCTGAATAGGTGGGAGTGCGGATGGATTTTTCCAAATTCAACTGACATGATTCACATTAACCAGCCTGATACTAGCTAATTTCCAATTCGATTAAATTCTCTAAACTCTGAATAGAATAGGAATGAAGATATAGGCCTACTCAGGGTGGTTATAGGCAGACTATCACATTCAACCTATCCTGTTTAAAAAGGACTGAAGACAGAAAGATATCATTTGGTTCCATTTCAACATATTTATTAGTAAAACCAAAGTGCTGTAAGATACAGCTTATACATTAAATCAAATAGCCTAGTGTAAAGGCTGTCTTCGGGTAGAGAGGACCAAAACGCAGCAGGAATGTGGATGCTCATCTTGAATATTTATTTTAAATAAAGTGAACACCAAAACAACAAAACGAAGAACGACAGTTTAACAGGCTATACACTTAACAGCAGTGCTAAAGACAACTACCCACAAAACACCAAACCAAACACACACCTATATATGGGACTCTCAATCAGAGGCAACTAGAAACACCTGCCTCTAAACATAGAAAAACTAAACTAGACAGAACGTAGAAATACATACAAAACACAAACCCTCTGCCACGTCCTGACCAAAACTAATACAATTACTCCCTCTGCTGGTCAGGACGTGACACCTAGTGCACACACCAAAAACAGTTTTCAGTCTCTCGGTCCCAGCTTTGATGCACCTGTACTGACCTCGCCTTCTAGATGCTCGGCTGGTTGATGTCCCTGTGGAATCGGGTGTTGTAGGTGTCCGGGAGGGCAGGCAGTGTGCCCCAGGTGATGTGTTGGGCAGACCACACCAGCGTCTAGAGAGCCTTGCAGTTGTGGGCGGTGCAGTTGCCGTACTAGGCGGTGATACAGCCCAATAGGATGCTCTCAATTGTGCATCTGTAAAAGTTTGTGAGGGTCTTAGGGGCCAAGCCGAATGTCTTCAGCCTCCTGAGGTTGAAGAGGCACTGTTGTGCCTTCTTCAACACACTGTCTGTCGGAGGACCATTTCAGATTGTCGGCATTTATGTAGGCATTTCTAAAATAGTGCTGAAACTTTGTTTCTATCACAGCTGTCCTGATTTTTTTATATGGTATGACTTAACTTGCATAAAAATGGTTAATGCATGGTTAATGATGTCAAAAATGTTTTATACATCTCCCGTTTGGTATGTCTCTTGTGATGTGGTTCACAGCATCACTGACGGATGTGTTGACATGAAACTGTGTCAGAATTTTTAACGACACTTCCCCCCACTTTTGTTCCATGCTTGCTGAAGACCTAGCTAGACAGTAACTAGCTAACACCAGACACAGATGAAAGGGGAAACAAATAAGTATATTTGCCCTAGATGAATACGGTAAACTTTAAATTATATTTTTCTTGATACCCTACAGTGAAAGCTATATAAAGCATGCCCCTCTGCTAACACACCTTCTCTGATGTTAGTTACAAGGTGGTAGTTATTTAAATTAGGTAAGAGAATTTAATTTGTATTAAATTGAGAGAGTTACGGTGATGTCACCCTATCCCCTTAATAATCCCGCTTCCTGAATCCAAGTGTTTGATACAGGGGAGGGGAACAGTAACTTGATGATCAAGCTTTTAATGTACAGTTGTGGCAAAAGTTTTGAGAATGACACAAATATAAATTTTCACAAAGTCTGCTGCCTCAGTTTGTATGATGGGAATTTGCATATACTCCAGAATGTTATGAAGAGTGATCAGATGAATTGCAATTAATTGCAAAGTCCCTCTTTGCCATGCAAATCAAGTGAATTCCCCAAAAACATTTCCACTGCATTTCAGCCCTGCCACAAAAGGACCGGCTGACATCATGTCAGTGATTCTCTCATTAACACAGGTGTGAGTGTTGACAAGGACAAGGCTGGAGATCACTCTGTCATGCTTATTAACTTTGAATAACAGACTGGAAGCTTCAAAAGGAGGGTGGTGCTTGGAATCATTGTTCTTCCTCTGTCAACCATGGTTACCTGTAAGGAAACACGTGCCGTCATCATTGCTTTGCACAAAAAGGGCTTCACAGGCAAGGATATTGCTGCCAGTAAGATTGTACCTATATCAACCATTTATCGGATCATCAAGAACTTCAAGGAAAGCGGTTCAATTGTTTTTAAGAAGGCTTCAGGGTGCCTAAGAAAGTCCAGCAAGCGCCAGGACCGTCTCCTAAAGTTGATTCAGCTGCGGGATCGGGGCACCACCAGTACAGAGCTTGCTCAGGAATGGCAGCAGGCAGGTGTGAGTGCATCTGCATTCACAGTGAGGTGAAGACTATTGGAGGATGGCCTGGTGTCAAGAAGGACAGCAAAGAAGCCACTTCTCTCCAGGAAAAACATCAGGGACAGACTGATATTCTACAAGAGGTACAGGGATTGGACTGCTGAGGACTGGGGTAAAGTCATTTTCTCTGATGAATCCCCTTACCGATTGTTTGGGGCATCTGAAAAAAAAGCTTGTCAGGAGAAGACAAGGTGAGCGTTACCATCAGTCCTGTGTCATGCCAACAGTAAAGCATCCTGAGACCATTCATGTGTGGGGTTGCTTCTCAGCCAAGGGAGTGGGCTCACTCACATGAATAAAGAATGGTACCAACACATCCTCCGAGAGCAACTCCCCAACCATTCAGGAACAGTTTGGTGACGAACAATGCCTTTTCCAGCATTATGGAGCAACTTGCCATAAGGCAAAAGTGATAACTAAGTGGCTCGGGGAACAAAACATAGATATTTTGGGTCCATGGCCAGGAAACTCCCAGACCTTAATCCCATTGAGAACTTGTGGTCAATCCTCAAGAGGCGGGTGGACAAACAAAAACCCACAAATTCTGACAAACTCCAAGCATTGATTATGCAAGAATGGGCTGCCATCAGTCAGGATGTGGCCCAGAACTTAACTTGACAGCATGCCAGGGCGGATTGCAGAGGTCTTGAAAAAGAAGGGTCAACACTGCAAACATTGACTCTTTGCATCAACTTCATGTACTTGTCAATAAAAGCCTTTGACACTTATGAAATGCTTGTAATTATACTTCAGTATTCCATAGTAACATCTGACAAAAATATCTAAAGACACTGAAGCAGCAAACTTTGTGGAAATTAATATTTGTGTCATTCTCAAAAGTTTTGGCCACGACTGTTGAAGCAAAAGTCATAATTTATACTTTGGTCATCATACTTTTCATCCAAATAAAAAAATCAAATTTCATTACAAACATGATTTTGACTGTTCATGACCTTTAAACTAACTCGCTGTAGTTTAAATGTTAACACTTTTGCGGTGTGTATATGCATCCACTCTCAACAGAGTACATTTCACACTTTCAAAAGTGTTAAAGATGTAAACATTTAGACATAACTATAACCCTATACATGGTAGAAAATGAACACTGGCTGTGTGAAATTGACTCTACACTGGAGTGAACTAATAGGCATTTCACTAGTTAACTTATTAGTATTTCATTCTATTCTGGAGTGAAATATAAAATGCACTCATTCTACTGTGGGGTGAAAAATCACACAATTTCACTCTTCAGTGGAGTGAAATATAATTAAATGGTTTATGATATCATGCCTCATTTGCGTATTTCCCAGGATGCATATTATTTTTCAATGAGTTGCAGTTTACTGTATTTGTTACTGTCACAGAGACATACATTTTTGCATTTAAAAGGCCTGTGGCTTTCACCAAGTGAGTTCCCAAGTGAATGTTGTTGCTGAAGTGAAGTGAGGTGAAATGAAACGACATGACATGACGTATACTAAATCATAAGGCCTTACTTTGATTGCCTAATTTTACGCTAATGCATGCGTGTGGGCCTGAGTGGGCACAGACCCACCCACTGGGGAGTCAGACCCACCCAATCAGATTGAGCAAAATGTTTTATTGTGTGTGTCTTTATGCTCAACTTGTCAGTGTTCCAAAAGGGATATTATTTGTATTTTTACGTAAGTACAGTACTTGACTTGGTCAGGAGCTCACCGGAACTGAGTACCCACACCTCAAATTTTCTTCTGCCTGAGTTCCTGCACCTCATATAGAATATTAGGCCAAAACTATGGAGGAGTTCCTGCACTTAAATATAAATTCTACCGGCACGCAAAATGAGTACCCGCACCTATTTCAGTCAAGCGCTGGCCTAAAGATACACCATCAGATAGAACTCATAGAAAGCAGTAGGGAGTGGGTGGGAAAACAGAAGGGATATATATTGACAATAATAATACATTTTATTGTAGTCTATATAGGTTATGGCTGCCTATTGTGATTATTACTGTTTTATCAGGGCATAATGTTCTCGTCTCATAGTCTATTAATTATAGGCCTATTTTTTTATTATGTTTAAATCTATGAGAGTCGCATGTCAAATGCAAGAGTAATGGATTGACGTAGGCCTACAAGACAATTTGGTCTGTAATGTGAAGTCACACGTTAGATGGTATGTTGTGTGCAATCAATTACGGTAGGGTATAGGGTAGGCTATGTTTTTTGAATAAATTAAGGATGATTTGAGTGCCAACATTTTGGCCCACCTTAACTTTTTGCTGGCCCTGCCATCAACGGACTTCTGCCGACGCTGCTGCAGTGGTGTTAGGAAAATCCTGGTTTACATGCCACATCAGGCCTGCAAGTCACATTATGCTGGCTTGTAACGTGATGTGTAATTCCTGGAAAAGGGAAAAGGCCAACGTGATAAGGCTGCTAATGGGGTGCGACACTGTTGATAGTGATATTTTCTCTCTCGCCTTCCTATGTTTAGATTAAAGGCTCATGGAAATGTATTATTATATTACTACTTTATTTATGCCCTCAGGGACCATTAGGAAAAACCATGGTACAAATATCAACATCCATGCTACATTAGCCTTGTTTTTGATCCAGTCCTTATTTGCATCAAGTATACATACATTGGCACAGTCCAATGTATGTATATACATTTGACTGTGTATGATTGATGAAGCGCCAACAGTGGAATGTAACGCATTGCCTTGGGTCTGTAGTTGGTGTGACAGCCTGACACACACAGGGAAGTGGTGGATGATCTCCTGGTGCATTGCTTAAGCCTAAATTACACATGCACGCAGGCACAAACGCACACCCGCACGCGCACACACACCATGAATAAGGCAGTGGCACACATGCAAAATGATTGACATACGTGAGGGAAGAATAAATTGCTATGTGGTAAATTACAATTTTTCTCCAAGACTACGGCTGTTGATACCCCTACTATAAATCAACTAGAGTTTTTCTTTCTCCATGCTTCCATAATCTGTCTCCGTGTCAGTTTTGCTATAGTAAGCTAATTTGAGTACACACCACAACCATCCCCTCAGAATGAAATTAGCTAAGCATAATCACATGAAGATAATTATTTCCCTAACCTATAGACTCGGCAGAGAGGGTAAGATGGCAATTAAGTTTGGAAATATGTGCTTATGGATTAGCTGCTTAAATGAAGAGGTCATCAGATAGTAGTTTGCCCAGTCTAGCATGTTGACTTCATTTTATACAGTAATGAAGACAAAATAGAGAGTTGAAGTAAGGATTGTTATGCCAACACCATGCTTGGAAATTAATTGGTGAAACATTTTGACAAAAAAGAAAGCACACAAATACACCATGAAATAAGCAACAAAAATATCTTGCGAGTATCTACATTTTTTGTTGTTTTCCAGCCCTCATGTCTATTTCATGCCCATTTTACAACTCAATTACTTGTTCATGCTTTTCTCTTTCTAGTCATCTAACAACCCACAACAGAAACACACCAGAGAAAGAACCTTATGTCTCAAAGAAACCATTATCACTTCTTGATGTTGTTTTCTTCACAGGCTTGGCTGAAAATGTCAGTTTGAGTGTTGGGCCATGATGACATACAGGTAACTGGCAAAATAAAGGAAACGCCAACATAAAGTGTCTTAATAGGGCGTTGGGCCACCACGAGCCAGAACAGCTCAATGCACCTTGGTATAGATTCTGTTGAGTACATTTTACATGAAATATCTGAAAAATAGTATGTGCACAAAAGTATTGGCATTTATAAACCTGTCGTAAAAATGTGCGAATGTGCTATACGTTATGCATTTTACAACTGTAACTCCTCCTGAAAAATGCCCATAATTCACCATTTATGTACACAATAAGGCCTTTATTTGATGTAAGTATTGGAATTAAGCCACGGTAGTATCTAAAGGAAATAGCAATGGCAAGCTTGATCAAGTGTCTTTGGATGTGTTGGCAGAATGTTTTCTTTTGTGTTGGCATTTGCTGTATCTGACCATTTCTGAAATACAAAAATAATTGTTAATTGTTGTGGACCTGAAAACAGATAATTTGAATTCAATAATGTTTTGCATTTACTTTTTGCTGAACCTAAATATGCTGCACTGCCCACGAATTTTGAAACATTGTCTAAAAAATTTAAACTACGCCTATTTACAGTGATAGCCTACACAGCTCAATGCAAATGATCAACTGTCTGTTTACCTGTACATTTCTACTGTATGTTATAAACTGCCTTCCCTTCTGGATGATAATAGCCTATCTAATAGGCCAAATTACATTTGAGTTGCGCATGGTAATTTGTTGTATGGCTACTTAAGGAATATGAACTCATCATGGCCAGAAAAGGTGAGGAAGTTATTCTGAAATGGTTATGTATTATGTATTAAGTTTATAAATTAAATCATGTTTACTGGATAAATTTGACATTACAGTAATAAGACATAGCCTTCAAACATAAATGGAAAAGGTGAACGGTCTGTTCTACCAAACAGCAAAATCAGTGGTGTGCATTTATCTCGGAAAGTGTTAAATGTACATTATCTTCAGTGGACATATGAGTCCCACTGAACTGATGTTAAAATAACAATTTTGAAAGTGTTAAAGATTTAACTCTGTTGTGGTGTTAGCCATTCAACTCTTAAAGTGTTCAAATTAACTTGATTGTGGTGTTTGCATAGCTCTACGGTAGAGCAGTGGTTCTCAAACTGTGGGGCATGCCCCCGTCCCACCAAAAAACACACACAAGTTATTTTTATTTTTTAAAGGAACTCATTCCGGATTTAAACTTACTCTTGAAAGTTGTAATAGCAAAATGCACAAGGTGCAATTTCAAATTGGGTCGTGCATCATTAGTTCCTCTGTCACAACGTCCACAGAAGGTGGCGCCACTCCCCGGTCGGGCGGCGCTCGGCGGTCGTCGTCGCCGGCCTACTTGCTTCCACCGATCCATGTTTCATGTGTCTGTTTTGTACGCACCTGTGTCTTGTTTGTAATTAGGGGGAGGGTATTTAGTTTGTCAGTTTCTTGTTTGGGGTTGTGTGGGATTGTTTCGTGTTACGTTTTTGGATTTAGGGCTGGAGTATTTTCTTATGGGTTTGATTACACGACGCTGATATTAGGCATTAGGGTTGCCGGGCTGCGTCCCGTTTATTTTAAGTTTTGGTGCTGTTCTACCTCCTGCTTATGTTTTGCACCCTGCCTATCGTTGTATTCACTCTGGAATTAATTAAATATTTTTCTACGGACCTTTTTGTCTCCTGCGCCTGACTCACCCGTTTTCCTGCTCCTTGAAAGACGTGACATTCTCTTGTCATGTTAGTCATTGCATACCTTAGATCTATTTATAACTTGTCATAAATATAAAGATCAACTAGCTCATGCAAGCTAATGTTTTTTTATTCAGGTTTGTTTGCCCATAGATACTGTTATAATTTTGTCACTCAAATATATCATGAATACACATTAGACATGGAAAAATGTATAGAATTGCAAGAAAATGTTCTTTAAAAATATAAAATGTTCTTTGCACCCCATGACAAAATGTGTAGAATTGCAGGAAATAAGTTTTAGACCTGCAAATGTAAGAAACTAACACCTGTAATGTTACAGTAAATCATCTGTGGGTGGCAATACGCAACTTTTTGGGTGACCCGACCAAATTCACATAGAAATGTGAGTTATAGATCTATCATTCTATTTAAAACCAAGTCTAATAAGCAGTAGATCTGTTCTGTGTGCACTGTTTCAATTTTTCCCGTCCTTTGTACACATGTTCCCCCCCCCCCCACATTCTGAAATTGCATTCCCCCCACAGTTTTATAATTGGAATGTGATACAAAACAAGGCAACGGTGCGTTTTAGGACCATGTGGATGCTTCCGAGCGGTCGGGTAGGCTGTTTGGATTGTTTATCTGACTGGATACATTTCTTTGTACAAATATATTTCCCCCCACTTCTAAAACCAAACTTGGAAATATCAACACTGGCCAATTGGCTGTGTGTTGTGTTAAACTGCACTTTGGATCAGATTGCGTTGAGTAAAATACGTTAGATAGCTTATCTATTTACTGTGAAGTGGGTCCAATTAAATGAGAGACAAATGGTAACCTATCCTAACTTGTTGTAGGCCTATAGGCTATTTCACGACTATGAAACCATCACAGTCAGAAAAGGTAAGGAATGTATTATGCAATGATCATAGAAATGAAATAAATAATAGGAAAGAGATGCCTATTTCAAATTATTTTAGAATGCAAAGATAAATCAATTTTCGCTCTTCCCGCTAATGCAAATGATTGCATCTTGTTATTCTTGTGAGGACTGCCTCTCCTCATGAGCAGTCTGGCAGTTACCACGAACAACATACAGGATATTTAAACAAGGTTGGAATGTGTAGCAATGCAATGGGGTAGCAGTCTACTCGGTGACACCAACAGAACACAACTTTAATGAGTTTACAATTAGCATTGTAGCTCTCATCGTGGGACTGTGATTGTGTGAAATCACCTCCTCAGTCAGCCTATTATGTGTATTGACATTCATAGTGCACCGTACAGCTTTACCTAAGGATTGGGAATCAATGAAATGGGGTATCAGTCTACTCAATACTCAATATATTTTTTCCAAAACCTCCACGCAGTATTGTTTTTCCTCTGGAATAGTGTTCAATACACATAGGTTGACAATAAATGTCGCTCAATTCACAGTTGTTTCAGAGTTCCACAATAAGAGCTACGACGGTAATGTTCTCTGGGTGTCACTGAGAAGACTGATACCCTATGTCGTTGATCCACAATCCATAGGTAAGGTTGTAGAGTGAAATAAGTATGCCCCCAATGCAATTCTATAGTCTAATACATCCAGTGTGATTTCAACAAATTTTTGTCAAATTAACAAATGATTGTCTTTTGTTGATTTTATATAACATTCCAACCTCTTTAAGCATGATCTATTCAATTATGGCATAATTCTACTATTTGTATTCATTTGCATCACTGTCAATGACATGCTTTCATGAAGGCTAACTGCAAAGTCCACTATTGTGGTTAATCAAATAAGAACTGTCTTATAAATTAGGGTTATTTTAGATGATGACACCTAGCTATATAGTTAGCTAGCTATAGCTACTGAAACAGATTGTAATTATGCTATGTTTTTGGGGAAGAACATTGTTTGCATCCATGAGCTAGCTAGCTTTTTTTTATGACCAGCACTGTAGTTGCGCGAGACAACTTTACCAGCATCATAGCATACGTATCGAAGAATCGTTGTGACATATGAAATATGTAAAAAATTTATGAACACGTTAAATTATTATGTGACGTGCAGTCATATGCAGGTCCTGATTGGTCAACAAGCTTATTTGACGTGTCAAATAACACTATTTGACGTGTCAAATAAGCTAAGGATTGGGGATCACTGGGTTCTAGCGAGCCACAATAAGGATTAGCCACAATAGTGGACTTTGCGGTTAGCCTTCAAAAAAAAAGAATGTCATTGACAGTGATGCAAATTAATACAAATAGTAGAATTATGCCATAATTGAAAAGATCATGCTAAACGAGGTTGGAATGTTATATAAAATCAACAAATGACAATAATTTGTTAATTTGACAAAAATGTGTTGAAATCACACTATGTATAAGACTTTAGAATTGCACTGGGGAAATACTTATTTCACTGTACCTATTTCAGCCTCACCTATGAATTGGTGCTCATTTGACACGGAAAGACCCAAATGGCGTTCCATATCCATGCTCTACCAAGGTTTTCCAGCACACAGCTTTGACCTACAGTGCCTTGCAAAAGTATTCATCCCCCTTGGCATTTTTCCTATTTTGTTGCATTACAACCTGTAATTGAAATTGATATTTATTTGGATTTCATGTAATGGACCTACACAAAATAGTCTATATTGGTGAAATGAAAAGAAAAAAAACGACTTATTTAAAAAATTATATATTTATAAAAACACGGAAAACTGATGCGTGCATATGTATTTACCCCCTTTGCTATGAAGCCCCCAAATAACATCTGGTGCAACCAATTACCTCCAGAAGTCACATAATTAGTTAAATAAAGCCCACCTGTGTGCAATCTAAGTGTCACATGATCTGTCACATGATCTCAGTATACATACACCTGTTCTGAAAGGCCCCAGAGTCTGCAACACCACCAAGCAAAAGGCACCACCAAGCAAGCTGCACCATGAAGACCAAGGAGCTCTCCAAACAGGTCAGGGACAAAGTTGTGGAGAAGTACAGATCAGAGTTGCGTTATAAAAAAATATCTGAAACTTTGAATATCCCACCGAACACCATTAAATCCATCATTAATAAATGGGAAGAATATGGCACCACAACAAACCTGCCAAGAGAGGGCGGCCCACCAAAACTCAAGGCAAGGAGGTCAAAGAGACCAAGGATAACTCAGAAGGAGCTGCATTGCTCCACAGCGGAGATTGGAGTATCTGTCCATAGGACCATTTTAAGCCGTACAGTCCACAGAGCTGGGCTTTACGGAAGAGTGGCCACAGAAAAGCCATTGCTTAAAGAAAAAAAATAAGCAAACACGTTTCGTGATTGCCAAAAGGCATGTGGGAGACTCCCAAAACATATGGAAGAAGGTACTCTGGTCAAATGAGACTAAAATTGAGATTTTATATGTCTGACGCAAACCCAACACCTCGCATCACCCCGAGAACACCAGCATCATGCTGTGGGGATGTTTTTTTATCGGCAAGGACTGGGAAACTGGTCAGAATTGAAGGAATGATGGATGAAGCTAAATATAGGGAAATTCTTTAGGCAAACCTGTTTCAGTCTTCCAGAGATTTGAGACTGGGACAGAAGGTGAACACCTTCCAGCAGGACAACGACCCTAAGCATACTGCTAAAGCAACACTCGAGTGGTTTAAGGGGAAACATCTAAATGTCTTGAAATGGTCTAGTCAAAGCCCAGACCTCAATCCAATTGAGAATATGTGGAATGACTTAAAGATTGCTGTACACCAGCGGAACAATCCAACTTGAAGGAGCTGGAGCAGTTTTGCCTTGAAGAATGGGCAAAAATCCCAGTGGCTAGATGTGCCAAGCTTATAGAGATGCTCCAAGAGACTTGCAGATGTAAATGCTGCAAAAGGTGGTTCTACAAAATATTGACTTTGGGGGGGTGAACAGTTATGCACGGTTAAGTTCAGGTTTTTTGTATGATTTCTTGCTTGTTTCACAATAAAAAACATTTTGCATCTTCAACGTGGTAGGCATGTTGTGTAAATCAAATGATACAAACCCCAAAACAATTCCAGGTTGTAAGGCAACAAAATAGGAAAAATGCCAAGGGGGGTGAATGCTTTCGCAAGCCACTGTACTACAGTAGCTATGTTGGTCTGTTACTTCAAACAATGTGTGTGCAGGTTGTTTAGGATTCAAACCTTCTCAAAAAGCCAAATTCATACTATTCAGTAGAGTTGTGGACTTTACAGTTTTCAAATATTAAAATACATTTTAAATATACATATATATACACACATATATATATACACACACACATATACACATATACACATATACACATATATATATACATATACACATATACACATATATATATATATACTCAGCAAAAAAAGAAACGTCCTCTCACTGTCAACTGCGTTTATTTTCAGCAAACGTAACGTGTAAATATTTGTATGAACATAACAAGATTCAACAACTGAGACACAAACTGAACAAGTTCCACAGATGTGACTAACGTAAATGGAATAATGTTTCCCTGAGAAAAGGGGGGGGTCAAAATCAAAAGTAACAGTCAGTATCTGGTGTGGCCACCAGCTGCATTAAGTACTGCAGTGCATCTCCTCATGGACTGCACCATATTTGCCAGTTCTTGCTGTGAGATGTTACCCAACTCTTCCACCAAGGCACCTGCAAGTTCCCAGACATTTCTGGGGGGAATGGCCCTAGCCCTCACCCTCCGATCCAACAGGTCCCAGATGTGCTCAATGGGATTGAGATCCGGGCTCTTCGCTGGCCATGGCAGAACACTGACTTTCCTGTCTTGCAGGAAATCACGCACAGAACGAGAAGTATGGCTGGTGGCATTGTCATGCTGAAGGGTCATGTCAGGAAGAGCCTGCAGGAAGGGTACTACATGACAGAGGAGGATGTCTTCCCTGTAACGCACAGCGTTGAGATTGCTTGCTGTGACACACCGCCCCAGACCATGATGGACCCTCCACCTCCAAATCGATCCCGCTCCAGAGTACAGGCCTCAGTGTAACGCTCATTCCTTTGACGATAAACGCAAATCCGGCCATCACCAATGGTAAGACAAAACCGCGACTCGTCAGCGAAGAGTCCTGTCTGGTCCAGCGACTGTGGGTTTGTGCCCATAAGCGACGTTGTTGCCAGTGATGTCTTGTGATGACCTGACTTACAACAGGCCTACAATCCCTCAGTCCAGCCTCTCTCAGCCTATTGCGGACAGTCTGAGCACTGATGGAGGGATTGCGCGTTCCTGGTGCTCGGGTAGTTGTTGTTGCCATCCTGTACCTCTCCCGCAGGTGTTCCGATGCAGGTGTTGTTATATGTAGTCTGCCACTGCGAGGACGATCAGCTGTCCGTCCTGTCTCCCTGTAGCGCTGTCTTATGCGTCTTACAGTACGGATATTGCAATTTATTGCCCTGGCAAAAACTGCAGTCCTCATGCCTCCTTGCAGCATGCCTAAGGCACATTCACGCAGATAAGCAGGGACCCTGGACATCTTCCTTTTGGTGTTTTTCAGAGTCAGTAGAATGGCCTCTTTAGTGTCCTAAGTTTTCATAACTGTGGCCTTAATTGCCTACCATCTGTAAACTGTTAGTGTCTTAACAACCGTTCCACAGGTGCATGTTCATTAATTGTTTATGGTTCATTGAACAAGCATGGGAAACAGAGTTTAAACCCTTTACAATGAAGATCTGTGAAGTTATTTGGATGTTTCCGAATTATCTTTGAAAGAGGGTCCTGAGGGACGTTTCTTTTTTGTCTGAGTTCATATACAGTACCAGTCAAAAGACGTCCACACCTCAACGGTTTTTCTATATTTTTACTATTTTCTACATTGTAGTATAACAGTGAAGACATCAAAGCTATGAAATAACACATATGGAATCATGTAGGGTTGGGTATAATGCAGAAGACACATTTCAGTTGCATTCAGTTGTACAACTGACTAGGTTTCCCCCTTTACCTTGACAGCTTTGCACACTCTTGGCATTCTCACAACCAGCTTCATGAGGTCGTCACCTGGATTGCATTTCAATTGACAGGTGTGCCTTGTTAAAAGTTAATTTGTGGAATTTCTTTCCTTCTTAATGCATTTGAGCCATCAGTAGTGTTGTGACAAGTTAGGGGTGGTATACAGAAGATAGCCCTATTTGGTAAAAGACCAAGTCCGTATTATGGCAAGAACAGCTCAAATAAGCAAAAAGAAACGACAGTCCATCATTACTTTAAGACATGAAGGTCAGTCAATACGGAAAATGTCAAGAAATGTTTACGTTTTTTCAAGTGCAGACGCAGAAACCATCAAGCACTATGATGAAACAGGCACTCATGAGGACCGCCACAGGAAAGGAAGACCCAGTGACCTCTGCTGCAGAGGATTAGTTCATTAGAGTTAACTGAACCACAGATTGCCGAAAAATAAATGCTTCACAGAGTTCAAGTAACAGACACATCTCAACATCAACTGTTCAGAGGTGACTGCGTGAATCAGGCCTTCATGGTCGAATTGCTGCAAAGAAACCACTAATAAAGGACACCAATAAGAAGAATTGACATGCTTGGGTCAAGAAACACGAGCAATGGACATTAGACCAGTGGAAATCTGTCCTTTGGTCTGATGAGTCCAAATGTGAGATCTTTGGTTCCAACCGCTGTGTCTTTGTGAGACGCAGAGTAGGTGAACGGATGATATCCGCATTTGTGTTTCCTACCGTGAAGCATGGAGGAGGTGTGATGATGTGGGTGTGCTTTTTTGGTGACACTATCTGTGATTTATTTAGAATTCAAGGCACACAACCAGCATAGCTACTACAGCATTCTGCAGCGATACGCCATCCCATCTGGTTTGCACTTAGTGGGACTATCATTTGTTTTTCAACAGGACAATCACCAAAAACACACCTCCAGGCTTGGTTAGGGCTATTTGACCAAGGAGAGTGATGGGGTGCTGCATCAGATGACCTGGCCTCCACAATCACCCGACTTCAATCCAAATGAGATGGTTGGGGATGAGTTGGACCGCAGACTGAAGGAAAAGCAATAAACAAATGCTCAGCATATGTGGGAACTACTTCATGACTGTTGGAAAAGCATTCCTCATGAGGCTGGTTGAGACAATGCCAAGAGTTTGCAAAGCTGTCATCAAGGAAAAGGGTGGCTACTTTGAAGAATCTCAAATATAAAATATATTTTTAATTGTTTAACACTTTTTTAGTTACTACATGATTCCATATGTGTTATTTCATAGTTGTGATGTCTTCACTATTATTCAATTATGTAGAAAATAGTAAAAATAAAGAAAAATCCTTGAATGAGTAGGTGTGTCCAAACTTTTGACTGGTAATGTATGTTTCACAATTTTGGATAGTACAGTACAGTGAGTAGAACACAGTATATAACAATACAGCACAGTCTGTACAGTGAGTGGAGCACAGTATGGTACAGAACAATACAATACAGTTGAATAAAATACAGTATTACACAGTACAATACAGTACAGTGAGTAAAGCACAGTAGAGTACACTTCACTTACTGTAGTTCTAATCTAATAGATTTTTTTCAAACTCAAGGTGCCATGTCATAGCTGACACCCCATTATTTCTGCAGACATATTTGAATCTTAATTCAGAGCAGATATTTAACAGAGTTTTTGGAAAACGTGGTCACATAAAAAACTGGATGAGGTTTTACAGTAATTCCGTTACCAAAGTTTTCATCTGCCCAGTTCTTCCACTAAATTTGTTTTTGTAAATGTTTCAGTATAAATTGTTAAAAGTAGTGGTTTGTTTGAAATCTGTTTTTATGTTTGGCATACATTTTTAAGTGAAAAAACAGAGTCAAGCGTAATTCAGTTTCTGTGGAATTGCCCTCAGAACAGTGTGAGATTTAACAGAGGCTTGAATGATTGTGAGTGTTTATTGGAGATGCCCAAGGGCTACTGTGGTTTACTGGGCTGCTGTGCAGAGAAGAGTTAGCATGTAAAACTCTTTATTCTGGTCCACTCATGCTACTTTACGTTACATCTACGACTCTCATTGATCAGGTTTGATGTCAGATATCATGCCTGCCGTCATTTTGAAGTGTTCTACTGCATAGAAGAGAAGGGGAGAAGATAACAGAGAAAAATAAAATATCAGAACTAGCCTAGTCTTTTTTATTTGGGGCCGGCCCGGCTGCATCCAAATGCTTAACTCAGACAGGGCATCAAAGGATTCACAGAGTATTTTATATCCCTTTTCCATGGCTATTCCTGACCCTAAAACATGCCTTACTGAAATCAAGGGCATAGATTAGACTAGGCTTTCAGGCTGCCAACATCAAAGGAGCCTTTCACAAAAAAACACCCATGATAATGGAAATACATTCATGAACTGGTACTAGTTGACACTTGTGTAGAGAAAAATATGTTTAACACTGATTAAACTTTTACACTATTTTCGGATGAGAGGAGAATAACACTCTTGCTGTCTCTCGGCTTGAAATCCCACAGCTTGCCTGCAACACTCACACAGCAAATTCTCCAGTGTTAAATAAAAAAAAATGAACACAGTGTGTTAAATCAATACTGAAAGTGTGGAGTCAGTAGACAGATATACACACTGGAACCGTGTTAAATTAGCACACTGCTTAGTGTCAGAGATGGGCAGGATGTTGTTACATGTATTTGAAATATGTATTTAAATTACTTCTGAGTATTTTGCCATTTGTATTACACTGTGCTGAACTATAGTCCAATGTATTTTGGAACAAGATACTTTCAAGAACTGTAATTTATATTTTCAAAATGCTAAATAGTTTTCCATAAAAATTGTTCTAGCGGTTCACCCTTTGTGGCCCTTTTTCACCCTTCATTGATATCAGAAATCTGACGTCACTGGTGTGATAAGAGTGTCTGCTAAATTAACTAAATATTGCAAAGCATGCTGAGTATTCTTCTAATGAGCTCAGCCCCGAAACAAGGTTTTGTCTAGAAGCGATTCAGCTTTTGTCAAAATTGACTTTTTGTAGCAGGTTTAGGAGAATTTACGCACATGTGAGGAGAATTAACGTAGTAGGTAAGGAGAATTAGGTTAAGCTGTATATCATTTAGACATGACCCCTACCAACAATAATACCCTTTGTGCTTTGCATTTCAATTTGGTATGTTCATTTTCACATGTACATTTCGGTAATTTAGCAGACACTCTTATGCAGACTAACTTAGTCAGTGCATTCAAATAAGGTAGATAAACAACAAGATATCACAGTCATAGCAAGTAACATTTCTGTAACTGTTACTGAGAAGGTTGTTGCAGTTTGGGGCTGCTACTTCCAAGTATTTTTTGTATACAAAATACATGTATTTGAATCAAATACATTTCAAAAGTATTTTGTAGTTTATTTCAATACATTGATCTTTATGGTATTTTGTAATTGTATTTTGTGATTTTTGCCCATCCCTGCTTAGTGTAAAGCCATACTCAAATTTTTCACATAGAGCCTTGTCTTTTGAGTTAATTGTAGAGTTACAACGCATTACTGTAGTGTTTGTTAGTGACAGAGAAGTGTTTGTTAGTGACAGAGAAGTCACTAACAGGGACGGAACAGCCCCTTTCGAACAAACTCTATAAAATTATGGGTTAAGAAATTAACATGCTAGACCAGAGACGTAAAGCTGCAGCTGTACGTTTAAAGTGGTCTGAACTTTGAATCTCAGCACGAGGTAGAGACGATAAACTCACCTCCCGGGCAATCACTGGTACGGCTGATTAGCTGTCCTAAGTAAAGTATCTTCGAAAGTGAATTTAAGTGGGACCATTCTACTACTCTGCTCAAACCATCGTTTTACTCTACTCTACTCTATCACCCCACTGGGAACCATTGACACAGCTGGCTAGCCAGCTTTCTTCAAAGAAGCATCTTCAAGAGCTAATGAAAATAAACTCTGTAGTTCTGTTCAGGACTACATGAAAAGTCACCGGATACCAGACAACGACAGAGGAGAACAACAGTAGAAGACTTGCTGGAACCAATTGAGACAATCAGAGCCTTACAAGCGTGCCGTGAAAAGGCCCAACCCCCCTTTCCAAGGCGGCCCTGTCCACCGAGAGAGATCCGGCGAACCTGGCAGTTCACATACTGTAAATACATTCATGATTTCTTACTCAGAGGGCGGCGGTTCATGTGCAAAGCATATGATTACTGTCAGTGAGAGTAGTTTCTAAATGTACCAATGTTAAGTGTTTTTGTCCCCTCTGCCCCCCCCCCCTCCATCTCTTTTGTAACAAGCAGCCATGTTGTGTCATTCCGCTAGGGACCTGTTTTTAACGTATTAAGTGTGTATGTTTATTTTGTGTTACCATTTAATTTGCTAGTAAATACATAATTAAACAAATTTGTGTAATACTGAATCTTAAGTAAGGCTCTGTTTTTTTGCAGATGCAAGGAG
The DNA here is from genome assembly GCF_965601325.2 of Salmo salar. Taxonomy (NCBI): domain Eukaryota; kingdom Metazoa; phylum Chordata; class Actinopteri; order Salmoniformes; family Salmonidae; genus Salmo; species Salmo salar. The sequence goes on along the minus strand of NC_138309.1, from coordinate 20,803,731 downwards.
ATTACGACTGTTCAGAATGTTGATATGATACTAGGTTATGATTAATATGTTGACTGTTTATAGATCTGATAGGTAAAGACCTTTTAGAGTTTAATTCGGGAGATGGTAACTCTTTAAAGAACCACTCTCGTGGTGCCCCAGATACTAATGAGTTAATTGTTACATGATTAATTTAATCGGGTAACAATTAAACATATTTAGGTAATTAGATGAATAACAGTCTTCAGATTAGTGCTAAAGTCAAGTCACGACACTAAATTAGTTGATGTAGTTACTAAAACAGTGTTACCTCTTGATTGGTATTAGATATTTCTGTTCTTATTTCAGATTTGAAAAGCAGGAGAAGTAGGCCAAGGATTTAAGTTCTTATCTGCATTGCTGGGAAAAGTGGTCAAGGCAGCTTATTTGTGTCAAAGTCACAATGTTTACTCATGCTCAGAATGTTTAATATCAGTGAAGTAGACCAAGATGTCATATCCTTTAACTTTTTGTCTAACTTGTTTGGAAGTGGTCAAAATGACAGTTGTTTGTGAAGGTCGACAAGAAACTTTGTTGATGCTGTTACTAAAACAGCTGTCTCGTTAGTTCAAGATACTTATGTTCCAATTGCAGATTTGAATAGCAGTGAAGTAGACCAAGATGCCTTACCCTCTAAGTTTTTGTCTAACTTGTTGGGAAAGTGTCAAAATAGCAGATTTGTGACAAAAGTTACATTTCTTACAGTGAATGATGGAAGTCATGATGTCACAATGGAGAGCTTTAGAATTTTGAAAAAATTGTATCCAGTCGTGGCCAAAAGTTTTGAGAATGACACAAATATTAATTTTCACAAAGTCTGCTGCCTCAGTTTGTATGATGGCAATTTGCATATACTCCAGAATGTTATGAAGAGTGATCAGATGAATTGCAAAGTCCCTCTTTACCATGCAAATTAACTGAATCCCCAAAAAACATTTCCACTGCATTTCAGCCCTGCCACAAAAGGACCAGCTGACATCATGTCAGTGATTCTCTCATTAACACAGGTGTGAGTGTTGACGAGGACAAGGCTGCAGATCACTCTGTCATGCTGATTAACTTCAAATAACAGACTGGAAGCATCAAAAGGAGGGTGGTGCTTGGAATCATTGTTCTTCCTCTGTCAACCATGGTTACCTGCAAGGAAACACGTGCTGTCATCATTGCTTTGCACAAAAAGGGCTTCACAGGCAAGGATATTGCTACCAGTAAGATTGCACCTATATCAACCATTTATCGGATCATCAAGAACTTCAAGGAGAGCGGTTCAATTGTTGTGAAGGCTTCAGGGCGCCTAAGAAAGTCCAGCAAGCGCCAGGACCGTATCCTAAAGTTGATTCAGCTGTGGGATCGAGGCACCACCAGTACAGAGCTTGCTCAGGAATGGCAGTAGGCAGGTGTGAGTGCATCTGCACGCACAGTGAGGCAAAGACTTTTGGAGGATGGCCTGGTGTCAAGAAGGACAGCAAAGAAGCCACTTCTCTCCAGGAAAAACATCAGGGACAGACTGATATTCTACAAAAGGTACAGGGATTGGACTGCTGAGGACTGGGGTAAAGTCATTTTCTCTGATGAATCCCCTTTCTGATTGTTTGGACAATCCGGAAAAAAGCTTGTCCAGAGAAGACAAGGTGAGCGCTACCATCAGTCCTGTGTCATGCCAACAGTAAATCATCCTGAGACCATTCATGTGTGGGGTTGCTTCTCAGCCAAGGGAGTGGGCTCACTCACATGAATAAAGAATGGTACCAACACATCCGAGAGCAACTTCTCCCAACCATCCAGGAACAGTTTGGTGATGAAAAATGCCTATTCCAGCATGATGGAGCACCTTGCCATAAGGCAAAAGTGATAACTAAGTGGCTCGGGGAACAAAACATAGATATTTTGGGTCCATGGCCAGGAAACTCCCCAGACCTTAATCCCATTGAGAACTTGTGGTCCATCCTCAAGAGGCGGGTGGACAAACAAAAACCCACAAATTCTGACAAACTCCAAGCATTGATTATGCAAGAATGGGCTGCCATCAGTCAGGATGTGGCCCAGAAGTTAACTTGACAGCATGCCAGGGCAGATTGCAGAGGTCTTGAAAAAGAAGGGTCAACACTGCAAACATTGACTCTTTGCATCAACTTCATGTAATTGTCAATAAAAGCCTTTGACACTTATGAAATGCTCGTAATTATACTTCAGTGATCCATAGTAACATCTGACAAAAATATCTAAAGACACTGAAGCAGAAAACTTGGTGGAAATTAATATTTGTGTCATTCTCAAAACTTTTGGCCACAACTTTAGTTTAAAAAGTATAATGTAAGCACACTATTCCAGACCGTTCTACACGTTTCAAAGTTTGAACAATGTTTCCAGCTTAAACAAATATTATTAAGTATGACAAAGATTTAAAGTCTGGACTTTTGCTTTGCAAGTCCAACCTAACTATTTTAAAATGCAACCTGCAACAAATCATGCTGGGAAATATCATGTATTTTTCACTCTGGAAACGGCAGATTTTTTATTAAATATCTACATAGGTGTACAGAAGGCCCATTATGAGCAACCATCACTCCTGTGTTCCAATGGCACGTTGTGTTAGCTAATCCAAGTTTATCATTTTAAAAGGCTAATTGATCATTAGAAAACCCTTTCGCAATGATGTTAGTACAGCTGAAAGCTGTTGTCCTGATTAAAGAAGCAATAAAACTGGCCTTCTTTAGACTAGTTGAGTATCTGGAGCATCAGCATTTGTGGGTTTGATTACAGGCTCAAAATGGCCAGTTCCTCTGTCCAGTGTCTGTGTCCTGTTGCCCATCTTAATTTATTATTTTTATTGACTGAGATATGGCTTTTTCTTTGCAACTCTGCCTAGAAGGCCAGCATCCTGGAGTCGCCTCTTCACTGTTGACTTTGAGACTGGTGTTTTCGGGTACTATATTCTGAAGCTGACAGTTGAGGACTTGTGAGGCGTCTGTTTCTAAAACTAGACACTTTAATTTTCTTGTCCTCTTTCACAGTTGTGCACTGGGGCCTCCCACTCCTCTTTCTATTCTGGTTAGAGCCAGTTTACGCTGTTGAAAACCTGCTTCAGAGCACTCAGGACCTCAGACTGGGGCAAAGGTTCACCTTCCAACAGGACAACAACCCTAAGCACACAGTGAAGACAACACATCAGTGGCTTCAGGACAAGTCTCTGAATGTCCTTGAGTGGCCCAGCCAGAGCCCGGACTTGAGCTCCCCATACAACGTGAAAGGGCTTGAGAGGATCTGCAGAGAAGAATGGGAGAAACTCCCCAAATAAAGGTGTGCCAACCTTGTAGCGTCATACCCAACAAGACTCAAGGCTGTAATCATTGCCAAAAGTGCTTCAACAAAGTACTGAGTAAAGGGTCTGAATACTTATGTACATGTGATATCAGTTTTATATTTTTAATACTTTTGCAAAAATGTCTAAAACCTGATTTTGCATCATCATTATGGGGTATTGTGTGGAGATTGATGAAGGGAAAAAAAAACAATTTAATACATTATAGAATAAAGTTGTAACGTAACAAAATGTGGGAAAAGTCAAGCGGTCTGAATACTTTCCGAATGCACTGTAACACTCAACCCTTTTCACGTCAACACCCGCAAATTTGCTGTGTACCGTATATATCTCTCCCATTGCAAGTGCATATTTTATAGTGTATTCTGTACATTGTGGCAGTCCCATTTCACCAGGTCAAATTCCTGGTACATTTTTTTTTATTTAACCATTATTTAACCAGGAAAAGCCCATTGAGACCGAGAGTCTCTTCTTCAAGGGAGACCTGGCCATGCACTTGATGAATAAAGGTGATTCTGATTCTGGTGCCATACCTGCCGCCTCAGTGGCCTCAAACCTGATTTCATGTTAGTTAACATTACATGTCATCTTCAGTTTAATGTGGTTTTTTTCCACATTAACATACGTGTCACATTAAATCATGGCTAATCACATGCTATCTGTTCATGATGTCAATTACATGATTTGTATCAATCCAGCAGCACGGCTCTGTGGGCCCTGTGGGTGGTTGGGTGACATGGGCATGACTGTCTACTAGATCAAAAGCGAGATTGGGTGTTGGGTTTGATGATCACCAGTGAAATTATGCTTTTTATGCTTTTGGGCTGACCCACTGGTGTAAAAGGCTAGGAGAGGGGCCTGGGGTTGGGGAGAGCGCCAGTGAAGTGAGGGGAGAGATCTGTGGGGTGGCAACTGGTCAACTGAGAGGGCACAGAGAAACGATGTCATTCACCTGGCCTCTTTTAAGAGAGCCATTCAATCAACCAGGCCTGAAATACCCTGACACCCCTTTCATTTGTAATACACATTCATACTGTACAAATACACATACCACCCCACCCCCCCCCCCCCCCCCCCCCGCCGTATGGTAAAGTTGACAGTAATGAACTGTTGAACCAAAAAATAATAATTTGGAATTTACAGTAACATAATGTACAATTGAAGTCGGAAGTTTACATACACTTAGGTTGGAGTCATTAAAAACTCATTTTTCAACCACTCCACAAATGTCTTATTAACAAACTATAGTTTTGGCAAGTCTGTTAGGACATCTACTTTGTGCATGACAAAAGCAATTTTTTCCAACAATTGTTTACAGACAGATTATTTAACTTATAATTCACTGTATCCAGTGGGTCAGAAGTTTACAATAGGTCAAAAGTTTACATACACTTAGTTGACTGTGCCTTTAAACAGCTCGGAAAATACCAGAAAATTATGTCATGGCTTCAGAAGCTTTTGATTGGCTAATTGGCATCATTTGAGTCAATTGGAGGTGTACCTGTGGATGTATTTCAAGGCCTACCTTCAAACATAGTGCCTCTTTGCTTGACATCATGGGAAAATCAAAAGAAATCAGCCAAGACCTCAGAAAGAAAATTGTAGACCACAAGTCTGGTTCATCCTTGGGAGCAATTTCCAAACGCCTGAAGGTACCAAGTTCATCTGTACAAACAATAGTATGCAAGTATAAACACCATGCGACCACGCAGCCATCATACCGCTCAGGGAGGAGACGCATTCTGTCTCCTAGAGATGAATGTACTTTGGTGCGAAAAGTGCAAATCAATCCCAGAACAACAGCAAAGGACCTTGTGAAGATGCTGGAGGAAACATGTGCAAAAGTATCTAATATCCACAGTAAAACGAGTCCTATATCGACATAACCGCTCAGCAAGGAAGAAGCCACTGCTCCAAAACCGCCATAAAAAAAGTCAGACTATGGTTTGCAACTGCACATGGGGACAAAGATTGTACTTTTTGGAGAAATGTTCTCTGGTGTGATGAAATAAAAATAGAAATGTTTGGCCATAATGACCATCGTTATGTTTGGAGGAAAAAGGAGGACGCTTGCAAGCCGAAGAACACCATTCCAACTGTGAAGCACGATGTCAGAAACCGTCTCTAATGTGTAGGAGGGGTGAAGTCAGGTGCAGGAGACAGAACTACGTGAAACACACATTTAATGGAATAAATCCAAAAATCCAAGGCAGGGTACAAAACTCAAAACAATATGAATAAAATCCAAAATGAGTTGGGACGCAGCCCAGCAGACCCTCATGCCTAAAATGCAGCACAGTGGAGCATAATCAAATCCCCCAACCTACATAGGACGAAACAAAATTAATCCCGCACAAACTCAAACCAAAAACAGACAGACTAAATAACTCCACTAATGACCTAACCCAAAACAGGTGCTAACCTAAACAGACATCACCAAACAAAACAGAAAAGGGGATCGGTGGCAGCTAGTGGGCCGGCGACGACGACCGCCGAGTGCCGCCCAAACAGGGAGAGGCGCCACCTTCTGTGGACATTGTGAAACACGGGGGTGGCAGCATCATGTTGTGGGGGTGCTTTGCTGCAGGAGGGACTGGTGCACTAAACAAAATAGATGGCTGATGAGGAAGGAAAATGATGTGGATATATTGAAGCAACATCTCAAGACTTCAGTCAGGAAGATAAAGCTTGGTCGCAAATGGGTCTTCAAAATGGACAATGACCCCAAGCATACTTCCAAAGTTGTGGCAAAATGGCTTAAGGACAACAAAGTCAAGGTATTGGAGTGGCCATCACAAAGCCCTGACCTCAATCCTTTAGAAAATGTGTGGGCAGAACTGAAAAAGTTGGTGCGCGAGCAAGGAGGCCTACAATCCTGACTCAGTTACACCAGCTCTGTCAGGAGGAATGGGCCAAAATTCACCCAACTTATTGTGGGAAGCTTGTGGAAGGCTACCCGAAACGTTTCACCCAAGTTCAACAATTTAAAGGCAATGCTGCCAAATACTAATTGACCGTTTGTAATCTTCTGACCCACTGGGAATGTGATGAAAGGAATAAAAGCTGAAATAAATAATTCTCTGTACTATTATTCTGACATTTCACATTCTTAAAATAAAGTGGTGATCCTAACTGACCTAAGACAGAGTTTATACCAGGATTAAATATCAGGAATTGTGAAAAACTGAGATTAAATGTATTTGGCTAAGGCGTATTTAAACTTCCGACTTCAACTGTACCTTTTTTTAAAGTAACTTACAGGTAACTGGCTGCCAGTAAGTCACCGTAAAACAACAGGATTGTTTTTTTTGTCCCTGCTGTTGGTGTTTGTGGGCAGGCATACATTAGGCTCCTGCATTGCGCCAAATCCAGATCCACTGGCACCAGCTCCTGTGGCACTAGGGAACGCCAGCTGTGCCCACCCATCTGCCATGGAGACAGCACCAACCTCCAACCATTACATTCACACCCCAAATAATGCAGGGACAAACAACACCAAGCTAAGAAGAGGAATGGATTGGTGTGTGTGTGTGTGTGTGTGTGTGTGTGTGTGTGTGTGTGTGTGTGTGTGTGTGTGTGTGTGTGTGTGTGTGTGTGTGTGTGTGTGTGTGTGCTCTGACTATTGTATTGTATGTTTCACTCTGGTCTTCGGTGCTGTGTAGCACAAGTCGACTTGATCCAATATATGTTTCCCCCTAGAGTCTATGGGCCTGCGGCTGGGTTTCTACTAGGCTAACATATGGCATTATTTAAGATGGTCATATCAAGGATAATTTAGCTTTACAAAATTATTACACAATTATTTAATGGAACGTTGAATTTGGCCTTATATTAGCCCATAGAAACACATTGAATAACAAATTCATATATGACAAATAAGATAGTCAAACAAAATGAATTAAAAGGAAGTATGTTTTGAAGTGTCTGTCCTATGTCTGAGATATATAAGAAAGCTCAGGAAATTAATGCTAAACATGTTTTACCGATATTTAACCCCTTTTCTGGCACAAAACTACATCCAAACTCCCATACATTTTTTGACGGGTACCGGGTTACCTTCAGATGAGTCTCATGACACTTGTGGAGGCCATAGAGCAAAATGGAGAACACCATCGTGTTCGTGAGAGTTTCCATTTCCAATAGTGGGGTCGTATTCGTTTTTAGCCCAAACCGTTTGGATGCTACAGACAGAAGTTGGCAAATCTGCGATACCAACTTCAGATGAGTCCTGTGAGTGTCATAGAGCAAAACGGAGACGGGTGATATTAGTTTATAGCCCAAACTGTTCGGACGCTACAGACATTTTCCTGAGAAAAACGGTTTTCGGGATGTCTTCTGGTCTGGCAAACACCTCTGTAGCTCTGCCACGTTACAACACAGATGTGTAAGGCCGACGTCGGTGGATGCAGATATCTCTGGCTTAAACAGACAGATTTTGATGGGGATTTTTGTATTATGCTAATTAGATGACGCGCCTGCACATCAATAGACTCTAGGGATAATTTTTCATGAAGAGCATACAAGGGCTTTAGGCTCTGTGTATACATTTGATGTATGCTAGAGCAGGGCAACGTTCCCTACACCACATATTTGTGGCTAGCGTTTCATTTTTTTCTCACAATTATACCCACCAAAAACAACCCTACCCAAAACTCAACCCTTTGGTGTGTTGATTGTATGTTTGGTATGTTAAAGGAATCTGAACAATGCAGAGAACAATCATATTTAAGAACTAGTACTAATTCTGTATTATAACAAATCAGGCTCCAACTGTCAACGATTCCTTTTAACTTCCAAATATATTTTCTGGGTTGCACCACTGGCTGTGTTATGTGAGAGATATGTTAAGTATTACTCCTTAATCATGAGCAATACAGAATAATAACATTAAACTTGCACTTTTCATTTTTATGAATAGTATATATTAACGCTGTGCACAATGGTTTCCCTCTTTGTTGTGCAAACGCAGCCATACTGTATATCTGATTGCATTTAATTTGACAGGCCACAGAGTATTTACATTTCTTCAAAGAGTTAGAGGCAAATATTTCAAAAGCTTTGAACTTTTGCAGCTAACACACAGAAGAAAAACAGAAGGAAATGCATAATATTTATGACTATAACTATGTTCCCAACAATAAGAGTTACAATAGTGTGTGTATCCGTGCAGGTAGGAAAGAAAGTATTGTCCAAAAATATACAGGAGTTGTAATACTGTGTTATATTTGTGCAGGTAAAGGTAGCTTTGACCCCAAATTAAGCAAATGTTTCCCTGCCTGCTGAAAAGCAAGAAAACAAATGTTATTGAAAAACTAAAAAATAATTGCTAGTTGTCTATTTTTGTGTGCAAACCACCCTTAAGGATAACAGAGACTCCATACAGCTATCTCTCAAGTAGTGTTGTGAAAAGCGAAAAATTGAAATCTCATATTCTCTGAGATTCTTCACATGGACGAATGGCGATTTATTATATGACAAAGACAGATCAAAACTGTCAAGAACATTTTGTGCGTAGATAGATAGCATAACCATATCTGCCATTTGTTAAACTACACCATCCTTCCCTGGCTTGGTTTGAGAGCCTGCAGACCGGTTGATTCTCCAGCATGTAGTCCTTAATTAAACATATCATGCATTTTACATGTGTTTCATCCGTCTCTTTGCATAGTAACAGTCGTGTTAGCTCATCGTGGCATTTCCAGACTGACAGTCATGACCTGCTGAACATCCCTGAATCATATTCAAACATGCAGATTCATTTATTCCAAATATTATGGAGAGTATGTGGTGTGCAGCAACTTTTAAATTCAGATGATGTACAGTGCTTTAAGTGAAGGCCTATTCAAAATGTAAAGTACATTATGTACATTGACGGTCACGGTACAGAACATTTGCATTGGACTATTAGGTTTGTGTCTGGATTTGACTCAATGGCTTATCCAGTGGTTGTTGTCTTTGTAGAAATATCGAATCCAGATAATTCACTTTGATACAGTTATCCTAAGCTCATATAAGGCATTTATTTCCAAGTTGTATTATTCAAGAATCAATGGGTAGGTATATACCGTTATTTAAAATTACCACTGAACATTAAGACATACAGTATTACAGATTGTTTCTTTAACCTATTAGCGATAATGGAAAAAGTATGATTTGTAATTGTAACAGAGATAAGAATGTGCGGAAATCTCACTCCACAGCCAGAGATCGACCGTTTTTCTGTTACATGTAAATTGAAATATGTAAATCATGTATTTCAATTACATTGGGCTGAACAACACTCCAATGTATTTTGTAACAAGATACTTTAGAGAGCTGTAATTTGTATTGTCAAAATACAAAATACTTTACTACACAATTTCTTTTCTAGCGGTTCTCCATTTTGTGGCCCCCTTTCACCCTGCATTGGTATCAGAAGTCTGATACCAATGTGTCTGCTAAATGAACTAAATATAAATGTATATTTAAAAGTAAAAATAGCAAAGCATTCTGGGTATAATGAGCTCCGTCCCCCCCAAAAAGGTCAATAATAATACCCAGTGTGCTTTGCAGTTCATTTTGGTATGTTAATTTTCACACACTGTATACATTTACATTTTGGTCATTTAGCAGACACTCTTATCCAGAGTGTCTTATAGTCAGTGCATTTAACTAAGGTAGATAAACAACAACATATGACAGTCAAATACAAGTAAAAGCTTTCTGTAACCATTTCTGAGAATGTTGTTTCTGTTTGGGCTCATTCCTTGCAAATGTGTTTGCATATATTAAAATATGTTGTACTTTGTAATTGTGTTTTGTAATGTTTGCCCATCCCTGTCCACAGCTAGCTTGAAATGTTGCACAACTGGATGCTACCTTTTCCAAAAGGGTGATCACTTGGGTTTGCAATCAGAAGACCACTGGTTCAAACCCATTGAGGGGACAGTGGAGGAAGTAATGCTGTTAGCAGCACACTGACATCCATTTCATAATCACAGCATGACATATTACAGATTGTCCCTTTAACATGGAGCAGAATAAATTATTATGCCATTAAATAACAACACACCCTTACTTATTCAATCATTCCCCAGTAAACATATTGGAACAACATGGCCCCCATCAGGGCTGTGATACAGTAAATACAGCTATGAGGTTAATTACCAAAACAACCATTATTTTCCCTCTCACTTTAATTGTATCCCTGTGGCCAAGTGAGGCCTACACACACACAGCTTGAAACAGCACTGCGGGGAGAGTCATTGATATGAGGACATTAAATCCAGGAGCCTGGTGAGATACCCCAATATCTGTATGTCAATATGTGTCCAGTTAGGTTGCAAAAACAGCCATTGTGGATTAGCCAGCTAGTTTACACAGTGGTTATAGGCTATAACATTCCCCCCAGCCCCGCAGCCACAGCACAGCAGGCCTGGATTGGGCCTGTCATGGCCTGCAGATAGAGCAGGGCAGTGTCCCAAATGTCAACCTATTCCCTATATAGTGAACTAATTTTGACCAGGGCCCATAAGGCTCAGGTCAAAAGTTGTGCACTATGTAGGGAATAGGGTGCCATTTGAGACACACCCCAAGACTCCTATTTATGCATCCTGCAGTTATTGGGAATAATCATCAGGGTGAATGGGGGTGATTGAGAGAATTATGGCGTGGATAGATATTGCATTATTGAATTCTAGTTGTTGCAGACGAGACAGTGTTTTCATTGCTCGGGAGAAAATGTCATTTCAATAATCTAATTGAAATTCTACATCATTGGAAATGTCTAGTAAGTGCCTAACAATGCCAAATAAAGCACTAATAAGAATTTATAATGAAATTGTAATCTATAAGCAGTTTATATGTGGATTGTACTGTATACAGTATGGAGGACCCCTGAAGTAATACGATACTGTAAAGCCCAGGAAAAGGATACCATGGCATACCACTAGATTATTATTTTACCACCACTTTCCTATTTTTACATTTTATAATGCCGTATACAAATGTGAGAAGATATGAGGTGTTATATCCTTTCAGAGAACCTGTGTGTGCGTCCCAAATGGCACCCCATTCCCTAGATAAAGCACTTTGACCAATAGGAATCTGGTCAAAAGGGGACGAAGCCTGGGAGTTTCAATCAAACCTTCCTTCTTTTCAGAGTGGGGCACATTGTACCTACATGTCAATCATCTCTTTCATAGAACTGATGGTGCGTGGTGCAAATGTGGCAAGGTAGGGCATATTAAAAAGGTCATATCATTTAGAATTCACAACAACTTTATACCGAAATGAATATCAACCTACTCCATTCCTGAGTCGACACTCTCTCTGACACTCACAGAACTTTTAGATAGATTCAAACTCTACTTAAGCAATAATAATTATCTTATAATGAATCAAATCTGTTCTTCCTATAGTATGTACTGTACCCACTCACATCACAAATGAAGAACATACACATGGCTTACAGTTAAGTGCTTGTATGACACACAGAACTTTCAGATTGAAACTTTTTATCCATGAGTTAAAGAGCAATTCTCAATATATCAAATATGCTAGGTGAAATAGATTCAAATTTTCCTACACTACTGTACATCTCCACACACACACACACACACACACACACACACACACACACACACACACACACACACACACACCACGTTGTCCAAATGAAGCAGACAAGGCTACAGAGGTTAAGTTCCTGTATGAGACTAAGTGGATGTACAGTGCTGTTCTGAACATGTGTCATCTCAGAAAGAAAACATCATTAAATGCATTATTCATTGACAAAGATTCCCCGGCAGCAGCAAGCCCTGATGACACATTAATTGCCCGTCTATTGAGAGATGAATGTCTCCACAATGGCCCAACAGAGGGCTCACATCGATGTTCCCATTCCCCTACACCATTAATGATAATCATTACGTTCCCTTTGTTCATAATCTGTGCATCCCAAATGGCACCCTATCCTCGACATAGTGGCATAGGACTCTGGTCAAAAGTAGTGCACTATGTAGGGAATAGGGTGCCATTTGGGGCGCATCCTACAGTATGATCCTCCTCAAGCTTCTCCCATTTAACATGAACATTAATACAGTCATAATATCCCCCAAATGTTTTTTGGGGGATTTAAGTTGTGCGACCGCAGAGCGAGCCAGGCTTTTAAGTGCAATTATGCTCACATCGCTTCCTAGCTGAGAGAAATGTGCAAACTCACAGCGTGAACCTGACACTATGAACGAACAGACGCTCTCCAAAGCCAACTGTAGGGCTTTTGAACGTTACATCACATAATATATTATATTCTATTCATTATCTGTTTCATTGTCTGTCCCCTTTGAATGACATAAAGCACATCAGCAGGGCCTGTATTCACAAAGCATCTCAGTCAGAGTAGGAATGTGGATCTGGGATCAGTTTTGTCTTTTAGATGATGAAGAATATAGGGCGAAGGAGGACCTGATCCTAAATCAGCACCGATCCCAGTCAGTCAATGCTCAAAAGACAAAGAGACAGACAGGATTGTGATGAGTAATGCAAAAAGTATTGGGTTTGCTATTGCGCTCCTTATGGGTAAAAATCCCAGAAACAAATCCAGTCAACAGTTAGTTACATATTTTTCCCTAAAAGTGGTGTCAAACTGTTAGCGATTATGGTCCAAATTGGAATACATTGTCAAATCAAATCAAATGTTATTTGTCACATGCGCCGAATACAACAGGTAGACCTTACAGTGAAATGCTTACTTACAAGCCGTTAACCAACAATGCAGTTTTAAGAAAATACCTAAAAAAAGTAAGAGATAAGAATAACAAATAATTAAAGAACAGCAGTAAATAACAATCGCGGGGCTACATACAGTGGGTACCGGTACAGAGTCAATGGTGTCGAGGTAATTGAGGTAATATGTACATGTAGGTAGAGTTATTAAACTAGACTATGCATAGATAATAACAGAGAGTAGCAGCAGCGTAGAAGAGAGTGGGGGGGGGGGGGGGGGGGCAATGCAAATAGTAAGGGTGGCCATTTCATTAGATGTCTTATGGCTTGGGGGTAGAAGCTGTTTAGAAGGCTCTCGGACCTAGACTTGGCACTCCGGTACCGCTTGCCGTACGATAGCAGAGAGAACAGTCTATGACTGGGGTGGCTGGAATCTTTGACAATTTTTAGGGCCTTCCTCTGACACCGCCTGGTATAGAGGTCCTGGATGGCAGGAAGCTTAGCCCCGGTGATGTACTGGGCCGTACGCACTACCCTCTGTAATGTCTTGCGGTCGGGGGCTGAGCAGTTGCCATACCAGGCAGTGATGCAACCCATCAGGATGCTCTCGATGTTGCAGCTGTAAAAACATTTGAGGATCTATGCCAAATCTTTTCAGTCTCCTGAGGGGGAATAGGTTTTGTCGTGCCCTCTTCACGGCTGTCTTGGTGTACTTGGACCATGTCAGTTTGATGGTGATGTGGACGCCAAGGAACTTGAAGCTCTCAACCTTCAGCTCTGTCGATGAGAATGGGGGCGTGCTCGGTCGTCCTTTTCCTGTAGTCCACAATTATCTCCTTTGTCTTGATCACGTTGAGGGAGAGGTTGTTGTCCTTGCACCACACGGCCAGGTCTCTGACCTCCTCCTTATAGGCTGTCTCATCGTTGTCAGTGATCAGGCCTACCACTGTTGTGTTATCGGCAAACTTAATGATGGTGTTGGAGTTGTGCCTGGCCATGCAGTTATGAGTGAACAGGGAGTACAGGAGGGGACTGAGCACACACCCCTGAGGGGCCCCGTGTTAAGGATCAGCGTGGCAGATGTGTTGTTACCTACCCTTACCACCTGGGGGCGGCCCGTCAGGAAGTCCAGGATCCAGTTGCAGAGGGAGGTGTTTAGTCCCAGGGTCCTTAGCTTAGTGATGAGCTTCGAGGGCACTATGGTGTTGAACGCTGAGCTGTAGTCAATGAACAGCATTCTCACGTATGTGTTCCTTTTGTCCAAGGGTGAAAGGGTAGTGTTGAGTGCAATAGCGATTGCATCATCTGTGGCTATGTTGGGGCGGTATGCAAATTGGAGTGGGTCTAAGGTTTCTGGAATAATGGTGTTAATGTGAGCCATGACCAGCCTTTCAAAGCATTTCATGGCTACAGACGTGAGTGCTACGGGTCGGTAGTCATTTAGGCAGGTTACCTTAGTGATCTTTTGCACAGGGACTATGGTGGTCTACTTGAAACATGTTGGTATTACAGACTCAGACAGGGAGAGTTTGAAAATGTCAGTGAAGACACTTGCCAGTTGGACAGCGCATGCTCGCAGTACACGTCCTGGTAATCCGTCTGGCCCTGCGGCCTTGTGAATGTTGACCTGTTTAAAGGTTATACTCACATCAGCTGCAGAGAGCATGATCACACAGTCGTCCGGAACAGTCTGTATGTTTATGCCCGGATAAAATCAATCACACAGAGGGCCATGAACAATAAATTGGTAATGTTAGATTACTCTACTACAGTGCTTCCCAAATTTGTTATAGTCCTGTACCCCTTCAAACATTCAACCTCCAGCTGGGAACCCCCTCTAGGGGTCAGTGTAGGGTCAGTGTACTCTCAAATGTTGTTTTTTGCCATCATTGTAAGCATGCCACACACACACACTATACAATACATTTATTAAACATGAGAATGAGTGTGAGTTTTTGTCACAACACGGCTCGTGAGAAGTTACAAAGAGGTCTTATAGGACCAAGGCACAAATAATTAAATTATAAACCATTTTAGATATAAAACCTTATTTGTTCATCGAAAATTGTGAATAACTCGCCACAGGTTAATGAGCAGGGTGTGCTTGAAAGGATGCACATAACTCTGCAATGTTGGGTTGTATTGAAGAGAGTCTTAAATAATTTTCCACACACAGTCTGTGCCTGTATTTAGTTTTCATGCTAGTGAGGGCCAAGAATCCACTCTCACATCGGTATGTGGTTGCAAAGGGCATCAGTGTCTTAACAGCGTGATTTGCCAAGGCAGGATATTCTGAGTACAGCCTAATCCAGAAAACTGGCAGTGGCTTCTGATTAAATAGAATTTTCACAGAACTGCTTGTTGCCATTTTGATGAGGCTCTCTGTTCAGATATCGGTAAGTGGACTGGAGGCAGGGCATGAAAGGGATAGTGAATTAAGTTGTTTATGTCATCTGTTTCGGGAAAGTACCTGCGTAATTGCGCATCCAACTCACTCAGGTGCTTCACTATAACACATTTGACATTGCCCATAAGCTTGAGTTCATTTACACACAAAATATCACAAAGATGGAAAGACCTGTGTGTTGTCCTTGTTAATGCAGACAGAGAAGAGCTCCAACTTCTTAATCGTAGCCTCAATTTTGACCCGCATATTGAATGTAGTTGTGGAGAGTCCCTGTAATTCTAGATTCCAATCATTCATTCGAGAAAAAACATCCCCCAGATAGGCCAGTCATGTGAGAAACATGCAAGCGGTCAGACAACTGAAAATTATGGTCAATAAAGAAAACTTTAAGCTCGTCTCTCAATTTAAAAAAATGCGTCAAAACTTTGCCCCTTGATAACCAGCGCACTTCTGTATGTTGTAAAAGCGTTACATGGTCGCTGCCCATATCATTGCATAGTGCAGAAAATACACGAGAGTTCAGGAGCCTTGCTTTAACAAAGTTAACCATTTTCACTGTAGTGTCCAAAATGTCTTTCAAGCTGTCAGGCATTCCCTTGGCAGCAAGAGCCTCTCAGTGGGTGCTGCAGTGTACCCAAGTGGCGTCAGGAGCAACTGCTTGCACGCGTGTTACCACTCCACCATGTCTCCCTGTCATGGCTTTTGCGCCAACAGTACAGATACCAACATGAGCAGCAGCTACTTTTGGCTACATACGGACCGTTAGTGGAATTCCCACGAGAGAGTAATGGTTAATGTGATTGGATGTTCATTATTTGACTAGGCTACCTGTATTTGACATTGTGTTTTTATTTTTGCTGAACATTAGATGGTTTAATTTTATTTTTGGCAGTGAAATGAGGCAACTCAGGCGAGAGAAAAAAAACTGTATAGCCACATTGGAAAATATAAATGGCCTGTTTTAAAAAAACGTGAATCACATTTTTTTGGGCGTACCCCAGTTTGGGAATACCTGCTCTACTATCTGCTACACTCTTAGAAAAAAGGGTTCTATGTTGTATTGCAGGAAAATGTTGTGGGCGGGGAAAAAATCTTTGGCTCATTAACAGATTTTGAGGCATACCTTGTAAGAGGCTATATTTGTTGCACGCGTTAGTGAGAAAGCTGTACCCCAGAGAATACAGTACCATACCGTCATTTTCGTAATTTACAGTTTACTGTGCTGACAGTAATTTACTGTTGTGCAGTACCTTCACACAGTACCATACTGTGCTTCTGTATCACCAAAAACCTGTTCAACAGTATTGGGTGCATGTAATAGTATTTTTCTGGCTCATTTAAATATTTTGAGGCGTACCTTGTTGGACAGATCAGAGTGGCAGCAAGTCTCAAACCTTTAATGGTTGAGTGTCAAGCCATGTTCTTTTGATCTGTTTCATAGTGATGGGGAAATTAAGCTTCCTGACACGTAGAGGCTTTCCAGACAATTCTGTCCAAAATAGGTTCATTAATCAAGGCTTTGATCAACAGAGTGTACATTAGTGGCAACTGCTGGTCAAAAGAAATTAGGGAGCAGAAAAATTATTATAGATAATGTCCCACACACCGTAGCGTGTGCACAGAGTAGCCTTTTGTCTTCTACCGAAATCAATACCAAACCAATTAGGTGATCGTTTGACAAAACAAAGCTTTGGACATCATTGTTCACATGCTCCGGATAAAGTGATACAGGCATCGGCACACTGCTTTAAAGTACACTGCTTTAAAGTACACTGCTTTAAAGTACACTGATTTAAAGTACACTGCTTTAAAGTACACTGATTTAAAGTACACTGCTTAGCGATTTCAACGCATTCCTCAGAGCTCCGGTATCAAACTTCAGATCACTGCTGTTTTGCTCTGTAGTCACTGCCAGTTTAGAAGCTTTTGTTAAAGGTCCTGAACAGTAATTCTAATTCCCATGTAAAATAGCCTTCTGAGTGACTAAAATATCTCCCATAATATTTTGGGGGGATAGAATTGCTCAACATTTGAGAAAAAGTCATTTTTCTTCCATGGCTAACTACCAGGAAGTTTGAAAAAGACAGGCTAAGTGAGTGTGGAGCTTATATTCATGAGCTCAACATGACTGACAGTTCTTTGAAATGGCTATGTCAAGTACCTTAGACGCAGTAAAATAATTTCAAGCAAATTTAGTGATACACAAAGCAACTCAAACAACAATGAAATTGCATCAATGATGTCAATTTATTTATACAGCACCCATTTACCATGTCTTTTGTGACACAATTAACAGCATCACTGACAGATGTGTTGACATGACAACTGCGTCAGGGTTATGAACAACCCTTCCCTCCACTTTTGTTCCATTCTGGCTGAAGACCTAGCTGGCCAGTAACTAAATAACACCAGACACAGATGAAAGAGGAAACATATCTTTGCCATAGTGTAAACGTTTAATTATATTTGCTGAAACCCTACAGTCAAATTTTTGCACCAGTAGAGTAGCTATAGGGGTATATAAACCACACCCCTCTGCAAACACGCCTTCTCCGATGTTGGTTACAAGGTGGAACTTATTTAAATTAGGTAAGAGAATATCGTGTTGCTATTGGTGTATTAATATGAGTGTTAAGGTGATAGGTCACCCTATCCTCTTAATAATGGATCCAAGTGTTTGACATCAGGGAGGGGACCAGTAACTTTATGATCAAACGTTATCAGTGTAGGAGCACCAGTCATTTTTCATACTTTGGTCATCATACAGAACTTTGATCTGGTTTCATCCAAACATCACCCAATTTCATGAAAACATCATTTTGACTGTTCATGACATTTAAGGCCTCTACAAGTGCAAGGGATATAAAATACCAACTATTCATTGGTATGCTGTAATATATTATGACATATTCACTGTTAGCAAGTGCTGTAATTTTATTGCAATGCAATTTAACAGTAAAGTACTGTATTGCTGTGTTTCTGTATATTTACTGTAGCATTCTGTAAACTTTGGTGCACTGTGGAAACATGGCAAAGAATCACTGATACATTAACATATTTCGAGCTGTGTCTTGAAAGCGGCTATATTTGTTGCACCCGTTAGTCAGAATGCTGTACCAATTGAACTGTAATGTGGTAGTAGTGACCAAACAATTAAATGTGTATATGGAATGGACCAATGTGCTATGTAGTCTTAAAACTCATGGTTTAGTATCTTTTCCTGGAATCATAGCCAGTTTGGATGCCTTTGTTTAGACCTCTAGAAGTGCAAAGGGACTTTAATGCATGCAAATTTAAATCTGTTTACCTTATTTCTACCAGAATGTCACATATGCAATCTGAGAAAAAAACTTTACTCCACTAACAGAATTGCATACAAAGCTCTCCCTCGCTGTCCATTTGGCAAATCTGACCATAATTATACCCTCCTGATTCCTGCTTACAAGCAAAAACTAAACCAGGAAGTACCAGTGACTCGCTCAATAAGGAAGTGGTCAGATTACGTGGATGCTACGCTACAGGACTGTTTTGCTAGCACAGACTGCAATATGTTCCGGGATTCATCCAATGGCATTGAGGAGTATACCACCTCAGTGCATCGACGACGTCATCCCTACAGTGACCGTACATACATATCCCAACCAGAAGCCATGGATTACAGGCAACATCTGTATCGCGCTAAAGGCTAGAGGTGCCACTTTCAAGGAGCGGGATACTAATCCGGACGCTTATAAGAAATCCCAATATGCCCTCAGACGAACCATCAAACAGGCAAAGCGTCAATACAGGATTAAGATTGACTCATACTACACCGGCTCTGACGCTCGTCGGATGTGGAAGGGCTTGAAAACTATTACAGACTACAAAGGTAAATCCAGCTGCAAGCTGCTCAGTTAGCCTACCAGACGAGCTAAATGTATTTTATGCTCGCTTCAAGGCAAGCAACACTGAAGCATGCATGAGAGCACCAGCTGTTCCGGACGACTGTGTGATAATGCTCTCAGTAGCCGATGTGAGCAAGACCTATAAACGGGTCAACAATCAAAGCCGTGGGGCCAGACAGATTACCAGGACGTGTACTCAAAGCATGCGCGGACCAACTGGCAAGTGTCTTCACTGACATTTTCAACCTCTCCCTGAACGAGTCTGTAATACCTACATGTTTCAAACAGAACACCATAGTCCCTGTGCCCAAGGAAGCGAAGGTAACCTGCCTAAGTGATTACTGGCCCGTAGCACTCACGTCAGTAGCCATGAATTTATTTGGTAAATGGTGGGAAAACAAAGCTTTTAGAAGCACTGAGGATTTCCAGACAATTGTCGAAAACGGGTATATCACTCAAGGCTTTGATCAACAGTGTGGCATCTGCTGGTCAAAAGAATTGAGAACAGGCAACTTATTATACATGACGTCCCACATGTCGTAGCGCGTGCGCAGGGTATCATTTTTGTCTTCAACCGAAACCAATACCAAACTAAATCAGGTGGTTGGACGTCATTGATCATGTGATTCTGATAAAGTGATACAGGCATCGGCACACTGCTTCGAAGTAAACTGGTTAGCGATTTCGACGTATGCCTCTGAACTCCGGTATCAAATCTAACGTCACGACCAATCCCATGTAATTGCAAGTCTCTTGGGGTATGTCTCTATAAGCTTGGCACATCTAGCCACTGGGATGTTTGCCCATTCTTCAAGGCAAAACTGTTCCAGCTCCTTCAAGTTGGATGGGTTCCACTGGTGTACAGCAATCTTTAAGTCATACCACAGATTCTCAATTGGATTGAGGTCTGGGCATTGACTGGGCCATTCCAAGACATTTAAATGTTTCCCTTAAACCACTCAAGTGTTGCTTTAGCAGTATGCTTAGGGTCATTGTCCTGCTGGAAGGTGAACCTCCATCTCAAATCTCTGGAAGACTGAAACAGGTCTCCCTCAAGAATTTCCCTGTATTTAGCACCATCCATCATTCCTTCAATTTTAGTCTCATCTGACCAGAGTACCTTCTTCCATATGTTTGGGGAGTCTCCCACATGCATTTTGGCAAACACGAAATGTTTGCTTATCTTTTTCTTTAAGCAATTTTCTCTGGCCACTCTTCCGTAAAGCCCAGCTCTGTGAAGTGTACGGCTTAAAGTGGTCCTGTGGACAGATACTCCAATCTCCACTGTGAAACTTTGCAGCTCCTTCAGGGTTATCTTTGTTCTCTTTGTTGCCTCTCTGATGAATGCCCTCATTGCTTGGTCCATGAGTTTTTGTGTGCGGCCCTCTCTTGGCAGGTTTGTTGTGGTGCCATATTCTTTCCATTTATTATAATGGATTTAATGGTGCTCTGTGGGATGTTCAAAGTTTTGGATATTTTTTTATAACCCAACCCTGATCTGTACATCTCCACAACTTTGTCCCTGACCTGTTTGGAGCGCTCCCTGGTTTTCATGGTGCTGCTTGCTTGGTGATGCCCATTGCTTTGTGGTGTTGCAGACTCTGGGGCCTTTCAGAACAGGTGTATATATACACTGAGATCAGGTGAAAGATCATGTGACACATAGATTGCACACAGGTGGACTTTATTTAACTAATTATGTGACTTCTGAAGGCAATTGTTTGCACCAGATCTTATTTAGGGGCTTCATAGCAAAGAGGGTAAATACATATGTACGCACCAGTTTTCCGATTTATTTATTTTTTGAAACAAGTAATTTTTTATTTTCACTTCACCAAGTTGGACTATTTTGTGTATGTCCATTACATGAAATCCAAATGAAAATCCATTTAAATTCCAGGTTATAATGCAACAAAATAGGAAACACGCCAAGGGGGATGAATACTTTTGCAAGGCACTGTACATCGGCAAATTTGCCCTACTACTGCTTGACAGGCAGAGCCCACAAATTATGGGAAATTAAGCTAAACTACTCATACTTGTCAGGTATAGTTAACTTTTATTTTATATCACCCAAATATCAAATTAATGGTGGCAATATTGAAAGATATCTTGAGGTTATCCTCACGTATCTGAAATTACATGATCAATTTATGTTATCTGATCATGAAAAGCATGCAGTTACGCTGAGCTAAATGTGCGCAATTGTTTTGGATGGAATAATCTGAAACTTGTAGCTCTGTCTATGCTCTTCAAGAGGTGATGATATTACAACCAAATAATTTACATTTATATATCAATCCCCTGAAAACGGCACGCATTTGTTAATGGTTTCAGTGGAGCTGGGAGTCTCCAGCAGACAAATCGAACGCTCTTCACCGTTTTATGATGTTTTATTGGTAACGACCTATAAAAGCACACCCTGTTAGATAAAAAATGGGGTTATATATATATATATAACCTTTAAGCAGATTCCAATTTCAACTGCCATTTCCAATTTAAAAACTAACAGCATGCGACGCAAGACTACGGTGGTTGAACTTGCAAATATCCTACCAATAAGCACATATTTTTTTATTTTTTATTAAGGCAAGCAAAGTTAATTACTTGATTCAAATATATGAAGCCTAACTGATAAACTATAGGCTAGATAGGGTTGATTTAGAATTTGAGCACCATTTGTAGACAGGGAAACGGTAGCCTACCTTATAGTCAATTTACAAGCTGGGTAACTCTTTCAAATAAATGTTAATGTTCTCATTGAATACAGTGAGGGAAAAAAGTATTTGATCCCCTGCTGATTTTCTATGTTTGCCCATTGACAAAGAAATGATCAGTCTATAATTTTAATGGTAGGTTTATTTGAACAGTGAGAGACAGAATAACAACAAAAAATCCAGAAAAACGCATGTCAAAAATGTTATAAATTGATTGTGCTACAGACCGAGCCTGACATTGGTAATTAGCTAATTGTAACTTTTATTTCAGTATTTCAGTGTGGAGTCAGATGAGGGGACTATGTTTCATGAAGCCATTAGCTAGAAGACTGTTACTGACCTCTGTTGAATGCACGTGATGGGCAATGGGCTGACTGAGAGGAGGTCATTAAAACTCGTTTTTCAACCACGCCACAAATTTCTTGTTAACAAACTATAGTTTTGGCAAGTCTGACATCTAAGTCGGAAGTTTACATACGCCTTAGCCAAATACATTTAAACACAATTCCTAACATTTAATCCTCGTAAAAATTCCCTGTCTTAGGTGAGTTAGGATCACCACTTTATTTTAAGAATGTGAAATGTCAGAATAATAGTAGAGAGAATGATTTATTTCAGCTTTTATTTCTTTCATCACATTCCCAGTGGGTCACAAGTTTACATACACTCAATTATTATTTGGTAGCATTGCCTTTAAATTGTTTAACTTGGGTGAAACGTTTAAGGGTAGCCTTCCACAAGCTTCCCACAATAAGTAGGGGGAATTTTAGTCCATTCCTCCTGACAGAGCTGGTGTAACTGAGTCAGGTTTGTAGGCATCCTTGCTCGCACATGCTTTTTCAGTTTTGCCCATAAATGTTCTATAGGATTGAGGTCAGGGCTTTGTGATGACCACTCCAATACCTTGACTTTGTTGTCCTTAAGCCATTTTGCTACAACTTTGGAAGTAGACTTGGGGTCACTGTTCATTTGGAAGACCCATTTGCGACCAAGCTTTAAATTCCTCACTGATTTCTTGAGATGTTGCTTCAATATATGCATATAATTTTCCTGCCTCACGAAGCCATCTATTGTGTGAGTGCACCAGTCCCTCCTGCAGCAAAGCACCCCCACAACATGATGTTGCCACCCCCGTGCTTCACGGTTGGGATGGTGTTCTTCGGCTTGCAAGCCTCCCCCTTTTTCCTCCAAACATAACGATGGTCATTATGGCCAAACAGTTCTATTTTCGTTTCATCAGACCAGAGGACATTTCTCCAAAAAGTACGATCTTTGTCCCCATGTGCAGTTGCAAACCGTAGTCTGGCTTTTTTATGGAGGTTTTGGAGCAGTGACTTCTTCTTTGCTGAGCAGCCCTTCAGGTTATGTTGATATAGGACTCGTTTTACTGTGGATATAGATACTTTTGCACATGTTTCCTCCAGCATCTTCACACGGTCCTTTGCTGATGTTCTGGGATTGATTTGCACTTTTGGACCAAAGTACGTTCATCTCTACGATGCAGAACGCGTCTCCTTCCTGAGCGGTATGACGGCTGTGTGGTCCCATGGTGTTTATACTTGCGTACTATTGTTTGTACAGATGAACGTGGTACCGTCAGGCGTTTGGAAATTGCTCCCAAGGATGAACTAGACTTGTGGAGGTATAGCATTTTTTTCTGAGGTCTTGGCTAATTTCTTTTGATTTTCCCATGATGTCAAGCAAAGAGGCACTGAGTTTGAAGGTAGGTCTTGAAATACATCCACAGGTACACCTCAAATTGACTCAAATGATGTCAATTAGCCTATCAGAAGCTTCTAAAGCCATGACATAATTTTCTGGAATTTTCCAAGCTCTTTAAAGGCACAGTCAACTTAGTGTATGTAAACTTCTGACCCACTGGAATTGTGATACAGTGAATTATAAGTGAAATAATCTGTCTGTAAACAATAGTTGGAAAAATGACTTGTGTCATGCACAAAGTAGTTGTCCTAACCGACTTGCCAAAACTATAGTTTGTCAATAAGAAATTTGTGGAGGGTTGAAAAACAAGTTTTAATGACACCAAGCTAAATGTATGTAAACTTCCGACTTCAACTGTATGTGTATGTATACATTTTTTGCAAATATATATATACACAATACCAGTCAAAAGTTTGGACACACCTACTCATTCAAGGGTTTTGCTTTATTTTTACTATAGAATAATCATGAAGACACAAAACTAGGAAATAACACATATGGAATCATGTAGTAACCAAAAATGTATTTGTATCACTATTATTCTACAATGTAGATAATAGTGAAAATAAATAAAGGTGTAGGTGTGTCCAGACTTTTGACTGGTACTGTGCATATATATATATATATATATATATATATATATATATATATATATATATATATATATATATATATACACACTACCGTTGGCTGATTTTTAATCAAATCAAATAAAAGGTTATTTGTCATGTGCGCTGAATTCAACAGGTATTACAACAGTGAAATGCTTACTAACCAACAGTGCAATTTTTAAGTAAAAAAAATGCTATTAGGTGAACAATTGATAAGTAAAGAAATAAAAACAACAGTAAAAAGACAGTGAAAAATAACAGTATTGAGGCTATATACAGTAGCGTGGCTATATACAGGCACCGGTTAGTCGGGATAATTGAGGTAGTATGTACATGAATGTATAGTTAAAGTGACTATGCATATATGATAAACAGAGAGTAGCAGCAGCGTAAAAGAGGGGTTGGGGTTGGTAAAATGCAAATAGTCTGGGTAGCCATTTGATTACTTGTTCAGGAGTCTTATGGCTTGGGGGTAAAAACTGTTGAGAAGCCTTTTGGTCCTAGACTTGGCGCTCCGGTACCACTTGCGGTAGTAGAGAGAACTTAATGAAGTGTTGCAGTCGTGAGTGAACAGGGAGTACTGGAGGGGACTGAGCGTGCACCCCTGAGGGGCTCCAGTGTTGAGGATCAGCGTGGCAGATGTGTTGCTACCTACCCTCACCACCTGGGGGCGGCCCGTCAGGAAGTCCAAGATACAGTTGCAGAGGGAGGTGTTTAGTCCCAGGATCCTTAGCTTTGTGATGAGCTTTGAGGGTACTATGGTGTTGAATGCTGAGCTGTAGTCAATGAATAGCATTCTCACATATGTGTTCCTTTTGTCCAGGTGGGAAAGGGCAGTGTGGAGTGCAATAGAGATTGCATCATCTGTGGTTCTGTTTGGGCGGTATGCAAATTAGAGTGGGTCTAGGGTTTCTGGGATAATGGTGTTAATAATGGTGATAATGGTGTTCTTGGGCACAGGGACTATGGTGGTCTGCTTGAAACACGTTGGTATTACAGACTCAATCAGGGACATGTTGAAAATGTCAGTGAAGACACCTGCCAGTTGGTCAGCAAATGCTCGGAGCACATGTCCTGGTAATACGTCTGGCCCCCCAGCCTTGTGAATGTTGACCTGTTTAAATGTCTTACTCACGTCGGCTATGAAGAGCTTGACCACACAGTCGTCCGGAACAGCTGATGCTCTCATGCATGCCTCAGTGTTGCTTGCCTCCAAGCGAGCATATTAAGTGATTTAGCTCGTCTGATAGGCTCGTGTCACTGGGCAGCTCGCGGCTGTGCTTCCCTTTGTAGTCTGTAATAGTTTGCAAGCCCTGCCACATAAGACGAGCGTCGGAGCCGGTCTAGTACGATTCAATCTTAGCCCTGTATTGGCGCTTTGCTTGTTTGACAGGTCGTCGGAGGGCATAGCAGCATTTCTTATAAGCTTCCGGGTTAGAGTCCCGCAATTTGAAAGCGGCAGCTCTACCCTTTAGCTCAGTGCGAATGTTGCCTGTAATCCATGGGTTCTGGTATGTACGTACAGTCACTGCGGGGACGACGTCCTCGATGCACTTATTGATAAAACCAGTGAGTGATTTGGTGTACTCCTCAATGCCATCGGAAGAATCCCGGAACATGTTCCAGTCTGTTCTAGCAAAACAGTCATGTAGGTTAGCATCTGCTTCATCTGATCAGTTTTTTATAGACCGAGTCACTTGTGCTTCCTGTTTTAATTTTTGCTTGGAAGCAGGAATTAGGAGGATAGAATTGTGCTCATATTTACCAAATGAAGGGCGAGGGAGAGCTTTGTATGCGTCTCTGTGTGTGGAGTACAGGTGATCTAGAATTTGTTTCCCTCTGGTTGTGCATTTAACATGTTGATAGAAATTCGGTAAAACTGATTTAAGTTTCCCTGCATTAAAATCCTCGGCCACTAGGAGCGCCGCCTCTGGGTGAACGCTTTCCTGTTTGCTTATTTCTTTATACAGCTGACTGAGTGCAGTCTTAGTGCCAGCATCCGTCTGTGGTGGTAAATAAACAGCCACAAAAAGTATGGACGAAAACTCTCTTGGCAAATAGTGTGGTCTAGAGTTTACCATAAGATACTCTACTTCAGGCGAGCAAAATCTAGAGACTTCCTTAGATTTCATGCACCAGCTGTTGTTTACAAATATGCACAGACTGCCCCCCACTCATCTTACCAGAGTGTGCTGTTCTATCTTGCTGGTGCAGCGTATATCCCGCTAGCTGAATATCCATGTCATCATTCAGCCACGATTCCGTGAAACATAAGATGTTACAGTTTTTGATGTCCCGTTGGTAGTATATTCATGTTCGTACCTCATCTAATTTATTGTCCAATGATTGCACAATGGGAAGTAATATTGACGGTAACGGCAGCTTTCCCACTTGCAGCCTGCGGATCCTTACGAGGCACCCTGCTCTGTGTCCTCTGTACCTGCGTCTCTTTCTCTTGCCAATGACGGGGATGTTGGCCTTGTCGGGTGTTCAAAGTACATCCTGTGCATCCTGCATGTTGAAGAAAAAATATTTGTCTAATCCGAGGCAAGTGATCGTTGTCCTGATATCCAGAAGCTCTTTTTTGCCGTAAGATATGGTGGCAGAAACATTATGTACAAAATACGTTACAAATAACGCAAAAAAAGCACACAATAGTACAATTGGTTAGGCGCCCGTAAAACACACAATATCCCATAACGACAAAGTTAAAACATGGTTTTATTCATGTTTTCAAATTGGTTGAAAATGGAATACAGGAGTGCCTCGTACATTAGTACACTACAAGACAAAAGGTATGTGGACACCTGCTCGTCGAACATCTTATTCCAAAATTATGGGCATTAATATGGAGTTGGTCCCCCTTTTGCTGCTATAACAGCCCCCACTCTTCTGGGAAGGCTTTCCACTAGATGTTGAAACATTGCTGCGGGGACTTGCTTCCATTCAGACACAAGAGCATTAGTGAGGTCGGTCACTGATGTTGGGTGAAAAGGCCTGACTAACAGTTGGGCGTTCCAATTCATCCCAAAGGTGTTCGATGGGTTTGAGGTCAGGGCTCTGTGCAGGCCAGTCAAGTTCTTCCACACTGATCTCAACAAACCATTTCTGTATTGGCCTCGCTTTGTGCACGGGGGCATTGTCATAATGAAACAGGAAAGTACCTTCCCCAAACTGTTGCCACAAAGTTGGCAGCACAGAACCATCTATGGAACTAAGGGGCCTAGCCTGAAGCATGAAAAACAGATGCATTCCTTCTCTACCAAAATTTACATTTTGCACTATACGTTGGGGCAGGTAGAGTTCTCCTGGCATCCGCCAAACCCGTCGGACTGCCAGATGGCGAAGCGTGATTAATCACTCCAGAGAACGTGTTTCCACTGCTCCAGCTCTAGCAGAGTATACATTTTATGAACTGACTTGTTGGAAAGGTGGCATCCTATGACAGTGCCACGTTGAAGGTCATTGAGCTCTTCAGTAAGGCCATATTACTGCCATTGTTTGTCTTTGGAGATTGCATGGCTGTGTGCTTGATTTTATACACCTGTCAGCAATGAGTGTGGTTGACATAGCTGAATTCACAAATTGTAAAGGGTGTACACATACGTTTTGTATATACAGTGCCTTCGGAAAGTATTCAGACCCATTTCCTTTTGTTAGGTTACATCATTAGTAAAAACTGTATATAAAATAAATCTCATACCCCATAATGACAAAGCAAAAACAGGTTTTTAGATTTTTTTGGCTGATTTTATATATATATAAAAAAAATATCACATTTATAAGTATTCAGACCTTTTATGTAGTACTTTGTTGAAGCAACTTTGGCAGTGATTACAGCCATGAGACTTCTTGGGTATGACGCTACAAGCTTGGCACATCTGTATTTGGGGAGTTTCTCCCATTCTTCTCTGCAAATCCTCTCAAGCTCTGTCAGGTTGGATGGGGAGCATTGCTGCACAGCTATTTTCAGGTCTCTCCAGTGATGTTTGATCGTGTTTAAGTCTGGGCTCTGGCTGGGCAACTCAAAGACATTCAGAGACTTGTTCCGAAGCCACTCCTGCGTTGTCTTGGCTGTGTGCTTAGGGTTGTTGTCCTGTTGGAAGGTGAACCTTCGTCCCAGCCTGAGGTCCTGAGCACTCTGGAGCAGGTTTTCATCAAGGATCTCTCTGTACTTTCCTCCATTCATTTTTCCTTCTATCCTGACTAGTCTCCCAATCCCTGCCGTTGAAAAACATCCCCACAGCATGATGCTGGCACCACCAAGCTTCACCGTGGGGGTGTTGCCAGATTTCCTCCAGACGTGACACTTGGCATTCAGGCCAAAGCGTTCAATCTTGGTTTCATCAGACCAGAGAATTGCTTCTCATGGTCTGAGAATCTTTAGGTGCCTTTTGCAAACTCCAAGCGGGCTATTATGTGCCTTTTACTGAGGAGTGGCTTCCATCTGGCCACTCAACCACAAAGGCCTGATTGGTGGAGTGCTGCAGAGACAGTTGTCCTTCTGGAAGGTTCTCCCATCTCCACAGAGAACCTCTAGAGCTCTTTCAGAGATACCATTGGGTTCTTGGTCACCTCCCTGACCAAGGCCCTTCTCCCCCGATTGCTCAGTTCGGCCGGGCAGCCAGCTCTAGGAAGAATTTTGGTGGTTCCAAACTTATTCCATTTAAGAATGATGGAGGCCACTGTGTTCTTGGGGACCTTCAAGGCTACAGACATTTTTTGGTACCCTTCCCCAGATCTGTGCCTCAACACAATCCTGTCTCAAAGGTCTACGGACAATTCCTTTGACCTCATGGCTTGGTTTTTGCTCTGACATGCACTAACTGTGGAACCTTATATATACACAGGTGTGTGCCTTTCCAAATCATGTCCAATCAATTGGAAATACCACAGGTGGACTCCAATCAAGTTGTAGAAGCGTCTCAAGAATGATCAATGGAAACAGGATGCACCTGGCCACGTCCGGCGGGTCTGCGGGTCTGCTGCCTCCATTCGGTTTCCACTATTTTCTACATTGTAGAAATAATAGTGAAGACATAAAAACTATGAAATAAGACATATGGAATCATGTATTAACCAAAAAAAGAGTTTTTTAGATTCTTCAAAGTAGCCACCCCTTGCTGCAGAGGATACATTCATTTCTGTTAACTGCACCTCAGATTGCAGCCCAAATAAATGCTTCACGGAGTTCAAATAAGAGACACATCTCAACATCAACTGTTCAGAGGAGACTGTGTGAATCAGGTCTTCATGGTCTAATTGCTGCAAAGAAACCACTACTAAAGGACACCAATAAGAATAAGAGAGTTGCTTAGGCCAAGAAACACGAGCAATGGACATTCGACCGGTGGAAATCTGTCCTTTGGTCTGATGAGTCCAAATTTCAGATTTTTGGTTCTTTGTGAGACGCAGAGTAGGTGAACGGATGATCTCCGCATGTGTGGTTCCCACAGTGAAGCATGGAGGAGAAAGTGTGATGGTGTGGGGGGGCTTTGTTGGTGACACTTTCGGTGATATATTTAGAATTCAAGGCACACTTAACCAGCATGGCTACCACAGCATTCTGCAGCGATATGCCATCCCATCTGATTTGCGCTTAGTGGGACTATCATTTGTTTTTCCACAAGACAATGAACCAAAACACACCTCCAGGCTGTGTAAGGGCTATTTGACCAAGAAGGAGAGTGATGGAGTGCTGCATCAGATGACCTGGCCTCCGCAATCACCCAACCTCAAACCAATTCAGATGGTTTGGGATGAGTTGGACCGAAGGAAAAGCAACCAGCAAGTGCTGGACATGCTGAGAGATGAGTTTCAGATTGATCTGTGGTGTAGCATCTTGTGTCTGTAAAAATAGCTGTTGGTTATGCGTAGATAATCCTTTCTACTGCAGTTTTAGATATAACATTAGCCATGGAGAACTGCAAATATGTTGCTACTGCTGTCAATGACATTGCTGCCCTGAATTTATCAGGAGGTTTTTTATTTAATGTAACTAGGCAAGCCAGTTAAGAACAAATTCTTATTTACAACTGACAATTAACTGCCTACCCTGGCCAAACCCAGGCGACACTGGGCCAATTGTGAGCCACCCTATGGGACTACCAAACATGGCCGAATGTGATACAGCCTGGATTTGATACAGCCTGGATTTGAACCAGGGACTGTTGTGATACGTCTTGCACTGAGACGCAGTGCCTTAGATCACTGCGCCACTCGGAAGCCATTGACAAAGGTCAGTGGGAAAAAATTGTGATGGACTACCCTCTGGAGGATGATCATGCCATGCTGACTCTCTCTGACTCTGAAAATAAATCAGACGCTGAGGAAATCCCTGAAACATTTTCATTGAAGAAAACATTGTAGATTAACTTACGTGTATGAAGTGATGTTTTCACAGAATGCCATTTCACATTGCTAGTTATAGCCTAATGTTAGCTAGCTAACTAGCTAAAATTGAACCTATTTGGTTAACTTTAGCTAGCTATGACACTCTGTTTGTATTGCAAGTTAAAGCTTGCTGTTAGCTAGCCAGCTAAAGTGTGATGGATGGCTTGCAATTTAACATTGAACATATTTGGTTCAACTTTAGCTAGCAATGACAATCGGTTTGTATTGCTAGTAATGTTACTTTATGGATTGGGATCATAGTTAATTTTTTAGCTAGCTAGCTAGCTAACATTAACGTTACATGTCTAAACAAAAGACCCCAAGTTAAAGCTTGCGGTTAGCTAGCTAACATTAGCTAGCTAACATTTTCATTATACATGAGTTTAGATAAGTTTAGGTAAACTCTGACCTACTCTAGTTCAAAGGTCAGTATTGTGCGCATGAAAAAAACAGTGCTCATGGAGAGAAAGCTAGCGGGCGCAGCAAAGATGGTAGCTGAATGCTGTTTCTTGCCCCAAAAACATGGCAGAAAAAAGGAAGAAAACATATCACTTTCACAACGATTGGGAGGAGGAATTATTTTTTACGACTGTGAAAAAACCTGCGTGTGTCTCATTTGCGGGGAGACTGTGGCGACGGCAAAGCAGCACAATGTGGAGAAACACTTCACTACGTGTCACAAAAGCTACCATGCTAACTACCCACCGGGAAGTGCACTACGGGCAGAAAAAGCCTGTGAGCTAAAGGCAGCTTTGGGTAAGCAACAGTCTTTTTTCACGAGGACGGCAAAAAAGTCACAAAAAGCAACCGAAGCCTCGTTTAGAGCTACACATTTTCTGATCAAGAAGAAGAAGGCATTTTCAGACGGAGAAATTGTCAAAGAAGCAATGATGATAATTGCTAACACTGTACTTAAAGACGAGAAAAATGGAACTGATCTCATCTCCACTCTCTCCGACGTCCAACTGGGTGCATCTACGATGGTTAGACGAGTGTCTGGTAACTTGGCCGATCAGCTGGACCGGGATCTGGCGAAGTGCAGCTGGTTTAGCATCCAGTGCGACGAGTCCGTGGACAGCAGCAGTATAGCGCAGCTGTTAGTTTTTATCCGGATGGTGTTTGAAGATTTCTCCACAAGAGAAGAACTCCTGGCACTACTGCCCTTAAAGACAACTACGAGGGGAGTTGACATTTATAACACGGTGAAGGAGTTTTTCGTGCAGAAAAAGGTACTATTGGAAAAGCTGGTAGCGGTGACTACAGACGGGGCTCCTGCTATGATCGGCCGACACCCAGACTTCCCAAAATTTCTGCATTACCACTGCATCATTCACCAGCAGGCGTTATGTGCAAAAGTGATCGGCTTTGAGCACGTGATGACTCCCGTTGTAAAAATCATAAACAACATCCGCTCCAAAGCAAAACAGCACAGGATTTTCAAGGTGCTATTGGAGGAGATGTCAGCTGAATATGGTGACCTGCTGCTACACCCAGAAATCCGATGGCTCAGCAGAGGGCGAGTTTTACTTCGTTTTTTGTCACTTTTGGGTGAAATCAAAGAGTTCAAGCAGTCCAAAGGCGAAGACGTCTCACTGCTAGAGGACACAGAGTGGACACTTGACCTTGCATTTTTGACGGACATTACTGGGAAACTAAACGACTTGAACTGCAAGCTGCAAGGCAAAGGTAAGACTGTTGTTGATCTGATAAGTGCTTTAAATGCATTTAAAGCCAAGATTAACATTTTCTCTGTGGATTTACAGAAAAAAAAGGTGCTGCACTTTCCCTCTGTGCAGTCAGTGCTGAAAGACAATGCTTCTGCATTTGAGACATTTGACAAAGTTGCAGAAAAGTACTGTGAAGTCATAAACAGACTTGGGCAAGAGTTTGAGACTAGGTTTTGTGACCTTCATCAGCTTGAGCCATGTGTGTCGTTCATTTTCAATCATTTCATGAATGTGGACACAACATTCTTTGCTGAGCAACTAAGTGCAACGTTCGACTTGGATGCTGGACAGGTGGAGATTGAAATCATAACATTGCAAAATGACCTCCACCTCAAAGCCTACCAGGCTGCACCAAACTGTTGGTGCCTTGATGACACAGAGAAGTACAGTGGAGTATGCACAGCAGCTATGAAGGTTGCTAGCCTGTTTGGTTCAACCTATCTCTGTGAATCAGCGTTTTCTGACATGAACTTCATCAAGAACAAACATAGAACACGCCTTACTGATGCACATCTGAAAGACTCAATCACAATTGCAGTGTCAAGTTACACACCAGATTACAATACACTGGTGAACAGCATGCAATGCCAGTCTTCCCACTAACAAAGAAACAGATACCAGATGTTGTCAGTGGCAACATGGCGAAGTTGAATTAAAATATTGAAGAATTGTGTTCAATTTAAAAGTGTGTTAAAAAATGCAGCAGATTTGGTCATTAGTTCAAAATGTGACAAGATGTATTTAAAAATAAGTAGATTTTTCTAACATTACATAATTGATAACTTTTTGAAACATAGTGCAACA
This sequence comes from Salmo salar, assembly GCF_965601325.2. Classification (NCBI taxonomy): domain Eukaryota; kingdom Metazoa; phylum Chordata; class Actinopteri; order Salmoniformes; family Salmonidae; genus Salmo; species Salmo salar. Next base: position 20,770,421 of record NC_138309.1, on the reverse strand, counting down.
TAGTTCATGATTTGTTAAAAGGGTTTGTCAGTGGCTAATGAAAATGGGACATTTTTCCAATGAAATGTAAGTGATCATCTGAAAATGTAACAATTACTGAAATTAAAGTGCTGAATATTGATATCTGTTTCCCACCTTATTGTCATTGTTGATAATTATTGTGAGAAATTATTAACGTGATCAGTGTCTTCACATAGATGAGTATCATTAATCATTATTAATAACGTATAACTAAAGGAAAACTGAGCAAATTTGTTATTTCAGAAGAGCGTATCAAACTGGTAGCCCTTCATATGATTCAGTACCCATGAAGTAGCTCTCAGTTTCAAAAAGGTTGGTGACCCCTGGTCTAATGTATCCCACCAAAAAGAGAGCTGGCCCAAGCAAGCACAGGTTACACCTGAAGCATGAGGACTTGCAGCGAGTGGTGAACTTCATCAACAACTACGCAGAGGTTAATGCAATAGTTTTACCAGGACGCCACCCAGGACACAAACACTTTGGTGGAAAGCTGCTGCCATCCCATATGACAAAAGCAGCAGTGTGGCATCTCTACAAGGAATCTATGACAACTCTTGGTATGTAAAGCATAAACACATTTTGATGATTTAATTGACCTCCAACATGATTGTCACTACTTTTATTGATCTCACATCCCACAGCTGGTTGGACTGGAGGATGGTACGGTGCTGGTGGAAAGCTATGGCAAGCAACAACACCTGGCTCCGTACTTCACTCTGCTGCCACAGATCAAGCAGTACCAGCACTTCAGGTGAATATCATTTTCATTGCATTGTATGAGGTTATTCTTATTATCTAAACTTGAGAGGTGAATTGATGTTGTGCAAGGTTGTAATGTCTTATTTGTTTTTGTTATTTCCTGTTTTACAGCTTCGATGCTCTTGAGCCTGGTGTTGTTGTCGCCAAGGAGCGTTCAAACTCAGTCGGAACCAGGTTTCAGCTGCTGTGCAACGCTGACATCCTTCCTCCCATAGATGGTCTGCCTGTACAAGCACCACCTGGACTGGACACAGCTAGACAAACGTACATTTTTGAGAAGATCGGGAGTTTTGCGACGAAGAGGCAATGAACATCACATTGCCTGCACCAAAGTCAAGGGCAGGACAGAAACAGGCTTTCTGAATATAGATTCCCTTGTTCATGTGTGGTTCGGATGGACCAGTCATCAGCACTATCTGCAGTGCCTCTATTAAAATGACTCTCTCCTAACACACACGCCATACGTGCTGCTACAACAACAAAAAATGATCCTGCTGCTCAGCCACTTTACCCCTGATTGTATGCATATAACTACCTCATCTATCACTATTGTTATTGATATTGTTCATGTACATGCTGTATATTATTTTATTTATATTGACACTATCTATTTTTGATATTGCTACTATGCAAGTAACCATTTGGCTGTACCGTTTACACCTTCTGTAGAGACCATCCACTTAGCAAGACTTAGCAAAATATTGATATATAAAATTAATATTGATATGTGTGGTCGTAACATGATTTTGTGACATACCACAACAATATAATGTGACCGTATCAAGTGTCCACCACTTAAATATATGGTGCATGTATCTGTTTATATACTGTACATGTGCACCTCACTCAGGTTTCAACTCAGCTTTCATGGCCTTAAATTATGTATGGTATACTATGTGTTGTTAAAGACAAATCATATATTTTGAAATTGGGTAAACCTAGACCCCCAAAACCTTTTGGTTGCTGAAGTGTAGTCATCTTAATTCTGGGACATTTCTATTTCCATATAAAATTTGAGCCTGAACTTTTAATCTTTTCCCAGTACACTAATGGCGTGGACAAAGGAATCATGCTAACCAAAACATGTAGTCTAGGCAAGACATATATTTGACTGTCGAAATTCAACCTGATGAAGTTAATGTTAGTTTAATTTATCTGTCAAGATCTGCTATAATTGCAGTTGTAACTTGTCTGTATTTCTTTGAAGCAATTGTATCTATAGAGGGAAAAATGTCAATGCCCAGGTATTTAAAATGGGTCACAATTGGTATATTTGATTCTATATTGAGATTGAACATTGCTTTATTAAGTGGAAGCGGAGATGATTTTGTGAGGTTGAACTTGTAGCTTAATATGCTGCTGAATTGTCTAAATATACTTAATACATTAGGGAGGGATTGTGGTACCTTGTCAAGGTACAATAATATGTCATTAGTCATAAACATTTAACCAAATCCCATACGTTCCATAGAATACCAGAGGAAGGACCATTCGAGATGGTCAAAGGCCTTCTCTGCATCAATTGACAGGACTGCACGGGGGATGGTATATTGTGTGTAATGTGTATTATATGTAGGAGACGTCTCAGATTGTCTGACATAATTTTATATTTAACAAAACCTGTTTGATCAGGATGAACTAGTTTGGGTAAAATGGTTTCAAGGAGTTTGGCTAGAGCCTTGGCGTACAATTTCATGTCAGTGTTGATGATGGAGATTGGCATATGACTTGAACAGAGAGTTGGGTCTTAGCCTTTTTTATGTAACAGAGAGATTATTGCAGTATTAACATATATATTGAAAGATGTTTGTACCATTTCAAATAATATCGGACCAAGTTCAGGCCAAAAGGTACAATAAGATTCAATGTGTTTCTATGGGTATAGTAGTAAAGGCGAAATTCATTATTTTATCAAATCATTTTTAAATATTTGTTTTTATACATAAAGCGATCTTAAAATTCAAAGTGAAATGATTCATGGTATGACCATCTTAAAACAGTTCCATATGTTAGCTTAGTACCCTGCCAACCTACCCCACTTAGACTTTTAGAGGTTAAAAGAGGAGGATCCCATCAACTTTCTATAGGCTATCCCTACTATATTTATTTCTCAACTTTCCTAATATTAAGCACATTGCTTCGCTTTACAACCAGAGTAGCCTACCTGGCTGGCATGAAAATTAACTGCGGGAAAAGCCTGCTCCATCCGCTATTTAAGTGAACGCCTTTTTTTTTATCCTGCCCCTGTTCCGACAGGTGCATGATAGTGGCCCATTCTAAATCAAAACTAATTTCACACATATATTATTTAGTGTATGTAAAGACAAGATTAAATTGAGAATAGTCTGATGGATATGAATAATTTCGTCATTGCGTTTTGGTACACCAGAAGTACATTAATTTCCAATGGAATGCTGCGTTTGCCTCACAGCATTGCATTGCAGAGGCAGTTGCAGTGCGTTCTGTGTTCTGTGTGGTGCACATGTTGGATATCTCCGACGTATGCATCAAATTGTATGCATAGATTTGACAGAAATAGTAGCAAAGGTGAATGTTGAACTTTGTTGCACACATATCCAGTAAAAATGTTGGATTGTGTATATAATGAAACATTTTGACTGCAGAATTTATTACACAACATTGATGCAATGAAGCCGTCGGTCTGATCAAGATGTAAAAGGCAAGAAACGACACATGCATTTTTTTGTAACTTTTTCAAATCATAGTCACATGAATCATGTAGCCTAGCCCATAGATGTTTTGTTTGTATCACAACTAAATTGGCCAAATAACTCCAAATGTAGCCTTTATAACTAGGAACCCTGGAACACGGTTGGAGAGCCTGTAGCCTACAGAGTCTCGTGAAATGTGTTCTTATAAGCCCAGTCATTTCGCAATCTCATATGAACAAAAATTGTTTGGACTGGCCTCTATATAAAAGAGGATCCCAGCTTTCCCGTGCTATATATTGCAAAAAAAAATTAAGCACATTAATCTGCTTTATAACCAGTGTAGACTACCAGGCATGTTAAAAAACGTAATTTGAGTGCAGGCTACGGATTACATATGTTTTTTTTTAAATCAAAAATAATTCCACACATACAGTATATTAGTAGGCTATATTTAAAGACCAGATTAAATTGAGAATAGTCTGATGTGTGAGAATATTATTAAGTGCTTGTCAAATTATGAATGAGAGACTGATGAAGTGTGTGCAGCATGCACAAAAACAGAGCAGAGCACTTGCCTTTCATGCAACTTTTTTCAAATCCTCATTAGAGTCTCATCGTGCAGCCTTAGGGTGTTTTCACATATAGTCCTCTTTAAAATAACCAATATCAGTCCTCTTTAAAGTGAACTGTGGGGGAAAAGAAAGTGCAGGACAAGCCATTCCATCAGAATGTGTTATCGGACAGCTAGATATACCTACTTACATTTTGGAAACTAATAGATTGCATTTAGTTAAAATATGAGACATAATAATTGTAATCAGAAAGTACTATTAGCATGTACAGTTGATTGATAACGGAATAAATAGCAATAGAATAACTGCAGAATAAATAATGCTGTAGTTGAAAATTGTAAACCCAAGATAGGCTACTACCCCTTTAAGAGCTAAAATAGATGTACCCTATGTTGTGATTCTCACCAAATATATTGTCTTCTCACACTATTAAAACCCCACAATCAAGAAACAGCTTATGAAGCTCTCTTAGCCTACAGATCACATATTGCAAACAAATAATCTGAACTAAAAACTCCACACAATTTGACATTTCTGTTCGGCCTCGACAATCGCTAATCAATATCGAAAAACAGCACACATTTTTTCTACGAACCTGAACATCATCATCATATTTTCTGGCACCTATGTGATGGTTTATCGCAGAGGAAACGAAGTTGCAGTAGTCTAGTGTGTGGTGCGTGAATAATGACAAGCAAACCTGGGGAGCTTTGCATTCACATTGTCCTAAAAAAGTAAACCGGACCACAAAATTCATCGAACCAAGCTCAGACTACCTCTCAAAATGGTCTCAGTTCGATTCGCTACGGGGGTTCTTTTGAGGGGTCTGAGTTTCTTTGAAGTGTTCACACTGCACATAAAATTAAGCGAACCGCACTGAGTTCATAAAAACTGGCTGAAATGAACCAAGTGCCCTGCCCTTAGAATATATTAGAAATCAAAACATATAGCCTAATGTTTGTATCACAATTAACGTTTCACAAATAACTCTAAACTAAACCTTTTACTGCAGTGGGCTAGATCAGGGTCACAGAGTGTTTTTTGGTATTCTTAAATAAATCTACTTTGAAAAAAAAAAGTATAGACCTCACACATATGGTTATGGGCTTAGAAAATGTATTCAATTTTGAATTTGCATCCAAATATTACACTTTGCATACATCACAGAAGACTGAAATATAACAAAACCATTTGACAAAGAAACACAGGATTTTAGGCAAGTGTTTTAAAATAATGTTTATTAATTATGAAATTACGAATAACATGAATAACATTCCACCCATGTAGGCACTATAGGGTTATTTGTTTATTTGACTGCAAGAAGGTATCTATCTATTCATATACACTCTTAGAAAATATGTGTTATTTTATAACACATCCAGATGTCTGGTTATGGATGACACATGTTGTGTTACTTTAAACACAATCACTATGTTTTATTATTTTTTGTAATGTATTTTATATATACAGTTGAAATCAGAAGTTTACATACACTTAGGTTGGAGTCATTAAAACTCGTATTTTCAACCACTCCACAGGTTTCTTGTTAAAAAACTATAGTTTTGGCAAGTCGGTTAGGACATCTATTTTGTGCATGACACAAAACATTTTTCCAACAACTGTTTACAGACAGATTATTTCACAATTCCAGAGGGTCAGAAGTTTACATACACTAAGTTGACTGTGCCTTTAAACAGCTTGGAAAATTTCAGAAAATGTCATGGCTTTAGAAGCTTCTGATAGGCTAATTGACATAATTTGAGTCAATTGGAGGTGTACCTGTGGATGTATTTCAAGGCCTACCTTCAATCTCAGTGCCTCTTTGCTTGACATCATGGGGAAATAAAAAGAAATCAGCCAAGACCTCGGAAAACAAATTGTAGACCTCCACAAGCCTGGTTCACCCTTGGGAGCAATTTCCAAATGCCTGAAGTTACAGCAAAGGACCTTGTGAAGATGCTGGAGGAAACTGGTACAAAAGCATCTATATCCATAGTAAAACGAGTCCTATATCGACATAATCTGAGAGACCACTCAGCAAGGAATAAGCCACTGCTCCAAAACAGCCATAAAAAAGCCAGACTACGGTTTGCCACTGCACATGGGAACAAAGATCGTAATATTTGGAGAAATGTCCTCTGGTCTGATGAAACAAAAATAGAACTGTTTGGCCATAATGACCATCGTTATGTAGGGGGAGGCTTGCAAGCCGAAGAACACCATCCCAACTGTGAAGCACGGGGGTGGCAGCATCATGTTGTGGGGGTGCTTTGCTGCAGGAGGGACTGGTGCACTTCACAAAATAGATGGCATCATGATGCAGGAAAATTATGTGGATATATTGAAGCAACATCTCAAGACATTAGTTAGGAAGTTAAAGCTTGGCAAATGGGTCTTCTAAATGGACAATGACCCCAAGCATACTTCCAATGTTGATGCAAAATGGATTAAGGACAACAAAGTCAAGGTATTGGAGTGGCCATCCCAAAGCCCTGAACTCAATCCTATAGAAAATGTGTTGGCAGAACTGAAAAAGTGTGTGCGGGCAAGGAGGCCGACAAACCTGACTCAGTTACACCAGCTCTGTCAGGAGGAATGGGCCAAAATTCACCCAATTTATTGTGGGAAGCTTGTGGACGTTTGACCCAAGTTAAACAATTTAAAGGCAATGCTACCAAATACTAATTGAGTGTATGTAAACTTCTGACCCACTGGGAATGTGATGAAAGAAATAAAAGTTGAAATAAATCATTCTCTCTGCTATTTTTCTGGCATTTCACATTCTTAAAATAAAGTGGTGCTCCTAACTGACCTAAGACAGGGAATTATTACTAGGATTAAATGTCAGGAATTGTGAAAAACTGAGTTTAAATGTATTTGGCTAAGGTGTATGTAAACTTTTGACTTCAACTATATCACTTTTTGGGGTTCCATATATGAAGCCTTTTTGGTTCTATATGGAACCTTTTTTTCTAAGAATGTAGTCTATATCTCCATTTAAAGATAGTAGATATTTATCCACATAGCCTATTCTTCACACAACAAATAAGGGTTCTTCATAGCACCCCCTGTATATGGTTATACCTTGAACCCTCTATGAACAGGCCACATCAGGCCTGAAGTCACATTGTTCTGGCTTATAAAGTAACGTTTAATTCCTATTGGAAAACAGCCAGTTAGGATAGCTAATAAGTGGACCTTCTTAGTCATCTGCAACCAGCATTTAGAATGACTGCCAGGGTAAAGAAAATGAGACTAGCTCAATCATCTAAACTGGAACAACCAAATCAGTAATGGGTTCAATAAGTACTAACAGATTGGATTAGTTTAGAAAAATGGATGCTATTTATTGTTGTGTAGCATAACATTTATCAATCAATCAATGTCCATGCAAAAACAGATATTAAAACAAACAATTCTAAAAAAATCACCCTGCAATAGAGCATGCTGGGAAATATGTGGTTATATGTAGAACCCTTATTGTCTTCCAAAGAATCATCAAATAATGATTTCTTCCAAAAACGGTTCTTAGGATGTTAAAAGTTCTAAATTGAACCCTTTGCCTTAGAAAGAACCCTTGTCTCCGAAAGTGGTTATTCAGATTAAAACAGTTCTTGGTAGAACCCTATCCCTCTGCAAAGAACAATTTTGGAAAGAGTGTATAGTACAGGGTTTCCTCAACCCGGTCCTCGGACTCGCCGCTTTGGGCACGTTTTGGTTTTTGCCATAGCACTACACAGCTGATTCAAATAACCATATCATCAAGCTATGATTATTTGAATCAGCTGTGTAGTCCTAGTGCAAAAACCAACCAAGGGGGGCTCAGGACCGAGTTTTGGAAACCCTGGTATAGTAGACCAAGAAACCAAATTCAGCCGTTGATGGAGCACATGTTAATTGACCTGAAAAAAGGGTGACTTTCCCTATTTATAAATCACTCTTCCCTATAACCACTGCAGAACAGACTGAAAAGAACCTTGGTCTACATCCTAAATGGCACCCTATTCCCTATGTAGTGCACTACTTTTGACCGCTCAACCCATAGGGCTCTCATCAAAAGTAGTAAACTGTATTGGGAATGGAGTGCCATTTGGGAAGCAACCCCTGGGCAAAAATAAATGAGTGAGGAGCTCTGCATCTGCATTCAGGCCCCATCACGTTCTGGCACACCCCAGCCCTCAGCTTTGTTGGGACTGACTGACAACACCAATGGCATAGTCAGCAGGGGTTAACGTGGTGAAGTCACAGGATGCATCCCAAAGGAAATATCCCAAAGGGAATATTCATCAGCACACCTCTCGGAAACAAACGCATATCTCCTGCTAACACGGTATGTGACAACGTTTGCGTCCCAAATGCATCCTAATTCCTATATAGAGCCCTATTGGTCCGGGTCAAAATAAGTGCACTATAAAGGGAATAGGGTGCCATTTGAGATGTAGACAGGATGTGACACCCTTTGTCTCGCTAGCTCGTTCCTCTAGTTTAGTGCCTTTTGAGAAGTGTGACTCAAACATTTGATTTCACCTAATAAAAAAAACATGTTTACCCATCTCAAAAGTTTAAAAGAAGAAAATTACGATAGTAAGTGCCAACTAAGTGGTAAATAAAGTAAAATGGTTGACCATAACAAGGTTGACGATTTCATCTTAATTCAGCCATAAATCCCCTTGTGACAGGGGATCCATAATAAATACAAAATATACAGAGCATTCGGAATGTATTCAGACCCCTTCTTTTTTCCACATTTTGTTACGTTACAGCCTTATTCTAAAATTGATTAAATAAATGTTTTCCCTAATCAATCTACACACATACCCCATAATGACAAAGTGAAAACACGTTTTTAACATTTTTTGCATTTTTTTTTTGCAAATGTATTAAAAACAAAAAACAGAAATACTTTATTCACTGGTTGATGCTTATTTATAAAACCCTCTTAGGCCTCACTCCCCCCTATCTGAGATATTTACAGTAGCCATCATCCTCCACATACAACACCCTTTCTGCCAGTCACATTCTGTTGAAGGTCCCCAAAGCACACACATCCCTGGGTCACTCGTCTTTTCAGTTCTCTGCAGCTAGCGACTGAAACGAGCTGCAATAAACACTCAATCTGGACAGTTTTATCTCTTCAGTCAAAGACTCAATCATGGACACTCTTACTGACAGTTGTGGCTGCTTTGCGTGATGTATTGTTGTCTCTGCCTTCTTGCCCTTTGTGCTGTTATCTATGCCCAATAATGTTTGTACCATGTTTTGTGCTGCTACCATTTTGTGCTGCTACCATGTTGTTGTCCTGTTGTGTTGCACCATTCTGTGTCGTCATGTGTTGCTGCCATGCTATGTTGTTGTCTTAGGTCTCTCTTCATGTAGTGTTGCGTTGTTTCTTTTGTCGTCACGTGTGTTTTGTCCTGTATTTATTTTATTTTCATTTATTTTTAATCCCAGCCTCCATTCCCGCAGGAGGCCTTTTGCCTTTTGTTAGGCCGTCATTGTAAGTAAGAATACAATGGCTTGCGAAAGTATTCACCCCCCATGGTATTTTTCCTATTTTGTTGCCTTACAAACTGGAATGGGGGGTTTGGGGGGTTTGTATTTTTTGATTTACACAACATGCCTACCCCCCCCCCCCCACACACATACTTTGTAGAGCCACCTTTTGCAGCAATTACAGCTGCAAGTCTCTTGGGGTATGTCTCTTTAAGCTTGGCACATCTAGCCACTGGGATTTCTGCCTTTCTTCTTGGCAAAACTGCTCCAGGTCCTTAAAGTTGGATGGGTTCCACTGGTGTACAGCAATCTTTAAGTCATACCACAGATTCTCAATTGGATTGAGGTCTGGGCTTTGACCAGGTCATTCCAAGGCATTAAAATGTTTCCACTTAAACCACTCGAGTTTTGCTTTAGCAGCATGCTTAGTGTCATTGTCCTGCTGGAAGGTGAACCTCCATCACAGTCTCAAATCTTTTGAATACTGAAACAGGTTTCCCTCAAGAATTTCCCTGTATTTAGCGTCATCCATCATTCCTTCACTTCAGACCAGTTTCCCAGTCCCTGCCGATGGAAAAACATCCCCACAGCATAATAATGCCCCCATCGTGCCTCACTGTGGAGATGGTGTTCTCGGGGTGATGAGAGGTGTTGCGTTTTCATTGATGGCCAAAAATCTCAATTTTAGTCTCATCTGACCAGAGTGTTCTTCCATATGTTTGGGGAGTCTCCCACATACCTTTTAGCGAACACCAAACACGTTTGCTTATTTTTTTTAAGCAATGGCTTTTTTCTGACCACCCTTCCATAAAGACCAGCTCTGTGGAGTGTGCGGCTTAAAGTGGTCCTATGGACAGATACTCCAATCTCCGCTGTAGAGCTTTGCAGCTCCTTTGGGGTTATCTTTGGTCTCTTTGTTGCCTCTCTGATTAATGCCCTCCTTGCCTGGTCCATGAGTTTTGGTGGGCGGCCCTCTCTTGGCAGGTTTGTTGTGGTGCCATATTCTTTCCATTTTTTAATAATTAATTTAATGGTGTTCCGTAGGATGTTCAAAGTCTCAGATATTTTTTTAGAACCCAACCCTGCTTCTCCACAACTTTGTCCCTAACCTGTTTGGAGAGCTCCTTGGTCTTCATGGTGTCACTTGCTTGGTGGTGTTGCAGACTCTGGGGCCATCAGAGTCGGAAGTTTACATACACCGTAGCCAAATACATTGCCTGTCTTATGTCAGTTAGGATCACCACTTTATTTTAAGAATGTGAAATGTCAGAATAATAGTAGAGAGAATTATTTATTTCAGATTTTAATCCTTTCATCACATTCCCAGTGGGTAACAAGTTTACATACACTCAATTAGTATTTGGTAGCATTGCCTTTTAATTGTTGAACTTGGGTCAAACGTTTCGGGAAGCCTTCCAAAAGCTTCCCACAATAAGTTGGGTGAATTTTGTCCCATTCCCCCTGACAGAGCTGGTGTAACTGAGTCAGGTTTGTAGGCATCCTTGCTCACACATGCTTTTAAAGTCCTGCCAAATTGTTTTTATAGAATTGTGGTCAGGGCTTTGTGATGACCACTCCAATACCTTGACTTTGTTGTCCTTAAGCCATTTTGCTACAACTTTGGAAGTATGCTAGGGCTCATTGTCCATTTGTAAGACCCATTTGCGACCAAGCTTTAACTTCCTGACTGGTCTTGAGATGTTGCTTCAATATATCCACATTATTTTCCTGCCTCATGAAGCCATCTATTTTGTGAAGTGCACCAGTCCATCCTGCAGTAAAGCACCCCCTCAACATGCTGCCACCCCCGTGCTTCACGTTTGGGATGGTGTTCTTCTTTGCAAGCCTCCCCATTTTCCTCCAAATATAACAATGGTCATTATGGCCAAACAGTTCTATTTTTGTTTCATCAAACCAGAGGACATTTCTCCAAAAAGTACAATCTTTGTCCCCATGTGCAGTTGCAAACCGTAGTCTGGCTTTTTATGGCGGTTTTGGAGCAGTGGCTTCTTCCTTGCTGAGCGGCCTTTCAGGTTATGTCGATATAGGACTTGTTTTACTGTGGATATAGATACTTTCCTACTGGTTTCCTCCAGCATCTTCACAAGGTCCTTTGCTGTTGTTCTGGGATTGATTTGCACTTTTCGCACAAAGGTACATTCATCTCTAGGAGACAGAACGTGTCTCATTCCTGAGCGGTATGATGGTTGCATGGACCCATGGTGTTTATACTTGCGTACTGTTGTTTGTACAGATGAACGTGGTACCTTCAGGCGTTTGGAAATTGCTCCCAAGGATGAACCAGACTTGTGGAGGTCTACAATTCTTTTATGAGGTCTTGGCTGATTTCTTTTGATTTTCCCATGATGTCAAGCAAAGAGGCACTGAGATTCAAGGTAAGCCTTGAAATACATCAACAGGTACACCGCCAATTGACTCAAATGATGTCAACTAGGCTATCAGAAGCTTCTAAAGCCATGACATCATTTTCTGGAATTTTCCAAGCTGTTTAAAGGCACAGTCAACTTAGTGACACTTAGACTGCATACAGGTGGACTTTATTTAACTAATTATGTGACTTCTGAAGGTAATTGGTTGTACAATATCTCATTTAGGGGCTTCATAGCAAAGGGGGTGAATACATATGCACCCATCACTTTTCCGTTTAAAATCTTTTAGAATTTTTTGAAATAAGTAATTTTTTCATTTTACTTCACCAATTTGAACTACACTGCTCAAGAAAATAAAGGGAACACTTAAACAACACATCCTAGATCTGAATGAAATAAATAATCTTATTAAATACTTTTTTCTTTACATAGTTGAATGTGCTGACAACAAAATCACACAAAAATAATCAATGGAAATCCAATTGATCAACCCATGGAGGTCTGGATTTGGAGTCACACTCAAAATTAAAGTGGAAAACCAATCTACAGGCTGATCCAACTTTGATGTAATGTCCTTAAAACAAGTCAAAATGAGGCTCAGTAGTGTGTGTGGCCTCCACGTGCCTGTATGACCTCCCTACAACGCCTGGGCATGCTCCTGATGAGGTGGCATATGGTCTCCTGAGGGATCTCCTCCCAGACCTGGACTAAAGCATCCGCCAACTCCTGGACAGTCTGTGGTGCAACGTGGCGTTGGTGGATGGAGCGAGACATGATGTCCCAGATGTGCTCAATTGAATTCAGGTCTGGGGAACGGGCGGGCAAGTCCATAGCATCAATGCCTTCCTCTTGCAGGAACTGCTGACACACTCCAGCCACATGAGGTCTAGCATTGTCTTGCATTAGGAGGAACCCAGGGCCAACCGCACCAGCATATGGTCTCATAAGGGGTCTGAGGATCTCATCTCGGTACCTAATGGCAGTCAGGCTACCTCTGGCGAGCACATGGAGGAGAAATGCCACCCCACACCATGACTGACCCACTGACAAACCGGTCATGCTGGAGTATGTTGCAGGCAGCAGAACATTCTCCACGGCGTCTCCAGACTCTGTCACGTCTGTCACGTGCTCAGTGTGAACCTGCTTTCATCTGTGAAGAGCACAGGGCGCCAGTGGCGAATTTGCCAATCTTGGTGTTCTCTGGCAAATGCCAAACGTCCTGCACGGTGTTGGGCTGTAAGCACAACCCCCACCTGTGGACGTCGGGCCCTCATACCATCCTCATGGAGTCTGTTTCTGACCGTTTGAGCAGACACATGCACATTTGTGGCCTGCTGGAGGTCATTTTGCAGGGCTCTGGCAGTGCTCCTCCTGCTCCTCCTTGCACAAAGGCAGAGGTAGCGGTCCTGCTGCTGGGTTGTTGCCCTCCTACGGCCTCCTCCACGTCTCCTGATGTGCTGGCCTGTCTCCTGGTAGCGCCTCCATGCTCTGGACACTACGCTGACAGACACAGCAAACCTTCTTGCCACAGCTCGCATTGATGTGCCATCCTGGATGAGCTGCACTACCTGAGCCACTTGTGTGGGTTGTAGACTCCGTCTCATGCTACCACTAGAGTGAAAGCACTGCCAGCATTCAAAAGTGACCAAAACATCAGCCAGGAAGCATAGGAACTGAGAAGTGGTCTGTGGTCTCCACCTGCAGAACCACTCCTTTATTGGGGGTGTCTTGCTTATTTCCTATAATTTCCACCTGTTGTGTATTCCATTTGCACAACAGCATGTGAAATGTATTGTCAATCAGTGTTGCTTCCTAAGTGGACAGTTGGATTTCACAGAAGTGTGATTGACTTGGAGTTACATTGTGTTATTTATGTGTTCCCTTCATTTTTTTTAAGCAGTATATTTTGTCCATTACATTAAATCCAAATAAAAATCCATTTAAATTCCAGGTTGTAATGCAACAAAATAGTAAAATCGCCGGGGGGGGGGGGGGCTTAAATACTTTTGCAGGGCACTGTATGATCTTAACTGACTTGCCTAGACATCCCGCTTGGATTTTGCCAAAAGGCACCTAAAGGACTCACAGACCATGAGAAACAAGATTCCCTGGTCTGATGAAACCAAGATTGAACTACCTGCCGCCCCTCTGTAAGGTCCCACAGTTGACAGTACATGTCAGAGCAAAAACCAAGCCATGAGGTCAAAGGAATTGTCCGTAGTGGCTTCAGGACAAGTTTCTGAATGTCCTTGAGTGGCCAAGCCAGAGCTCGGACTTGAACCTGATCTAACATCTCTTGAGAAATCTGAAAACAGCTGTGCAGCAACGCTGCCCATCCAACCTGACTGAGCTTGAGAAGATTTGCAGAGAAGAATGGGAGAAACTCCCCAAATACAGGTGTGCCAAGCTTATCGCATCATACCCAAGAAGACTCTAGGCTGAAATCGCTGCCAAAGGTGCTTCAACAAATTACTGAATAAAGGGTCTGAATAATTATGTAAATATAATTTCAGTTTTTTATAAATATATATAAATATATATAAATTTACTACATTTTCTAAAAATCTGTTTTTGCTTTGTCATTAGGTGGTATTGTGTATAGATTGAGGGGAATTCAAAAAAAATCTATTTTAGAGTAAGACTGTAACGAAAAAGTCAAGCTGTCTGAATACTTTCCGAATGCACAGTAAATACATGCGGAATGGAAGCTTATCCTGTTAGGGCTAGGGGGCAGTATTGACACAGCCGGATAAAAAACGTACCCGATTTAATCTGGTTACTACTCCTGCCCAGTAACTAGAATATGCATATAATTATTGGCTTTGGATAGAAAACACCCTAAAGTTTCTAAAACTGTTTGAATGGTGTCTGTGAGTATAACAAAACTCATATGGCAGGCCAAAACCTGAGAAGATTCCATGCAGGAAGTGGCCTGTCTGAGAAGTAGTGTTTCATCTTGGCTCTTTTTATTGAAGACTGAGGATCTTTGCAATAACGTGACACTTCCTACGGCTCCCATAGGCTCTCAGAGCCCGGGAAAAAGCTGAAAGATATCGAGGCAGGCTCTGGCTGAAACACTTTATCGCTTTTGGCAAGTGGCCGCTCAGAGTACTATGGGCTTGGGCGCGTGCCCGAGTCGACCGAATGCTTTCTTTTCTTTTGTCTGTTTACCTAAACGCAGATTCCCGGTCGGAATATTATCGTTTTTTTATGAGAAAAATGGCATAAAAATTGATTTTAAACAGCGGTTGACATGCTTCGAAGTACGGTAATGGAATATTTAGAATTTTTTTGTCACGAATTGCGCCATGCTCGCCACCCTTATTTACCCTTTCGGATAGTGTCTTGAACGCACAAACAAAACGCCGCTGTTTGGATATAACGATGGATTATTTTGGACCAAACCAACATTTGTTATTGAAGTAGAAGTCCTGGGAGTGCATTCTGACGAAGACAGCAAAGGTAATAACATTTTTCTTATAGTAAATCTGACTTTGATGAGTGCTAAACTTGCTGGGTGTCTATATAGCTAGCCCTGTGATGCCGGGCAATCTACTGGGAATATTATAAAAATGTGCTTTCACCGAAAAGCTATTTTAAAATCGGACATATCGAGTGCATAGAGGAGTTCTGTATCTATAATTCTTTAAATAATTGTTATGCTTTTTGTGAACGTTTATCGTGAGTAATTTAGTAAATTCACCGGCAGTGTTCGGTGGGAATGCTAGTCACATGCTAGTCACATGCTAATGTAAAAAGCTGGTTTTTGATATAAATATGAACTTGATTGAACAAAACATGCATTTATTGTATAACATAATGTCCTAGCGTTGTCATCTGATGAAGATCATCAAAGGTTAGTGCTACATTTAGCTGTGGTTTGGGTTAATGTGACATTATATGCTAGCTTGAAAAATGGGTGTCTGATTATTTCTGGCTGGGTACTCTGCTGACATAATCTAATGTTTTGCTTTCGTTGTAAAGCCTTTTTGAAATCAGACAGTGTGGTTAGATTAATGAGAGTCTTATCTTTAAAATGGTGTAAAATAGTCATATTTTTGAAAAATTGAAGGTTTTGCATTTCTAAGGTATTTGAATAACGCGCCACGGGATTACACTGGCTGTTGAGTAGGTGGGACGCAAGCGTCCCACCTAGCCCATAGAGGTTATATTGTTCAAACATTTCTAGCTTGTCTATCTATGGGTAACAGGGTTGACATGTTATGCTCTATGCTTAGTTTTCCACCACAAAACACCAGAAAAGAGCCAAAAAGAGTAGAATCAGCTCACCTGCTTTTACATTATGATTTGACTATTAGATGTTCAAAGTTTCTTTTGAAAAAAATATTTTAAAAGGAATAGTTCCACCATATTAAAACGAGAGTTCAGTTCATGTAACAGGGTTGACCTTAAAATGAGTTACAGAGGTAATTGGATCACTGATTTAACCTTTATTTATTAACTAGTTAAGTCAGTTAAGAACAAATTCTTATTTACAATGACGGCCTACACCGGCCAAACCCGGACGACGCTGGGCCAATTGTGCGCCGCACTATGGGACTCCCAATCACGGCCGGATGTGATGCAGCCTGATTTGAACCAGGGAATGTAGTGACACCTCTTGCACTGAAAGCATTAACTAAATCCCATTAAATAAATAATCATCTTCAGAAATTACTTTGACAAAGCAACAAAATAGCTAGAACTTTACAAGGATGGTGAAAACTTGGAGAAATGTTGCGGTTAAGTGGGTTAAAATCTTAGAAGTCACATAGGGACATGTCAAAAGGCTGAATTTTAGCACTTTAACAAGTCTTTATTCATATTGAAAATCTGATTTATTGAATTCTCAATGTGGTCTATATTAAAGGGCACTTAACCTCTCTGGGGCAGGCGGGACGAATTCGTCCCACCTAGGTAACAGCCAGTTGAATCCTGTGGCGCGATTTTCAAAACCTTTGAAATGCTATTACTTCAATTTCTCAAACATATGACTATTTTACAGCTATTTAAAGACAAGACTCTCGTTAATCTAACCACACTGTCCGATTTCAAAAAGGCTTTACAACGAAAGCAAAACATTACATTATGTCAGCAGAGTACCAAGCCAGAAATAATCAGACACCCATTTTTCAAGCTAGCATATAATGTCACAAAAACCCAGAAGACAGCTAAATGCAGCACTAACCTTTGATGATCTTCATCAGATGACAACCCTAGGACATTATGTTATACAATACATGCATGTTTTGTTCAATCAAGTTCATATTTATATCAAAAACCAGCCAGCTGTGCGTTCGCTGCTACCACTGCGGCCCTGCAGGGCCGCAGCTGGGGGGGGTGGAGGGGGGGCGGGGGGGGGGCTCTCGACGAGGGAGGGGGGGGCTGAGGCCCCCGCAAACTTCCGGCGAATTCACTAACAATTTACTAAATTACTCACGATAAACGTTCACAAAAAGCATAACAATTATTTTAAGAATTATAGATACAGAACTCCTCTATGCACTCCATATGTCCGATTTTAAAATAGCTTTTTGGTGAAAGCACATTTTGCAATATTCTCAGTAGATAGCCCGGCTTCACAGGGCTAGCTATTTAGACACCCAGCAGGTTTAGCACTCATCAAAGTCAGATTTACTATAAGAAAAATGTTATTACCTTTGTTGTCTTCGTCAGAATGCACTCCCAGGACTGCTACTTCAATAACAAATGTTGGTTTGGTCCAAAATAATCCATCGTTATATCCGAATAGCGGCGTTTTGTTCGTGCGTCCCAGACACTATCCGAAATGGTAAATAAGGGTCACGCGCATGGCGCAATTCGTGACAAAAAAAATCGAAATATTCCATTACCGTACTTCGAAGCATGTCAACCGCTGTTTAAAATCCATTTTTATGCCATTTTTCTCGTAAAAACGCGATAATATTCCGACCGGGAATGTCCATTTAGCTAAACAGAGGAAAGAAAACAAAGCTTTCGGTCGACGCGGGCACGAGCCTGAGTCTCACAGTACTGTAACCAGCCACTACCCAAACGCGCTACTTTTTTTCAGCCAGAGCCTGCAAAGCCATGATTCAGCATTTTACCGCCTTCTGAGAGCCTATGGCAGCCGTGGGAAGTGTCACGGGACAGCTAAGATCCTCACTCTTCAATAAACAGAGACAAGAAGAACGACACCTTGTCAGACAGGCCACTTCCTGCATGAAATCTTCTCAGGTTTTTGCCTGCCATATGAGTTCTGTTATACTCACAGACACCATTCAAACAGTTTTAGAAACTTTAGGGTGTTTTCTATCCAAAGCCAATAATTATATGCATATTCTAGTTACTGGGCAGGAGTAGTAACCAGATTAAATCGGGTACGTTTTTTATCCAGCCGTGTCAATACTGCCCCCTAGCCCTAACAGGTTAATTTAATATAACAGGTTTTTAAATTCAATATTGGTGCACAATTTCTACTTAAAATATCGAAGGGCCACAGAAGGCTGTCATAAATGTTGCCGTGTTGAATAGACCAAATCGCAGCCGGGATATGAATGCTCATCTTTTAATATTTTAGAGCAAAGTATACACAGAAAACAATAAACACGAACGACTCCTAACAGGCTACTTACAAAATCATAGCAGTGTTAACATAACCACCCACAAACCCAAGTGACAAACATACTCCTAAATATATGACTCCCAATCAGGAACAACGATAACCACACAGACCAACATAGAAACACAACACCCAGAACAAACATACACAGACATCTTCTGCCACGTCCTGACCAAACTACTACACAACTACACCCTCTGCTGGTCAGGACGTGACAGTACCCAGCAGAGGCTGTAGTTGTGTAGTAGTTTGGTCAGGACGTGACAAAGGCACTCATTTCATGTAACGACTCATATCAGCTAGCCTTCAGAACATATTCATACTTATTACTGATTTAGTTGTGTTACAGCCTGAATTCTAAATATTTTAAATTTAAAAAATTCTCTCACCAATCTACACACAATACCCCATAATGACAAAGTGAAACCATGTTTTTGGGCATTTTTGCTAATTTATTGAAAAGGAAATATATAAATATCTCATGCGTCAATACGTCAATACGTCAATACATGCGTCAATACATGTTAGAATCACATTTGGCAGCAATTACAGCTGTGAGTCTTTCTGGATAAGTCTCTAAGAGCTGACTGAACCAGGTTTTCCTCTAGGATTTTGCCTGTGCTTAGCTCTATTCTGTTTATTTTTATCCTAAAAAACTTGCTCGCCCTTTCCGATGACAAGCATTAAACAATTGTATTGCACACAGAGTGAGTCCATGCTACTTATTATGTGATTTGTTAAGCACATTTTCACTGCTGAACTTATTTAGGCTTGCCATAACAAAGGGGTTGAATACTTATTGACTCAAGACATTAAAGCTTTATATTTTTTATTTATTTATAGACATTTATAAAAGCATAGTTCCACTTTGACATTACGGGCTATTGTATGTAGGCCAGTGACACAAAATCTCAATTGAAAGTATTTTAAACTCAGGCTGTAACACAACAAAATGTGGAAAAGTTCAATGGGTGTGAATACTTTCTGAAGGCACTCTATATCATTAGCTACCACCACAGTCATGCTTTCTGCATTTCCTCCATATGTATTTTATTGAAACACATACTGCAGTAAAACCTAAATGTCCTTCTAACAATACCTGTTCTACAGCACTTGAATAAATCTTTGTGTTCTATATTCAGCCTGTTACAATCAACCATGGAAACTAAGTGGTCTGTCTTCTCACCATTTGTCTCATGTTCAATGTACATGCTGGAGAGAAATGCTTCTAAGGGTTACATCTGAAATGGCAACCTATTCCCTATATAGCGCACTACCGTAACCCTGGCTCTGGTCAGAAGTAATGCACTACAGTATATAGGGAATAGGGTGACATGCACTATTGAGGGAATGGGGTGCAAGCTGGTCAAAAGTAGTGTACTACATAGGGAATAGGGTAGAATTTCAGACCTGGCCAACGTGGTTGAGTGCAGTGGTTAATGTGACAGGGGAGCTGCGGAGATCGAGGTGCCTGAGGGAGCCTCTAAACAGTCCCCATTCCATGTCTGTCTGTCTGTCTCTGCCAGAGGGGTAAGCCACACAAATGTCAGCGCCGACACGTTCCCTGTCAGCAAGCTGTTCCGAGCCACTTCATTACCAACATTGTAATGGTGGATAACATCTCATTTCACATTAGCACCTGCAGTCAAAAACGAGAGAGAGAAAGAGAGAGAGAGAGAGAGAGAGAGAGAAAGAGAGAGATTGCCGGCGGGCAAGTAGGCAGGCGGACAGGCAGACTGGCACACCTAAGAACCATCTATTACAAAGGGAATGTATAAATCAATTCCAGAACTGTAACTGGTTTCATACCAATCATTATGGAACACTGCATCACTGCAACTGTGAAACATGCCAAAACATGCCAACTGTCAGAAACAAAGATTTCAAGATGGATGGGGAAACCATAGAATGTGTCTACGTCTGGAGAGATGGACAGAGAGATTCTCCACCCTACCACACACAGAACTCTATTTCCCTGCAATCAAGGGATGTAAACATCTGTGCCAGTAGTGCTGCAATGTAATCGAGACAGAAACACAACAGAAGGGAAAGGGACCCAAATGGCACACCCTGTTCCCCCATTAGTGCACTACTTCTGACCAGGGATCTGATCGAAAGTAGTACACTATATATGGAATAGGGTGCCATTTTGTACACAAGCCCGGATATCTGTGCCAGTAGTGCTGTTATGTGATGAAGACGGAGACAACACATGGAACACTAGGACTTCGGAGAGAGTAGCACGTTTGTGTCTGTGGGAGGAAACACTCCCCTCAGTGTCTATGACTGAAAAGTTATTCAGGAAATCACTTTCGCAGCTGCCTCCAGCTCAAACTAGAGCATGAGGGAAAATGGTTGTGACTAGTGGAAGAGTCTCCATGTTGAATGAACCACAAACACACAGAGAGACATACCCATGAATGCTCACACCCACCCACACAGACACACACACACACAGCCTTGAGAACCACTGAGAACAGAGATGTATGTTGTTTACAATTGTGTGCAGCTGAAATGCAGTTTCTTTCTGCTGACTTCGATGAAGCATGTGACCTTTGAATATACAATTTAATCCCTGACTGGGAAACACTGTCAATACCCTCCTTATTGATTACTTAGTGTAGAGGTTTGTGTGTGTCTATGTGTGATGATATCGGTTGGAGTAGGGGTTGACAGGTTGTTACACGTTATGTCTTCTGTAATACATGTGTAATAAATGTAGCTTCTTGGGTAATAAATGTGGCATTTTCCCTTCTGTCTAGATTTTAAAAAGGAGAGATATGTATTATAGCTGAGAAAAGAAAAGCAGTCTGACGAGCATAGCACAAAGTAAATGGCTCCTCATCTACCCCGACAGAGATTGTGTAAAACAATGTAGAGTCCACTTACTTGAAGAAATGTAACGTTTGTAGAAGCAGGTAAGATTAGTTCTCCTCCTGCACTTCCAATGATCTTTCAAATGTCATGTCTATGTCAGTTTTAAATGTCATTTTCATGTAGAGTACAGCAGCATGTAGCTGGTTATGAGCATCTAACGGCATTGTTTCTGTGACCATACACTGCATGTAAAGTGATCAGACATACAGGCTCTGTGTCTCTTGTGCTCCCCCCTCAGGATCATGGAGACACAGGCAGGTATAGTGTGAATGAGAGAGACATGTTTCTATAATAGTTCCAGTCTATACAGGATCTATCCAACAATACCAAGGATTGTGCTACTATTTTGTTTTGTTTGGCAGACAGACAGACTACTAGAGTATTACCTTAGAATGCTAATCTAATTTAAACTTTAAAGTGTCAGAGAGAGACAGTGGCGAGAGCGGGATGAATCTGTATCTCTGTTTCTCACTGGTCTGAAGAAGTAGTCCTCAGGGCTCCATGTATCTCACTGCTGTCAGATGCTGACCTTTGTGTATCCCTCCCTGATTTCCGATTTCTCTGTTTGTTCTGATGCGCTGTGCATTACACTATACTTACAAATGGCAAGCTTCTTTCTTTCTTACGCCTCAATGACACCGACAGTTTCATTGCATTTTTGTACACCAGAAGTACATTAATTTCCAATTGAATGCTGCGTTTGCCTTACAGTATTGCGTTGAGGAGGCAGTTGCAGTGCGTTTTGTGTGGTGCATACGCATGCGTAGACTGCTTGACAGAAATGGTAGCAGAACTTTTGTTGCACACATATCCAGATGATGCTGCATACTATTTTGCGCAATGATGCTGCCGGTGTGGTCAAGGCGTTACTAAGGGGACAGTAACAAGAGCCAGACAGACGTAGGGAAAATCTCAATTGCACACTCCTTATGTCCTCCCTCCTCTCTCCTCACCTACTTCTCAAAACCCATTGGATGAGAAAGCCAGAGGTCCTTCCCCTCTGACCTTCTCCTCCCCCTCTGAACTTATGCTCCAATTGGTTTTGAGAAGAAGGTGAGGAGAGAGGACGTGAGGAATACGCAATTGAGATTCTCCAGGGAGACAACAATATTCTTTTTGTGGACGATATGGAATATGGGTATGCAGTGCATTCAGAAAGTATTCAAACCCGTTGACTTGTTACAGCCTGAATGGATTCAATTGAGATGGTTTGTCACTGGCCTACACACAATACCCCATAATGTCAAATTAATTAAAAATGAAAAGTTAAAATGTCTTCGGTCAATAAGTATTCAACCCCTTTGTTATGGCAAGCCTAGATAAGTTCAGGAGTAATAATTTTCTTTACAAGTCACATAATAAGTTGCATGGACTCATTCTGTGTGCAATAATAGTGTTTAACATGATTTTTGAATGACTACCTCATCTCTGTACCCAACACGTACAATCATCTGTTATGTCCCTCAATCGAACAGTGAATTTCAAACACAGATTCAATCACAAAGACCAGGGAGGTTTTCCAATGCCTTGCAAAGAAGGGAACCTATTGGTAGATGAGTACAAATAAAAAGCAGACATTGAATATTCCCTTGAGCATGGTGAAGTTATTCATTACAATATGGATGGTGTATCAATACACCCAGTCACTACAAAGATACTGGTGTCCTTCCTAACTCAGTAGCCGGAAAGGAAGGAAACCACTCAGGGATTTCACCATGAGGACAATGGTGACTTTAAAACAGTTACAGAGTTTAATGGCTGTGATAGGAGAAAACTCAGAATGGATCAAGAACATTGTAGTTACTCCACAATACTAACCTAATTGACAGAGTGAAAAGAAGTAAGCCTGTAGAGAATAAAAATATTCGAAAACATGCATCCTGTTGCATCCTCAATTAACATTACTCAATTAACAATACAGCATATTACTGATTACCACTCTCCATATTTTCAAGCATAGCAGTGGCTACATCATGTTATGGGTATGACTGTAAAGACTGGGGAGTTGTTCAGGATAAAAAAGAAATGGAATGGAGCTAAAAGAAATCCTGGAAGAAAACCTGACACTGGGAGATAAATTCACCTTTCAGCTGGACAATAACCTAAAACACAAGGCCAAATCTACACTGGAGTTTTTTACCAAGAAGACAGTGAATGTTCCTCAGTATTTTAGTTACAGTTTTGACTTAAATCTAATTGAAAATCTATGGCAAGACCTGAAAATGGTTGTCTAGCAATGATCAACAACCAATTTGAGAGAGCTTACATAATTTTGAACTGAATAATTGGCAAATGTTGCACAATCTAGCTCTTATAGTCTTACCCAGAAAGACTCACAGCAGTAATTGCTGCCAAAAGTGCTTCTACAAAATATTGAGTCATGGGGTGTGAATACTTATGCAAATTAGATATTTATGTTTTTATTTTTCTATAAAAGTGCACAAATTTGTTTGTCATTATGGGGTATTATGTGTAGATGATTGAGATTTATTTATGTTTTCATCCATTTTGAATTCAAGCTGTAACACAACAAAATGTGGAAAAGTCAAGGGGTATGAATACTTTCTGAAGGCACTGTAGCACTTCACATTCATTTGCGATAGAGTGTATGTTATACATAGCGAGTATACATAGCACTACAGTACATATTAATAAAATCAGAAGTGTTATAGTATATTGTTATTATTTATCTATTGAGGAAGATTTTGTTCCAGGCCATTGTATTTTACTCTTCAATGTATACAGAACCATTTTAATTAGAGACAGGGGTCTGTAGGTATAGACTGTATTGTTGTATCCTAAATGGAACCCTATCTCATATATCGTGGGCCCTGGTCAAAAGTAGTGCACTACATAGGGAATAGGATGTAATTTGGGATCCAGTCTATGTCAGTTCCCTGTTCATATAATCATATTCTCTAAGATCTAAAAAGCAAAACTGATCCTCGATCAGCACTCCTACTCTGAGACACTTTATGAATATGGGCCCAGATCTTCACCTTGGTGAGTCTACTACTTTGTAAATCACATTTCCATAAGCATGCATTGCTATAGACTAGTGTTCTCTGTGCATTTTACATACTAACGCTTGGTGAATACTGTACATGGCATGATACAGGGCCGGGAAATGCCTCTCCTCAGCAAAAGATTTTGCAATTAGTTTTCAAAGAAAGAAAATAGTGTTAGATCGCTTATACTCAAATTTACAACAAAACAACAAGTGAGGCCAATATTGACTGTGTAATATGTCAGGAAAAAAAGAGCAGAAAAACTGCTGAGTAAGACAAATGTGCTTTGGCAAGATGTTCTTGCAAGCCAGCGCTAAACTATCACACCTATATGAAGACAACAATAGGATGATTCCAACTGGAGCTCCGAACAATGATAATGCCACAGCCTTGTCTGGAGGGAGAGAAGTTCTTATTTTTTCACAGCAGCAGACTTTTGTATGAAATCAATAGTTTCATGGCCATCCAAGTGTGAATTCTTGCCTCCCTCTCTCTTTTCTTTTGCTCTTTTTTGGGGGGATTGAGAACACTTGTTTGGAATGGCGCTCTCTCTCTCTCTTTTTCTCTCTCTCTCCTTCCTTTAACTGTCTGACGTTCTTATGCATTTATTTTTCCCATTTCCAGGATGTTGTTTTGTTCTTTTCCCATCAGACTTTATTCCACCGTTCATTTACCCAGGACTAGACCAATGCTCATTGAAGCACAGGCACATCTGAGATTCATGGTTACTCAAAAGATGCTATGATAGCAATGCCAGTCTCCAGTCTGCACTCCCAATCTTGTCCATCTCTTAATTTTACTCTATCCGTCTTCCTCAGACAACTACGCACACACACACACACACACACACACACACACACACACACACACACACACACACACACACACACACACACACACACACACACACACACACACACACACACACACACACACACACAGACACCCACACCAATAACAGGTACATTCACAGGAGATAGGATATATCTTACAGTAACTCTGCTTACCAACTCCCCTTCCTAAGCATTAATCCTGGTTTGTAAGATGAACGAATCGGTATATACTGTATGACTGAAAAGAGCACAGTAAGTGAAAGGCAGAAGCTATACAATTACAGGGAAATATTATCTTGTATTCTTTGAGGTTTTATAACCAAGTGTGCATCCCAGTGGCACCCTATTCCTAATTGTGCACTACTTTTGACCCTATAGTGCACCCTTATTGGCCCTGGTCAAAATCAGTGCACTATATAAGGAATAGGGTCTCATTTGGGATGTACCCACATTTTTGTTCCAGAAACTGCTGCCACTGTTTGACTAAGTTTTGATTAAAGGTTAATGAAGGATATTTTTGACATGTACATTCCTTTTCCTGTTACGCAAGAAGGGCTGTGGCATTTGGTTGGATGGGGGAGTGATAATATAATAGATTAAGTTATCTGTGTGACTGAGTAGCATGACTTTCACCAGTCAATCCACCAGCTGGCGGCTCTCTACTTCCACAGCATTGCAAAGATGACTACGTCCAAAATGCCACCCTATTCCCTACATAGTGAACTACTTTGACGAGAGGCCTATGGTAAATATATAGTGCACCGATTATATTGAGTTCAAACAGTTATTTTTCAACACTTGTGTGTTTTATCCCATTGAATATTTTTATAATGTCTCTTTTCACATCTACAGTTCCTCCTGTTGAACGAGGGAGAACTCGGTTTGTTGTTTTGAAAGTGTATTGAAAGGTTTCTTAGTAGCTAGCTACCTTTTTGAATTTGGATCCCACGACACTGTTGGCATCAGTTGCTGGGACTGCTACTCTCTGTCCAGTAATCCTGCCGACCAAGGCCAGGTCTGAGGAGCTGTTTGGCCTTGCAGCTGCCTATCAAGCTAGCAGGGTTTTCTTGATGGCTTGAACGCAGCCTGCGACGCAGTTAGCCATTGTGTCTGGGACCAGGGATTGTCCCGGGCTCCTGGCTGTCTAGATCCCTGCTGTTTGTTGGTGTTTTCAATCTTCCCTGCGACCTGCCCTGTCTGGAACTACGAGGAGTAACAGCGTAACCTACGTTGCTTCCATGACAAAGACCAAAGCCAGTGGGAGTACCGTTGAGGACAGTGGCGTCTCTCTATCATAGTTGAAGGATCTTTTAAACAAACAAAAATAGTTCTACAAGCAGTTGTTACAACAACTGCTTGTCCAAATACTGGTGGAGTCAACTAATAAAAGAATGGGCGACCTGACCAGAGAAGTCCAGGACTGAAAAACAGTTTTCAGTTCCCCCAGGGTCAGCTCAATGAGTTTAAACAGGAAAACAGCAAGATGACAGCAATCTGTAGGTCATTGAGAGAGGACATCAGTCCTGTATGTGAATCCATGACAACAATGACAGAGAAATCAGATTATCTCAAGGGACAATCAAGGCGGAACAACATGGTTGTGGACGGAATTGCAGAATCTCCACATAAGACCTGGACGGAGTCTGAGGACAAAGTGAGGGAAATGATCTCGGAGAAACTGAAGATGGAGCACGGGAAGATTGAGGTGGAGCGCGCACACAGGACTGGAAAACCAACCACCGGCTCAGGTGACAGGCCCAGGCCGATCGTCAAGTTCCTGAGGTTCAAGGACAAGGTAGCTGTTCTGGAAAGAGCCAAGAACTTGAGAGGAATGTATTGTATAGCTTCCTCAACGAGGACTATCCTGAAGCAGTGCACCAGAAGAGGAAAGAACTTATCCCAGCCATGAAAGCTGCCAGAGCGCCTGGGGACATTGCTTACATCCGCTATGACAGGCTCATTGTCCACCCTCCCTCCCAAAAGTCTGGAAGGGATGACAGAGCCAAGCCTATGGGTTCGTAGCTTCAACCTTCGCAGCACACACACATCCACCAATTGATAAATGGACTGCTGAATGTATATTTTTTTCTCTTGCTTTGTCTGCTCTTTTCCATATTATGTCTATCTCTGATAAGCTACCCAGGAAAGGGCTGAAAATAGCCCATATTAATATATGTAGCCTTAGAAATAAGGTTCATGAAATCAATAACTTGCTAACATCAGAAAAAATGCTTATATTAGCCATGTCTGTGACACACTTAGATCATTAATTTGATGATGCAGCAGTAGCAATACATGGATATAACATCTATAGAAGAGCCAGTAATAATTATGGGGGAGGTGTTGCTGTATATATTCAGAGCCATATCCCTGTAATGCTTATAGAAGATCTTATGTCAAGTGTTATTGAAGTGTTGTGGTTGCAGGATCACCTGGCTCATCTAAAGCCTTTTCTTTTGTGGTGTTGCTATAGGCCACCAAGTGCTAACCGTCAGTATCTAAATAATATGTGTAAAATGCTTGATAGTGTATGTGATGTAAATAGAGAGGTCTACTTTCTTGGAGACCTGAATATTGACTGGTTTTCATCAAGCTGTCCACTCAAGAAGAAGCTTATCACTGTAACCAGTGCCTGTAATCTGGTTTGGGTTATTTTTATCAACCTATCAGGGTGATAACAAATGTATTGATGTATTGATCACATGTATTGAACACATTTTTATTAATACTGTAGAACTTTGTCCTAAAGCTGTATCCATTCCCATTGGATGCAGTGATCACAATATAATGACTATATCCAGCAAAGCCAAAGTTACAAAAGCTGGGCCTTAAATAGTGTATAAAACATCATACAAAATATTTTGCTATGACTCTTACGTGGATGATGTAAAAAATATTTGTTGGTCTGACCAGACGCTGCACTTGATGAATTTATGCGACTGCTTCTTCCAATAAACATGCACCTGTTAAGAAACTGACTGTTAGAACTGGTAAGGTTCCATGGATTGATGAGGAATTGAAAAACTGTTTGGTTGAAAGAGATAGGGCAAAATAAGTGGCTAATAAGTCTGGCTGCACATCTGACTGGCTGGCTTACTGCAATTTGAGAAATCATGTTAATAAACTCAACAAAAATTTTAAGAAACTGTATTATGAAGCCAAGATCAATTACATAAAGAATGATGGAAAACAACTTTGGAGTACTTTAAAAGAAATTATGGGCAGAAAGACAAATTCAACTTCATCTTTCATCGAATGGTTAGAGGTCTTTGTTTCTAGCCAGTTTGAGCCTGTAATCGAACCCACAAATACTGATGCTTCAGATACTCAACTAGTTTAAAGAAGGACAGTTGTATTGCTTTTTTAATCAGAACAACAGTTTTCAGCTGTGCTAACACAACTGCAAAAGGGTTTTACAATGATCAATTAGCCTTTTAAAATGCTAAAATTTTATTAGCTAACACAACATGCCATTGGAACACAGGAGTGATGGTTGCTGATAATGGACCTCTGTACGCGTATGTAGATATTCCATAGAAAATCAGCCGTTTCCAGCTACAATAGTCATTTACAACATTAACAATGTCTACACTGTATTTCTGATCAATTTGATGTAGTTTTAATGGATAAAAAATGTGTTTTTCTTTCAAAAACAAGGACATTTCTAAGTGACCCTAAACTTTTGAACGGTAGCATAGTTTGGTACCACCAAGACTCTTCCTAGAGCTGACCAAACTGAGCAATCGGAGGAGAAGGGCCTTGGTCAGGGAGGTGTCCAAGAACTCAATGGTCACTCTGACAGAGCTCCAGAGTTCCTCTGTGGAGATGGGAGAACCTTCTAGAAGGACAACCATCTCTGCAGCACTCCACCAATCAGGCCTTTATGGTGGAGTGGCCAGACAGAACCACTCCTCAGTAAGGCACGACTTGGAGTTTACTAAAAGGCACCTAAAGGACTCTCAGACCATGAGAAACAAGATTTTCTGGTCTGATGAAACCAAGATGTAATTATTTCGCCTGAATGCCAAGCGTCACATCTAGAGGAAACCTGGCACCATCCCTACAGTGAAGCATGGTAGTGGCATCATGCTGTGGGGATGTTTTTCAGCGGCAAGGACTGAGAGAATAGTCAGGATCGAGGGAAAGATGAACGGAGCAATGAACAGAGAGATCCTTGATGAAAACCTGCTCCAGAGTCCTCAGGACCTCAGACCTAGGTGAAGGCTCACCTTCCAACAGGACAACGACCCTAAGCACACAGCCAAGACAATGCAGGAGTGGCTTCGGGACAGTCTCTGAATATCTTTGAGTGGCCCAGCCAGAGCCAGGACTTGAACCTGATCGAACATCTCTGGAGAGACCTGGAAATAGCTGTGCAACAACGCTCCCCATCCAACCTGACAGAGATTGAGAGGATCTTCAAAGAAGAATGGGAGAAACTCCCCAAATACACGCCTGCCAAGCTTGTCACGTCATACCCAAGAAGACCCGAGACTGTATTCGCTGCCAAAGGTGCTTCAATAAAGTACTGAGTAAAGGGTCTGAATACTTATGTAAATGTGATATTTCAGTTTTTTTATTTATAAATGAGCAAAAAACATTTAACAACTATTTTTGCCTTGTCATTATGCCTTTGCCTTGTCATTATGTGGAAAAAGTCAAGGGGTCTGAATACTTTCCAAAGGCACTTTATTGATATGTAGGCTACGTGTGCCTTTTTGAAAATACATGTAGTTCTGTCCTTGAGCTGTTATTGTCTATTAATGTTCTGTATTATGCCATGTTTTATGTGTTGTGTGGACCACAGGAAGAGTAGCTTCTGCTTTCCCAACAGCTAATGGGGATCCTAATAAAATACCAAATAACTCTACACATATTATTTTAGTGTTATTTTCAAAATTAGCACGTTTCCATTGTCTGAGTTGCATGACATTTGCAATACATTTGCTGTTAAAACATAATCACATGCATAAGCAGTCTTGATAACGTGATAATTTATTCAACCCTTCCTCTCACACCACACTCCCCTTTCTTTCTCTCCCTCTCTCACTCTCTCTCTTCCCTCCTCCCACTATTTTCTCCTTCCCCTTCTATGTCTCACTCCCAGGTTATTCACTCTCTCTTCTTCTCCCTCCCTCCATCATAAACACTGGTAGAATATTACAACACTGAATTATCAGGTGATTTATATAACACAAAAGCCCTGCAAATATCAATCACTCTTCGCTGTTCATTTACGTGGACAGATCATTATTGTATCGACGCTGCACTTCCATGTCCCTCGCTGTTCCCTCACTGTCATACGATGAAGGATGAGACTCAGTGGCTTTGAACTTGAACTTCACTTGCCCTTTCTGAGTCACTTAAATCCTAATTTGAGAATAGCGCTAAATTGCAATGGCTTTTTATTGAATTTAATTTGATGGATCTGAGGGATATGTGTTTGTGTAAGTATGGGGATGTGTGACCTTGTCCACTCCGGTCGTGAAGCAGCTCAATCTTATCCCAGGCTATATTTGTGTGGTATGGGTTATTGATTTGTAAATTCTGCTTCCATGCATTATTTATATGTTGAACATGAAATCCAACGGCGTGACACTGAGTTCACCTCTCTCTCCTCTCTCTGAGTGATGTGGAGGCGATTAGAGAGAGAGCTGGGGAGTCTAATTAAACACACCCAGCTCTGGGAGGGAAGGTATATTCAAGCTGAAAGCAGTGCCTTTTACAAAGGTCTTCTCTGAGTCTGTAGTTGAGTCCCGAATGGCAACTCAGTAGCCAGTAAATTACTGTAGATTTTCAGGACCTTAACTGAAACAAAAATGTACAGCATATTACTGGAACAAATGACTAAAGTACCATGCTGTATTTCTAGAATTGATAGTGCATTACTGGAAGCACAGTGGTTAGTAAACTGTTGCTGATTCACAGTGCAGGCAGCTAGAGCCAACGATAGGCAGTATTTCTGTTACATGTATTTGATATAGTTATTTCACTGGCCTGAATTACAATTAATGTATTTTGTAACAGTTTAATTGAATACATGCATTTTTTTATTTTCAAATACAAAAATAAACTTGCAAGTCGCCTATTTAAGTACAGCAAAATTATTGGTAACAGTAACATAATATTTTTACTATAAGTCACTCTGGATAAGAGCGTCTGCTAAATTACCAAATTGTAAAAGTAAAAATTAACAATTGCAAAGCACACTGCTGGGTATTATTCTAATGAGCTCCGCCCCCAAACAAGGCCAAATTAGATCAAAATACAACTAGTTTGTGGGCAGAGCTCAATATAATAATACCCAGCAGTGTGTTTTGCAAGTGTTCATTTTTACTTGTACACTTTGGTCATTAAACTAAGGTTGACTAACAAAAAAAAACATGTCACAATCATGGTGAGTAAAAAATACCTGTAACCATTACTGAGAATTTTGTTGTCGTTAAGGATACATTGGTTTTCAAGAAATGTTGTATATGTAACAAGGTAGATTTTGATGTATCTTTGCCCTTCTCTGGCTAGTGCGAAGTATGTTACTGACATATCAGAGCAATGATACAGTACCATATTGTAAAATATTCCCACTAAACTAAGAAATTAAATGCAGCTGTAATTGTTATATTGGTATTCAGTGGCAATTTCCTGTAATTGATGCAACCAGGTTGGCTGCTAGGCATTTGTATATTACACAATATTTAGTCATTTGTATTACTTGTACTTTAAACAAAGGCTTCCAAACTAGCCATGATTATAGGGCAAAAAACTTTCTGCCACTCTGATCAGTCCACTATACACATACAATTTTCATAGCACTACTACCACATATACTACCACATTCTATTGGTACAGCATTCTCACTAACAGGATCAACAAATACAAATACCCTTACAAGGCATGCCTCAAAATATGTTCATGTGTCAGCGATTCTTTCCCCTCCCACAACATTTTTTCACAATGCACCATAATTTACAGAATGCTGTAGTAAATATACAGCAAACCAGCACTATATTGTTAAATTGTATTTTTATAAAATTACAACAATTGCTAACAGTGAATATGCCATTGTATATTATAGCATACCAATAAATAGTTGGTTTTAAATCACTTGTAGAGGCCTTAACAAAGGCTTCTGAACTGGCAGGCAAAACAGATCAAATTAGACATGGCTAAACACTTAACCATTAAAGGTTTAAGACTTGCTGCCACTCTGATCTGTCTCCTATACACATTACATTACTACCAACGTTTCAGTTAAATTAGTACAGCACTCTCAGGGTGAAACAAACATAGCCTCTTACAAGGAACTACAATCTAAAAAAAATCTGGGTTAAAAACAACCCAGCACTGAGTAAATAGTGGACAGAACACGTTAATTTATTTTTGACCCAGCTAGTTGGGTAACTTAGTTGGGTTGTTGTGCTGTGATCCACTGGGTTAGCTCAGAAGACTGGAGGTGTGGCTTACCTGACCATCGCTCCAGCCACCTAGCTTTCTCCAGGTTAGTTATAATAAGGGCCACCAACTAGTAACGTTAGTTAGCTAGCTAGCTAGCTGCTTTCCTTCAATGCTTGGTGGCTTCACTGACAAACAAGACATGGAGCTTATGAAAAGCCACCCGCAAGCAAGCTAAAGGCTAAAGCTAGCTAGGTAGCTATCATATCAAACAGGTGTCTGTCTGTCTGTCTGTCTGTGTGTACACTGTCAAAGAACTATCCAGCCTCAGCTAACACAGCTTGACGTACAAAGTTTTGACCATCACCCTCTCTGTGCCATCATGTGAGTATAAATTAATTATCATCAATTGTCTATATTGTGTAGGTAGTAGGGTTGGGCGATATCCTGATTTTCATACCGTCATTATACCATACCGGGGTATATGGTATTACCGGGCGCACAAAACAATTTAGGCAACAGGGATCTTGATTCAGGTTTGAGTGTCTCTGCCTTAACCAAGAAGCTTGATCTTGACATATAGCCACTTAGCTAGCAAGTTAGCAAACCAAGTGCATAGCTGGAGCCCTGATCTGAATATAATTTATTGGACACATCTTAGATTTCTTATAGTTCTACTTAACTTATAGTTATAAGAGTTGCCCTAGCATCATACCGTCGCTTTTCTAAATACCCCGGTACATAATATAAACGTCATATCGCCCAAGCCTAGTAGGTAGCTAACTATAACTGGTCCTAATAATGGAAACATAAAAGGAATTAAGAGGGATCATTCAATTGTTTACCACTACACCTGCAGCACTGGGTGAGATTGAAGCTGGCAGTGGTAAGAGTGACACTGCACATATGCAAAACACTGCTCCACGTGTGTGTGTGTGTGTGTGTGTGTGTGTGTGTGTGTGTGTGTGTGTGTGTGTGTGTGTGTGTGTGTGTGTGTGTGTGTGTGTGTGTGTGTGTGTGTGTGTGTGTGTGTGTGTGTGTGTGTGTGTGTGTGTGTGTGTGCGTGCATGTGTGTCAGTTGTTTTAATCTGCCCTACTCAAAACTCAAAATACTCATATAAGTGTGTTAGATAAGAGTGTGTTCACTGTTCACGTTGTGTGTTCTCAGGTGTGTTAGATTTAATCTCATTCCCAGACACGTCTACCCAAATGCGCAAAGAGTCTGGTGGGCCAATGCGTCGTTCGTTAGCCAATGCAGAGTGCCAGGGGAATCTCCCAGCGCATAGGCAGGCTTAATCAACTTAATCTACCAACCAATCATCCCCCACAACACCTTCCCCCTCACCCTCCCCTGTACGCTAGCACACCATAAGCACAGAGGCACGCCTCACAGAATTGAGATTCACCAACATTGAATGATGGCAAATACTTTACTCAGTAGGTCTCATAGAACTCTATGGTCACTCCTAATAAGGCGAACTTGGAGTGGTTGATATCCCAGGCTTATAAGCCTGGGACGAGGTTATGTTTGATTTGACCGTATGTACATTGACCATGTTGTGTGGTTAATGTGTGGTCAATCTGTGGTCAGAGGGAGTTGGGGTGCAGATGGCAGATGGCAGACAGCAGATGGCGGGAATGGAGGTGCTGGAGGTGTTTGGGGTGGAGAGGACGGTGGACTCAGTGGAGGACATCCCAGCCACTTGGCAGTGTTGGCACTGATCAAATCAAGTCAAACTTTATTTGTCACCTTATCGTGAAATGCTTACTTACAAGCCCTTAACCAACAGTGCAGTTCAAGACAGAGTTAAGAAAATATTTACCAAATAAACTAAAGTTAAAAATTCTAAAAAGTAACACAATAAAATAACAATAACGAGGCTATATACAGGGGGTACCATTACCTAGTCAATGTGCTGGGGTACAGATTAGTCAAGGTAATTTGTACATGGACGTGGGGTGAAGTGACTATGCATAGATAATAGAAAGTGATACTTCCTACCTGACGGATAAGAGGACATCACTTTTACTTATACAGTCAATCAATCAATCAAGCAAAATTATACATGGCCTTTTTTTTTACATAGCAGCACCCACCCACACCATAGCAGCACCCACTCGTAGCACGCACGCCAGCAGGTATATCTCACTGGTCACCCCCAAAGCCAATTCCTCCTTTGGCCGCCTTTCCTTCCAGTTCTCTGCTGCCAATGACTGGAGTGAACTGCAAAAATCACTGAAGCTGGAGACTCATATCTCCCTCACTAGCTTTAAGCACCAGCTGTCAGAGCAGCTCACAGATCACTGCACCTGTACATAGCCCATCTGTAAACAGCCCATCCAACTATCTCATCCCCATACTGTATTTATTTATTTATCTTGCTCCTTTGCACCCCAATATCTCTACTTGCACATTCATCTTCTGCACATCTACCATTCTAGTGTTTAATTGCTATATTGTAATTATTTGGCCACCATGGCCTATTTATTGCCTTAACTCCCTTATCTTACCTCATTTGCACTCACTGAATACAGATTTTTTGTTTTATTTTTTCTACTGTATTATTTATTTCTACTGTTTTGTTTATTCCATTTGTAACTCTGTGTTGTTGTATGTGTCGAACTGCTATGCTTTATCTTGGCCAGGCCGCAGTTGCAAATGAGAACCTGTTCTCAACTAGCCTACCTGGTTAAATAAAGGTAAAATAAAAACATCAGCAGGTGTCACAAAGTACTTTTACAGTAACGCGGCCTATACCAGAGAAACCCGGGACATACATGGCACCACTGCTCCTGCCATCTCTTTCTCCCTGTGTGATGTCTTTCCCTGTTAAAGTTTAGGCACCTGGCCAGCCGAGTGCAGATGGGCACTCCCGTCAACATGAGGCTCCTGCTGCTCCTGCCCAAATACAGTTCCACACACACAGAGAGACACACACTATTAGGAATGTTCATCTATTTACATGTGTGTGTCTATGTGCGTTGTGTGTTAGATGTGATGAATGATATGGCAGTGTTTGAGAAGAGGCATCTGCTGTGGGAGGAGGACATGCAGATGCACTCCAAGTTCCTGGACAGAAAGGTAACCTATTAGTCTTTCCCTACACTCTACCATAATCCCCTACTCTCACCTTAGCACCTTACTCTTAAACCACTATCCCCTAAGTTTCCAGCATGACCTGACGTGTGGGTGTGTTATAGTTGAAGGCTGAGCATGCCCCATACCTGTGGCAGCATCCGGAGCTCCACGCCATATAACTTCTTCAGATTGTAATATGCCATCCTTGATAACAACACCACTTCAGACTAGTTCAATTTCGTGTGAGGTGTACGCCAAGGATGCATATTCTCTTCTTGATTGCCATGGATTGGTTAATGAGAAACACCACAAAAGACTCAATAAGGGGAATCCAGTAGACCCTGTTCTCAGTACTTGAATATCTGGATTTTGCAGTTGACATTGCTCTGCTCTCTTCTCAACAAGCCCAAATGCAGGAAAAAAAGTTGGACCAATGTGCTAATCAACTAGGCCTATTGGTAAACGTGGAAAAGACCCAAGAGCATAGAATCAAATCAAACACAACACAAAAAAACAATCAAAGGAAAGCCACTGAAACAGGTTGAGAGCTTTACATACCTTGGGGCTGTACTTGGATAAGAAAACTCCACATGTAAAGACATCAAGCACAGCCTAAACAAAGCTACACTCCTAACATCTGGGAAATCTAGAACTTGAGTCAATACAGCCTAAAGACAAAGATGCACATCTACAACAACAATGGGAAATCAGTCCTACTAAAAATCAGCTAAAGCTAGAGAACCATCGAGACGTCCATCGAGACGGACGTGAACTCCCTACGCACCTTCCACAACAATTTCCAAATTTCCATCTTCTGGCATAACATGATCTCAAACCAGGACCTCTATAAGAAAGACCAGTTCCAGATGGATAACAGCAGACATAACTCAAAGAACACTCCTGTGACTAGGACACAATCTGAGGATGGAACCTGAGTCCATAACCAAGAATGTCCTAATGCCAGAGACCACCTGGTGCCGCATTATGAAAGGACAATTGTGATCTGTTTAAAAAAGCTGTATGTCGCACATCACTACTTCACAGGAGTGTCACGCTCTGACCTAGGAGAGCTGTGTTTTCTCTGTTTAGCTAGGCCAGGGTGTGATAGGTGGGTGGGCATTCTTTGTTCGGTTTTCTATGTTTTGGCTGGGTATGGTTTCCAATCAGAGGCAGGTGTCTATCGTTGTCTCTGATTGGAAGCCATACTTAGGCAGCCTGTTTTTCCTTTGTGTTTTGTGGGTAGTTATTTTCTGTTTAGTTGTAAAGTACCTGACGGAACTGTCTGCTGTCATTTTTTGGTTTAATTTGTAAGTGTTCATTCTTCTTTCATTAAACATCAAGATAAACATATTCCACGCTGCACCTTGGTCTACTCATTCTGACGCCTCTGACAAGGAGAGGATTTTTTTTATTATGACACGGAACCTGCTAGCTATCGGATGTTAGCTTGCTGGCCCGCTAGCTAATGTTACGCGTATGATCTGCGTAGTAATATTATTTGTATCTCAGAAAGCCATTTGCATTGCTAGTTTTAGCCTGATGTTAGCTAGCTAGCTAACATTGAACCTAGATTCATACTCCAGCATTTCATGTATAGTGGCTAGCTATGAAAATCAGTTTATACTGTAGCAATGGGTTGGGATTAGGGTTCATTATTTAACTAGCTAGCTAGCTCTTCCACTTCGCAAGAGAATGATTACATGACCCATCAAGTTAGCCAGGTGTGTCTGGGGGTGATTACGACATTCGATTCTATTTCATGAACATGTGTACATGTCAAGACAATAGTGACCCATCCACTTAGCTAAATGTGGCTGTGGGGTGGTTATAGCATTTCTTTCACATGACCCATCAATTTAGACAAGTGTCTCGGTAAGCATCATCTAATAATTTTGATACTTTCAAAATCAGATTAGGATATAGGCTAAGGACTAGATAAAGTATTTTTACCTGGAGTTTTTCCTTATTGTAGGCTACTACTTTCCCCACTTTTAGTCTTGAACTCTTCGGTTGTTTACTACACTACCTTACTCACTCTGTTTAGCACATGGCCTCACATGCAAATCCTTAAAGAGATGGGTGGGGCCAAAGTTGCCAAGGACCATCAGGCATAGCAATGGCTTGTTGCGGCCTTAAACTTCACAGGGAGCAAAGTACTGTACTTTCTATAATCCTTGTCTCTAATGCTTATAAACCTGTGTGTAAAACATATCCTGTTGGATGTACAAGGACCGTCAGCTAGACTAAAACAAATGACAAAAGACTATAGTGTGACCTACACACTGCCTTCAGAGATTAGTTTCTCCCTGGCTCTATATATGAATTGCATGTACTGTAATAGGCATGTCTTTCAAAAGATTGCTTTCTGCCTCCCGAGTGGCGCAGCAGTCTAAGGCACTGCATCGCAGTGCTTGAGGTGTCACTACAGACCCAGGTTTGATCCCAGGCTCTGTTGCAGCCGGCCGTGACCGGGAGACTCATAAGGTGGTGCACAATTGGCCCAGTGTTGTCCGGGTAAGGGGAGGGTTTGGCTGGCCGGGATGTCCTTGTCCCATCGTGCTCTAGCGACTTCTTGTGGCGGGGCCGTGTGCATGCACGCTGACTTTGGTTGCCAGCTGTACGGTGTTTCCTCCAACACAGCAAGCAGTGTGGCTTGGCAGGATCGTGTTTCAAAGGACGCATGTCTCTCGACCCCTCGCCTCTCCCGAGTCCGCACAGGAGTTGCAGCGATGGGACAAAAAAACCTTGTAAGCAATCCACCTGTGGAGTGGTACACTTGTAATGACATATAAAAACACTAGATAGAACCATTGAATTACTATTACATCCAACAAAATGTTAAATATGCAGAGTTTGGACATGAAAGTAATGTGGCAACATCCTGAAAGGAATGGAATAGCTTGAGTGTGTAACAATTTGCTATGACACAAGCTATTCAGAAATCTATATGTGAAATCAGGACAAGTCGTGTGAGAAGAACGTCTCATTTCATTCAACTTCAACTTCTGTTCTAATGTTAAGAATTCTTATA
Organism: Salmo salar; assembly: GCF_965601325.2. Classification (NCBI taxonomy): domain Eukaryota; kingdom Metazoa; phylum Chordata; class Actinopteri; order Salmoniformes; family Salmonidae; genus Salmo; species Salmo salar. Next base: position 20,731,693 of record NC_138309.1, on the reverse strand, counting down.
TTCGAATAATATTCACTCAAGGTTTATGTGTAGTAGGGAAAAAAGGAGCAATGAAAAACAGATTGGACTCCACCCTGACAGATGAGCCGACCATGTGACAAGAATGTAGTTTTTGCCGCCAGCAGAAAGAAAAGTAGGATTATAAATTACTTATCAGACATAAGAAATCTATCGCAACAACTGAGCTCATGACAGCTTCTGGAGACCATCATCTCCCATAACCTCAAGTGGAAGGACAACATCACAGCCTTTACCAACAAGGCCCACCAGATGTATTATCTTCTCCAGCTGAAGAAACTCAACCTCTCACGGACAATCCTGGTTCGGTTCTATGTGTCAGTCATAGAGTCTATCCTCACCTTCTTTCTCCATCACCATCTGGTTAGGGAATGCGTCTTGATTGTGGTATACCTTAATTGTGGTGTACCTTGATCGTGGTGTACCTTGATCATGGTGTACCTTGTACCTTGATTGTGTTGTGGAACTTGAAGCAGAAATCTGGGAAGATAAATACCAATCTAAATGTTTCTCTGTCCTTACAGAACAAGTGAATCAGTGTTCCCTTCTCAACGCAGCTCCTGTTAACGATGGCAAAACTCAGTCACTCATTCACACATACACACATACACACACATACAGATAAAGAAACAAAAAATATACACAAATGTTAATACATTTAAACACAAAGCTCATAAGATTTTCAGTGCAGCCTTTCCATGTGCAAATTATGACTGTGTGTGTGTCCTGTGTGTTACCTGTATGAAGTGGTCTAGCTGCTGCAGCAGCTCCATGTCTATGGATGTTCTCTACTGAACATGTGTGGGGTGTGAGGGATTGTAAGGGACTGTAAGGGACTGTAACTCTGCATCTAGCATCTCTATGGAAAATGTATTTTACTCTCTGTGTGTAGAATCTTCAAAGTGCATTTTTGTCAATTTAATTATATAAAGACAGCCTCAACTATGAAGGCAGTCAGAGCGAGACAAAGAAGGACTCAGATATGACAGCTGACAGTTTGCTCTCTGGTGGACTTGCTCATGCAGACACACAGATAGACAATGAGGGGGTGTTGAGAAAGGATAGCGAGAGGGAGAGAGAAGGGAAGACGCACCGAGGAGAAAAACTGACATGAGTTACTATCTTGATAACTTGAATAACCCATCAACTTCCCTTTCGCGTTTTGGTGGGCAGGGAAGGACCAGCTGTAGCTACAGTGAGGGAAAAAAGTATTTGATCCCCTGCTGATTTTGTACGTTTGCCCACTGACAAAGAAATGATCAGTCTATCATTTTAATGGTAGGTTTATATGAACAGTGAGAGACAGAATAACAACAAAAATTCCAGAACAACGCATGTTAAAAATGTTATAAATTGATTTGCATTTTAATGAGGGAATAAGTATTTGACCCCTCTGCAAAACATGACTTAGTACTTGGTGGCAAAACCCTTGTTGGCAATCACAGAGGTCAGACGTTCTTGTAGTTGGCCACCAGGTTTGCGCACATCTCAGGAGGGATTTTGTCCAACTCCTCTTTGCAGATCTTCTCCAAGTCATTAAGGTTTCGAGGCTGACGTTTGGCAACTCGAACCTTCAGCTCCCTCCACAGATTTTCTGTGGGATTAAGGTCTGTAGACTGCTAGGCCACTCCATGACCTTAATGTGCTTCTTCTTGAGCCACTCCTTTGTTGACTTGGCCGTGTGTTTTGGGTCATTGTCATGCTGGAATACCCATCCACGACCCATTTTCAATGCCCTGGCTGAGGGAAGGAGGTTCTCAACCAAGATTTGATGGTACATGGCCCCGTCCATCGTCCCTTTGATGTGGTGAAGTTGTCCTGTCCCCTTAGCAGAAAAACACCCCCAAAGAATAATGTTTCCACCTCCATGTTTGACGGTGGGGATGGTGTTCTTGGGGTCATAGGCAGCATTCCTCCTCCTCCAAACATGGCGAGTTGAGTTGATGCCAAAGAGCTCCATTTTGGTCTCATCTGATGACAACACTTTCACCCAGTTGTCCTCTGAATCATTCAGATGTTCATTGGCAAACTTCAGACGGGCATGTATATGTGCTTTCTTGAGCTGGGGGACCTTGCTGGCGCTGCAGGATTTCAGTCCTTCACGGCGTACTGTGTTACCAATTGTTTTCTTGGTGACTATGGTCCCAGCTGCCTTGAGATCATTGACAAGATCCTCCCGTGTAGTTCTGGGCTGATTCCTCACCGTTCTCATGATCATTGCAACAAGTTGAGATCTTGCATGGAGCCCCAGGCCGAGGGAGATTGACAGTTCTTTTGTGTTTCTTCCATTTGCGAATAATCGCACCAACTGTTGTCACCTTCTCACCAAGCTGCTTAGCGATGGTCTTGTAGCCCATTCCAGCCTTGTGTAGGTCTACAATCTTGTCCCTGACATCCTTGGAGAGCTCATTGGTCTTGGCCATGGTGGAGAGTTTGGAATCTGATTGATTGATTGCTTCTGTGGACAGGTGTCTTTTATACAGGTAACAAACTGAGATTAGGAGCACTCCCTTTAAGAGTGTGCTCCTAATCTCAGCTCGTTACCTGTATAAAAGACACCTGGGAGCCAGAAATCTTTCTGATTGAGAGGGGGTCAAATACTTATTTCCCTCATTAAAATGCAAATCAATTTATAACATTTTTTACATGCGTTTTTCTGTATTTTTTTGTTTTTATTCTGTCTCTCACTGTTCAAATAAACCTACCATTAAAATTATAGACTGATAATTTCTTTGTCAGTGGGCAAGCATACAAAATCAGCAGGGGATCAAATACTTTTTTCCCTCACTGTATTTTTTCCCTCACTCAGTCGAATAGTGAATTTCAAACACAGATTCAACCACAAATAAAAGACCAGGGAAGTTTTCCAATTCCTCGTAAAGAAGGGCACTTATTGGTAGATTAAAAAATAAATAAAGAAATAAAAAGCAGACATAGAATATCCCTTTGATTATGGTGAAGTTATTAATTACACTTTGGATGTTGTATCAAGACACCAAGTCACTACAAATATACAGGCGGCCTTCCTAACTCAGTTGCCGGAGAGGAAAGAAACCGGTGACATTAAAACAGATACAGAGTTGAATGGCTGTGATAGGAGAAAACTGAGGATGGATCAACATTGTAGTTACTCCACAACACTAATGTAATTGACATGAGGGTAAAGAAGGAAGCCTGTACAGAAAAAAAATATTTCAAAACATGCATCCTGTTTGCAACAAAACACTAAAGTAATACTGCAAAAAATGTGGCAAAGCAATTCACTTTTTGTCCTGAATACAAAGTGTTATGTTTGGGGCAAATCCAATACAACACATTACTGAGTACCGCTCTCCATATTTTCAAGCATAGTGGTGGCTGCATCATGTTATGGCTATGCTTGTAATCTTTCAGGATAAAAAATAAATGTAATGGAGCTAAGCACAGGCAAAATCCTAGAGGAAAACTTGATTTGGTCTGCTTTCCAACAGACACTGGGAGATTAATTCACCTTTCAGCAGGACAATAACCTATAGCACAAGCCCAAATCTACACTGGAGTTGCTTACCAAGAAGACAGTAAATGTTCCTGAGTAGCCGAGTTACAGTTGTTGATCCATCCTCAATTTTCTACTATCACAGCCATTAAATTCTGTAACTGTTTTAAAGGCCTCGTGGTGAAATCCCATAATAATAATACAGTCCCACTCAAAGGGAATTACTAGAAGGTGTTTAATTTTGGAGTATAGGCTAGAATAATTATGTACCAAAGACATCTTAAATATAAATTTTTTATGTTTATCTGTTGTGCGTAAAATGCGGTAGGCTATGTATTGTATTCCTGAGTGGCAAATTATTTTAATTTAGGGGAGGGGGTTTCGGGCTTGAGCTCATATACAGTTGAAGCCGGAAGTTTACATACACATAGATTGGAGTCATTAAAACTCGTTTTTCAACCACTCTCAAATTTCTTGTTAACAAACTATAGTTTTGGCAAGTCGGTTAGGACATCTACTTTGTGCATGAAACAAGTCATTTTTCCAACAATTGTTTACAGACAGATTATTTCACAATTCCAGTGGGTCAGAAGTTTACATACACTAAGTTGACTGTGCCTTAAAATAGCTTGGAAAATTCAAAAAAATGATGGGCTAATTGACATCATTTGAGTCAATTGGAGGTGTACCTGTGTATGTATTTCAAGGCCTACCTTCAAACTCAGTACCTCTTTGCTTGACATCATGGGAAAATCAAAAGAAATCAGCCAAGACCTCAGAAAAAAAAATGGACCTCCACAAGTCTGGTTCATCCTTGGGAGCAATTTCCAAACGCCTGAAGGTACCACGTTCATCTGTACAAACAATACTACACAAGTATAAACACCATGGGTCCACGCAGCCGTCATACCGTTCAGGAAGGAGACTTTCTGTCTCCTAGAGATGAACGTACTTTGGTGCAAAAAGTGCAAATCAATCCCAGAACAACAGCATAGGACCTTGTGAAGATGCTGGAGGAAACAGGTACAAAAGTATCTGAATCCACAGTAAAACGAGTCCTATATTGACATAACCTGAAAGGCCGCTCAGCAAGGAAGAAGCCACTGCTCTAAAACCGCCATAAAAAAGCCAGACTACGGTTTGCATCTGCACATGGGGACAAAATGGCTTAAGGACAACAAAGTCAAGGTATTGGAGTGGCCATCCACAAAGCCCTGACCTCAATCCTATAGAACATTTTTGGGCAGAACTGAAAAGGTGTGTGCGAGCAAGGAGGCCTACAAACCTGACTCAGTTACACCAGCTCTGTCAGGAGGAATGGGCCAAAATTCACCCATCTTATTGTGGGAAGCTTGTGGAAGGCTACCCAAAACGTTTGACCCAAGTTCAACAATTTAAAGGCAATGCTACCAAATACTAATTGAGTGTATGTAATCTTCTGACCCACTGGGAATGTGATGAAAGAAATAAAAGTTGAAATAAATAATTCTCTCTACTATTATTCTGACATTTCACATTCTTTAAATAAAGTGGTGCTCCTAACTGATTTTCACTTGGATTAAATGTCAGGAATTGTGAAAAACTGAGTTGAAATGTATTTGGCTAAGGTGTATATAAACTTCCGACTTCAACTGTATAGGCCTATGCATATGCATAAGCTCTAATATGCATATGGTGTTTTGAATTATTCATTACCTTAGAAAGCGCTGTCCATTTCATTGTGTTAGGCTTTGAAACAACATCCACAATGACCATGTTTTTCACTCAGTTTCAACCTGTTGTTGAACTTCTTTCTTCAAATGTATCAATCACAGTGAGGTGAGTTTCAAAAGCACAATACTGTTTTGATGATAAGTGTTTGATGTGATTTTCAAATGCATTTGCATTGATGCCAGAGTGGTTAGAGGGACAATAGAGCCCTGAGTACCAGGCCATTAGTGACCTGATGGTCATTAGCGAGTTGGGTACTACCAACGCAGTGTGCATAAGAGTCCAGGTGGGTGCTACACATCAGTAGTGGGTGAGTTCTATCCATAGAGTCTGACTTCAGAGACTACTACTGAGATGCGCTGCTTCAGCGATGGCAAGGGCCAAGGTGCCCTGATAAACGGCTCTGGGCCAGTCTGAAACCCCCTTGATGTGACCCCCCTCAGTTTCATCTACAAACTGCATCTACTTTAGCCTTCCTCCTGGCACTGACTACTCAAGCCATTAATGAACTACCCTGCCTGCCATGATCCCCCATTATCATTTTTGGGGTTTTTCAAAATTGCATGTCTTTTTTGTTGTTCTTGTTGCTTAAAGCACTTTGAGATTGTAATTAAAAGTGTTATAAAAGATTAATCAACTATTATTATTATAAGAGGAGATTACCATCACTCAGCGGTCACGTGGAATTTTACTGAGGTCATAACTCGGCGTGGCGGTAATACAGTCACTACAACAGCCCTAATCAAAACAAAATAGTGGAAGATTCCACAGCTAATCTTTTCACATATAATAACTGATAAATAATTATGAGGAGATATTAGACTTCAGAACAGCCCCCACCCCCCTCACCTGCCAGCATTCTAAGAAATACACACAAATGTATGTAAGATTTACGCATAGCAATATCAATAGTTTCTGTTATACTTCTAAACCCATATGGTTATGCCTCTCTCATCAAAGCTCATAAAACACCTTAGTTGCACAGAGGAGAGGACAGCAGAGACAGAGGAGAGGAGAAGTGACAGAGGAGAGGACAAGAGAGACATGGGAGAGGAGAAGTAACAGAGGAAAGGACAGGGGAGAGGAGAAATGACAGAGAGGACAGGAGGGAGGGAGGGGAAGTGACAGAGGAGAGGATAAGTGACAGAGGAGAGGACAGGCGAGACAGAGGAGAGGAGTGACAGAGAGGAGCAAGAGAGACAGAGGACATGATTTGACCTCATCATGACTTGCCCAAAGACTGATGACATCCAAGTTGTTACATATCTAGGCTTTCCACAAGGTCACTTTCATCACAGTGTGGCTGTTCTGACAGAAACCGGTAGTCCAAATCAGTTATGAGTTGGATTATTTTTTGTAGGAAAGGGACCAACAACACAGTTTTAAAATAATTATCAGAAAACAGTACGTAAGATTTATGGATAGCATTATCAATAGTTTCTGTTATACTTCTAAACCCATATGATTATTCCTCTCTCATTAAAGTTCATAAAACATCTTAGTTGCACACAAGCACCATTGTCAATCCAAATGTAGAGATGTAGAGAATATAATATAAAAGAGAATCTTTGAATTTAACCAAGAATCTGTACAACTGTACCATTGAGGATCTGCTGCATGGTTTGTCGGTATTGGATCCTCTGCTCAGCTGAGGTGTGGGAATATCGCCTAGTGTCGTCTGCGGCCTGCAGATCCACTATAATCAGCCAGGATGCTCTCTTGTAGAGGCAAGGAATCAGAAGCGATGGCAGCGTTGCTTCCAAACTGAAACACAGGTAAGTGGCATGTGAACACAAATGACACTCACGCCAAGAAAGAATTAAGTATGGATAAAATCGTCCCTCTGCAGGGCTTCCTCATCAGCAGCTCCTGTCAATGCAGATACTAGTCAATTCCAAGCAGCCAGGTGGCTAGGGCTGCCCCACAGCTTCCAAGGCAGGGCACCTGACCATAACAAAAGTACCTCAGCCTCATCAACGTTACTTACACAGTAAGTGTGATCATGTACAGCAGACGCTTTCACATGATCAACGTTGCCACTTACCTCTGTATCTACCAAATTCCTTCGTCTTTCCCTGGGGCATTGTGACCGCTTTTGAAGACGATCAGGAAAGGGGAAAACGGTGGGCACAATAGTCGGGGTGAGGCAGACTTTTCCCTTGTCATCATATCGAAGAGAGTCCTCTTCAAAGTGATGTACACAGAGACGAGAGTGTTGGGTTGGTTTCCAAATCATCCGCCTGACATTAGCTACACACTGCTGCAGCCTAGGCTTGTCATGAAATGGGAACCTGTGGAAAAATATGATGTATTTATGTAAATGATAAAATACAATAGCTAAAGGATTTATGCATTAAAACATTAATCCATTCGGCTGGTTAGCAAATGGGCCGAATCAAGCGCAGATTGAGCAATGTCTGTTGTCCCCTCCAGAGATTCGAAAGTGTGAAGAGCTGAGCTGGTGATCCCTCTTCTCTGTGTCTGGGGGCATAGTGTTCATCAACAGTGCACGGATATCATCAGCCTGAGGAAGTAGGAGGAGGAGGATGTGTTCTGAGGGAGAGTTACTGGGTGATAAGGGGTTTCCACAGGCTTGCGTTTAAAAATATACTGGATGGGAATTTTATTGAGCAGTCTACGACATTGTATGTACGCCACTTAGTTGTGCAACTATAAAGATGTAACACATATATACATTCACAGTGTCTACCATTTTGTGCAAAAAATATATGAGAGCTCTCTTGTTTATGTTGAGAATCATGAGAGAATACTGAACACTTCATTTGACATCTTCATGGTATCTACTGTTAACCCAGCTACAGTGGGGGGGAAAAAGTATTTGATCCCCTGCTGATTTTGTATGTTTGCCCACTGACAAAGAAATGATCAGTCTATAATTTTAATGCTAGGTTTATTTGAACAGTGAGAGACAGAATAACAACAAAAATATAGAGAAAAACGCATGTCAAAAATGTTAAAATTGATTCGCATTTTAATGAGGGAAATAAGTATTTGACCCCCTCTCAATCAGAAAGATTTCTGGCTCCCAGGTGTCTTTTATACAGGTAACGAGCTGAGATTAGGAGCACACTCTTAAAGGGTATGCTCCTAACCGCAGCTTGTTACCTGTATAAAAGACACCTGTCCACAGAAGCAATCAATCAATCAGATTCCAAACTCTCCAACCTGGCCAAGACCAAAGAGCTCTCCAAGGATGTCAGGAACAAGATTGTAGACCTACACAAGGCTGGAATGGGCTACAAGAGCATCGCCAAGCAGCTTGGTGAGAAGGTGACAACATTTGGTGCGATTATTCGCAAATGGAAGAAACACAAAAGAACTGTCAATATCCCTTGGCCTGGGGGTCCATGCAAGATCTCACCTCGTGGAGTTGCAATGAGCATGAGAACGGTGAGGAATCAGCCCAGAACTACACGGGAGGATCTTGTCAATGATCTCAAGGCAGCTGGGACCATAGTCACCAAGAAAACAATTGGTAACACACTACGCCGTGAAGGACTGAAATCCTGCAGCGCCCCCAAGGTCCCCCTGCTCAAGAATACATATACATGCCCGTCTGAAGTTTGCCAATGAACATCTGAATGATTCAGAGGACAACTGGTGAAAGTGTTGTGGTCAGATGAGACCAAAATGGAGCTCTTTGGCATCAACTCAACTCGCCGTGTTTGGAGGAGGAATGCTGCCTATGACCCCAAGAACACCATCTCCACCGTCAAACATGGAGGTGGAAACATTATGCTTTGGGGGTGTTTTTCTGCTAAGGGGACAGGACAACTTCACCACATCATTTGACGGGGCCATGTACTGTCAAATCTTGGGTTTCAATTCCCTCAGCCAGGGCATTGAAAATGGGTCATGGATGGGTATTCCAGCATGATAATGACCCAAAACACACGGCCAAGGCAACAAAGGAGTGGCTCAAGAAGAAGCACATTAAGGTCCTGGAGTGGCCTAGCAGTCTCCAGACCTTAATCCCATAGAAAATCTGTGGAGGGAGCTGAAGGTTCGAGTTGCCAAACATCAGCCTCGAAACCTTAATGATTTGGAGAAGATCTGCAAAGAGGAGTGGGACAAAATCCCTCCTGAGATGTGTGCAAACTTGGTGTCCAACTACAAGAAACGTCTGACCTCTGTGATTGCCAACAAGGGTTTTGCCACCAAGTACTAAATCATGTTTTGCAGAGGGGTCAAATACTTATTTCCCTCATTAAAATGCAAATCAATTTATAACATTTTTGACATGTGTTTTTCTGGATTTTTTTGTTGTTATTCTGTCTCTCACTGTTCATATAAACCTACCATTAAAATGATAGACTGGTCATTTCTTTGTAAGTGGGCAAACGTACAAAATCAGCAGGGGATCAAATACTTTTTTCCCCCACTGTAGCAGAGGATGGATGCGTACTGTGCCAGGTTAAGTGCAGTCTGTCCCTCCTGCTTCGTCATGGTAGGGTCAGCTCTTTGGGCCAGCAGTAAAGCACAGTGGACAGCCTTTCTTAGCCGCCTTGTGGACTGGGGTGAAGGCCCACTTGTCAAAAGCGTTCACACACGTGTTGAACTTGACCAGGAGGGCTGCAATGTCCACGTGCTGTAGAGTTGAGACAGAGGAGAAGTTAAAGAGAAGAGGACAGGATTCACGAGAAGTGACAGAGGAGACGACAGGAGAGAGGACAAATGACAGAGGAGAGGACAGGAGAGATTGAGGAGAGGAGAGGACAGGAGAGTCAGGGGAGAGGAGAAGTGACAGAGAAAAGTGAGAGAGAGAGAGAGAGAGAGAGAGAGAGAGAGGACATGATTTAACCTCATCTTGACTTGATATTCAGCATCTGCTTTTTAATATATTTACACATTTACCAATCAGTGTCCTTTGCAAGGCATTGAAAAACCTCCCTGGTCTTTGTGGTTGAATCTGTGCTTGTAATTCACTACTCGATTGAGGGACCTCAAAGATAATTGTGTGTGGGGTACAGAGATAGGGTAGTTATTCAAAAATCATGTTAATCACTATTATTGAACACGGAATGAGTCCATGCAACTTATTATGCAATTTGTTAAGCACATTTTTATTCATGAATTTATTTAGGCTTGCCATAACAAAGGGGTTGAATACTTATTGACTCAAGACATTTCAGCTTCACATTTTTTATTAATTTAAAAACTGTTCTTCAAACAAAATTCCACTTTGACATTATGGGGTATTGTAAGTAGATCAGTGACACAAAATCTCAATTTAATAAGTTTCAATTTAGACTGTAATAAAAAAAAGTATTCTCATTTGTAATTTGATAAAGCCTGCAATGATCTGAACAGTATGCTGGGAAGATGCAAACCCTCAGAATGCATCCCAAATGGCACTCTATTCTCTTTATATTGTACTACTTTTTACCAGGATCCATAGGCTCTACCATAGGGCTCTGGTAAAAACTAGTTCACTATGGAGGGAACAGGGTGTTATTTGAGATGCAACCTTTCTGTTGTTGTTTTTTTATATATACTTCCCTCTCCCTTCATGCTCTGTAAGGTTCCAGGTGGACCAGAGCAACAAATACCACTGACCTTCCTGCCTCGCCTGAGATGGCTGCCACTATGAGTTAGTCAGCCATGCAGATACAGTACCAGTCAAAAGTTTGGACACACCTACTCATTCAAGGGTTTTTCTTTATTTTTACTATTATCTACATTGTAGAATAATAGTGAAGACATCAAAACTATGAAATAACACATATGGAATCATGTAGTAACCAAAAAGGTGTTAAAGAAATCATAATGTATTGTATATTTGAAATTCTTCAAATTAGCCACCCTTTGCCTTGATGACAGCTTTGCACACACTTGGCATTCTCTCAACCAGCTTCATAAGGTAGTCACCTGGAATGCATTTCAATTAACAGGTGTGCCTTGTTAAAACTTATTTTGTGGAATTTCTATCCTTCTTAATGCATTTGAGCCAATCAGTTGTGTTGTGATAAAGTGGGGGTGGTATACAGAAGATAGTCCTATTTGGTAAAAGACCAAGTCCATATTATGGCAAGAACAGCTCAAGTAAGCAAAGAGAAATGACAGTCCATCATTACTTTAAGACATGAATGTCAATCAATCTGGAAAGATTTCAAGAACTTTTCATGTTTTTTCAAGTGCAGTCGCAAAAACCATCAAGCGCTATGATGAAACAGGCTCTCATGAGGACCGCCACAGGAAAGGAAGACCCAGAGTTACGTCTGCTGCAGACGATAAGTTCACTAGTTTGAGAAACAGACACCTCACAAGTCCTCAACTGCAGCTTCATTAAATAGTACCCGCAAAACACCAGTCTCAACGTCAACAGTGAAGAGGTGACTCCGGGAAGCTGGCCTTCTAGGCAGAGTTCCTCTATCCAGTGTCTCTGTTCTTTTGCCCATCTTAATCTTTTCTTTTTATTGGCCAGTCTGAGATATGGCTTTTCTTTCAAAAACAGGGATATTTCTAAGTGACCCCAAACTTTTGAACGGTAGTGCAGGTAATAGGGTGCCATTTTGGGATGCAGTCTAAGCTACACCAGGGTTTATTTCCCCCTCATACTACCATTCTTCAAAGCTTACACTGTCATATTTCACTGTCCCCCATACACGGAAGCTAAACTACAACACCATTGCACCATTGTTAGCTACAGCATGTCATTAAACCTTGCGCAAATTAACATGTTAGCATGTAATTGTCTAATCGAGATTGATGATTGATGTCTACATTTCGCCTGCACAATTAAGTGACAGTTTTCTCAAATGGCTTTTCTTTGGTGCTTTATCTCGTCTTCTCTTCCCACAACGTTTTATCATTTAACCACGCTGTCTTTTCTTGTTCAATTTAAAATATATTTAATCTCTAAATACAATGTTTGAAAAGCAGCATCTGGCAGCTTGCTAGGTTGTCAGGTTGCAGGGGAGTTAGTAAGTGTAGCCTTTAATGAAGATGCATCACGCTGGTTAAAGGTTTATCTCTCATCGTATGGCCCAGCAGATGCTGACTCAGTGTATAACCTCCATGGCACATTCATTTCCACACACCACTGAACTGACTGCATCCTCATCAATGCTAATACACTGTATGGCCAACGGCGTAACACACACTTTCATCAAAGCTAATACACTGTATGGTCAACGGCGTAACACACACTTTCATCAAAGCTAATACACTGTATGGCCAACCAGTGTAACAGTGATGTATTGCCAACTAACTACGGCACTTTAAAGGAAAACCGGAGTATGATAATACTCTGTATGGCCAACCAGCAATACAGCAACGACACTTCAAGTACATGATCATAGTATCATCTACAATGGATCACATATACAGTATTCAATACAGTGAGTATACAAAGTACAACAATTTTGAAAGGTTAAGTGACATTGTAGGTGGCTCTATATTGTTGCTGCTATAGTAAATCTCATTTTTTCTTTGCTTGTAAGCTACAAAACCCCAGTTGACGCGCCTAAAAACAGCCTTTAGACGTGTGCTATTCACAATAATATTAGAAAACCCTCTCTCAAACCCTGTCTCTGACTCTGGGACTTAGAGACACATTTTGTGACTTCTTACTGCTGAGGTCGGCTACCAACACCCGGCCTCAGCCTGAGTCTATTGTCCTGCTGCAGAAGGCAAATTCACACCTATGTGTTAAGGACCAGGTTGACAGAGAACAGTGTCAGCTGACCTGGTCAGCCAATCAGTGAGCTAGCTTGAGTTTGGAGACCCCCCACTCTGCCACTGTACAGCTCTATAAACTCCTGGGCTCCCCACCAACTCACCAATCGGACTTCTACCCACATGGACAAACCACTGTTTGGACTTTCTGATGGTGCTTAGAGCGTCCTTGACCTTAAACCACTATTACCTAGTCTCCTCTTCCTGTTTCAATGCTGTGTGTGTCTGTCTTGCGTGTGGTAGAGCATGGTGTTTGCAACGCCAGGGTTCTGGGTTCGATTCCTACGGGGGGCCAGCACAGAAAAAAAATGTATGAAATGAAATGTATGCATTCACTACTGTAAGTCGCTCTGGATAAGAGCGTCTGCTAAATGACTAAAATGTAAAAATGTAAATGGTATTAAACGTGTGAATTGTATCTCTGTCTCTTACTGGTCATTCTACGTCCTCTAACCCTGGCGCTGGGAGAGTTTTAATTTAAACCGGCACCTCTTTTGGAGACCACCATATGGAGGCGCTCTTTTTCAATAATCCATCAGTTCTTCTCATGACTTATTATCGGTGTGAGAAAAACTTATGCAAATGGCTCTCATTATGTAATAGGAGTTTGAAGCTATCCAAAACAATTGCGCCAGATTAAGATTAAGTCTGTGTGTTGCTTCCATAGAGAATGATAGAGGACTCTAGTGTCCAAAAGCCAGTTTTAGCATGGGCAGCGCCATTGAGAACTTACACCATTTTGAAGTAGTCAACTGGATGGGACTTCCTATGGGTTAAAGGTCAACTGCCCTTTAGAACCAACATCTCAAAACAGAATACAATGTGTAAATAGGATAATTGTGATCATAAAGTCAGTCTCATCTAACACTGAGTTTTGTAAGAGAGTTCATCACGACTGACAATCATGTCCACTTGCCCAGTGCCCACTAACACGAGAGAAGCAGCGGTGCTGATTGTGCTCTATCAGCTACGCACACTCTATCCAATCATTGCAGCGAACCTCCAGAGAGTGAGACAGACCTGCCCATTACGCAGCACCTCAGACTTGTTTACATAAGACAACACGTCACCAATGTTATGTTGAAATAACGCTTGGCAGTAAGCCCTTTATGGAGTGGCCACTTGATGATGTGTTTGATAGTGCCAATCACTCGAGTCAGCCACTTTTTTGGTCAAAAGGATAATTGAGACGATCAGAGTGCACTTGTATCCCAACTGCAACTTGTCAATATCCAAAACCAATTTGAGAGCATCTTGTTTTCCTCTGTGATCTGTTTTGTAACATGATTCCCTATTAAACACTACCAGACAGACACACAATACGGTAATACATAGGGGCAATTCCCCAAAAACTGAATTGTGCTGAGATTTTTCACTTAAAAAATGTATTGATTTCAAATTTTAACAAACCATACAACTTCATGCAAAAGGTCTACTTTGAACAATTTACACTGAACATTTTACAAAAACACATTTACTGGAAGAACTGTGCAGAAGCATCAGGAAAGTCTCCCTCACTTTTTTTTGTGTCCACGTTTTCCCAAAAATCTGTTAAATACCTGCTTCAAATTAAGATTTAAAGATGTATGCAGAAAGAATGGGGTGTCAGCTATGACATTACACATTGACTCTGAAAACATCTATTTTGGTTATTTTGAAAACAGTAAGTGAATTTACACCCGGTAACGGAATTGCGGTATCAGAATTTCATCATGCGTCTCTGATCTGTACCACAGAGAAATGCTTAATTATGGATATGAATGTCATTCTCTTCATGGGGATGTATCCTAAATAGGTACACAAAGGTATAAATATGCAATATCCTGCTTTGCATATTTGGGTATTATTTTACACACTGGCTATTATTTTAATGAGCTCTGCACCGGACCAAATCTGAAGCAATCATATACGTCTATGTGTCACAAGTTTGGACACCAAAGTACAGCACAGTAGAGCTCAGAAGAGTACAGTACAGCACAGAACAGTAGAGTTTAAAGTTTTTATTGTCACATGCACTAGTACAGTGAAATGCCATTTTTGCTTTCACTTTCCCAACAATGCAGTGGAACTATGAAAAAGAACAAAAACACACAAGAAATAGATACTGGGTCAGTTCCAGGGTCAGTGCCAATACCATATTTGGGTCTTTCTATAAACTAGGGTACCAGTGAGAATTTCTTGTAGTGGACAACTGTTTGGAGCTGTTACAAAGTCATTAATAATAATTAGCCTTTTTTCCCAGGTGAATACATTAAGATGTTTTTTTATTTTTTTGTTTTTTTAATTTCACCTTTATTTAACCAGGTAGGCAAGTTGAGAACAAGTTCTCATTTACAATTGCGACCTGGCCAAGATAAAGCAAAGCAGTTCAACACATACAACAACAACAGAGTTACACATGGAGTAAAACAAACATGCAGTCAATAATACAGTAGAAACATAAGTCTATATACAATGTGAGCAAATGAGGTGAGATAAGGGAGGTAAAGGCAAAAAAAGGCCATGGTGGCGAAGTAAATACAATATAGCAAGTAGAACACTGGAATGGTAGATTTGCAGTGGAAGAAAGTGCAAAGTAGAAATAGAAATAATGGGGTGCAAAGGAGCAAAATAAATAAATAAATACAGCAGGGGAAGAGGCAGTTGTTTGGGCTAAATTATAGATGGGCTATGTACAGGTGCAGTGATCTGTGAGCTGCTCTGACAGCTGGTGCTTAAAGCTAGTGAGGGAGCTAAGTGTTTCCAGTTTCAGAGATTTTTGTAGTTCGTTCCTGTCATTGGCAGCAGAGAACTGGAAGGAGAGGCGGCCGAAGGAGGAATTGGCTTTGGGGGTGACCAGAGAGATATACCTGCTAGAGCGCGTGCTACAGGTGGGTGCTGCTATGGTGACCAGCGAGCTGAGATAAGGGGGGACTTTACCTAGCAGGGTCTTGTAGATGACCTGGAGCCAGTGGGTTTGGCGACGAGTATGAAGCGAGGGCCAGCCAACGAGGGGGAACATGGATACATTCAATATAATTCATGAGTTGAATCAAAACCTATGTTTAAACCCTTTCTCATGTTTGGAGTCTTCACAGATTTGGCAAAAATTGTGTGACATAAAATACTACCTTTGTTCCTTACAATTATGATACTGCTGTTTGTCGTTAAATCATATGCTAAGCATTTAATAATTGAATTATACATTGAACTTGATCCTGTAAAATTCCTGGATATTGCTGTCTAACTCTTTTTTTGTACGGAGCTCTCGGAAATGTACTTTAACCTCGTAACATTTCGTATCTCCCTATGTTACGGTGTGATGTTACACTTTTTCGTATCTCCCAATGTTACAGTTTTAATGGACACACACAGTGGCAACGATTCATTTGTTGCCTGTTTTGCATGTTCTTTTGGCATTAATACGTGTCACATATCAGTTTGCAAACAATGTTAAAAATTATAATAATAGAGTTAATAAAGCCACATACAACCATGATCTCTTTTTTTGCTTTCTTGAGTAAAGCAGCTCCAACAGGCAGGTGTTTCAGCCTAGCTCAGTGCTTTCTGTGGTGGTGGGGCAGCCAGCGGAAAATACGGAGCATAGGGGTTGGTAATATTCTCTAGTTGCGCCGTGATTGGCTCAGTGTTCTGTCACTCATGGGGACACTACGTCACAAAACAATCTTTGGGTAGAGCTTGAAAATTCAAGCCCCTTGGGTGCTGCCGTAGACTTACATTAGAAGTACCCATCCTGGGCCTCCCGAGTGGCGCAGCGGTCGAAGGCACTGCATAGCAGTGTTGCGGCATCACTACAGCCTGGGGTTCAATCCCGGGCACCTGCAGGCTAACTTCAGTGGTCAGTTGAACAGTGTTTCATCTGACATACTGGTGAAGCTGGCTTCTGAGTTAAGCGAGCGAGTGTTAAGAAGCGCTGCTTGGCAGGTCATATTTCAGAGAACGCATGACTCGACCTTTGCTTTTCCCGAGCCTGTTGGGGAGTTGTAGTGATGAGATGTAATCACGAAACTGGGGAAGAAAAGGGGGTTAAAAATGACAAAAAAATAACAAAAGTGCCCATCCAAGAAGGTTCAAGGTCAATGGCCATAGATAAAATTAGGTCAAATCACGTTACAGTTGAAGTCGGGAGTTTACATATACCTCAGCCAAATGCATTTAAACTGAGTTTTTCACAATTCCTGACATTTAATCCTATTAAAAATTCCCTGTCTTAGGTCAGTTAGGATCACCACTTTATTTAAAGAATGTGAAATGTCAGAATAATAGTAGAGAGAATTATTTATTTCAGCTTTTATTTCGTTTCATCCCATTCCCAGTGGGTCAGAAGATTACATACACTCAATTGGTATTCGGTAGCATTGCCTTTAAATTGTTGAACTTGGATCAAACGTTTCGGGTAGCCTTCCACAAACTTCCCACAATAAGTTGCGTGAATCTTCGCCCACTCCTCCTGACAGAGCTGGTGTAACTGAGTCAGGTTTGTAGGCCTCCTTGCTCGCACACGCTTTTTCAGTTCTGCCCACAAATGTTCTATAGGATTGAGATCAGGGCTTTGTGGATGGCCACTCCAATACCTTGACTTTGTTGTCCTTAAGCCATTTTGCCACAACTTTGGAAGTATGCTTGGGGTCATTGTCCATTTGGAAGACCCATTTGCAACGAAGCTTTAACTTCCTGTCTGATGTCTTGGGATGTTGCTTCAATATATCCACATCATTTTCCTGCCTCATGATGCCATCTATTTTGTGAAGTGCACCAGTCCCTCCTG
Source organism: Salmo salar (assembly GCF_965601325.2). NCBI lineage: Eukaryota > Metazoa > Chordata > Actinopteri > Salmoniformes > Salmonidae > Salmo > Salmo salar. The sequence goes on along the minus strand of NC_138309.1, from coordinate 20,714,024 downwards.
CAGCAAAGCACCCCCACAACATGATGCTGCCACCTCCATGTTTCACAGTTGGGATGGTGTCCTTTGGCTTGCAATCTCCCCCTTTTTCTCCAAACATAACGATGGTCATTATGGCCAAAAAGTTGTATTTGTGTTTCATCAGACCAGAGGACATTTCTCCAAAAAGTATGATCTTTGTTCCCATGTGCAGTTGCAAACCGTAGTCTGGCTTTTTATGGCGGTTTGGAGCAGTGGCTTCTTCCTTGCTGAGCGGCCTTTTAGGTTATGTCAATATAGGACTCATTTTACTGTGGATAGAGATACTTTTGTACCTGTTTCCTCCAGCATCTTCACAAGGTCCTTTGCTGTTGTTCTGGGATTGATTTGTACTTTTCGCACCAAAGTACGTTCATCTCTAGGAGACAGAACGCGTCTCCTTCCTGAGCGGTATGACGGCTGCGTGGTCCCATGGTATTTATACTTGCGTACTATTGTTTGTACAGATGAACGTGGTACCTTCAGGTGTTTGGAAATTGCTCCCAAGGATGAACCAGACTTGTGGAGGTCTACACATTTTTTCTGAGGTCTTGGCTGATTTCTTTTGATTTTCCCATGATGTCCAAAAAAATAGGCACTGAGTTTGAAGGTAGGCCTTCAACTAAATCCACAGGTACACCTCCAACTGACTCAAATTATGTCAATTAGCCTATCAGAAGCTTCTAAAGCCATGACATCATTTTCTGGAATTTTCCAAGCTGTTTAAAGGCACAGTCAACTTAGTGTATGTAAACTTCTGACACACTGGAACAGTGATACAGTGAATTATAAGTGAAATAATCTGTCTGTAAACAATTGTTGGAAAAATTACTTGTGTCATGCACGAAGTAGATGTCCTAACCGACTTGCCAAAACTATAGTTTGTTAACAAGAAGTGTGTGGAGTGGTTGAAAAATTAGTTTTAATGACTCCAACCCAAGTGTATGTAAACTTCCGACTTCAATTGTATATCTACCGTAGCTTTGATTGGACTGATCATGTCAATATCATACTTTCAAAATCTTAGCTAGCAATCTAGACAAGCAGTCATCATCATGAATGACGTCGACAATCTACTTTTCAATCCTTGTCATGTAAAGAAAAATTATAGATAAAATGTATCGGTGCTCATCGGCCATTGGACATAAACATTACACAACAAGTTGGAAATCGCAAATTCAATAATGAGTGCTGAGGGGCCACTGCAGCCTTGGGTTCGATCCTAGGCTGTCACAGCCAGCCATAACCGGGAGACGCATAGGATAGGGCGCAATGGGTCCAGCATCGTCCGGGTTAGGGTAGGGTTTGGCCGGCTGACATTTCCTTGTCTTATCGTGCTCTAGCGACTTCATGTGGCAGGCCCGGGTGCCTGCAAGCTGACTTTGGTCGTCAGTTCGACGGTGTTTCCCCCAACACGTTGGTGCAGCTGGCTTCAGGGTTAAGCGACCAGTTTGTCAAGAAGCAGTGCGGCTTCGCTCTCGACCTTCGCCGAGTCCGTATGGGAGTTACAGCGATGAGACAAGATCGTAACTTCTGGCCCATGTGAATGTTTATCCTTTTTTTACCCCCTTTTTGTCCCCAATTTCATGATATCCAATTGGTAAAGTTTGAATACATTGGCCATGCTTTTAATCCATCATAACTTCTGCAGCATTCAAAACAACTGGAAACTCGGAACTGGGAAATCTCAGACTTCAGAGAGTTCAAGACAACTGGGAACTCTGAAAATACGGAAAATAATTTTGAACGGTCATCCAACTCGGAATTCCAAGTTGGGAACTCTGGTCTCTTTCTATAAACCACAAGAAGGGCCACCTCACCACCTTCCTGCTCCAGCACAACAAGGTAAGTCCAAAAAATGTATTGTATGCTGCTGCATAAATTATTTTTTTTATTTCACCTCTATTTAACCAGGTAGGCAAGTTGAGAACAAGTTCTCATTTACAATTGCGACCTGGCATTATGTCATATGCCAGGGAGATATGCATACTGTAGCCAAGAAAGTAATACTAAGTGTATGTTGTGTAGTAAGCTGTTAGTAGCCCATGTGCCTCACCCTAATTATTTGGTCCCTTTGCCCCCTCAGCCTACTGTTCTGACTTGGTGGTGCACATGTAGCCTTTAGCCTATTTTAGATAAATGTGATCATCGAATATTGTAAGAGCTTTCATTGTCTGCTTATATGCCCCCTTTATTTATCCTACGGTTCTGACTTGGTGTACAGGGAAAATACGGTACATTTCAACAGTGCTGAACAAATAGTTATATTGACTATGTCCGTCCTAGCTCGCTCATTAATGTCTTCATCAAAATTACAGATTGCTTCTTATCCACTAGTAATTTCTTATGCCATAGTTTGTACATCTCAATTGTCAGTAGAAACCACATTTGTTTCAGCAAGTCAGCCATATCAGCTTTGTTTTTAAAAAGGCAGTAAATGAGGTGTAGCGGTGGTAAGGATTCACTCCACGGTGCTGAAAAGAAAGCTCTGCTGTTGTGACAGCTTTATGTAGGCCCTAACAGTTTGTGGGCACCGTTTGTCACCATTAAAGTGTAATGAATGTATTGTTTAGTGTTGTGTTGTGTAGCGGCTTTGCTGGCATGCATTAAAAAAAAAATGTTTCCCCACCAAGATTTACATGCTAAAATTGCAACTGGGCACATTATATCGGGGGCGGCAGGTAGCCTAGTGGTTAGAGCGTTGAACTAGTAACAAAGGTTTCAAGATCGAATACCCGAGCTGACAAGGTAAACATCTGTCGTTCTGTCCCTGAACAAGGCAGTTAACCCACTGTTCCTAGGCCATCATTGAAAATAAGAATGTGTTCTTAAAACCTGTTATGGCTAGGGGTTCCGCTAGCGGAATGTTTCGACAACATCCGGTGAAATTGCAGAGCGTGAAATTCAAAAAAATGTATTAGAAATATTTAACTTTCATACATTCACAAGTGCAATACACCAAATTAAAGCTTAACTTCTTGTTAATCTAGCCACCGTGTCAGATTTCAAAAAGGCTTTACGGCGAAAGCAAACCATGTGATTATCTGAGGACAACACCCCATCAAACAAACACATGACAATCATATTTCAACCCGCCAGGCGTGACACAAAACTCAGAAATAACAATATAATTCATGCCTTACCTAATAAGTTACCTGTAAACTTGTTCCAAACATTTCAAACAACTTTCCTAATCCAACTTTAGGTATTTTAAAATGTAAATAATCGATCAAATTTAAGACGGGATAAACTGCGTTCAATACCGGACAAAAACAAAGTGAAGGACGTTCCAGGTCGCGCGCACCAAAACATTAGAGTGCACAAGACTCGACCCTCGTTCTGAATAGCTGCACTTCTTCATTTCTCTAAAGAAAAACATCAACCAATTTCTAAAGACTGTTGACATCTAGTGGAAGCAATAGGAACTGCAACCAAGTGCCACAGAAATCTAGGTTCCCATAGAAATCTAATTGAATACACAGTGAACTCAACAACAACAAGAATTCCTGGATGGTTTGTCCTCGGGGTTTCACCTGCCAAATAAATTATGTTATACTGACAGACATTATTTTAACAGTTTTAGAAACTTTAGAGTGTTTTCTATCCAAATCTATCAATTATATGCATATCCTAGCTTCTGGGCCTGAGTAGCAGGCAGTTTACTTTGGGCATGTTTTTCATCGGGACGTGAAAATACTGCCCCCTATCCCAAACACGTTTTAACTGACAAAATAATGCATGGCTTGCAAAATTGAATGCTTCTAACAGAAAGAGTAGCTTTAACAAGATGAATCAAACAAAAATCGATACTGTCATTAACGGGGTTCTTCAATAATTATGCGTAATAGTCGTTTGATGCAAATTTGATGTCTAGCTGTTTAGTTATGTGGGGAAGTTATCGCCAACATCAGCTGATATAGCAAAGTATTTTCTGAATGACAGTAAAGTGGTAAAGAGCTCGTCTGATAGTGCATGCGATTGAACAACAGCCAAAGTGCGGGAATTGCTGTTTCTATAATTGGTTAGCTGACTGATATAGCCCAGCTACCTAACTACCTACCTAACTAACCATTGGTAATCTTATTCAATACACCAAAAACAACAGTATCTATTTTTGAGATATGCCCCTAGCTATAGTAAGTCAGTGGTTGCACATCTAACTGGCTGGAATGAAGCAAGGGTGTGAATAGTAGACATGTAAATATATAATTTCACAGTTAACAGCAGGTCTTCAGCTACCCAGAACTGTCTGATTAGCCTGCTATGGTGCTGTGGGTGTGTCCAGCTTACACCTGTGCAAATCCATGTGTGTATAGCAATGAAATTAAACATCCAACCAATGTCTCGAGTCATGCTGTAAGTCCACCACACACCTGGAGTGTTGTGGCGTCCTGTCCAGAAGCAACCCCGAGCCCCTACCCCTAGAGACTTGTGGAGATCTGAGAGAATTAGACAGGTGTAAGCAATACCGCCAATATTCTACAAAGCCTTTCAGAGAGTAAGGTGGAGCACACATCATGTCACCACCCATCACCCCCTCTCAGATGTCCACAAGTGTCTAGACTCTGGGCAGTAGGGGCTAGGAGCTGTTTCTGAATAGGCCATGGGTATATTATGGTAATGCAGTCAGTCAGTCTGGCACTGTCTAAACATGTTATAGGGGCAGTGCAGTTAAGGTTTTTATGATATTTCAACACACACACACTATGAGGTAGGGCTGGGACAATATCAGTATCGCAATATTTTTTGGTCCTTTAAAAACCTGCTGCATGCAAAATAGTGTGTGCTACAGCTTGGAAAATAAATAAATGGGACTCTGGATGACAACATAATGATGTTTGCTTCTAACATTAGGGCTGTTTTCCTAAAGAAGTTACATTTGCTACGTGTCTTGTTTCCTTTCCAAGATACAAACGAGTATTGTGATACTGATATCGTCAAGGCCCTACTATGAGGTCAAAATAACACTCTGAAATTGACAACATGATGATTATGCCATTTTTGTGTAAGAGCTGTTTAAAAAGAAATGCCTGGAATTTCAGCATGTTCAGGTGGGATGGAACCTTTGGCCAACATCATAATGTGATCGGATTATAATAGACCAATGTATTTTCATCTGGGTAAGGGGGTGGGCTCTAGACCAGTGGTTCCCAACCTTTTTTGGGTGCTGTACCCCTAAAACACTTTGATCTGCCTGAAGTACTCCCTCATATATTTATATATTCTTAATTCCATTCCTTTACTTAGATTTGTGTGTATTAGGTAGATGTTATGGAATTGTTAGATTACTTGTTAGACAATGCTACAGTGTCGGAACTAGAAGCACATGCATTTCACTACATCCGCAATAGGGTCTGCTAAACACGTGTATGTGACAAATACAATTTGATTTGATTTGATTCATGCATGTGTGACTGGCATAATTCTAAATTAGGGGTACATTTGGAAAAAAATTGGTTTCCACACCCAGTCAAGTTTGGCAGACTTGTTTTCAATGTCAGGGAAGTAAGAGTTGAACTCACTGTTGAGTTTGGACAAATGTGAGCTAACTATTTGCACCATAGGAGCTCTGTCAACATCACCTATAAAAAGGTAAGTGTCAAGCTGCTGGAAACAACTTATATCCCCATCTTCACATTTCCTCTCCCAGAATTTGATCTTCTTCATGAATCCACACACTTTGTCATGCATGTTTAGAAAATCACTTCGGCAAGCAGATCAAAAAGCCTCTGTAGCGTTTTCCTTCTGGATAGCCAACGGACGTCGATGTGAAGCAGTAGCTGCTGGTGCTCAGTCCCACTGTCATCACAGAGCCTTTCAAACAGTCGTGACTCAGAGGCCTGGACATGATAAAATTAATGACTTTCACTGCGTCATTCAAAACATAATGTAACTCAGGACTCATTCTCTTGCTGGTCAATGACTCTCTGTGAATGATACAGTGGGATTTACCTTATTTATGTGGGCAATTAATCATTTCACTCTCCCAGGCATTGATGCAACACGATCCGTGCACACATCAACACAGGATTTCCAATCTAGATCGTGCTCTGAGAAAAAGCTGTCAATAACATGAAATACATCCTCAGCTGTAGTTCTGCCCGTTAGCTTCTTGCAGAACAGATGTGCTCTGCAAGAAGCTGTAAATCATGCAGCGCCTGATTTTAGAGAAACAACAAATGTCGGTACATATAATTGTCTTATATTGGCTGAAAGCTGAAATGCCATGCTATTGTTTGAGGAGAGCTCCTAACAACAAAATACTTTTTTCACCGCGATAGGTTTGATAAATTCACCTCTGAAGGTGAAATGTATACTTACATTCTGAAATATTGCTCTGATTTATCATCCAAAGGGTCGTGAAGTGTCATTTTGTTAGATAAAATCATTTTTCATATCCTAAAAAGGTCCATATAGCATGAACGATCGATTTTGTAATTCCACTCGTTCAATTTGCAAAGAAAGGAATCTGAAACAACCCTAAACGTTGTTTCAACCAGTCAAATCACGCTCGTATGTATTCCTCAGAGATACTAGAATGTAACCAGACTTCACTATATAATTAGGGGTGTAATATATCCTACAGGACACCAAACTAAACTTACATTTCCTCCCTCCTCATGACGGACAGAAATTTTAAAGTATTTAAAGATATTAGTTTTTTTATAACGGAATTTCAAGGCACAAGGCAATGTTTATTAAACTTACAGGAAGCAGAAAAATGTATCCTAAACTAAATATGTGTTGATATTACTTGGCAGGGGTCTTTACCTTGTAATATTTTTTAAAGACTTTTTCTGGTAGATGTTTTCTAAGATCCCCTTTCCATCTGTTTGACCAGAAATCAAAGCCATTCCTTATTCCTAATTTTTAGGATGGAAAATAGTTGAAAAATGTATATATGCCCTAATTTTTCAGAAAAATAGACTCTTAGCTTTCATTTGACACCAAATTTGACATGCTCCTATGAATTTCATGTTGGTGCTCATGGATCCTTTTACATGGAAATGACCATAGTAAAAAACTAAAACGGCACTGAAGCACACGTCTCCACTCGCCAGTGGCTTGATAAGCTGATTGTGGCCTGGCAGCTCAATGTGCTTGCTAGCTACTACTTGCTAGCTTCATTGACAAACACAGAGTTGGAACTTAGCTAGCTAGTGATTAAATAGTTAAATAAAGGTGAAAGGTTGTGCTTTATTTACGTTAGCTTGACAGCTTGCAGATGATGAAGTTGTAGACGTTAGTGCTCTTGGAAATCAGTCCTAATGTCACAATCGCTATCTTCGAACTCCTGATCATAAATAAACCAAGGCGCAGCGTGTATGGAATTCCACATCTTTTTAATGAAAATGAAACTCACCAAAACAACAAACAGGAGGAAAACGTGACGTTCTGGGGCTGCTCAAAGTCAGCTACACAAAAACAAGATCCCACAACTAAAGGTGGAAAAAAGGGCTGCCTAAGTATGATTCCTAATCAGAGACAACGATAGACAACTGCCTCTGATTAGGAACCATACTCGGCTCAACACAAAGAAATAGACAAACTAGATTGCCCACCCCACATCACACCCTGACCTAACCAAACTAGAGGAAAATAAACGTCTCTCTAAGGTCAGGGCGTGACAGTACCCCCTCCCCAAAGTTGCAGACTCCCGGCTGCAAACCTGAACCTATAGGGGAGGGTCCGGGTGGGCATCTATTCTTGGCGGCAGTTCTGGTTCGGGGCGTAGCCCCCACACCACCCGCTGATCCCCCCGCTTCTGTGTTGCCGGAGGAACCAGACCGTGGATCATCGCCGGAGGCTCTGAACTGCCGACCGTCACTGAAGACTCTGGACTGCAGGCCAACCGCTAAAGACTCTGGACTGCAGGCCGCCGCTGAAGACTCTGGACTGCAGGCCGCTGCTGAAGACTCTGGACCGCCGAAGACTCTGGACTACGGACCATCGCTGAAGACTCTGGACTGCGGACCGCCGCTGAAGACTCTGGACCGCCGAAGACTCTGGACTATGGACCATCGCTGAAGACTCTGGACTGCGGACCGCCGCTGAAGACTCTGGACTGCGGACCGCTGCTGAAGACTCTGGACTGCGGACCGTCGCTGAAGACTGGACTGCGGACCGTCGCTGGAGGCTCCGGACTGGGGAACGTCGCTGGAGGCTCCGGACTGTGGGCCGTCCTATGAGGTTCCGGACCGTAGGCCATCTCAGGAGGTTCCAGACTGTAGGCCGTCTCAGGAGGTTCCAGACTGGGGACCGTCGCTGCAGGCCCCGTGCCATGGATCATCACTGCAGGCTCCACACCATGGATCATCACTGGAGGCTTTGTGCCCTGGATCATCACTGGAGGCTTTGTGTCATGGATCATCACTACAGGTTCTGGGCCATGGATCATCCCTACAGGCTTCTTGCCATGAATTATCATTGGAGGCTCCGGGCCATGGAGTATCACTGGAGGCTCTGGGCCATGGATCATCACTGGAGGCTTCGTGCCATGGATCATCACTGGAGGCTTCGTGCCATGGATCATCACTGGAGGCTTCGGACCATGGATCATCACTGGAGGCTTCTTACGTGGAGCTGGAAACGGTCTCACCGGACTGGGGAGACGCACTGGAGACCGGGTGCGCAGAGCTGGCACAGGGTATACTGGGCCGTGGAGGCGCACTGGAGGTCTGGAGCTTAGGGCTGGCACAACCCGTCCTGGCTGGATGTTTACTTTAGCCCGGCAAGGGCGGAGTGCTGGCACAGGACAAACTGGGCTGTGCAGGTGCACTGGCGACACAGTGCATAGTACTGGCGCAGGATATACTGGGCCATGGAGGCGCACTGGAGGTCTGGAGCGTATGGCTGGCACAACCCGTCCTGGCTGGATCCCCCCTTAGGCGCAGCGTGTATGGAATTCCACATCTTTTTAATGAAAATGAAACTCACCAAAACAACAAACAGGAGGAAAACGTGACGTTCTGGGGCTGCTCAAAGGCAGCTACTCAAAAACAAGATCCCACAACTAAAGGTGGAAAAAAGGGCTGCCTAAGTATGATTCCTAATCAGAGACAACGATAGACAACTGCCTCTGATTAGGAACCATACTCGGCTCAACACAAAGAAATAGACAAACTAGATTGCCCACCCCACATCACACCCTGACCTAACCAAACTAGAGGAAAATAAACGTCTCTCTAAGGTCAGGGCGTGACACCTAAGTGCGCAGCCAGACTTCCCTGACTCGATAGACTGTTTATGCAGTGCACTGACTAGTTTTCCATGCACAGTTACTATGCGACATCTATCCAGTACTCCCAAAGGCTGCAAGACCAATGGTGTGTCAAAAGTAGTGCTCTATATAGGAAATAGGGTGCCATTTGGGATGCACACCAAAACCTCTACAAGCATGACTCCATCCCACGCCTGATATCAATACTAATTCAAGCCTTACCACCATGTTATTTACATACAGTAATGCAGATATAAAGTAATAGCTATCTCACAGGGATTCTACAAGCCTGTATGTCCGTATGTTCTGCTCTCTCTCTGCTTTGAGCCAATTTATATATAATGTTGTGTTTAACCTCTGTGACTGCATCCCAAATGGCACCATATTCCCTATATAGTGCATTACTGGCCAAAATATGTGCACTAAATAGGGAATAGGATGCCATTAGGGACACAGACCTGGTGTTATCAGGAACACACAGCCATGAAGGACAGGAGATGAAATAGAAATGTTTATTGAGTTGTCAATATTAATGTAAATGTAATCATGATAGGGTAGCCATTCCCTTGTCTAACACTTCCAATTACCTCAGGGGTAATCATGCCCTTTGTCAGGTCAATCCTCATGCAGTCTCCTCTTCCTCTTCTCCGCGTGACCGTTCAAAAGGATGGAAAGATATTCCACCAACTACACTTGTGCACTCATATGAAACACCCAGCAATCAATAAGATTGAGGACTGTCCAGCTAGCTATCCATTGTTGTGCATGCACAGGCCTAGCTGTCGAACCCATAAAAGAAAACATTTACATATGCTTGGTAGACATAAAAGAGGTAATTGTGTTTTTTATTATACATATCCCTGTGAAGTATTAATTTGTCTAGACAGCCATTACAGATAATTCCCCTCCACAATATAATTGTTTTGCCTTCCAGTTAAATGCTGTTCATATTTACAATGGTTATTATAATTGTGTTGAAGTACTTCATGCCTTGAATACATTGTCAGTGTAAATACAAGGGGATGTCTTTTTTACTGAGATCGGAAGACTTACGAGGGTTCCCCAAGCTAATGCCTAGGATTTAACTCAAAGAGCTAACACAATTAATTAACACTTTATAGTCATGTTAAAACAGACTAGAAGTCAAGGCAGAATAATTGAGGTCTTTGGCATAGAGATATCTCTATGGACTCTGGCCCTAAGTTCTAGTATCTGTCACAGTTGGTCTGTTGGACTACATGTATGTAAGGCTGTAAATTGACTGGGCCAGTGGAGTGGTGTGTGTGTGTGTGTGTGTGTGTGTGTGTGTGTGTGTGTGTGTGTGTGTGTGTGTGTGTGTGTGTGTGTGTGTGTGTGTGTGTGTGTGTGTGTGTGTGTGTGTGTGTGCGTGTGCGTGTGCGCGTCTGGGAGTGTGTAAAGGCTGAACAGACAGCAGGGAAGGTCTGGGCTACATCTGTGGAGCTGAAGCACTGGGCCTGAAGGGGACAATCACACACTGTCACGGGGAGCGAGCAGAACCTCTCCACCGGGGCTTTAGCAGACAGACTTACTACAACACTCACAAACACACAATAGTAGGAAGAGGCTAAGAACAGTGTGCAGAGTGTTAATTCTGTTGAGGGGTCTCAATACTACTGACAAGAATACTGTGATGATGATACAGCCATAACATGTCAGCATTATGTGACAGTGAGTTCTATCAAGTAGATACAATATATACAGTGAGGGAAAAAAGTATTTGACCCCCTGCTGATTTTGTACGTTTGCCCACTGACAAAGAAATGATCAGTCTATAATTTTAATGGTAGGTTTATTTGAACAGTGAGAGACAGAATAACAACAAAAAAATCCAGAAAAACGCATGTCAAAAATGTCATAAATTGATTTGCATTTTAATGAGGGAAATAAGTATTTGACCCCCTCTCAGTCAGAAAGATTTCTGGCTCCCAGGTGTCTTTTATACAGGTAACGAGCTGAGATTAGGAACACACTCTTAAAGGGAGTGCTCCTAATCTCAGTTTGTTACCTGTATAAAAGACACCTGTCCACAGAAGCAATCAATCAATCAGATTCCAAACTCTCCACCATGGCCAAGACCAAAGAGCTCTCCAAAGATGTCAGGGACAAGATTGTAGACCTACACAAGGCTGGAATGGGCTACAAGACCATCGCCAAGCAGCTTGGTGAGAAGGTGACAACAGTTGGTGCGATTATTCGCAAATGGAAGAAACACAAAAGAACTGTCAATCTCCCTCGGCCTGGGGCTCCATGCAAGATCTCACCTCGTGGAGTTGCAAAGATCATGAGAACGGTGAGGAATCAGCCCAGAACCACACGGGAGGATCTTGTCAATGATCTCAAGGCAGCTGGGACCATAGTCACCAAGAAAACAATTGGTAACACACTACGCCGTGAAGGACTGAAATCTTGCAGCACCCGCAAGGTCCCCCTGCTCAAGAAAGCACATATACATGCCCGTCTGAAGTTTGCCAATGAACATCTGAATGATTCAGAGGACAACTGGGTGAAAGTGTTGTGGTCAGATGAGACCAAAATGGAGCTCTTTGGCATCAACTCAACTCGCCGTGTTTGGAGGAGGAGGAATGCTGCCTATGACCCCAAGAACACCATCCCCACCGTCAAACATGGAGGTGGAAACATTATGCTTTGGGGGTGTTTTTCTTCTAAGGGGACAACACAACTTCACTGCATCAAAGGGACGATGGACGGAGCCATGTACCATCAAATCTTGGGTGAGAACCTACTTCCTTCAGCCCAGGCATTGAAAATGGGTCATGAATGGGTATTCCAGCATGACAATGACCCAAAACACACGGCCAAGGCAACAAATGAGTGGCTCAAGAAGAAGCACATTAAGGTCCTGGAGTGGCCTAGCCAGTCTCCAGACCTTAATCCCATAGAAAATATGTGGAGGGAGCTGGAGGTTTGAGTTGCCAAACGTCAGCCACGAAACCTTAAGGACTTGGAGAAGAGGAGTTGGACTAAATCCCTCCTGAGATGTGTGCAAACCTGGTGGCCAACTACAAGAAACGTCTGACCTCTGTGATTGCCAACAAGGGTTTTGCCACCAAGTACTAAGTCATGTTTTGCAGAGGGGTCAAATACTTATTTCCCTCATTAAATTGCAAATCAATTTATAACATTTTTGACATGCGTTTTTTTGGATTTTTTGTTGTTATTCTGTCTCTCACTGTTCAAATAAACCTACCATTAAAATTATAGACTGATCATTTCTTTGTCAGTGGGCAAACATACAAAATCAGCAGGGGATCAAATACTTTTTTCCCTCACTGTATATATATTTTTTTTATTTCACCTTTATTTAACCAGGTAGGCCAGTTGAGAACAAGTTCTCATTTACAACTGCGACCTGGCCAAGATAAAGCAAAGCAGTGCGACACAAACAACAACACAGAGTTACACATGGAATAAACAAACGTACAGTCGATAACACAATAGAAAAAAAGTCTATATACACTGTGTGCAAATGGCGTGAGAAGGTAAGGCAATAAATAGGGCATAGTAGCGAAGTAATTACAATTTAGCAAATTAACACTGGAATGATAGATGTGCAGATGATTATATACAAGTAGAAATACTGGTGTGCAAAAGAGCAAAAAAGTTAATAAAAACAATATTGGGATGAGATAGGTATGGGCTATTTACAGATGGGCTGTGTACAGCTGCAGCGATCGGTTAGCTGCTCAGATAGCTGATGTTTAAAGTTAGTGAGGGAGATATGAGTCTCCAACTTCAGTGATTTTTGCAATTCGTTCCAGTCATTGGCAGCAGAGAACTGGAAGGAAAGGCCAAAGAGGTGTTGGCTTTGGTGATGACCAGTGAGATATACCTGCTGGAGCGCATGCTACGGGTGGGTGAAGTTATCGTGACCAGTGAGCTGAGATAAGGTGGAGCTTTACCTAGCAAAGACTTATAGATGACCTGGAGCCAGTGGGTCTGGCGACGAATATGTAGCGAGGGCCAGCCGACGAGAGAATATAGGTTGCAGTGCTGGGTGGTATATGGGGCTTTGGTGACAAAACGGATGGCACTGTTTGCTGAGTAGAGTGTTGGAGGCTATATCGCCAAAGTCGAGGATCGGTAGGATAGTCAGTTTTACGAGGGTATGTTTGGCGGCGTGAGTGAAGGAGGCATTGTTGCGAAATAGGAAGTCGATTCTAGATTTAATTTTGGATTGGAGATGTTTAATATGAGTCTGAAAGGAGAGTTTACAGTATAGCCAGACACCTAGGTATTTGTAGTTCTCCACATATTCTAAGTCAGAACCGTCCAGAGTAGTGATGCTAGTCGGGTGGGTGGGTGCGGGCAGTGATTGGTTGAAAAGCATGCATTTAGTTTTACTAGCATTTAAGAGCAGTTGGAGGCCACGGAAGGAGTGTTGTATGGCATTGAAGCTCGTTTGGAGGTTTGTTAACACAGTGTCCAAAGAAGGGCCAGAAGTATACAGAATGGTGTCGCCTGCGTAGAGGTGGATCAGGGAATCACCCGCAGCAAGAGCAACATCGTTGATATATACAGAGAAAAGAGTCAGCCCGAGAATTGAACCCTGTGGTACCCCCATAGAGACTGCCAGAGGTCCGGACAACAGGTCCTCCGATTTGACACACTGAACTCTATATGAGAAGTAGTTGGTGAACCAGGCGAGGCAGTCATTTGAGAATCCAAGGCTATTGAGTCTGCCGATAAGAATACGGTGATTGACAGAGTCGAAAGCCTTGGCCAGGTCGATGAAGACGGCTGCACAGTGCTGTCTTTTATCGATGGCGGTTATGATATCGTTTAGTACTTTGAGCATGGCTGAGGTGCACCCGTGACAAGCTCGGAAACCGGATTGCACAGCGGAGAAGGTATGGTGGGATTCGAAATGGTCAGTGATCTGTTTATTAACATGGCTTTCGAAGACTTTAGAAAGGCAGGGCAGGATGGATATAGGTCTGTAACAGTTTGGGTCTAGAGTGTCACCCCCTTTGAAGAGGGGGATGACTGCGGCAGCTTTCCAATCTTTAGGGATCTCGGACGATACGAAAGAGATGTTGAACAGACTGGTAATAGGGTTTGCAACAATGGCGGCGGATAATTTTAGAAAGAGAGCAAGTCCAGATTGTCTAGCCCAGCTGATTTGTACGGGTCCAGATTTTGCAGCTCTTTCAGAACATCTGCTATCTGGATTTGGGTGAAGTAGAAGCTGGGGAGGCTTGGGCATGTAGCTGCGGGGGGTGCGGAGCTGTTGGCCGGGGTTGGGGTAGCCAGGAAGAAAGCATTGCCAGCCGTAGAGAAATGCTTATTGAAATGCTCGATTGCCGTGGATTTATCGGTGGTGACAGTGTTTCCTAGCCTCAGTGCAGTGGGCAGCTGGGAGGATGTGCTCTTATTCTCCATGGACTTTACAGTGTCCCAAAACTTTTTGGAGTTAGAGCAACAGGATGCCACTTTCTGTTTGAAAAAGATAGTCTTTGCTTTCCCAACTGACTGCATGTATTGGTTCCTGACTTCCCTGAAAAGTTGCATATCGCGGGGACTATTCGATGCTAGTGCAGTCCACCACAGGAAGTTTTTTGTGCTGGTCGAGGGCAGTCAGGTCTGGAGTGAACCAAGGGCTATATCTGTTCTTAGTTCTACATTTTTTTTAAAGGGGCATGCTTATTTAAGATGGTGAGGAAGTTACTTTTAAAGAACAACCAGGCATCCTCTACTGACGGGATGTCAATATCGTTCCAGGATACCCGGGCCAAGTCGATTAGAAAGGCCTGCTCGCAGAAGTGTTTTAGGGTCCGTTTGAAAGTGATGAGGGGTGGTCGTTTGACCGCGGACCCATAGCGGATGCAGGCAATGAGGCAGTGATCGCTGAGATCCTGATTGAAAACAGCAGAGTTGTATTTGGAGGGCAGGTTGGTCAGGATAATATCTATGAGGGTGCCCACGTTTACGGATTTAGGGGTGTACCTGGTGGGTTCCATGATAATTTGTGTGAGATTGATGGCATCTAGTTTAGATTGTAGGACTGCTGGGGTGTTAAGCATATCCCAGTTTAGGTCACCTAACAGAACGAACTCTGAAGATAGATGGGGGGCAATAAATTCACATATGGTGTCCAGGGCACAGCTGGGAGCTGAGGGGTTCTATAACAGGCGGCAACAGTGACAGACTTATTTCTGGAGAGATACATTTTTTAAATTAGAAGCTCGAACTGTTTGGGCATAGACCTGGAATGTATGACAGAACTTTGCAGGCTATCTCTGCAGTAGATTACAACTCCTCCCCCTTTGGCAGTTCTATCTTGACGGAAAATGTTGTAGTTGGGGATGGAAATCTCATAATTTTTTGTGGCCTTCCTAAGCCAGTATTCAGACATGTCAAGGACATCAGGGTTGGCGGAATGTGCTAAAACAGTGCATAAAACAAACTTAGGGAGGAGGCTTCTGATATTAACATGCATGAAACCAAGGCTTTTACGGTTACAGAAGTCAACAAATGAGAGCGCCTGGGGACACGCAGGGCCTGGGTTAACCTCCACATCACCCGAGGAACAGAGGAGGAGTAGGATGAGGGTACGGCTAAAGGCTATCAAAACTGGTCGTCTAGTGCGTTGGGGACAGAGAATAAAAGGAGCAGACTTCTGGGAGTGGTAGGATAGATTCAGGGCATAATGTACAGACAGGGGTATGCTAGGGTGTGGGTACAGTGGAGGTAAACCTAGGCATTGAGTGACGATAAGAGAGGTTGCATCTCTGGGCGCACTCGTTATGCTGGGTGAGGTCACCGCATGTGTGGGAGGTGGGACAAAGGAGGTATCTGAGGCATGTTGAGTGGGACTAGGGGCTCCGCAGTAATCTAAAACAATGATAACTATCCAAAACAACAGTATACACGGCATATTGATATTAGAGAGAGACATAAAGCGAGGCATAAAGCAATCACAGGTGTTGATTGGGAGAGCTAGCTAAGACAACAACGGGTAAGACAACAACAGCGAATCAGCTAAGACAACAACAACAGGTAAAATGGCGATGAATGGGCAGAGAGGGTCAGTTAACTACGCACAGGGCCTGAGTTCGAGGCTGGGGCCGACAGATAAGCAAAAATAAACAAAATAGAATACCGTGATTAATGAACAGTCCAGCAGGCATCAGCTATGTAGCCAAGTGATCATAGGGTCCAGTGAACAGCAATAGAGGAAACAGGGAGGCCGCTAAGTAGTCGTTATGAATGGTAACATTGCTGAATATATCTAATGGTAAGGACTGTATGCACACTATAGGGAACATTCCAAGAAACCTTCTGTGACAGCCTGCTATGACTAGAACCAGAGGACAAGACTAGGACAATCAAAATACGAGAGCACATGGCAGTACTTGCATGGGAGCCCATCTGGGAAAAGCAGGTTTCTGATGGAAGTGGTGTTGGCATTGCAGTCAATAGTGCTCACATCTGTGCGTTTATTGCAATTGCCATTCAGAAAGCATAGTGAACCCCACTGGTGATACAGATGGTTATTTTTACAAGTACAGTTAGTCATCATGTAAATGTATCTTCAAGCAAGAATAAATCTCTCACCCTGTATTCAGAATACTAACCAAATACAACTACAATGGAGGTATTTTGTTAATCAGGGGAACAGACAGCGTCTTTTATATTTGTCAGTAGAAAAGTAGACATTTTTACTTTACCCCGCCTCGCAATCTGTGAGGGGGACAGGAGGCATTGAGCTGTACTTAGTGAAAGATGTATGAGTTTAGCTGTGCAGACGGAAAGCCGAGGGGAAAATTTTTAAGTGGGAGGAAAAATCATTAGCTTTGTTTGCATGTTCCCCTCTGAATTACAATTCTCCCAAGTCTGGTGGAACAGCGTGAAAAGAATAATATCCGCGCCTAGGATAACGATTTATCACTATGCCTCGCTTCTGCTTCTAACGGATGCATATGGCTTCAAAAACATCCTCCTTCGCCTGCCACTGAGTTACAGCAGCTTAGCCCATCTCAGCCCTGCCCGGGCAGGCACAATCACACAGCTACATTTCATGGCAACAAGGAAGAGGGGGAAAGCAGGAGACTTCCAATTGTGACAAAACTATTGCTCATTCCACCTCTCAATATTTATCATTGTACAATTTCCCTCCAACGCACCGATCTCCAGGGGGTGATTTATGACACACTCGTCCTCAGTCTCATCAGAACAAAGACACGTTTATCACAGGGATCTTTCCTCCGCATCAGTTCTGTTTAATCCAAACGGGGGCAACAGACACAGAGACAGAGGGGGATGGGGAGAGACAGAGAGAGAGTAGATGAAGAGCGAGAGAGAGGGAGAGGGAGAGAGAGGTAGAAGGAGAGACAGAGATATGTGGAGAGAGAGAGAGATATGTGGAGAGAGAGAGAGGGACAGAAAGAAAGAATGAAAGAGAATCCAGCATCTACTTATCTATACATCAAAGAGGTGGCACTGCCTCGCAAATATGTTAAAGCTCATTTGTAATTTTTTCCGCTTGTCACTGGCCTTAACACACACTGCTCATGGGAATCGCAGCCTGCCACATGATCAATGGAACCCAGGGAAAGTTACATCTCACCATTAAACGCTTTTGACTCGCAATATGCAAAACGCAGGAGCAATGAGTGATGCTTTTTTGTGGCAGCCAGGGTTAGTTGTCAAATATATTATAAATTGCCCTTTTGGTGCACAACCAAAGGCAAGCTCCCCTGCATATGAAAGCGCTAGGCTTTGTCACTAAACGCTCTCTCTCAATGTCACCACATGCACATGCATTGAATACCCTGCCTATAACCCAAAGTCCCTCTGATCCGCTTTGTGTGTGCAGTATTGGCTATGGCTAAACTAATCCTGTCCGGAAAAAACCCAAGTTTCACTGATGTTATGTGAAGTTAATGTGACAATATGTAAAAACAACATGTGATAACATGAAACTACACATGAACACATTTGAGCACATGTGAAAACATGATTACATCTGAAATAAATGTAACGACATGGGGATGCAAAATTTTAACGTGATACCATAAAACTACTTGGCAACATTTGAACATTTTTGTTATGTAAAACTGCAAATTCACATGTAAATGTTTTTCACATGTGAAATGCAAATTAGATTTTCACATTATTCTCCTCAGGTGAAAAGATGGTGTTAGTATGTGAACTCTAAATGTAATACATGTGAACGGATATGGTATCATATGTGAACAACTGACCTCACATGTGTCTCTTTTGTTTTCACATGTGAACATTTCCGCTCAACATGTGAAAACAGCTATTTCACATGTGAAAATGTGATTTTTTTTTACATGTGAAACTGCAAATGTCTTTTTTTTAAGGGAAGTAATGAAATGGTATGGGGGTAAAGTGTTAACATCTTTAATCAATTTGATTACATTTGACATGATCACTTACTGCTGACTTTTCAATATGACCCCACCTCTGGATTTGGGGTTCCCTGATCTTTATGCTGTGCCACAAAGTCTATAGCATTCGCAGACGTCTCTTAAAGATTCATTACCTATAATACATCTCTGCACTTAACAAAAGAGTGCCATCTGTACTGCTATTTTAGTAATCAGTTAATCTGACTATTCTCTCATCGTTGATTTCATTTAATTCTTTTTCAGTAACTTTTCTGTTTAGTTGTCTAATGTAGGTGGGGCATATTATTCTGTGTTAATATTTCTCCTGAATCACTATGATAAATATAACAGTTTTCCTTGAGAGTATTTTTAACAAAGCTGAGATTTACTCTGAAGTCCAAAGTGTAGGAATACAGGTGAAATCAGTTATTCACACAGACATGGTGGTGTAGCAGGAAGATTAGACTGGAGTGAACCAGGAGGTTGTGAATTCAAATCAGGTGAAATCTCATGAAAAATGTGTTCCAAATCCATATGGTTTCACATGATTTTACATGTGAAATTTCAGGTGAAATAAAATGTTACGTGTGCAAAACGTGGAAATCATGTGTTTCTCCATAAGGGATGGCAAGGAAAAAGAGTGAAACAACTCATTATCAATCAGTTAAAACAATATTTTAGAATAAGACAGAGATTAGGCTCTACATAGTCATGATTATTATATTTATCATAGTGACTGCCAATGCTGTCTCTCTTGGTGTAATTCAGCATCATTAAAAGCGGTTAGGCTATAAAGACCATGTTTTAGAATCAAATGTTTATGAGACAGTTTGTAATTCAGGACTACTAGTCAAGAATGCAACAAATGTAGGCCTACAGTGTATAAGACAAATAATTGATGTGGTTTTCTAGGAAATTGAATGTAGATAAATACTATAGTCTATACTCTATACGCAGAAGTATGGTTTCATTCCTTACCGCTGCAATTGTGCAAGGTTAACAAAGTCACTGTATACAGAACTAGATCTGTGGGCCCGAGTAATATAAGTGGAAAATTGTGAAAAAATCCCATGTGCTTGGCAGGAATGATGAGGTGCAACATACAACAACTTGGGGGGTGCTTATATTTGTCCTGTGTGTAGTGGAAATGTTTTTTTTTTGCATATCCAAACTCCCCCATGGAGTGGGATCACGGCCAGGGTCACCACTGTACAGCAAGTGCCTTGCTCAAGGGCACAGCAACAGATTTTTGTTCACCTTGTTGGCTCCGGTATTCAAACCCGCAACCTTTCAGTTACTGGCCCAATGCTTTAACCTTGAGGCTACTTGCCACCCCCAACTATCACTATAACAGTCAGTTAGTACTAAACCCAACTCAATAAGCTAAAATTGAATTAATCCAGCTGCAATAAATTAAATAAGGATTGATTTTATCAGTTCATTTGTCTTGTTAATAATCCAAAGGAGAAATAGTCCACAGAGAAACCCTCCCAAAAATAATTGAACGTCTTAGAATGTTATTTTAAGTCAGTAGTCCACAAAAACAAATCTTTGAGAAAGATGGGCTCTGGAGAAAACTAGGCTTTTAAATTATAAACAATTTCTAAGTTACCAAACATTTCTGGGGTGTAATCATTAGTCCAAAGAAAATGAGAGTTCATATTGTACAAATGCAGGTAGGTCCTATAGAGATAGAGGACTCATCATGGATATACTGTAACCTGTTTATAGCAATAATTACATTCCTTACCACTGCAATCGTGCAAGGTAAACAAAGTCACTACATAAAGAACAAGAACTGAAGGGCCGAGTTGTAAGGGCAACGTTGTGGAAAAATCCGGTGTGCTTGGACAAAATTATAAAGTGCAACGTACAATAAGTTGAGAGTCTATACCACCACAGGATATACTGGACCACAACCGTTTAACAGTTCCACACGAGGAGTTCAGACGAACAGTATCCTTCGGGTACTGAAACTAAGTAAAACTGTCATCACATCGACACACCATTCGTCTTCATGACAATATAGATCTCACAGAGCGTTCCCTTGAAACATCCTCCATATGAGAGCACATTATTAAAAAGAACTCCATCCGCAAGGTAATTCAAGTTGATTAAGTTGTAACTATTGATCAGAGAAACCTCTCATCCTGTTTTTATTTCAGAGAGCTCAGTGGTGGTGCTAAATAGGCCTTCTCAATACATCAATAATGAAATGAATATTTAACCAGGAGGAGTCATACGACATTGATGACAGCCATATTGGCAAGATAAGAAAATCCAGTCAAAAAAAGTATTTGTCTATGTCCCAAATGGCACCCTACTCCCTACACAGTGCACTACTTTTGACCAGAGCCGTATGTGCCGTAGTCAAAGGTAGTGCACTACAATGTAGGATATTAATTGAATTCCCCTGTTGCAGGACAACATTCGTACAAAGCAGGAAATGTAAAACTTGTAGTGTATTGGAGGTTTAAAAAGGTTTCTGAAGTTTTGATTTTCCCTTTCGAAAAATCTATCAACCCCCTACACCAATGTTCATCAATTATAATCCACATAATAAATCACATTTCCTGTTGCTTCAGGATTATGTTCCTGCTATAGCAAACTGGCTCAAATTAAGACCCTACATCTGTATGTAGGGAATAGGGTGTCATTTTCAACAAAGTCTTTCTAATTTGTTGCAGAGGATGATGACCTCTTTGTTGTTAATGACAATAAAAATATGCTTCTAACTGCAGAAAAATACAAAGAGACATGCTTCATTCCATCTCGAAAAATCCCAACCTTATCTTCAAGAGCTGTGATAAAGGAGGTGGATTGGCATGCATGACTAGATCAGATTATGATGGAGAAATCCATAGACAATTGTCTGACACTGACTCTTACTGCAAACTCAAAGGTGACCTACCTGTGTGTATAAAACCGAAATGTATTATTTTCTCAGCAGAGCTCATGAGGCAACCTATCTGACTGACAAGGAGCGGGGCTACCTCATCAACAAGCAGCCTACCAAGGCCGCTATGTACATTTTACCAAAAACACACAAGGATTACCAGGAGTTTCCCCCTGAACGTCCGATTGTGGCAAGGAATGACTCTCTAACCGAACCTTTGATTCATTTAATTGATTTCCACATCAGACCTCTTGTTATGAAGCTACCTTCCTACCTTCGAGACACAGGCGATTTCATCAATCAGTTATCTGAACTAAAGCTGAACAAGGATGATAGGTCTACTTTCTTGTAACTATGGACTTAACTAGCTTGTACACCAACATTCCCCACAACATTGGACTGGAGGCTTTACGTTACTTTTTAGACTCTAGAGTTGACCGTACTCCTCCCACCTACTTTCTGTATGAAATGGTTGTGCTGGTTTTGACTAATGAAAATGTTTTTGTTTGGAGAGGATCACTATCTACAATTTTGAGGTACTTTGATGGGCGCTACCTTGACCCCAGTTTTTGCCAACCTTTTTATGGGCCTCATTGAGGATAAATAAATCCATTCTAATAATAATTTTTCTGATAATATCATGTTCTACAAACGCTATATTGATGATGTATGTATAATACGGAAAGGCACTAAAGCGAAACTGGACTCATTCCATCAGCATGCCAATGACTTAGTTGATTCTATTAACTTCAGTTTGGAATGTGACCCTGCCAAGATACATTTTCTAGACACATATGTGATTTATGAAAACTAATTTTACACTACCTTGTATGTCAAACCGATGGATAAAAACAGCCTCCTTCACACGTCAAGCTACCACCCCTGGTTCTTTGAAGAGGGGCTTGCCAGTCAGCCAATTCTTACGCAATAGACACATCTGCATTTGAAATGAGGATTTTATCATGGAAGCAAATAAATTGTACTAGAATTTCCATCACAGAGGTTACACCAAAGCGAGTTTGGACTCTGCTCTTGATAAAGTCCGGGCTATGGACAGACGTGACACATTACAAGGCAAACACAATAACAAACAAAAATACTTTTCTGTGGTGTGCTGTACCGCATACAGTCCTTAAAGCTCTGACATTAAAAAACATTATTAGACAACCCTGGCATGTATGGCAAACTGTGGACTCTGATGTGTTTCATGATCTCTCCCTGTTCACTCATTCTAGGTCCCGCAGCCTAAGGGGCATGCTGGTGCACGCAGACACGTATGACTCATCAAAATCTCCTCAGGAACATCTGATGCCTGTGGTTTCTTCCCCTGCCGCAATTGTGCGGCCTGTACAGGTATTAAAAAGTGCAACACCTTCAGATCTTTCATCACAAATAAAGAATACACCATCAATAGATTCATTACCTGTGGATCTAACAATGTAGTGTATCTACTGTCTTGTCCATGTGGCTTGCAATACACTGGCATTACGCACAGACAACTATGGTTACGCATCAACGAGCATTGTGGTGCCATCTAAAGAAATGACTTAAAATCACCAGTGGCCAGACATTTTTATGAGGCTAATCATGCTGTGACTGATCTTAAGTTCTGTGCCATTGACCGTGTTTGCTCAAGCCGCAGATGCCGCAACACGAATGAGTGCCTTCTCCAGTGCGAAGCCCAATGGATCTTCTACTTCAAAACTTTACACCCCCAAGGGCTTAATGAGGAATTGTACCTTGTATGTTTTTTGTACTGTTGTGTACACTCACCATGCACCGGCCACCTTTCATTATAGCCTGAGCGCAAACCCTCATACTGGCTTTCTACATTAATCATAATCCACATAATAATTCACATTTCCTGTTGCTGCAGGATTATTATCCTGCTGTAGCAAACTGGCTCAAATTAAGATCCTACATCTGTATGTAGGGAATAGGGTGTAATTTGCAACACAGACTTTTTAATTTGTTGCAGAGGATGAGGACCACTCCCTGCAGAACAACCTGATTATTGGCCGGCAGCTGTCACAAGGAGACAGTAGTGGGGGGTGGAGATCTCATTAAAGGATCATTGAGTAATTTAGGAGGCTAATGTTTACCATGACAACAGCTTTAGACCTTCCTGCCTCCAGCGGTGTATTTAAACAGCTCAGAAAATTAATATTTCTCGCCACCTGAGGAGACTAACAGTCAATGGATGAGAGAAAATCACAAACAATAAAAAGGCAGGCACTTAGTATGCTCTCTCTCTCTCTCTCTCTCTCTCTCTCTCTCTCTCTCGCTCTCTCTCGCTCTCTCTCTCTCTCTCTCTCTCTCGCTCTCGCTCTCTCTCTCGCTCGCTCTCTCTCTCTCTCTCTCTCTCTCTCTCTCTCATAACAGACTTGAATAGAATGGTGGGGGACTGTTTTCAACAATTAAATGGGCCACTGTGTTAATCTTACTACAGCTTAGCTTGATGATGTGTAGACAAGAGACTGCATGTGGTGTGTAGGGCTGTTTAGGCTGGTTTGAAACCTATTGTCATGACACACCGGGCACATCATCAAGTTGATGAACAGACCATAGGTGATAATGCACATTATTTATTGTTGAGAATAAATCTCTCATTTGTTTATACAATCCATTGATAGCAGAAAACCTGTCCTTGTAGAGAGAAATTGATAATATACTGTTCTACATTTCCTGCCCGTCCAAAACATTTTACTGAATGTATCCATTAAATTTCCTCACCCTTTTGAATCAATTTATTTTGTCTTGCTGGGTGCTCTGGCACAATGATTTAACCTGCCGCACCACCTGAACGGCAATAATGATATACAGTTGAAGTCGGAAGTTTACATACACTTAGGTTGGAGTCATTAAAACTCGTTTTTCAACCACTCCACAAATTTCTTGTTAACAAACTATAGTTTCGGCAAGTCGGTTACGACACCTACTTTGTGAATGACACACGTAATTTTTCCAACAATTGTTACAGACAGATTATTTCACTTATAATTCACTTTATCACAATTCCAGTGGGTCAGAAGTTTACATACACTAAGTTGACTGTGCCTTAAAACAGATTGGAAAATTTCTGAAAATGATGTCATGGCTTTAGAATCTTCTGATAGGCTAATTGACATCATTTGAGTCAATTGGAGGTGTATCTGTGGATGTATTTCAAGGCCTACCTTCAAACTCAGTGCCTCTTTGCATTGACATAATGGGAAAACCAAAAGATATCAGCCAAGACCTCAGAAAAAAATTGTAGACCTCCACAAGTCTGGTTCATCCATTCATCTGTACAAACAATAGTAAGCAAGTATAAATACCATGGGACCACACAGCCGTCATAACGCTCAGGAAGGAGACGCATTCTGTCTCCTAGAGATGAACGTACTTTGGTGCAAAAAATGCAAATCAATCCCAGAACAACAGCAAAGGACCTTGTGAATATGCTGGAGGAAACAGGTACAAAAGTATCTATATCCACAGTAAAACGAGTCCTATATCGACATAACCTGAAAGGCCGCTAATCAAGGAAGAAGCCACTGCTCCAAAACCGCCATAAAAAAAGCCAGACTATGGTTTGCAACTGCACATGGGGACAAAGATCATACTTTTTGGAGAAATGTCCTCTGGTCTCATGAAACAAAAATAGAACTGTTTGGCCATAATGACCATCGTTATGTTTGGAGTAAAAAGGGGGAGGCTTGCAAGCCGAAGAACACCATCCCAACTGTGAAGCACGAGGGTGGCAGCATCATGTTGACAATGACACCAAGCATACTTCCAAAGTTGTGGCAAAATGGCATAAGGACAACAAAATCAAGGTATTGGAGTGGCCATCACAAAGCTCTGACCTCAATCCTATAGAATATTTGTGGGCAGAACTGAAAAAGTGCGAGTAAGGAGGCCGACAAACCTGAGTCAGTTACACCAGCTCTGTCAGGAGGAATGGGCCAAAATTCACCCAACTTATTGTGGGAAGCTTGAGGAAGGCTACCTGAAAAGTTTGACCCAAGTTAAACAATTTAAAGGCAATGCTACCAAATACTAATTGAGTGTATGTGAACTTCTGACCCATTGGGAATGTGATGAAAGAAATAAAAGCTGAAATAAATCATTTTCTCTACTATTATTCTGACCTTTCACATTCTTAAAATAACGTGGTGATCCTAACTGACTGACAGGGAATTTTTACCTGGATTGAATTGAACTGAGTTTAAATGTATTTGGCTAAGGTGTATGTAAACTTCCGACTTCAACTGTAAATGACCACAGAAATAAATCTATATTTCCCCACTGTATGTCAATAAAGGTTGCCTTATACCAAAGCAGTTTTCTATTATTTTTTATCTGGTCTCGTGTCATGGCAGATTTTCAGCCTGTGTCGCAGTGAACGCCCCACCGGAATGGGTTGTGAAATACTTGGTTACACTGTTTATTGATTCAAAAGAAAGGTATTCCCAGCCCTCTGCTTCCTCCTGTGAAGATTAACCTTTCAGAGGAAGCTCTGGCTGTGTCCCAACTGGCACCCTATTCCTCTATTGTGTGCAATACTTTTGACCAGGGCCCATTGGGGAGCACACCATTGTAGAGTACTACAAGTCCAGTGTACAGGGCATAGTGTGCCATTTGGTACACAGTTTCTGTCTGTATAGCCAGTCAGTACCGATAAGACATCAGATATCCATCGACCCAAAAAGGTGGACACACACGCACACACACCTTAGCGCTTCACCAACGCACCATACAGGATTGCATTTCATACTGATATGTTCACTTCAATGGAGACATGCAAACAGACATCCATGTGCAAAGATCTACAGATAGACCCATAGCCACAGGAAATAGGGGTGCTGCAAGGGCTGCAGCACCCCCTGATAAATTGAAATAATATTTCCCAAATTATATTATTACTCCCGTCTGAACAATGGCTGAATTTGGGCAACACACGTGCCAAATATCGAGCAGCTTGTTGTGTTGCGGCCATATAAACATAATCCATAGGACCCAGCTAGCACATAACGTTCTGAAAACCATATGTTTCTTAGAGCTTGGGGACAGCGTGGTTGTCCTATGGTTATTTTGCATACAATCTTCCCATAACGTTTCCTACGGGTTTTCTCATGGTTCTATTTAAACAAATGTTCTCAAATTGTTCAGAGAATGTCAAAAACAATATTCTTCTGTGGAAATTTCAGTACTTCAGCAAAATGTTTTATACAAGTTTCCTCATGGTTCTATTGAAAGTCATGTTCTCATGTAACCGATGTGAAATGGCTAGCTAGTTAGCGGGGAGCGCGCCACTCGCTCTGAGACCTTTAAGTAGTTGTTCCCCTTGCTCTGCAAGGGCCGTGGCTTTTGTGGAGCGATGGGTAACGATGCTTCATGGGTGGCTGTTGTCGATGTGTGCAGAGGGTCTCTGGTTTGAGCCCAGGTAGGGGCGAGGAGAGGGATGGAAGCTATACTGTTACACTCAGAACACTCAGAGAATGTTAAGAAACAACGTTCTTCTGTTTGAATTTCAGGACTTCAACATAACGTATTCGGGTACAGGTGGATCTGTGAAGACCTCTAATTCACACCCCATGACTTTTTCCACTTTTTGTTGTGTTACAAAGTCTGATTAAAATTGATTTAATTGTAATTATTTGTCAATGATCTACACAAAACACTCTAATGTCAAAGTGGAAGAAAAATTCTAACATATGTCAAAACTAAATAAGTCATAAAACACAAATATATCATGATTATATCTTGATTAGAATCACCTTTGGCAGCGATTACAGCTGTGAGTCTTTCTGGGTAAGTCTCTAAGAGCTTTGCACACCTGGATTGTACAATATTTGCAGATTATTATTTAAAAAATTCTTCAAGCTCTGTCAAGTTGGCTATTGATCATTGCTAGACAGCCATTTTAAAGTTTTGCCATAGATTTTCATGTCGATTTATTTCAAAACTGTAATTAGGCCACTCAGGAACATTCAATCGTGTCTTGGTAAGCAACTCCAGTGTATATTTGGCCTTGTGTTTTCGGTTATTGTACTGCTGAAAGGTGAATTTGTGTCTGTTGGAAAGCAGACTGAACCAGGTTTTCCTGTAGGATTTTGTCTGTGCTTACTGTAGCTCAATTACGTTTATTTTTATCTTAAAAAAAACCCTAGTCCTTGCCGTTGACAAGCATAACTATGACATGATGCATCCACCACCATGCTTGAAAATATGAAGATTGGTACTTAGTCATGTGTTGTGTTGGATTTGCCCATAACATAACAATTTGTATTCAGGACATGAAGTTAATTTCTTTGCCAAATGTTTAAAAAAATATATTTTACCCCTTTTTCTCCCCAATTTCATGATATACAATTGGTAGGTACAGTCTTGTCCCATCTCTGAAACTCCCGTACGGACTCGGGAGAGGCGAAGGTCGAGTGACATGTGTCCTCCGAAACACGACCCTGCCAAGCCGCACTGCTTCTTGACACACTGTTCGCATAACCCGGAAGTCAGAAGCACCCATGTGTTGGAGGAAACACCGTACAGCTGATGACAGAAGTCAGCATGACCGAAGTCAGGTTAGTATTTTGGAGTAAGTACGTTGTTCATACATCCTCAGTTTTCTTCAGCCATTAACCTCTGTAACGGTTTTAAAGTCATCATTGGCATCATGGTGAAATCCCTAAGAGGTTTCCTTCCTCTATGGCAACTGAGTTAGGAAGGACACCTATATCTTTGTAGTGACCCGGTGTATTGATACACCACCTAAAGTGTAATTAATAACTTCACCATGCTCAAAGGGATATTCAATTTCTGCTTTTAATTTAATTTTTATCATCTACCAATAGGTGCCCTAACTTGCGAGGCATTGGAAAACCTCCCTGGTCTTGGTGGTTGAATCTGTGTTTGAAATTCACTGCTCGACTGAGGGACCTTACCTTACAGATAATTGTATGTGTGGGGTACAGAGATGAGGTAGTCATTAAAAAATCATGTTAACCTCGAAAGTCTAATTTGGCATTTACTACAATTTCCCATAGAAACACATTGAATAACACATTCATTATCTTAAGGAATAAGGTTTGTCCTATAATCTAGGAGATACAGTTGAAGTCGGAAGTTTACATACACCTTAACCGAATACATTTAAACTCAGTTTTTCACAATTCCTGACATGTAATCCTAGTAAAAATTCCCTGT
Source organism: Salmo salar (assembly GCF_965601325.2). Classification (NCBI taxonomy): domain Eukaryota; kingdom Metazoa; phylum Chordata; class Actinopteri; order Salmoniformes; family Salmonidae; genus Salmo; species Salmo salar. The sequence continues at coordinate 20,685,310 of NC_138309.1, read as the reverse complement.
CTTAGGTCAGTTAGGATCACCACTTTATTTTAAGAATGTGAAATGTCAGAATAATAGTAGAGAGAATTATTTATTTCAGCTTTTATTCCTTTCATCACATTCCCAGTGGGTCAGAAGTTTACATACACTCAATTAGTATTTGGTAGCTGTCACGACTTCCACCGAAGTCGGTCCCTCTCCTTGTTCGGGCGGCGTTCGGCGGTCGATGTCACCGGCCTTCTAGCCATCGCCGATCCACTTTTCATTTTCCATTTGTTTTGTGTTTGTCTTACACACCTGGTTTCAATCCCCCAATTACTTGTTCATTATTTAACCCTCTGTTCCCCATGTTTGTTTGTGAGTAATTGTTTGTATGTAAGACGATCCGTTATGTGTGCTCGCTTTATTGTATTTTATTTGTCTATTTTGAGTAAATTACGTTTATTTACTCATATCTGCTGTCCTGCGCCTGACTCCTCTACACAAGCTACACACAGACCACATTACAGTAGCATTGCCTTTAAATTGTTTAACTTGGGTCCTTTGCTGTTGTTCTGGGATTGATTTGCACTTTTTGCACCAAAGTACGTTCATCTCTAGGAGACAGAACGTGTCTCCTTCCTGAGCGGTATGACAGCTGCGTGGTCCCATGGTGTTTATACTTGCGTACTATTGTTTGTACAGATGAACGTGGTACCTTCAGGCGTTTGGAAATTGCTCCCAAGGATGAACCAGACTTGTGGAGGTCTACAACTTTTTCTGAGGTATTGGCTGATTTCTTTTGATTTTCCCATGATGTCAAGCAAAGAGGCAATGAGTTTAAAGGTAGACTTTGAAATACATAGGATAGGATAAAGTAATCCTTCTAACCCCCCCCCCCCCCCCCCCCCCCAAAAAAAAAATGATATAGATGCACTATTGTAAAGTGGTTGTTCCACTGGATATCATAAGGTGAATGCACCAATTTGTAAGTCGCTCTGGATAACAGCGTCTGCTAAATGACATAAATATAAATGTACACCTTCAATTGACTCGAATTATGTCAATTAGCCTATCAGAAGCTTCTAAATCCATGACATCATTTTCTGGAATTTTCCAAGCTGTTTAAGGCACAGTCAATTGGAATTGTGATACAGTGAATTACAAGTGAAATAATCTGTCTGTAAACAATTGTTGGAAAAATTACTTGTGTCATGCACAAAGTAGATGTCCTAACCGACTTGCCAAAATTATAGTTTGTTAACAAGAAATTTGTGGAGTGGTTGAAAAACTAGTTTTAATGACTCCAACCTAAGTGAATGTAAACTTCCAACTTCAACTGTATATGGAATTGTTTTGAGATGGTCATACAATAGATCATTTTGAATTGTAGGACCTCTTTATGTATAATTTGTATTTATTTACAAATTATTTAATAAAATATTGAATTTGGCATTTAATATTATATCCCATAGAAACTCATTGAATAACAAATTAATTAATGGCAAAAAAGACAGTAGAAAAATGTATCATAAGGAATAAGGTTTTGAAGTGTCCTATATGTAGGATATAAAAGAAAGCTCGGTAAATACTGTATATACAGTGCCTTCGGAAAGTATTCAGACCCCTTGACCTTTTCCACATTTTGTTAGGTTACAGCCTTATTCTAAAATATATTAAATAGTTTTTTTCCCTCATCAATCCACACACAATAATGACAAAGGAAAAACATGTTTTTAGAAATGTTTGCTAATATATCAATAAAAAAAAACTGATATATGACATTAAGTATTCAAACCCTTTACTCAGTACTTTGTTGAAGCACCTTTGGCAGCAATTACAGCCTCGAGTCTTTCTGAGTATGACGCTACAAGCTTGGTACACATGTATTTCAGGAGTTTCTTCCATTCTTCTCTGAAGATCCTCTCAAGCTCTAGCAGGTTGGATGGGGAGCAATGCTGCACAGCTATTTTCAGGTCTCTCCAGAAATGTTCGATCAGGTTTAAGTCCGGGCTCTGGCTGGGCCACTCAAAGACATTCAGATACATGTCCCAAAGCCACTCCTGCGTTGTCTTGGCAGTGTGCTAACCGTCGTTGTCCTGTTGGAAGGTGAACCTTCGCACCAGTCCGAGGTCCTGAGCGCTCTGGAGCAGGTTTTCATCAAGGATCTCTCTGTACTTTGCTCCTTTCATCTTTCCCTCGATCCTGACTAGTCTCCGAGTCCCTGCTGCTGAAAAACATCCCCACAGAATGATGCTGCCACCACCATGCTTCACCATAAGGATGGTGCCAGGTTTCCTCCAGACGTGGCTCTTGGCATTCAGGCCAAAGAGTTCCATCTTGGTTTCATCAGACCAGATAAACTTGTTTATCATGGTCTGAGAGTCTTTAGGTGCCTTTTGGCAAACTCCAAATGGGCTGTCATGTGCCTTTTACTGAGTAGCGGCTTCCATCTGGCCACTCCACCCTAAAGGTCTGATTGGTGGAGTGCTGCAGAGATGGTTGTCCTTCTGGAAGGTCCTCCCATCTCCACAGAGGAACTCTAGAGCTCTGTCAGAGTGACCATTGGGTTCTTGGTCACCTCCCTGACCAATGGTCTTCTCTCCCGATTTCTCAGTTTAGACAGTTGGCCAGCTCTAGGAAGAGTCTTGGTGGATCCAACCTTCTTCCATTTAAGAATGATTGAGGCCACTGTGTTCTTGTGGACCTTCAATGCTGCAGACATTTTTTGGTAGACTTCCCTAGATCTGTACTTCGACACAATCCTGTCTCGGAGCACCACGGACAATTTCTTCGACCTCATGGCTTGGTTTTTGCTGACATGCACTGTCAACTGTGGGACCTTATATAGACAGGTGTGTGCCTTTCAAAATCATGTCCAATCAATTTAATTTACCACAAGTCGACTCCAATAAAGTTGTAATAACATCTCAAGGATGATCAATGGAAACAGGATGCACCTGAGCTCAATTTCGAGTCTCATAGCAGGGTCTGAAGATGGTATTTATGTTTTTTATTTTTAATACATTTGCAAAAAATAATTAAACCTGTTTTCCTTTTGTCATTATGGGGTATATGGTGAAGATTGCTGATGATTAAAAAAAATGTCATCCATTTTAGGATAAGGTTGTAATGTAACAAAATGTCTGAATACTTTCCAAAGGCACTGTATATATTTGTTTTTACACATATTTAACCCCTTATTTTTTGGGGCACAAAACTACATCCATACTTCGATTCGTTTGTATGGGTTACCTTCAAACTTGTCCAGTGGTCATAATTGTGTGTCGGCCAAACAGTTCGGATGTTACCAAATTTTCATGAAAACACAGATTTTCGGGATGTCTTGTGGTGTGACAAACACCACTGTAGCTCGGCCACCTTCCATCGGAGATGCTGAAGGCCACCATAGTCGGATGCGGTGGATTGACATGCAGCCCATGCTGATACAGTATCTCTATCTTAAATTGACGGATTTAGATGGGGATTTCTTTATTATGTTACTTAGATTGACGTAACGGTGAGTCAATGGACTCTTAAGGAATAAACACTTTTATTGCACAGACTGTGTCCATACAACTTATTATGTGACTTGTTAAGCAAATTTTTACTCCTGAACTTATTTAGGCTTGCCATAACAAAGGGGTTGAATACTTATTGACTCAAGACATTTCAGCTTTTCATTTTTATGTAATTTATTTAAAAAAAAATTTTTTAAACATAATTACACTTTGAAATTATGAGGTATTGTGTGTAGGCCTGTGACACAAAATCAACATTTAATCAATTTTAAATTCAGGCTGTAACACAATAAAATGTGGAAAAATTCAAGGGTTGTGAATACTTTATGAAGGAACTGTAGCTCATTGTCTCATATCCTTATAAAGACATGTACAGAAATTAATAGACACCACAAAGATCCTATAAATCCCTAGTTCTATATTTAATTCTGAGACACACATTCAAACACCTTACTGTAAAAATATACTCACATGCATCGAAATGTCACCATTATCTTCCATGAAAACATGAACAGTAATGCCTAACAAAATGGTAAACACTTTCTATAGATCATAATGAATGGTTGAATAGCAGATCATACATTAGGAACATAAATACCTGCAGCGTTTGTCGACGATGATACCCACTTTTCTATAATTATTTGAGGTGCAGATGACAGTGGGAGGACTGGTGCAGCCATTAATTATTAATTGATTATTGCTGTTAGATCAAACTAAACCAGGAAGTAGACACTGTATGTGTCTCAAATGGCACCTTATTCACTATATAGTGCACTGGGCCCTGGTCAAAAGTAGTGCACTACATAGGGAATATGGTGCCACTTGGGACACAGATAATCTCAGTGGTGTAATAAGATAAACCTACTTCTCCCACTTAGCCGAGGTCAGAGAAATGTCTATTCAGTTCCCTGGGATAAAAATGTATTTGTTTTTGCTGTCCGGGGCATTGCCTGAGTAGATGTAAAACACCTTCAATGCTAATCCAAGGCTCCAGTTGTCTTATCTCCCCACGTAAACCATTAATAAATTGATGGTAATCAGTATGGAGAATTAGTGTGTGCCTCCCTTTTGACATAATGAATTACCTAAGCTCAGGCACTTGGGGAGGTACCTTAATTAAATATGTACACTCTTAGTTTTAAATATTTGTCTTACCCCAAGTGGTATTGCAAGTGTGTGTGTATGTACAAGACTGTGGGGGGGAGGGGATAATAGAGGTGCTGTAGGAAAGCAAAAGACTGCAGGTGAACTGGGTCCTCTATGGGGTAGTCTGTAAACAGTTTTTTCTCTCCAACTAGGTGGATTCTATTGGCCTTTAGTGTCAACAATCGCCCACTGGTTTTATATATTTAAACTGTGTAGGCTCCTGACCTCTAGGTTGGTCATGTTCATGGCTCAGCTGACCCAAAGCCCAGCTGCCTTTTACATTTATGTACAGTACCAGTCAAAAATGTTGACATACCTACTTATTCAAGGATTTGTATTTTATTTGTACTATTTTCTACATTGTAGAATAATAGTGAAGATATCCAAACTATGAAAAAACACATATGGAATCATGTCCTTAAACAAATCAAAATATATTTTATATTTCAAATTCTAAAAAGTAGCACCTTTTGCCTTGATGACAGCTTTGCACACTCTTGGCATTCTCTCAACCAGCTTCATTCTCTCAACCAGCTACCAATTTCCAACTGCCGTGACGTGACTATCATTAATCTGATGACTGTTATTTATTTTATCAACTAACTGTGTTTAATTGTTACTCGATTAAAATAATAATGTAACAATAAACTCACTAGGAATTTGGGGTACCATGGGAAAAGTTGGTTAATGAGTTACTATCTCCTGACTTAAACTCGAAAGATATATAGATATGTCTTACATCAATAACAGTCAATTATTATTTATTACCTCTGTCACGTCCTGACCCTAGTAAGATGTCATTTTCTATAGTAGAGTTGGTCAGGGCGTGACAAGGGGTGTTTTTGGGTGGTTTGTCTTTGTTTTCTATTTCTATGTTTAGTTCTTGGTTTTCTATTTCTATGTTGGAGTTTTGGGATGATCTCCAATTAGAGGCAGCTGGTTCGCGTTGTCTCTAATTGGAGATCATATTTAAGTTGGGGTTTTTTCTATTGTGTTTGTGGGTAGTTGTTCTCCGTTTAGTTGTATGTTGCCTGAAGGAACTGTTTGCTGTCGTTTTGTTTCTTTGTAAAGTGTTTTGTTTTAAATTAAAGAATAATTATGACGCCCGTTACAACCTCATCAGTCTCATTCCGAATGTCGCATAATCCTTGGACCCGCAAGAACCAGAGCCTATCTAATATTCAGTACTACACAAATTGATTTAATAATTTATTTACTAATTAACTAAATAATAACACAGAATACACATACACACTTACAGTTGAAGTTGGAAGTTTACATACACCTTAGCCAAATACATTTAAACTCAGTTTTTCACAATTCCTGACATTTAATTAAAGTAAAAATTCCCTGTCTTAGAACAGTTAGGATCATCACTTTATTTTAGGAATGTGAAATGTCAGAATAATAGTAGAGAGAATGAGTTATTTCAGCTTTTATTTCTTTCATCACATTCCCAGTGGGTCAGAAGTTTACATACACTCAATTAGTATATGGTAGCATTGCCTTTAAATTGTTTAACTTGGGTTAAACGTTTCGGGCAGCCTTCCACAAACTTCCCACAATAACTTTGGTGAATTTTGGCCCATTCCTCCTGACAGAGCTGATGAAACTGAGTCAGGGTTGTCGGCCTCCTTGCTCGCACAAACTTTTTCAGTTTTCAATAGGATTGAAGTCAGGGTTTTGTGATGGCCACTCCAATACCTTGACTTTGTTGTCCTTCAGCCACTTTGCCACAACTTTGGAAGTATGCTTGGGGTCATTGTCCATTTGGGAGACCCATTTGCAACCAAGCTTTAACTTCCTGACTGATATCTTGAGATGTTGCTTCAATATATCCACATAATTTTCCTCCTCATGATGCCATCTATTTTGTGAAGTGCACCAGTCCCTCCTGCAGCAAAGCACCCCCACAGCATGATGCACCCTCGTGCTTCACGGTTGGTTTGGTGTTCTTCGGCTTGCAAGCCTCCCCCATTTCCCTCCAAACATAATGATGGTCATTATGGCCAAACAGTTCTATTTTTGTTTCATCAGACCAGAAGACATTTTTCTAAAAAGTACGATCTTTGTCCCCATGTGCAGTTGCAAACTGAAGTCTGGCATTTTTATGGCGGTTTTGGGGCAGTGGCTTCTTTCTTGCTGAGCGGCCTTTCAGGTTATGTCGATAAAGGACTCATTTTACTGTGGATATAGATACTTTTGTACCTGTTTCCTCCAGCATCTTCACAAGGTCCTTTGCTGTTGTTCTGGGATTGATTTGCACTTTTCGCATCAAAGTACGTTCATCTCTAAGAGACAGAATGCGTCTACTTCCTGAGCGGTATGACGGCTGTGTGGTCCCATGGTGTTTATACTTGCGTACTATTGTTTGTACAGATGAACATGGTACCTTCAGGCATTTGGAAATTGCTCCCAAGGATGAACCAGACTTGTTGAGGTCTACACATTTTTCTGAGGTCTTGGCTGATTTCTTTTGATTTTCCCATGATGTCAAGCAAAGAGGCAATGAGTTTGAAGGTAGGCCTTGAAATACATCCACAGGTACACCTCCAATTGACTCAAATAATGTCAATTAGCCTATCAGAAGCTTCTAAAGCCATGACATCATTTTCTGGAATTTTTCAAGCTGTTTAAAGGCACAGTCAACTTAGTGTATGTAAACTTCTGACCCACTGGAATTGTGATACAGTGAATTATAAGTGAAATAATCTGTTTGTAAACAATTGTTGGAAAAATTACTTGTGTCATGCACAAAGTAGATGTCCTAATCGACTTGCCAAAACCATAGTTTGTTAGCAAGAAATTTGTGGAGTGGTTGAAAAACGAGTTTTAATGACTAGAACCTAAGTGTATGTAAACTTCCGACTTCAACTGTACATGAGATAAAATACCCTAGTAGACTGACAAGATAAGATGGCTTGTTACACATATGGAGAGGGAGTGGTAGGAAAAGAGAGGGAGAGACAACACTTGGTGTCACGTCCTGACCAGTAAAAGGGGTTATTTGTTATTGTAGTTTGGTCAGGACGTGGCAGGGGTGTGTTTGTTTAGTGTGTTTCGGGGTTTTTGGTTTATGTTCTATGTTTTCTATTTCTATGTGGGTTTTCTAGTTTGTCTATTTCTATGTTAGTTTTGGGTATGACCTCCAATTAGAAGCAGCTGGTTATCGTTGCTTCTAATTGGAGGCCATATTTAAGTGGGTTTATTTTCTCTTGTGTTTGTGGGTGGTTGTCTCCATGTATAGTTAGGTTACCTTACAGGACTGGCGTTCGTTTTCTTGTTTTGTTTCAGTGTTCACGTTTATATAAAATTATAAGTATGGACACTTACCACGCTGCGTATTGGTCCGATATTTCTTCCTCCTCAGAAGACGAAACATGACACTTGGATAGATTTGGAAGCTACGCTCATGGAAATATTAATACTTAGCATCTTAACCACCGCTCATTCGGATTAGAAATGCAATATATATATATATATATATATATATATATATATATATTTACGCATAGCTGTCCTTGATCATCGTTACATCTCTATTGAACTCGATGACTCCTATGGTGAAGTTGCCGATGTATCTAAGGCTCTGGTTGGTCCACCAGAGGTCACAATGTCCTTTGTAGAGCTTCTCTGGTAGTGGAGTGGTTGTTAGAATAGATACTTCAGGTGTACCAACAGTTGTCTGTGAGGATTCTCCTTCCCACTTTGTGTCTTTAGTCAAAGTTCTAGGACCACTTTTACATGCACAGCTGCAGACTGTGAATGTTTCTGGTCTCCTATGTGATTTTCTTTTCTTCTAGTGTTGAGGTTGAGAGCTTCAGAGTTTCTCACCATTTCAACGTGTAGACTAACGTCTCACATCTTTTGGTATCAATGGTTGATTATTCAGAGTTCAGCTCCCGACCACTTTGCATGCCAGTAGTAACCCGGCAATGTACGGGTCTCACCATTTTCAGCCGTATAGCTACCGTTCCACGCTGTCTGGTCTTGTAGTTTTAACCATTTGTAACATTCCGCTCGCGCTGTACGTTGGCTGGTATGATATGTTAATTCTTAGTGAGTCCTTTTAAGCAATCTGGCCAAAGGGGGCGTTCTGTCATGCTGACATGAACTCTGAGCTCACTTGGGCGTGGCTACTGACTGTGCATATGTTATATGAAAAGCAATTATCTCAGCAAAAGCAATCATTTATTTTATTCAACATTTAGATGTAAACTTGACAGATAGAAAGTTTCCTTCCTAAGTTACTGTTATTTCGTTATACCATCATTAATGACATCACAAAATAATAAACAATATGACAGGATTATTCTTTAGATTCCCTGGACTATTCTTAACATTTCTATCATATAAATATTGTTCCAAAGTTCATTCTCTTGGAGAAAACCATTTTGGCGGCAAAATATATTTATTTCCTAATACTAGAGAACCAGAGGGAGAGTTTCTGCAAACTATTTATGACCGGCTGTTAAGTCATAAAACCCTTTGTTATCCTTTGTGTGGGTTGTGTGCAAGAACGTAGCGATCAGGTCGATTGTTGTGCTAGTCGTTTCGATGGCGACGTACTTTACAGTTATTTCGACCGCGGTGGGTATTGGTCTCGTGGTTTCGTGGTTGAAGCCGTTGTTGTGCGTCATCTCTCAATGCTCCAATACCTGATAATGCACCCTCTACCTGGAGTGAGTGCTCCTGGTCAAATTTCAAAACCGAGATGTCAGGGTACACAGCGCTGTGAACTTTTGATGCCTCAAAAGCTGTGTTCGCAAGCTCCCTGAATTCTGAGATTGGCAAACCAACATGGGCTGTAGGGCCCAAGTAGGTAACGAAGTTGGGATACATGTTTGACAGAAACATTTGTTTGAATGGTAACAGCTCTTCCATTCCTGTTTCAGTGAGTAGGCCAAAGTAAGCTGAACGAAGACTATGGTAGCAAGCTTGTGGGTGTTCATTCCGAGCTTGTTTGACAGTGTTAGCCAGTGAGCTGTTGTGTTTATGAGTCGCAGAACCACTGAATTCTAAAGCCATGGCAAGTATAGCGTAGTCGTTTTGCTGCATAGCAGAGTCAACTTGGGCGCTTAGAATACTTATTTTAGGCAAGTGAGTGTCGCACTTGCTCCGTACTTATCCATACTTATCTGTCATGGTTGGCAGGTAGAGGTCTTGAGTATGGAGCGAGAGATTCAGTGATGAGATTTCCTCCACTTGCTTAGAAATCAATATTTCCATCTTCATCACCTGAGTTCTTTCATCATTCATTTGGTCAGTGACTTCAATAAGTTCCGCCGATTTGTCATCCAACTTGGTCAGTGTGTTCATTAATTGATCGTCTTTGGTCTGCAGCATTTGGACTAGAACATTATTACTTTGAGTAACGTTCATCAAAACGGCATGCATGTTATCAAGTTGCGCACTCCTGTTTGTAGATAGCTCGTCAGATTTATCTAGTTTTGCGTGAACTTCATCGTATTTAGTATTGGCTAAATCAAGTTGTTCCTGTAGAAGACGATTTTGTTGTAAGTTTGTGCTCGTTCATTGTCATAAGTTTTTGCAATTACTTGTCACGATCACTGTCTTCAAACTCCTTCTCGTAAATAAGCCAATGCGCAACGTGCATGGAATTCCACATCCTTTAATCGAAGTGAAACCAAAAACAATACAGAAAGGAAACGGAACGTGACGTTCTGGGCTGCTCGCAGGCAACTACACAAAAACAAGATCCCACAATCACAGGTGGGAAAAGGGCTGCCTAAGTATGATCCCCAATCAGAGACAATGATAGATTGGGGACCATACCCGTCCAAACAAAGAAATAAGAAAACTAGATTGCCCACCCAACTCACACCCTGACCTGACCAAATAGAGAAATAGAAAGGCTCTCTATGGTCAGAGCATGACATTACTATTAATTGTTCAGTTTTCAAACGCAGTTCCTCGGCTAGCAGAATGTTTTCCTTTTCTGATTTTGTCATTAGATTCCCGGTTCCACTGCGGTACTGGACCGATGCCAATCTCTGATGGCGATACATCAGGGCTAAACTGGAGATAACCTTTACAGGGCCTGCACCTGATGGTTGATTTTGTGGAGTATTTGTCACAATTTCTGTATTTTTTTCTGCGAATGGCATAGTTAGGGTTTATATCGCTGCTGGGGTCAGCGATCAACCTTTTATGGGTGAGGGTTCACTAATTGCGGGGGAATGGGGACCACCCCCTCTGATAGCTTGCGCATTATTTATTTTAAAAATATATATATTTTTCAAAGTTTGGGTGGTGAGTCGTTGAAAGCTGCAAAAACGATTTAAATCTATTTATAGACGTTAATAAACCATCAATACTGGATCAGTAATGTGGGAATTAGACATGAATTAATTTGCAAAAGCAAACTTAATTGATTAATCAATGTTAATGATTAATCATACCTGTATAGGCTATGGAAAAGTTTAAAATGTCTCATTGGTTGAAACAAATCAATTTGGACCTTATCCAAATCATCAACCTAAAAAGGTTTATTAGGCAATTGAACAACCTTATTAAATTGAATGAGACAACGATATCCAATCAGTTGAGATTGGCTGGATATCAGAAAAGTAACCACTAGGTACAAATGTGAGTGTCACGGCTGTCAAAAGGATTGGACCAAAATGCAGCATGGTTGTAGTTACACATATTTATTTATTCCGTGAAACATTGCGATACACAAATAACTAGAATAACAAAAACAACAAACCGTGACGCAGAGAGAAATAAACACTACTCAAAAGATAATCACCCACAAAAACAGGTGGGACAAACATCAGCTTAAATATGACCTCCAATTAGAGACAACGACAACCAGCTGCCTCTAATTGGAGATCATACCAAACAAAACCAACATAGAAATACAAAACTAGAAACTGAACATAGAAATAGAAATACAAAACATAGACAAACACCCCCAGTCACGCCCTGACCTACTCTACCATAGAAAATAACAACTTACTATGGTCAGGACGTGACAGTGAGACTACGTTGGGCCTCAATGGAATGTATTTTTTTTCAACAAAAACAAAATTGAACATATTGCCGATTCTTTACCACCACCACTATCCCTGAAAGCTGAACTCACAAGGGATTCCAGCAGAGGCAGGACTTCTGTCCCCCAAGGCACAGCATGTCGCCCTGAAAGCTGAAAATCACACGGGATTCCCGCGAATTCGGGACTTCCGTCAATACTGGATTAGTAATGTGGGAGTTGGACTCAATGAGCTTGCAAAAGCAAATTTAATTGATTAATGATTAATCATCCCTGTATAGGATATCTGGGAATTTAAACTTTAATTAACCTGAAACCATTGCTGTATCTAGGTTAATGTGGAAAAGTTCAACCTGAAAAGGTTTGTTTGGCAACTTCCTTATTAAGTTGAATGAGACAATGATATCCAATCAGTTGAGACTGGCTGGATATCAGACAGTATAGTTACAAAATGTAAGAACACATTTTGCCCTCACATATAAATGTTTACCGGAACCCGCTGTCATGACGTGGCCCTTTCTGGGTATATATCAAGGCTTCTCACTCTCTCCTACACCCAGGTTCTGTTATCTCAAGTTGTAAATTCCTGGCGGAGACTCTCTCCCCCTATTCATGCAGTATGGAGAGAGAGCGTTTTACAGTAGAACAAAGGAACTCCCGCCAAATTCTACTACATTCCCGAATTTGAGAATGGAACAATATCCATATTTTGGAGAATGTGTAAACGGTCGGTGGAGAAGCCAGCTACGACCCGGTCCGTTTTGTTTCATGTTTGTGACCTCATGAAAGACAATACAGCCACATATCTAACTATATCTCTAAATGTGTACATTTCTCAATTATGGGGTTTGCATCTAATTCTTGTATAAAATGAATGAGTAAAGATGAAACTATTTGTGAAATGATGTAATGTGATGTTAAACCTTTAATGTGAGAGAAATTGTATTCCCTTTAAAGTTTAACTAAGTCATTGGCCCGCATCCGTGAAAACAGACATGATCAGGCATCATAGAACCGCCTTTTCTACTGTTACGAATAAGAGCCTCTCCTAAGAAAATCCTCTTCAGACCACACGTACCTTGGTTTAAACTGAGGTAGCACAGATTTGAGTACCAAGACTAAGCAAACCCACAGCGTGAGCTGTGATTGCGAATAGTTATTGAATTCCTAACCATACCACATGGAGCATTGGCTACACGGCTGGAAATGGTTAACCTGTTAGGGCTAGGGGCCAGTATTGACACGGCCTGATAAAAAACGTACCCGATTTAATCTGGTTACTACTCCTCCCCAGTAACTAGAATATGCATATAATTATAGGCTTTGGATAGAAAACACCCTAATGTTTCTAAAACTGTTTGAATGGTGTCTGTGAGTATAACAGAACTCATATGGCAGGCAAAAACCTGAGAGGATTCTATATGGGAAGTGGCCTGTCTGACAAGTTGTTGTTCATCTAGGCTCTTTTTATTGAAGACTGAGGATCTTTGCTCTAACGTGACACTTCCTACGGCTCCCATAGGCTCTCAGAGCCCGGGAAAAAGCTGAACGATATCGAGGCAGCCTCTGGCTGAAACACATTATCGCTTTTGGCAAGTGGCCGATCAGAGTACTATGGACTTAGGCGCGTGCCCGAGTCGACCCCATGCTTAATTTTCTTTCGTCTGTTTACCTAAACGCAGATTCCCGGTCGGAATATTATCGCTTTTTTACGAGAAAAATGGCATAAAAATTGATTTTAAACAGCGGTTGACATACCTCGAAGTACGGTAATGGAATATTTAGAATTTTTTTGTCACGAAATGCGCCATGCTCGTAACCCTTATTTACCCTTTCGGATAGTGTCTTGAACGCACGAACAAAACGACGCTATTTGGATATAACTATGGATTATTTTGAACCAAACCAACATTTGTTATTGAATTAGAAGTCCTGGGAGTGCATTCTGACGAAGAACACCCAAGGTAATAACATTTTTCTTATAGTAAATCTGACTTTGGTGAGTGCTAAACTTGCTGGGTGTCTAAATAGCTAGCCCTGTGATGCCGGGCTATCTACTGAGAATATTGCAAAATGTGCTTTCACCGAAAAGCTATTTTAAAATCGGACATATCGAGTGCATAGAGGAGTTCTGTATCTATAATTCTTAAAATAATTGTTATGCTTTTTGTGAACGTTTATCGTGAGTAATTTAGTAAATTCACCGGAAGTTTGCTAGTTCTGAACGTCACATGCTAATGTAAAAGCTGGTTTTTGATATAAATATGAACTTGATTGAACAAAACATGCATGTATTGTATAACATAATGTCCTAGGTGTGTCATCTGATGAAGATCATCAAAGGTTAGTGCTGCATTTAGCTGTCTTCTGGGTTTTTGTGACATTATATGCTAGCTTGAAAAATGGGTGTCTGATTATTTCTGGCTGGGTACTCTGCTGACATAATCTAATGTTTTGCTTTCGTTGTAAAGCCTTTTTGAAATCAGACAGTGTGGTTAGATTAACGAGAGTCTTGTCTTTAAAATGCTGTAAAATAGTCATATGTTTGAGAAATTGAAGTAATAGCATTTCTAAGGTATTTGAATAACGCGCCACAGGATTCCACTGGCTGTTACGTAGGTGGGACGATTTGGTGCCACCTACCCTAGAGAGGTTAAACTCTGACACTATCGATTCCTACAGAATAAGAGAAAATCTTAGATACTAATTACTAGTCTGCAGCTAGAAATTACGTAAACCTGGGATGCGAAGACCGACAACTGCCAAAACATCTATTCTATGAGAACATTTCTGAATGGTACTCTGAAGTATCCATTCTAACCACGAAATACTTTGATCTTTGGGGAAAAAGAGAGAGAGAGAGACTCAGATGAACTCTCCAGCAGACGGACTGACGATTCCAACAGAGATCACGATGACACATGGGCGTAAATATATATTGATTGCAATTATCACGAATGAGTGAGCGTTCATGTGCAAAGGATTAGCATTTCAAGTATTATAATTATAAAATGTGTGTAGTGATCCCTTTTGTCTCTCCCGCTCTCTCTCAGTCCACACCCACTTCCCTTTGTCCACCAAGCCGTCATATCGGCTTAGCCCACTAGGGAATCTTCCCTATCATTTTGTTAGAAAAAGATTTACTGTTTGTTTGTTTATGCATTTCTGTAATTATTTAGTTAGTAAATAAATGATTAAGCCAATTGGTGTATGGATGATTCATAGTAAAGGCTGGGTTTGTGCAGATAACCAACAATTTACGATGTTGTTTGGAATGTGACTGACGTGAGGTAAATAATATATGCCCCGACTTCCTAGTTAATCATGAAATAAGAATTACAGAGAATTGATTTGATAAAACAACAGTCTTCACTATTAATGATGCCAAAGACACGACACCACGGCATCAAAGAAATACACCGTGATGTACTTACGCTACTGAAATGCGAGAGATGGAGAGATAATTATTCACTTCGGTCAAGCTAATATATCTACTCAAATTTCTATAATCAGCTGGCCCATATGTCCTCGCTCAAGAAATGAATAATGACCGAGTCTACTCGACAGAAATAGTACTACGTTTTTGCTCAACGAGTCTATTTCTCAGAATACCTAAATCAGCAGGGCCATATGTCCTGGCTCGTAGCATTCAGTAATTTACCCTACACACTGACTCCGTCAGAGAAACAACACCGGAGGCAACCTCTAGTATCTTGTTCAAATGGAAACACGCACACACCCAAAACAAATCTTGCTACGGCTCTAATGGTGTATAACGTAATCTGCTGCACAATTCATATAGACTGAATTCAACATCAAGGCCTCATTCTATCTTAAATTCCTCGCACGGGGGCATCAATATGTCGTGACGTGACTATCATTAATCTGATGACTGTTATTTATTTGATCAACTAACTATGTTTAATTGTTACTCTATTAAATGAATCATGTAACAATTAACTCATTATGAATTTGGGTCACCACAGGAAAATATTTTTTATGAGTTACAATCTCCCGACTTAACCCTTGTGTTGTCTTAAGTGTCAAAAATGACATGCCAGTATGTTTAACGGCAGAGAAAACCCACTAAATGTTCTTTTTTCAACTTGAAATTTGATGACTTTTCCTTGAGTGACGCCAACATTAGAAAAAGTGAAACATCACCTTTGCTCATATTTCCATGAAAGCTGTACACCAGCAGGGCACAAAGATAGTCTTCGGGTCATTTTTGACCCGGCAGTTATAAAATCATTTGCACACCACAAAAACCACAAAGACAGACACACACACACACACACACACACACACACACACACACACGAAATTGAGATTGTGTGCTACTGATTGAACTCAGACAAAACTAAAATGTTCTTGTGCATGTGCAGCATCTCCCCTCCACGACCCCACACGACTCAAGTTCACAGACAAAATAAACACAATTTCAGACAAAATAAACATTTCTTGATAGCATTGTTTACTAATGGGGAATGCAGTCAGAGGCTATAAAGGTTTAAATCGGAATTATTATTTACCTCACGTCAGTCTCATTCCAAACATTGTAAATTGTTGGTTATCTGCACAAACCCAGCCTTTACTATGAATCATCCATACACCAATTGGCTAAATAATTTATTTACTAACTAAATAATCACAGAAATGCATAAACAAACAGTAGATCTTTTTTGAAACCATGAGTGCACGTTTCAGTGCCCAACAGGTCGTAGATCTGATTTTTTCAGATGTCCAGGAGGAACAAGAGAACAATGATTTAGAAGTGGAGGAGGTATCTGAAGAAGATGGGGAAGAATACAACCCAGAGCACGATGCATCATCTTCAGATGAAGAAATCCCCCAAACTAAAAGAGAGACATTTCTGTCAAAGAACAGCAAAATAACATGGTCCTTGTCACCATTTGACAACCAGGGCAGGATGGCAGCACAAAATGTCATAAGGATGACCCCAGGGCCCACAAGACATGCAGTTGCCCATACCCAGGACATTGCCTCAACATTCTACATCTTCATCACACCAGCCATCTAAAAAATCACCCTGTAGATGACAAATTTGGAGGGTTTCCATAAATATGGAGACAACTGGAAAATGATGGATGAGATTGACCTGCATGCCTACATAGGGCTGCTAATCTTAGCGGGTGTGTGTATAGGTCCTGAGGTCGAGGTTACATGTAGTCTCTGGGATGCAGAGAGTGGAAGGGCGATATTCCGTGACACGATGCCACTGAAAGTGTTTCACACGTTCTCAAGAATGCCACGATTTGATAACCGTGAGTCAAGACCTGCAAGATGTGTGAGAGAAACTGGTGGCCATAAGAGAGGTCTGGGAGTGTCTGCCTTACCTCTACAACCCTGGGCCTGAAGTAACAGTGGATGAGTAACTGGTACATTTTTATTTTCATATCTGTAATGTATGTGATTTTCACTGTTCATTTTATTATGTATTGCTGTAATATTATTTATTTATGTGATTGTTTTCTGTGACACTGATACTAATTACTGATAGTAATCTATTTTGTCAAAAGGTTGCTGTCCTTTCCGGCAGTATATGCCCAGCAAGCCAGCAAAGTATGGCATCAAGATATGGGTGGCCTGTGACGCACAATCCAGCTACGCTTGGAAGATGCAAGTCTACACAGGGAAACCGACCAGTGGAGGCCCGGAGAAGAACCAGGGGACACGGGTTGAACTTGATGTGACAGATGGACTGAGGGGGGACAATGTCACATATCACAATTTCTTCACCTCTTATGAACTCAGCCAGCAGCTCCTGAAGAGGAAGATCACCATGGTTGGCACAGTTAGAAAGAACAAGCCTGAGATCCCACCTGCACTCCTCGCAACAAGGGGGAGAGAGGCCTTCTCATCAAAGTTTGCCTTCACCCCCACCACCACTCTAGTTTCCTACCTTTCAAAGAGGAAAAATAATGTGGTCCTCCTGAGCACACTGCACAAAACGGCTGAGATCAGTGATCGTGAGGACAGGAAGCCAGCCATCATCCTGGACTACAACCACAACAAAGGAGGCGTGGACAACCAGGACAAGGTGATTGGAACTTACAGCTGTAGGAGGATGACTGCCCGTTGGCCCCTGGTCATCTTCGATAACATCATTGAAGTGTCCTCATACAATGTCTTCGTGATATGGAACAAGATCAACCCTACCTGGATGCCTGATCAGCGGAACAAGAGGAGGGTGTTCCTGGAGCAGCTAGGAAAGGCACTTGTAACCCCACACATTCAAAGAAGGGAGTGCCTCCACCGCACAGCAACCTCTGCAGCGCTTGTGAAAGCTGTTCAGGGTGTTGAATCCTGTTCTGATCCACCTGAGGCTGCAGCTGGGGCAGGCAAGAGGAGATGACAAATCTGCCCCCCAAAGAAGGACTGTAAAACAAATACGGGACGGACATCCAGCGAAAAATCCTATCGCCATTAGCATAACAAAATGTAATACTTTTTTTTTTTCAAATTTTTTTTCAAATTATATCGTTTTATAGATACACCTCTCCTGAATCGAACCACGTTGTCCAATTTCAAAAAGGCTTTACAGCAAAAGCAAAACATTAGATTATGTTAGAGGAGTATATCGTAAAAGTAGCCACATAGCCATTTTCCGACCAACCACATGCATCACAAATAACCAAAAAACAGCTAAATGCAGCACTAACCTTTGACAATCTTCATCAGATGACACACCTAGGACATCATGTTACACAATACATGCATTCTTTTGTTCGATAAAGTTCATATTTATATATAAAAACAGCATTTTACATCGGTGCGTAACGTTGACTAACTATTTTCCCTCAAATGCATCCGATGAAACAGCGCTACAATTTACCTAAATTACTATTCGAAAACATTTTTAAAATGTAATATTGTCATTCTAAGATTTATAGATGAATATCTCTTGAAAGCACCTGTAATGCCAGATTAAAAAATAACTTTACTGGGTAATCACACTTTGCGATAAAAGGGGATGCGATACTCAGAACAATAGGCTAGCAATAGCAATAGGCTAGCCATCTTGGAACAATTGCATATCAAATCTAGTCTTGTATACTATTGTCAATAATCCCTTACCTTTGATTATCTTCATCCTTAGGCACTTCCAGGAATCCCAGGTCCACAACAAATGTATTTTCGTTTGAAAAAGTTCATCCTTTATGTTCCATTAGCTTGTTGTTGTTGTTAGCGCGTTCTGAAAGCTGCACCAAAAGTTCCGACGTGCGCGGGGCTACTCTTTCAACAAAATGCATTTTTTTCTTATTTAGGTTCGTTCAAACATGTCAAACGTTGTATAACATAAATCTTTAGGGCCTTTTTCAACTAGAGCTCCAATAAGATTCAAGGGGGACGATTGCATTGTCTTTATAAACGTTTCGAAAGGGGAGGGTAACCAGGGGCGCCGGCGTCATAATGGTGATGGCCCTCTCCGTGTGACCACGTTCCACAGCGTGTCATTCTGTCAGTTTTCACAGTAGGAGACTCAAATCACTTTGTAAAGACTGGGGACATCTAGTGGAAGCAATAGGAAGTGCTCAATGAACCATAGCTCACGGTGTGATTAATAGGCAACGTGATGAAGTTGAGTTCGCAATTCAGAATTCCACTTCCTGTTTCGATCTGTCTCGGGGTTTTGACTGCCATATGAGTTCTGTTATACTCACAGACACCATTCAAACAGTTTTAGAAACTTTAGGGTGTTTTCTATCCACAAGTATTAATTATATGCATATCCTAGCTTCTGAGTTTGAGTAGTAGGCCGTTTAAAATGGGCACGTATTCTTTTCAAAATGCGCTGTGGCGCCCCCTATCCTAGGCGACCGTCAAGAGGTTAAGAGCCCTCTGTCCCCACAAAATCTTAGGGTTGTGAGTGGCTAGCCAGGGAATCCCTAGAACCACTGGAAACGCTTGGGAATCAATGAGGAAAAGACTAATCCGCTCCTCATGACACCCTCGCATTACCATGACCAGTGGCACAGTGACCTCCCTGACCAGCCCTGACCCTAGTGGTCGACTGTCTAGGGCGTGCATGGGGAAGGGTTGGTCCAACTGGACCAGGGGAATCCCTAACTTAGCCGCGACCCCACGGTCCATAAAACTCCCCGCCACGCCTGAATCGACTAGCGCCTTAAGCCGGGAGTGAGGAGAGAAACAAGGAAAAGACACTGACACATACATGTGACGGACAGGGGGCTCTGGGTGAGGCTGGTGCTGACTCACCTGAGGTGTCAAAGGAGCGCTCTGCCTGCCTTCTGGACTCCCGGGTGAGTTTCTCCAGCACCGGTCCACAGTGTGCCCTCTGCGACCACATGAGGTGCAGGAGCGAACTCCCCCTCCAGTCTTCCTGGCTGCTGCCCCCCCTATCTCCATAGGCGTGGGAGCAGGAGGGCTGGAGGGTGGAATGAGCAGGGCCCGGGTCGGACGCCCGCGGGCGGCCAGCAGATTGTCCAGTCGGATGGACAGGTCAACAAGTTGGTCCAGGGTGATGGTCGTGTCCCGACAGGCTAATTCCCAGCGGACGTCCTCCCTCAAACTACATCGGTAGTGATCTATAAGGGCCCTCTTATTCCACCCTGCTCCCGCGGCCATTGTCTGGAACTCGAGAGCAAAGTCCTGTGCGCTCCTCGTCTCCTGTCTCAGGTGAAATAGCCGCTCACCCGCCGCTCTCCCCTCCGGGGGATGATCGAACACTGCCCGAAAACGGCGGGTGAACTCTGGGTAGTTGTCCCTGGCTGAGTCCGGACTGTCCCACACGGCGTTTGCCCATTCCAGGGCCCTACCCGTGAGACAAGAGACGAGGACGCTGACGCTCTCCTCCCCCGAGGGAGAGGGACGAACGGTCGCCAGGTATAACTCCAACTGGAGTAAGAAGCCCTTACACCCAGCGGCCGTCCCATCGTACTCCATGGGGGGGCGAGTTTCACCCCACCGGTACTGGGTGCTGTGGGTGCTGTGGGTGCTATATCACTATGTTGCCAAAAAAGTTCAAGACTTTTATTGTTCCACTTCAATAAAATGCATTAAAAACTATTTTCTGCACATTTCTTCTACTTTCTTAGGCTATACAAGTGCTATCTCTTGCTAAAAAATTTATGTTTACTGTCAGAGTGCTCAAGGAAACAGGAGGGTTGAAGTCAGGCGCAGGAGACACAAGTCCGTGAACACTCGTCTTTAATAAATAATCCACACTTGCCAAAAACAGGTAGGGCAGGGCAAGGTAAAACAAATACCCATTAACAGCCCGAACACAGCGTAGGGACGCAGCCCAAAACACACTGCCACAAAACCCACAGGCACCCACAAACACCTGCTCCCCAGACGTACAACTTGACGAAAATAATCACGCACAAACACAGACATACCTTGCTAGACTAATAACTAAACCAAAACAGGTGCGTGCCTACCTAGACCTAACCAACAGAAAGTGAAACAAAGGATCGATGGCAGCTAGTAGGCCGGCGACGACGACCGCCGAGCGCCGCCCGGTCGAGGAGGGGCGCCACCATCCGTCGGTATCGTGACATTTACACCTATGCAGTACCTTTAGCAATAATAATATTAATAAACCTCTACTTTAGTAAAGAAAAACAATTATGATAGGTGTGTTGTAATAAAAACGAGTGGTGTCCACTGATTAAATGCAGTCTTTCTGCATTGTAAAGAGGGAAACCCCAGATATTCACAGAGTTTGTGATGAACGACAGGTTGTTTCTTCATGCAAAATAGATTTCGGGTTTAAAATTCTATTCAGCTGCTTTATTTGAGGGGTTTATTGAAGGTGGGTCATTTATGACCCTTAGGACAAGGGGAGTATACAGAATGTTAAGACTACACAAGGGTTAAACTCTAAAGATATATAGATATCTCTAACATCAATAACAGTCAATTATTAATTATTACATCATCAGTCTCATTCTGAACATCGCATAATCCTAGAATCCCCACAGACAACCGTTGGTACATCTGAAATATCTGTCTAATAAACACACCACTACCAGAGATGCTCTACAAAGGACATTGTGACCTCTGGGGGACCAACCAGAGCCTTAGATACATCTGCAACTTCACCATATGAGTCATCAAGGACAGCTACGCGTAAATATATATATTGCATTTCTAATCCGAATGAGCAGTGGTTAGGGTGCTAAGTATTCATATTTTCATGAGCGTAGCTTCCAAATGTATCCAATTGTTGTCTCTCTTTGTCTCTCCCTCTCTATATCTACCCCTCCCTCTCCATATGTGTAACAAGCCGTCATATCTTGTCAGTCCACTAGAGACTTTTATCTCATGTAAGTCTGTATGTGTATTCTGTGTTATTATTTAGTTAGTAAATAAATTATTAAATCAATTTGTGTAGAACTGAATATTCAGAAGGGCTAGGGTTCTTGTGGATCCAAGGATTATGTGTCACGCTTGTCGTTGGAAATGGAGGACCAAAACGCAGCAGGTATGTGTATGCTCATCTTGCTTTTTAATAAATACAAAATGAACACCAAAATAACAAAGAACGAACGATCGACAAAAAACAGTCTGGTAAGGCACAAGGCTAAACACAGAATAATCACCCACAAATAACAAACACAAACACACCCTCATATATGGGACTCTCAATCAAAGGCAGATAGACAACACCTGCCTTCAACTGAGAGTCCCAACCCCAATTAACCAAACATAGAAACAGACATACTAGACAAAATCATAGAATACCTGAAAACCAAACAGTGCCCAAAAAACCCCGGAATACTTAAACCAAATGCCCCTTCAACAAAACACACCACCCCGAACCACATAAAACGAATACCCTCTGGCCACGTCCTGACCAAACTACAATACCAATTAACCTTATACTGGTCAGGACGTGACATTATGCGACGTTCAGAATGAGACTGATGAGGTAATAATTGATAATTGACTGTTATTGATGTAAGAGATATCAATATATCGTTAGAATTTAAGTCAAGAGATAGTAACTCGTTAAACAACTTTTCCCATGGTGCCCCAAATTCCTAAGGAGTTAATTGTTCCATGATTAATTTAATTGAGTAACAATTAAACATAGTTAGTTGATAAAATAAATAACAGTCATCAGATTAATGATAGCCACGTCACAACACAACAGTCTTGAAGGAGTTCCCACATATGCTGAGCACTTGTTGGCTGCTTTTCCTTCACTCCGCGGTCCAACTCATCCCAAACCATCTCAATTGGGTTGAGGTTGGGTGATTGCGGAGGCCAGGTCATCTGATGCAGCACTCCATCACTCTCCCTCTTGGTCAAATAGTCCTTACACAGCCTGGAGGTGTGTTTTGGGTGATTGTACTGTTGAAAAACAAATGATAGTCCCACTAAACGCAAACCAGATGGGATGGCGTATCCCTGCAGAATGCTGTGGTAGCCATGCTGGTTAAGTGTGCCTTGAATTCTAAATAAATCACTGACAGTGTCACCAGCAAAGCACCATCACACATCACACCTCCTCCTCCATGCGTCATGGTGGGAAACACATATGCAGAGATCATCTGTTTACCTACTCTGTGTCCAACAAAGACACAGTGGTTGGAACCAAAAATCTCAAATTTGGACTAATCAGACCAAAGGACAGATTTCCACCGGTCTAATGTCCATTGCTCGTGCTTCTTGGCCCAAGCAAATTCCTTCTTCTTATTGGTGTCCTTCAGTAATGGTTTCTTTGCAGCAATTCGACCATGAAGGCCTGACTCACGCAGTCTCCTCTGAACAGTTGATGTTGAGATGTGTCTGTTACTTGAACTCTGTGAAGAATTTATTTGGGCTGCAATCTGAGGGGCAGTTAACTCTAATGAATATATCCTCTGCAGTAGAGGTAACTCTGGGTCTTGCTTTCCTGTGGTGGTCGTCATGAGAGCCAGTTTCATCATAGCGCTTGATGTTTTTTTTGCGACTGTACTTAAAGAAACTTTCAAAGTTCTTGACATTTTCTGGATTGACTGACCGTGCCTTAAAGTAGTGATGGACTGTTGTTTCTCTTTGCTTATTTGAGCTGTTCTTGACATAATATGGATTTGGTCTTTTACCAAATAGGGCTATCTTCACTATACCAACCCTACCTTGGTCACAACACAACTGATTGTTTCAAATGCATTAAGTTTTAGCAAGGCACACATGTTGATTGAAATGCATTCCAGGTGACTACCTCATGAAGCTGGTTGAGAGAATACAAAGAGTGTGCAAAGATGTCATCAAGGCAAAGGGTGGCCACTTTAAAGATTCTCAAATATAAAATGTGTTTCTATTGGTTTCACCCTTTTTTGGTTACTACATGACTCCATATGTGTTATTGCATAGTTTTGATGTCTTCACTATTATTCTATGATGTAGAAAATAGTAAAAATAAAGAAAAACCTTTGAAATGTGGGTCCAAACTTTTGAATGGTACTGTATGTGTATAGGAAAGAGATTGAGGATGCGACATTGTGGCATTTCCATGTAGGTTAACCTCTGTCTGTTCCTGCAGTGCCTGACTCTGTCTAACTCCTCCTATGTAGACTAGAGACCCCAGCCACATTCTCTCTCTCTTTCCCTCTCTCTCTTCTCCCTCTCCCTCTCTGCCCCCTCTCTCTCCTACATATCTCTCCCTGCTATCTGTCACAGCGCTGAAGCTCTCTTCTCTTCCACTTCTATTAGTGTAATCACACTCTATTGAGCCGCACTTGTCATACTGATACCAAACTAATCAAGACTAATGCATTCATTTAACTGATGATAATAATGTTATTAAAATGCAAATTGTTAATTTCTGTTAATTGCTCTACATCAAATTTAATCAATCACAAAAACTTTTATCATGGCATCAAATCTTCTACACTCCTATTTATATCAAAGATTCCTGTTTTTCCCCTTTCTTATTAAATGAATGTTACGGTCCGGTTAAGATGATCTGTTACGTGAGTCAATCACATTCCTTCTTCTTAATCTTGTTTTTCATACACACCACTGGTTGTGAAAGAATTGGGAACAGTATCTTAATTGGAAAATAAAAGTACAATTCATCAGTTGGATGAGGAATACAGTTGAAGTCACAAGTTTACATACACCTTAGGTTTTGGGGAAGTGGCTTCTTCCTTGCTGAGCGGCCTTTCAGGTTATGTCGATATAGACTCGTTTTACCGTGGATATAGATACTTTTGTACCTGTTTTCTCCAGCATCTTCACAAGGTCCTTTGCTGTTGTTCTGGGATTGATTTGCACTTCTCGCACCAAAGTATGTTCATCTCTAGGAGACAGAACGCATCTCCTTCCTGAGCGGCATGATGGCTGTGTGGTCCCATGGTGTTTATACTTGCTTACTATTGTTTGTACAGATGAATGTGGTACCTTCGGGTGTTTGGAAATTGCTCCCAAGGATGAACCAGACTTGTGAAGGTCTACAAAAAAAATTCTGAGGTCTTGGCTGATTTATTTTGATTTTCCCATGATGACAAGCAAAGAGGCGCTGAGTTTGAAGGTAGGCCTTGAAATACATCCACAGGTACACCTCCAATTGACTCAACTTATGTCAGTTAGCCTATCAGAAACTTCTAAAGCCATGACATAATTTTCCAAGCTGTTTAAAGGCACAGTCAACTTAGCGTATGTAAACTTCTGACCCACTGGAATTGTGATACAGTGAATTATAAGTGAAATAATCTGTCTGTAAACAATTGTTGGAAAAATTACTTGTGTCATGCACAAAGTACTCCAACCTAAGTGTATGTAATCTTCTGACTTCAACTGTATGTGAGTGTTAGCTAGCTACAGTATCCATATCCAATGTTACTAGGTATCTAGGTAACTAAATAATCTTCAACTGAAGACATTAGACACACTGGATTGCAATTCCTATAGCAGGTATTGCACAAACCATTAGCGCAAGGTATCACAAAAAAAAATCTGTTAAATGCGGAAATATGTGGGTGTTAGTTACAGTATCCATATAAAATGTTATAACGATATCTAGATAACTATATTGACATTATAATCTCCTCAACTGTAGACACTAGACACACCAGATTGTAATTCCCATAGAAGGTATTGTACACACTACATAGTGCTAGGTATCACCAAAAAAAAAGACTTTGTCCAATATGGCACCCTATTCACTATATATAGGGTGCCATTTGAGACACAGTCTTTGAGTAGAATGTCTCGCGGTGCTGAGGGCATAAGGAGCGTGAGACAATGCACAAAGAGAGAACTATCTCGAAAGGGCTTAACACAAATCAATAAAAACCTTGCACAAAATGTGAACACTGCACCATTTCTCACTGGCGTCTGCGTTTTAATTTCTTTTTGTTGAGAAAATGTTACTTAAACATGAGTGTCAGTAGCATCATTCTCATCTGAATAAAGGGAGGGAGACTACTAAATCCTAATACTGACAAATGAAATAATCTAACATTTGCATAAAAAGTAACATTATCCAGAGCCACTTACAGTCCTCAATAAAGTAGCTATCAGCAAAGTCAGAGCAAGTAAGAGGGAAAAGAGTGCCTAACAGCTGTAGATTTCTAGGCAGAGTTTCAAAGAAAAAGCCATATCTCAGACTGGCCAATAAAAATAAAATATTAAGATGGGCAAAAAAACAGAGACACTGGATAGAGGAACTCTGCCTAGAAGGCCAGCTTCCCGGAGTCGCCTCTTCACTGTTGACGTTGAGACTGGTGTTTTGCGGGTACTATTTAATGAAGCTGCCAGTTGAGGACTTGTGAGGTGTCTGTTTCTCAAACTAGACACTCTAATGTACTTGTCCTCTTGCTCATTTGTGCACCGGGGCCTCCCTCTCCTCTTTTTTTCTGGTTAGTGCCAGTTCGTGCTGTTCTGTGAAGGGAGTAGTACACAGCGCTGTACAAGATCTTCAGTTTCTTGACAATTTCTCGCATGGAATAGCCTTCATTTCTCAGAACAAGAATAGACTGACGAGTTTCAGAAGAAAGTTCTTTGTTTCTGGCCAAAATATGCCTTTTCACCTTTCATTCAGAACCTAAAATCTTTCAGACGTCTTTTCAATGTCATTTTGCTGGGATTTCTTGTGGCCAAAAGCATGTTGTGCACATACAATACAATACTGTCTTCATATGGTCCCTGTTGATAGTAGTAACCCTTGATAGTTCAGCACTGCAGCATCCATCCATTTATTCACACCCACAGGGTAGATTGATGTTGACCTAAAGAGATAAACTCCCACAATATTCTCTGTTGTAGCCTGCAGGGATGAGTTGGCTTGCCCTGTTGGGCATGCCCCAAATGGCACCCTATTCCCTATATAGAGCACTACTTTTGACCAGGGACCATAGGCCTCTGGGTGCCATAGGGCGCAATTTGGGACACAACCATTGTCTCTGACTCTAACCCGAGGCCACGGCAAGAGATGATCCTCTATCTATGCCATGATTCCCCCTATGGTCCTGTCATTGTGAAAGGTTAGCATTCACACTTTGACACATGGAACCACAGATCAAATGACTTTTGCTGTGGCTTTAGAAAGGTCTCGGCATATGTTGGTGCAGTGCAAAGGGGATATTATTGTGTGCATGTGGGAGGGGGTGAGGGGAGGGTGTGTGTGTGTGTGTGTGTGTGTGTGTGTGTGTGTGTGTGTGTGTGTGTGTGTGTGTGTGTGTGTGTGTGTGTGTGTGTGTGTGTGTGTGTGTGTGTGTGGGTTTCTATAGACTCAGACAAGTCTGGAAGACATTTTTTAAATCTCTCTGTCATGTCACTCTCCTGTCGTGTACCCTGAATATCAATGTCAGCTGTGATGTCAGAAAAAATACTATAATAACCACTTCATTAACTTGACAAACTCAGTCATGGAATGATTAAACAACTGCCAATTAATTATCTACAAATTAGTCAATTATTGAACGGAAGTGTCTAACAAGATGTGTGGCTGGCTTTCTGCTTGACAGTGTGGATACATGCACAGTAAAACTCAGTAACGGTATCTTAGTCAGAATGAATAACACAGTGAGATAGTAGAGAGAATGAATAGTAGAGAGAAGCTGAGCAACTCCAGGCTATAGGGTGTTGTCTTCTAATGCTCCCATGAACACTACACTAACAGAGACAGAGAGAGAGCCATCCACCACCGCAGTGTCCATAGTCATGTCTCAGTGCCATCGTATCATCATATTCCCCTTGGACTGATCATCCTTGACCATGACTGCATCCCAAATAGTACCCTATTCCCTATATAATGCACTACTTTTGATCAAGGCCCATAGGGCCTCACCCATTGAGTCAATAGGAATGGGTTCCAATTTAAAATGAAACTCAATGGCAGCAGTAGACAAGTATATTTCTTGGAAGACGTACTGTAGGTATATTTCTTATGGAAGAGATGTTATGTGATGATGCAACCTGCATATCTTCCATCTATGCGGTGTTTGTAGCTATTTGTTTGTGTAATATACACTGCTCAAAAAAATAAAGGGAACACTTAAACAACACAATGTAACTCCAAGTCAATCACACTTCTGTGAAATCAAACTGTCCACTTAGGAAGCAACACTGATTGACAATAAATTTCACATGCTGTTGTGCAAATGGAATAGACAACAGGTGGAAATTATAGGCAATTAGCAAGACACCCCCAATAAAGGAGTGGTTCTGCAGGTGGGGACCACAGAACACTTCTCAGTTCCTATGCTTCCTGGCTGATGTTTTGGTCACTTTTGAATGCTGGCGGTGCTTTCACTCTAGTGGTAGCATGAGACAGAGTCTACAACCCACACAAGTGGCTCAGGTAGTGCAGCTCATCCAGGATGGCACATCAATGCGAGCTGTGGCAAGAAGGTTTGCTGTGTCTGTCAGCGTAGTGTCCAGAGCATGGAGGCGCTACCAGGAGACAGGCCAGTACATCAGGAGACGTGGAGGAGGCCGTAGGAGGGCAACAACCCAGCAGCAGGACCGCTACCTCCGCCTTTGTGCAAGGAGGAGCAGGAGGAGCACTGCCAGAGCCCTGCAAAATGACCTCCAGCAGGCCACAAATGTGCATGTGTCTGCTCAAACGGTCAGAAACAGACTCCATGAGGGTGGTATGAGGGCCCAACGTCCACAGGTGGGGGTTGTGCTTACAGCCCAACACCGTGCAGGACGTTTGGCATTTGCCAGAGAACACCAAGATTGGCAAATTCGCCACTGGTGCCCTGTGCTCTTCACAGATGAAAGCAGGTTCACACTGAGCACATGTGACAGACGTGACAGAGTCTGGAGACACCGTGGAGAATGTTCTGCTGCCTGCAACATCCTCCAGCATGACCGGTTTGGCAGTGGGTCAGTCATGGTGTGGGGTGGCATTTCTTTGGGGGGCCGCACAGCCCTCCATGTGCTCGCCAGAGGTAGCCTGACTGCCATTAGGTACCGAGATGAGATCCTCAGACCCCTTATGAGACCATATGCTGGTGCAGTTGGCCCTGGGTTCCTCCTAATGCAAGACAATGCTAGACCTCATGTGGCTGGAGTGTGTCAGCAGTTCCTGCAAGAGGAAGGCATTGATGCTATGGACTTGCCCGCCCGTTCCCCAGACCTGAATCCAATTGAGCACATCTGGGACATCATGTCTCGCTCCATCCACCAACGCCACGTTGCACCACAGACTGTCCAGGAGTTGGCGGATGCTTTAGTCCAGGTCTGGGAGGAGATCCCTCAGGAGACCATCCGCCACCTCATCAGGAGCATGCCCAGGCGTTGTAGGGAGGTCATACAGGCACGTGGAGGCCACACACACTACTGAGCCTCATTTTGACTTGTTTTAAGGACATTACATCAAAGTTGGATCAGCCTGTAGTGTGGTTTTCCACTTTAATTTTGAGTGTGACTCCAAATCCAGACCTCCATGGGTTGATCAATTGGATTTCCATTGATTATTTTTGTGTGATTTTGTTGTCAGCACATTCAACTATGTAAAGAAAAAAGTATTTAATAAGATTATTTATTTCATTCAGATCTAGGATGTGTTGTTTAAGTGTTCCCTTTATTTTTTTGAGCAGTATATTATTTGTGTGTGAGGGTGCTGATGTGTGTATCCCACGTGTGTGTGTTCGTGTGTCCCGCGTTTGTGTGTGCGTGTGTCCGGGATCCTAATCCCTTCCTGGAAGCATGACTCTCCAAGATTGTATTGCCTTGAGCATCAGGAGAAACTGACGATCTTGTTATGGTCATTTCCATTTAAAAGAACCCATGAGCACTAGTATGTGAAGATCATAGGAACATATCAAATTGGGTGTCAAATGAAAGCTAAGAGCCTTTTTTTTATTGTGGAATTGTGGAATTAGCAAAGGCTTTGATTTCTTCTGAAAAAAGTCTTAAAAAGGTATTAGAAATACATCAAAACACAATCATGTTGAAGTAGACCCCTGCCAACTAATATCAACCCATATTTAGTTTAGGATAATTTATTCTGATTTCTGTAAGTTTAAGAAAATATTGCCATCCTCACCCACTGAGCACCGACCGACACCAGACGCCCACAGACATCATTTTTTGGTCCGATCCGGACCAGCCTTGATTTCTACGTCCACAGACATCTGGACTGGCCTTCACTTGGCCCAAACATAGACATCCATGATTGGTTCGCAACAAATCTGAACCAGTCATAGACGTCTATGTTTCACAAATTTGAACAGCACAGTACAGTACAGCACATTACAATACAGTAGAGCACAGTGGAGTACAGTACAGAAAAGTATAGTTCAGTAAAGTACAGTGGAATAGAGTTCAGTACAGCGCACAGTAGAGTACGCTAGAGTTGAGTACACTATAATGTACTGTAATGAACTATACTCTACTTTACTGTACTGAACTTTACTATACTTGACTATAATGTACTGTACTGTACTCTACTGTACTCCACTGAGCTCTACTGTGCTGTACTTTGATGTCCAAATTTGAAACATAGACGTTCACCATGGGTCCCTGATCTGTACTACAGAAAAATACATAATTATGGATATGAATGTCATTCTCTTCATGGGCATGTGTCCTAAATATGTACACAAAGGTAGAAATATGCAATATCCTCCTTTGCATATTTGGGAATTATTCTAAACTCTGGCTATTATTTTAATGAGCTTCACCACTAAATAAGACCAAATTTGGTTGGTCAGGACCGGACACAGATCCATAATTATGGTGAAACTGGCTCTCATGAGGACTGCCACAGGGAAGGAAGACCCATAGTTACCTCTGCTGCAGAGGATTTCATTAGAGTTAACTGCACCTCGGATTGCAGCCCGAATACATGCTTCACAGAGTTCAAGTAACAGACACATCTCAACATCAACTGTTCAGAGGAGACCGCGTGAATCAGGCCTTCATTGTCGAATTGCCGCAAAGAAACACCAATAATAACAAGAGACTTGCTTGGGCCAAGAAACAAGAGCAATGGACATTAGACCGGTGGAAATCTGTCCTTTAGTCTGATGAGTCCAAATTTGAGATTTTTGGTTCCAACCACTGTGTCTTTGTGAGTAGGTGAATGGATGATCTCTGCATATGTCGTTCCCACCGTGAATGATGGAGGAGGAGGTGTGATGGTGTGGGGGTGCTTTGCTGGTGACACTGTCAGGGATTTATTTAGAATTCAAGGGACAGTCTGCAGTGATACGCCATCCTATCTGGTTTGCGCTTAGTGGGACTATCATACTATTTCTCAACACGACAATGAACCAAAACACACATCCAGGCTGTGTAAGGGCTATTTGACCAAGAAGGAGAGTGATGGAGTGCTGCATCAGATGACCTGGCTTCCACAATCACCCAACCTCAACCCAATTGAGATGGTTTGGATGAGTTGGACCGCAGAGTGAAGGAAAAGCAGCCAACATGTGGGAACTCCTTCAAGACTGTTGCAAAAGCATTCCTGATGAAGCTGGTTGAGAGAGTGCAAAGCTGTCATCAAGGCAAAGGGTGGTTACTTTGAAGAATCTAAAATCTAAAATATATTTTGATTTGTTTAACACTTTTTTGGTTACTATATGATTCCATATGTGTTATTTCATCGTTTTGATGTCTTCACTATTATTCTACAATGTGGAAAATAGTAAAAATAAAGAAAAACCCTTGAATGAGTAGGTGTGTCCGAACTTTTGACTGGTACTGTATATGCCAGTATATTTCAAAGGGCACAAGTAAAAGTAAAAATCAAATCAAATTAAAATCAAATCACATTTTATTAGTCACAAGTGCCGAATACAACAGGTGTAGACCTTACAGTGAAATGCTTACTTACGAGCCCTTAACTAACAATGCAGTTTAAAAAAACAAGTAATAATTAAAAAAACAAGTCGCAAGAAATTAAAGAGCAGCAGTAAAATAACAATAGCGAGACTATACACAGGGGGATACCGGTACAGAGTCAATGTGCAGGGGCACCGGTTAGTTGAGGTAATATGTACATGTAGGCAGAGTTATTAAAGTGACTATGCAGAGATGATAACAACAGAGAGTAGCAGCGGTGTAAAAGAGGGAGGGGGGGCAATGCAAATAGTCTGGGTAGCCATTTGATTAGATGTTCAGGAGTCTTATGGCTTGGGGGTAGAAGCTGTTTAGAAGCCTCTTGGACCTACACTTAGCGCTTGCCGTGCGGTAGCAGAGAGAACAGTCTATGACTAGGGTGGCTAGAGTCAATTTTTAGGGTCTTCCTCTGACACCGCCTGGTGTAGAGGTCCTGGATGGCAGGAAGCTGATACTAGATTACTTTAGAAAAATAATTGGCGTTGACTGATCAGATCAAATGATTGACATGAAGAGCCGTTGTGTTGAACACTGTGCGATGTTTAACAGTGAGAATGTCAGAATGGTGAACTTACTAAATGACTGAGAGTTTGACTGTGTGATATTAGGTTGCTTCTCGTGTAAATATTTTCCGTCTGGATTTTAATGACGCCCTCTGTAGTGCCTTGCGGTCGGAGGCCGAGCAGTTGCCATACCAGGCAGTGATGCAACCAGTCAGGATGCTCTCGATGGTGCAGCTGTAGAACCTTTTGAGGATCTGAGGACCCATGCCAAATCTTTTCAGTCTCCTGAAGGGGAATAGGTTTTGTTGTGCCCTCTTCACAAATGTCTTGGTGTGCTTGGTCCATTTTAGTTTGTTTGTGATGTGGACACCAAGGAACTTGAAGCTCCCAACCTGCTCCACTGCAGCCCCGTCGATGAGAATGAGGGCGTGCTCGGTCCTCTTTTTCCTGTAGTCCACAATCATCTCCTTTGTCTTGATCACGTTGAGGGAGAGGTTGTTGTCCTGGCACCACACGGCCAGGTCTCTGATCCCCTCCCTATAGGCTGTCTCGTCGTTGTCGGTCATCAGGCCAACCACTTTTGTGTCATCGGCAAACTTAATGATGGTGTTGGAGTCATGCCTGGCAGTGCAGTCATGAGTGAACAGGGAGTACAGGACTGAGCACGCACCACTGAGGGGCCCCCGTGTTGAGGATCAGCGTGGCGGATATGTTGTTACCTACCCTTACCACCTGGGGGCGGCCCGTCAGGAAGTCCAGGATCCAGTTTTAGAGGGAGGTGTTTAGTCACAGGGTCCTTAGCTTTTTGATGAGCTTTGAGGGCACTTTGGTGTTGAACGCTGAGCTGTCGTCAATGAATAGCATTTCACATAGGTGTTCCTTTTGTCCAGGTGGGAAAGGGCAGTGTGGAGTGCAATAGAGATTGCATCATCTGTGGATCTGTTAGGGCGGTATGCAAATTGGAGTAGGTCTAGGGTTTATAGGATAATGGTGTTGATGTGAGCCATGACCAGCCTTTCAAAGCACTTCATGGCTACAGATGTGAGTGCTACGGGTCGGTAGTCATTTAGGCAGGTTACCTTAGTGTTCTTGGGCACAGGGACTATGGTGGTCTGCTTAAAACATGTTGGTATTACAGACTCGGACAGGGAGAGGTTGAAAATGTCAGTGAAGACACTTGCCAGTTGGTCAGCGCATGCTCGCAGTACACGTCCTGTTAATCCGTCTGGCCCTGCGGCCTTGTGAATGTTGACCTGTTTAAAGGTCTTACTCACATCGGCTGCGGAGAGCGTGATCACACAGTCTTCTGGCACAGTTCGTTTTCTCATGCATGTTTCAGTGATATTTGCCTC
Source organism: Salmo salar (assembly GCF_965601325.2). NCBI lineage: Eukaryota > Metazoa > Chordata > Actinopteri > Salmoniformes > Salmonidae > Salmo > Salmo salar. The sequence goes on along the minus strand of NC_138309.1, from coordinate 20,651,544 downwards.
GTAGCGAGCGTAGAAGTAGTTTAGCTCGTCTGGTAGACTCATGTTATTGGGCAGCTCTCGGCTGAGCTTCCCTTTGTAGTCTGTAGTGGTTTGCAAGCACTGCCACATCCAACAAGCGTCAGAGCCGGTGTAGTACGATTCGATCTTTGTCCTGTATTGACACTTTGCCTGTTTGATGGTTCGTCGGAGGGCACAGTGGGATTTCTTATAAGCTTCCGGGTTAGAGTCCCACACCTTGAAAGTGGCAGCTCTACCCTTTAGCTCAGTGCAGATGTTGCCTGTAATCCATGGCTTCTGGTTGGGGAATATACGTACGGTCACTGTGGGGACTACGTCATCGATGCACTTATTAATGAAGCCAATGACTGATGTGATGTACTCCTTAATGTCATCGGAGGAATCCCGGAACATTTTCCAGTCTGTGCTAGCAAAACAGTCCTGTAGCTTAGCATCTGCTTCATCTGACCACTTTTTTATTGATCGAGTCACTGGTGCTTCCTGATTTAATTTTTGTTTGTAAGCAGGAATCAGGAGGATAGAATTATGGTCAGATTTGCAAAATGGAGGGTGAGGGAGAGCTTTGTATGCGTCTCTGTGTGTGGAGTAAAGGTGGTCCAGAGTTATTTTACCTCTGGTTGCACATTTAACATGCTGATAGAAATTTGGCAAGACGGATTTAAGTTTCCCTGCATTAAAGTCCCCGGCTACTAGGAGTGCCGCCTCTGGGTGAGCGTTTTCCTGTTTGCTTATGGCGGAATACAGCTCATTCAGTGCGGTCTTAGTGCCAGCAGTCTGTGATGGTATGTAGACAGCTCCGAAAAATACAGATGAAAACTCTAGGTAAATAGTGTGGTCTACAGCTTATCATGAGATACTCTACGTCAGGCGAGCAAAACCTTGAGACTGCCTTAGATAAGATATTACAGTTTTGAATGTCCCGTTGGTAGGTTAATCTTCCGCGTAGGTCATCAATTTTATTTTCCAAATATTGCACGTTTGCTAGCAGAATGGAAGGAAGTGGGGGTTTATTCGATCGCCTATGAATTCTCAGAAGGCAGCCCGCCTGTCACAACTTCCGCCGAAGTCGGTCCCTCTCTTTGTTCGGGCGGCGTTCGGCGGTCGGCGTCACCGGCCTTCTAGCCATCGCCGATCTACTTTTCATTTTCCATTTGTTTTGTCTTTGTCTTACACACCTGGTTTCAATTCCCCAATTACTTGTTCATTATTTAACCCTCTGTTCCCCCATGTTTGTTTGTTTGTTTGTATGTTATTACGGTCCGTTATTGTGGGCTTGCTTTATTGTATTGTATTTGCCTATTTTGAGTAAATTACGTTTATTTACTCATGTCTGCTGTCCTGCGCCTGACTCCTCTACACAAGCTACACACAGACCTCATTACATCGCCCTCTGGCCCCTTTTTCTCCGCCTTCTCTTCACGCAAATGACGGGGATCTGGACCTGTTCCCGGGGAAGCAGTATATCATTCACGTCGGACTCATTAATGGAAAAAAGGATTCTGCCAGTCCGTGGTGAGTAATCGCAGTTCTGATGTCCAGAAGTTATTTTCGGTCATAAGAGACGGTAGCAGCAACATAATGTAAAAATTAAGTAAAAAATAAGTTACAAACACAAAGAAACAAACAAAAAAACACAATTGGTTAGGAATACGTACAATGTCAGCCTTGTTCTCCGGCGCCATCTTGTCAGGTTGTTCATTTGTTGTGATTAAATAAAACCTGTCCATTCTGCTAAGTGCTCAATTTAAAAAAAAAACAGACATTGTCCCATAAATATGGCGTCCATGATCATTTTATCTGTCATTTAGAGATGATTCAGGGCACAGCAACTTAATGAGTAATTCAACAGGCCCCAATTTCAAATTAAACATGGTATTTTTAAGAAGTGGAATGTCCAGATCCTTCAGAAAAAAAACACAGTTTAAATAAGTTTGTCGCTGGCTTGATGGATGTGTGATACAGACATTAGATTAGCAGGAGTTCAATCACCAGGCACTCTATCACTTACTGTATTCAAATTGAATATTCTCAGCAGACTATTTTGTGACATTAAATTGGAAGATAGAGCTCGATTAATGTCAGCCTCCTTCCTTGATTTACTTTGCAAAATCTTGATAATGTTTAGATTATGTGGAGCATGGCTCTACAGTATATGTTGTTGGGCTATGGGAATAAATGTGGACAAATTCTTGGCTATTTTAAACAACTAGACATCTTGTGTTTTCAGTGTGAGCACTATGATTGTGCAGGTAACATATAAGAATATAACTTATTTGCAGAGAGAATAGCAAGGAAATGTGACCAACTATGTTTTTCAGCAGCTGTGCATGTTTTGCACTGTTGTAATGGTAGAATTTAGTCTGATATTTCCATCTGAGCCCACACACTAAAGGTCAGGTTCTAAACAGAGCAGTTTAACAGCAGAATAAGAAAGGGGAATATCAAATTACTCACACAGATGGATCTTTTGAGGGGAAAATGTTTTTAGAGGTGATTCATTTTGGGAGGCCTTTCAGAGTCAACCATTATCCAACATTGTTTTACCAGGAATAGAGTAATGATCTCTTCACATATATTTCAAATTCATAATCTGAGTAATTATTCAAATCTAATTAATGACCTTACACCATCACTTGCTATTAACTCTAGCCTGATGTAAAAGCAATTAAGAAACCATGTTCATTATACGAGTCTATAGACTGACAGATGGACTGGACATAGCCTAACCTGAACATGGCGAACCAATGACAGAATCCGTCACCAGAATCCAATTTTGCCAACTTGCACAGTGTTCATGATTTGTTCAATCAAGACATCACAACCAATTTATCTGCTGTCCTTTCTACTCCGCTTTGGCTGGGACAGTAGTAGCAGCGGGCAGTGTGTGTGTGTGTGTGTGTGTGTGTATGGATGCGTGGGTGCGTGCGTGTGTGTGTGTGTGTGTGTGCGTGTGGGGGCACTAGTCTAAAGAAAATTGGAGTATCCGTCAGCCGTCCCTTAGGATCCTGCCTTTAGAAGACACAAATGCATCCCAAATGGCACCCTATTCCCTTTATAGTGCACTAGTTTTGACCAGGACACATAGTACACTATATACAATAGGGCTCTGGTCAAAAGTATTGCGCTATATAGGGAATATGGTGCCATTTGGGATGCAGACACAGCATCCTCCTCCTCCACTCTCTGCCTCTGACAAACCCAGCGCTCGCCTCACTAGTCAATGTAATTAGTTTTGTTTCTCTGCTATTGTGTTCATCCCAAATGACACCATATTCCCTATATAGCGCAATACTTTTGACCAGAGCCCTATTGGCTTTGGTGAAATGTAGTGCACTATGAAGGGAATAGGGTGTCATTTGGGACGCATCCATTGTGTTTCTCCACAGCACCTTCTTTATTGTTCCCTGCATAGCTTCTGGAATGGCGATGGAAGTGTAACATTACACCATTACACCATTCCCCAGGATTGTATTAAAGGTTTTTGATCAAGTTTCACTAGTGTGAAAAATAAGTGTTATCCAAAACATTGATCTCTTCCTTCTTTCCTCTGAACGGCTCATAATAAGCAAACATGCTCTGTGTATACTTCCCTGCTCTCTTGGCGCTAACTTCAAAACAAAAATTACAGAGTGGTGTTCCAGTGATTAATCAAGGACAGGTTTAATTAATCAGCGAGATAATACAACTAAACTGCAAATGGTTAGTTATTGATGAAGGGGGTTATGAGGGGCTTGACTCGCCACGGATGATAGAACAAATCTAAGAGATTGATAAACACAATTTTATTTTATCTGCCCAACTGTGGCCCTCTCGGAAAATACCTCTTATCTAATGTGAACAGGAGGCTGCTGTGTTTAGGGAGTAGAAAAATACTGAAAAAGTGTGTGTGTGTGTGTGTGTGTGTGTGTGTGTGTGTGTGTGTGTGTGTGTGTGTGTGTGTGTGTGTGTGTGTGTGTGTGTCACAAGGGCACAACAGCGGGCTCTGAATGCGGGTTCTGCAGTCGCAGGGAGTGCATTGTGGACACTGTACATACTGATATGAAATACCATTAACTTCTTATCACAAACCAGGGCTTCTTTTGACTTTATTCTATAGTTTTTGTTTTCTGTTATGAAATTCACACTTGGGAAGTTTGTATGATTTATTTCGGTCAGTTGAAAGTGGTACTACTCCAACAGCCTCAACAGTTTGGAGAACAACATTTTAAACTAAAATATTGCCATGTACAGTGCATTCTGAAAGTATTCAGACCCCTTAACCTTTTTCCACATTTTGTTACGTAACAGCCTTATTCTAAAATTTATGAAATCGTTTTTTCCCCTCACCAATCTACACACAATACCCCATAATTATAAAGCAAAAACTGTTTTTTTTAAATGTTTGCTAATTTATTACAAATAAAAACCTGAAATATAACATTTACATAAGTATTCAGACCCTTTACTCAGTACTTTGTTGAAGCACCTTTGGCAGTGATTACAGCCTCGAGTCTTCTTGGGTATGACGCTACAAGCTTGGCACACCTGTATTTGGGGAGTTTCTCCCATTCTTCTCTGCAGATCCTCTCAAGCTCTGTCAGGTTGGATGGGGAGCGTTGCTGCACAGCTATTTTCCGGTCTCTCCAGAGATGTTTGATTGGGTTCAAGACCTCATGGCTTGGTTTTTTCTCTGACATGCACTGTCAACTGTGGGACCTTATATAGACAGGTGTGCCTTTCCAAATCATGTCCAATCAATTGAATTTACTACAGGTGGACTCCAATCAAGTTGTAGAACATCTCAAGCATGATCAATGGAAACAGAATGCACCTGAGCTCAATGTCGAGTCTCATAGCAAAGAGTCTGAATACTTATGTAAATAAGGTATTTATGTTTTGATTTTTAATAAATGTACAAAGAATTCTAAAAACCTGTTTTCGCTTTGTCATTATTGGGTATTATGTGTAGATTGCTGAGGGAAAAAAAGTATTTAATGAATTTTAGAATAAGGCTGTTACGTAACAAAATGTGGAAAAAGTCAAGGGGTCTGAATACTTTCCGAAGGCACTGTATCTCAATAGCTTGCATTGCCTCAAGCTTCAATCAATGTACTGTAGCGTCCTCTTCTGGGGGTGTAGTTATACAAGCTTACTTACTTTTCAATCAATGTCAAACTGAACGCCTGTCATTTTCAAAGCAAAAATCACAAACGTCATGATTTTGAATACATTCACAATTCTATTTCCTATTGTCACAAAATGATCTCTGTGCTCTTTCCAGAAGGTGTGTTGTGTCTATTACTGTGCATTCTGAGAGTGATTGCTACTGAGAGCTGAGCAAAATAAAACATTTCCTTTACAAGATGGACAAACAAATTACTATTCAATTCTACATCATCCAACCATAATAAGGGCAATGAAGTGACTTACTGAACTGAATGCAGAACAAAAGTGCTCTTACCACTACTCCTCTCCACTAATGATTCCCATCCCACCAGTCCATAATGTGTGCGAGGGTACGCGTGTGTGTACATGTGTGTGTGTTTCCCATCCCATCTACTCTATAATGACTTTACTCTCCAAGGACTCAACGGCATGCGGCAGGCAGGAAGCAGGCATGCGGCAGGCAGTGAACAGCATTACCAACACACACACACACAGCCAACTGCATTAACAACACCACACACACGTTGTGGTTCATCTGTAACAGGGGACAGCCTTTTAGTAATCAGATAGTGGTTCAATAAGACTGAACTGCTGACTCCCTGAAGAGGCCTTCTGAAGGACGATTTACCGCCTCGCTGCTGATCTGATGTATATCCTCTGTTGGCTTGAGACTACACTCTGTGTCTGTGTGTGTGTGACACAAAAGAAACAGTGAAACAAACCTCTATTTTTGTCACCTCCTCAAAGGTTCCAATGCCATGTAGAGCAGCAGTCGTAGCAGATTTGCAGATGTTGCCATATCTGTCTTCAGGTTGTGAATCTTTTTATCTGAAAAAGAGAGTAAAGAGAATGGCATAAATGGGGTTGATCATCAGCTGTGCACCTGAAGGCAGTTTAACTGGTATACTATACTAGTTAAAGAACCTGTCATAAATCTTGACACTAGAATGGGGGAATGCATCAACTGCAACTCAATAATCACTACTACTCAATTATTACTCAGTTGTTATTATAATTCAGAATATAGATTGACTGAATGGGTCTGAAACAGCAGGTTGGAGGAAGGAAAGCTCACACAAGGAATAACATCACAACCTGGTGTCTGAATTTGGAAACAAAAATGGTGATGACGTTGCAGTCATATCTGTCTATGTAAGGGTTCCCCAACTGGCAGCTCGCGGCCATTTTATTTGGACCCCCAATTTTTCTGAGCAAAAACATTTCAATTGTTTGACATAAGACTGCAAAAAGGCCAGAAAATCAGCTCCAAGTGATTTTAATTTTGAAAATCTGTTCCAATGTATTACCATGCATAATAGAGAAATAGATATATGTGATTGTATACAAATGTAAGCAAGGTTTGAAGTGATATTGTTTTAGTCATCTGTTTGGGATCCTTGCAGTTTATTTGCAGTCTATAAATTTTTGGTAATTATGTTCCGGTCCCCAGACCATCCGCTCAAGAAAAAAATCATCCCGCAGCTGAATCTAGTTGATGATCCCTGGTCTATGTGCTAAGGACGTGCCAGACAGACAGAGAGTGGCGTGTATTCATGGATGCCAAGGGAATGTACCAAAAATGTACCAAGAAAATAGAAAAAATATATATTAAATCATTTATCTTTCATCTCTCTGTGTTTTCATCATTTTCCTTAAATTCGCAAGAGGCTGAATGTACTGAATCTCACTGGAGAAAGCATCCGAGTGAGCAAAACAGCACCCTCTGTCTCTGTATGTGTAGCCCATCTATCTGAAGCTGTCTGGTCATGAAGAGTATGACATTGTTGCCGCCCGTAGCGTTGAATGGAAGGGAAGCCAGTGAGCATTTGGACTCCCTTGATAAAAAATAGTATACTAGCCAATCAGCGTTGAGCTAAACTGAGTGAGCGCAACTGTGAATGGTGCTGGTGCACCAACAAAAAAAGTGTCAAGGGAAGTCAGTTTGGATTTGGCTTCACTCCTATCACAGAGAAATATGTAATTGACAGAAACAACTTGAATTGCTGTATCTGGTTGTGTTGTTGGCCTGTGGTGGCTAGCTAGCTAGCTAAAATTGTCCCTTTCCTAAATTAGCCAGGGATGGGGATAGGGATTTGGAGTTGTGGTTTTACTTAATTCGCCTTACTGTCCAATGATTATAATGGCGATTCTGATCCAACCATAAAATACATTGTGCCCCTGGAATGACAGGATGGAAGTTCAATATGTAGCTAGATGTAAAAGGTTAACTAGCTAACATTTCCCATGAAAGGAAGCTAGACTAGCTAGAAAGCATTTTAGCCAGGTAGCCTAGGACAACAAAATAAAAGCATGTACTGTATGACAGTCATATAGAATTTGTCAACATGAAAGAGAGGAGGATGGCATTGGCATTTCTAGGGTGAATCAACATGTTTTTACTACTTGCATGAACGTACGCACGCACGCACACACGCACGCACACACACACACACACACACACACAAATCAGAACCATGGACAGCCACATCATATTTAGTTTATGTTGATTGGACTAAATTGCAGTTACTCTCTGTGGTTCTAAATCAATAGTTGTTTAGCAGTCCGAAAATGTCAGAAACATTAACTTGCTAGACCATAATGTAAGCCATGTAACTCTTTGTTACATGCAAAATGCTTTGTGGACTTCACGGGACAGAGGCTGCTCTCCGGTTTTGTGATGAAACAAAGGTGTGGTTGAATTTATTCTGCCACTGTGCCTTCTTATTGTCTCAGCCTTAGGTATATATCAGGGTCACAAGGCATATGAACTAACAGGTTATAGAGAGAACAACTCAATTACACATAGGTTGTAATATGGCATTTTTTTCTGGCTTTGCTTCCCCAGTCATATTGCCCACGAACCGCTACTGCAGACAGACACCACACACTGACAATTATAGAAGATGAACGCTATAATAGGCCTATGGTAGGTTACTCTGTCATCAACCAGCATCACGGGCCAGGGTGGGTGGCAATACTACCAGAAATAGCCTAGTTCTAGCGGATAGCCTAGTTCTTCCGACAAACGGAGATGATTATACTTTAACGAGCTCAGTGAAAGAATGTCAAAAGCTTCAAAACAACTCATACCGACGTGTTATGTTTGGCAACTGACTGATGTGGAAGAGCATCCGCACCTTATGCACCTGCGTGACAGAATGGCGAGAAAATCCTTTTCAGTGAATCCATCCATTCACACATTCTAAGCGTTGCCTTCACCTGCTCACTCACTCTTCTAGACGTCTCTTCACCAATTTAGCCGTTTGTCTGTATTATAGTATAGGTTAAAGTTGACGTTGCTGCTGATTGAGTCTGATAAGATTGTGTACGTTTTTCTTAGCGCACGCAATTACGCAAGCAGCAACTGTCACTTTTCTCTTCATGCCTTCTTTAGTTGCGCTTTGGTAATGGGCTGCGGAAGCAGCAAGGTGCTGCCCGAAAGCTCGGTTAAAAACGGTTACGTGAGCTTCGTGAAGTCGGTAGTGGGCTACAGTCACAAAAGAAAAGGGTTAGATGATGAGCTACAGAATTATAAAGGGACGCAGAAAGACTTTTGGAGTGTTGTTCAGAGCAGTGGAGGTACGGGCACACAGGCGCTGTCACGCATTCTACTGCCGACGGGCCAGGATGGGCAGAGGCACAACAAAGTGGCCAAGTACAAGGCGAAGTTTGATCCCAGAGTCACAGCAAGGTAATTGTATAAAAATCGTTAACGTTTGAAGATCAGTAGTAGCAATATAAATCAGTGCCAATTCATTGTAGGTACTTAGGCTAATTAATTTGCTAATGTTGTTGATGATGATGGTGATGATGACGACTCCATATTATTTGATATTTCATATTTATCTCCCATAGAAGACCTCACCTCACTAGAGTTGAATAGAGTAGAACAGAAAGAACACTATTCTACTTCCCACTCACCCTTTTCTCTTCTCCTCCCTCCTGCCCTCTCTGTCCAGGTATGATATCAAGGCCCTGATTGGTAGGGGGAGCTTCAGCCGGGTGGTACGCGTCGAGCACCGAGCCACCCGCCAACCCTTCGCCATCAAGATGATGGAGGTCTGTAACTTATTTCTTCCAGTAGACCTAGGGAAGAGGTAGGGGGACAGCGAATGTTCATGGCGGGAGAAACAGAAAGAGAAGGAAGTGTGAAACATTAGTAAGGGCATTTACACCAACAAATTAAAAGTGCAGTAATGTCAGTTGTCAAACTATTCAGGATTGTGTGTCATTTTATAAAATGAAATTCAACACCTGTTGCAGGTGGAGGCCAGGGAAGGGCGAGAGGTGTGTGACTCGGAGCTGGGGGTGCTACGCAGGGTCAGCCACCTCAATGTGGTGCAGCTGGTGGAGGTGTTCCAGTCGCCCCAGAGGGTCTACATGGTTCTGGAACTGGCCACAGGTGGGGAGCTGTTCGACCGTGTCATCGCTAAGGGCCACTTCACCGAGCGTGATGCCACCAGAGCCCTGCAGATGACATTAGCCGGGGTGGGGTATCTTCATTCTCTGGGCATCACACACAGGGACCTGAAACCTGAGAATCTGTTGTACTACCACCCTGGAGCCGACTCACGCCTGCTGGTGACTGACTTTGGGCTGGCCAGCTTTGGGAACAGGGACCCTGGAGGGGGTAAGGATGGAGGTGGAGATGGAGTGGGCAGTGGAAGTGGAGATGGGGGCTGTGGAGTTGGAGATAATGGAGTTGGAAGAGGCAGTGGAAGGGGTGGAAGTCTATGTGGAGTTACAGGTGGTAAGGTAGCAAATAGGGATGGTAAGGGCAGCTGTGATAGAAGGGATGGAAAAGGCAGTGGAAGAGATGGAAGAGGGGATGGAGGAGGTGGCGGTAGAAGAGACTGGTCCATGACGACCACTTGTGGGACGCCAGAGTACATGGCCCCAGAGGTGGTCTTGAGGATGCCCTACTCCTGCCAGGTGGACATGTGGGCCCTGGGGGTCATAGCCTACATCCTACTCAGTGGTTCCATGCCCTTCGAGGACGACAGCCGGCCCAGACTCTACAGAGCCATCCTCAGGGGAAGGTACAGCTTCCACGGAGAGGTGAGTTGTTGTTGAGTTCCATCATGCATTTCTTAAAGGGGCAATCTGGGATTCAAACAACAACAAAGCTTTCACCGCACTGCTTTTTGGTAAACAGCAGAGGGATGGGGCTGGAGCAATGTAACCACTCTCAATTCATAGACTGAGTTATCGGTGCAAGGACAGACCATCCGTGATATCCAAATCCTAGATTCCCATCTTCAAATGTTTTTTTACTTTGAATGATCCATCTGTCCTTTTGGTTGTTTGGCTATGTAGTCCCACCGTGCACAGCAGGCCAATGATCTCAGTGAAGTCCTTCTACATCCACTGCCTGCCAGGCATTCACACACTTTCAAACACTGTCTTTCACTCATGCAGAAGACACACACACACACTGTCACACACTCTCACACAATTTCTCTCAACAAGGAAACATAAACACACACACACACACACACAGTTACACACATCATATCCTCAGCATTATTTCACCAGATAATTTCTAATAGTCTGAATCACTGAACTGAATGTCTCACTGAACATCTCAGAACCATCATGTGAAGTTTTTCTCCATTGATCCCCTTCAGCAGATCAGCATGGTAACACACTTGAATGGATACGTATGTTTGTTGTGGTGTCTCCATTTGATTTAGCTCTTTGTAAACGCTCAGAGGGTAAATAGGGCCTTGTTGTTCATGTCCCCTCTGCTCCTTTCTGCTCCGTGCTGTAACTGAACTGGATATTTTAACAGTTCTGTTAGAGCACTCTCTCTCTCTCTCACACACACACACACACACACACACACAAGCTCAGTCTCTGTGGTGGTGTGTTTGTGGGGAGGTTTGGGTCCGTTCTTTCACGCTGATTACACCCCAGTCTGGGATTATTCAGTGGGCTTTAAAGCATGGCCCCATTCTGTTGTATGCAGCAGCTTGACATTTCAGTCTGCTCTATTATTCCAATGTTTACTGCTGCTACACTGACCAGACAGACCACCAAAGGAATAATGGATATGGCTGAAACCCTGGGTGGGATTTACAAAAAACATATTTCATATATTTATGGCTTTATAGAAATATTTCTTATGTAAAACTGAGAAAATATATTTGCGTTTCAGCTGTGTAATAACCTTGTCTGCGACGGTTACGAAATTAATAACTAGCCTACTATTTATGTCTAGGGGTCTTAGGCCTAGCTACATGGTCTGTAACCTGATTTGATGTGTGCATAAATGTCAGAAGTAAGCATGTGCGACTAGGTGTTGAATGTACACGGAACTGCCAAAGTAAAGGAAACACTTGATTAAATGAGGGAAAGAAAGAATTTTGAAAGCAGGTGCTTCCACAGAAGTGTGGTTCCTGAGTTAATTAAGCAATTAACATCCCATCATGCTTAGGGTCATGTATAACAATGCTGGGCAGGCCATTATTTTGGCTACCATGGCTATGCCCCCATAGGATGACAGTGCCCCCATCCACAGGGCACAGAGTATGTGAGCGGGGTTGAGCAGTCGGAAATCCCGCTCATCTCTCATGGAGTGGTGCTTGCGCACGTCCTTTCCAACCGTTCCGCTAAAAAACGGTGATCCTTGCTCAAAAGGAAAAAAACTGCCTCTCCAAATTCACTCCATTCATTAAAATCACAATTTATCCAACAGCCATCGATTTTTGTGACTACCTGGACCTACCATTTGGGTTTGAAGCATTGAAACCAAACCATATGATTTGAATGAAAAGTATTTTAATAAACAACAGGAAACTTTAAGAAGCATTCATCATTTTAAATAGGCTATGTGTCGTATTAAACAACATATAAACACTCTAAATAGGTCAGGAGCCAGACAGGTAGCCTAAGAAGGATGAAAATGAATTATTTAGGCTATATTATTTCAATTATGTCAAGGCTGGCAGGGACATTAACCACTCAGCATTTAAACAACATTTCGTTTTATTAAATCATTCTAGTCTATAAATTGCACATTTCGGCTGTGACTTAATTAGAATTAAATACAAATGAAACGAAAAATGCCTTATTAAGCTACATCTACAGTGCCTTTGAATTCATTTTTAGAAACATGAGTTTGGCCAGAGTCTGTGGCTTCAGGCTCATGCGATGGTGCCATATGCCATGGCTGACTCAGCCACCAGATCACAACCCAGTTGAACACTTATGGGAGATTCTACAGCGGGGCCTGACAGTTTTCCACCACCTTCAACAAAACACCAAATTAGAGTTCTATGAAGTTGTAGAATCTATGCCAAGGTGCATTGAATCTGTTCTGGCTCGTGGTGGCCCAACACCCTATTAAGACCTGAGTGGTGCAGCAGTTTAAGGCACTGCATCTCAGTGCAAGAGGAGTCATTACAGTCCCTGGTTCAAATCCAGGCTGAATCACTTCTGGCCATGATTGGGAGTCCCATAGGGGGCCGCACAATTGTCCCAGCGTTGGCCGGGGTAGGCTGTCATTATAAATAAGAATTTGTTCTTAACCGACTTGCCTAGTTAAATAAGACACTTTATGTAGGTGTTTCCTTTATTTTGGCAGTTACCTGTATGTACGCAGGATACAGCTACCTTACTTTAGGTTCAAGGACAGTTCCTTGACCTCTTGGTCGGCCAGTCCAAGCAGATTATTATTTGTTCAGATGGTGAAAAAAAAACAGAAATTTGATCAAATTGAAAAAGGCACACCCAAACTGAAGACAAAAACAAACAAAAGGCCTCATGGCTACCAAGCAAATAAGGCCTCATTGCCACCAAGCAAAACTAGCAGCCCTCACGGCTCTGCCAGCTGGGACATTGACTGACGAATCACCTTAATTGGCAGCACCTGTATGCAAATAAAAGCTTGGCTCAGCATCTATACCCGGTTGCTGCTGTCACCTGGGGATTGAGTATGGAAGTGAATAATGGTAGTGTGTTTGTATATGTCCTAACATTAACCTTCCCCTCCATATCATAATCCAAGCCTTATGAATTTTATTTCACATATTTATGAAATTAGGGAAATTATATATTGTATCTGTTGCATTCAACAGCTGTAGAAGCCCATCCTTATACATCACATGTTCACAGGTGTGTGCAACCAGACTGTCTGTCTCTCATAGCACCCACACACACTTACAGTACCTTGCAAAAGTATTCATCCCCTTGGCGTTTTTCCTATTTTGTTGCATTGCAACCTGTAATTTAAATAGATTTTTATTTGAATTTCATGTAATGGACATACACAAAATAGTCCAAAAAATTCTACAAAATAAAATACGGAAAGTCCAAAAAAATTCAACTATAAAAACAAAAACGTGGTGCGTGCATATGTATTCAGCCCCTTTGCTATGAAGCCCCTAAATAAGATCTGGTGCAACAAATTACCTTCAGAAGTCACATAATTAGTTAGATTGCACACAGGTGGACCAGAGTCTGCAACACCACTAAGCAAGGGGCACCACCAAGCAAGTGGCACCATGAAGACCAAGGAGCTCTCCAAACAGGTCAGGGACAAAGTTGTGGAGAAGTACAGATCTGGGTTGGGTTACAAAAAAATATCACAAACTTTGAACATCCCATGGAGCACCATTAAATCCATTATTAAAAAATGGAAAGAATATGGCACCACAACAAACCTGCCAAGAGAGGGCCGCCCACCAAAACTCACGGACCAGACAAGGAGGGCATTAATCAGAGGCAACAAAGAGACCAAAGATAACCCTGAAGGAGCTGCAAAGCTTCACAGCAGAGATTGTAGTATCTGTCCATAGGATCACTTTAAGCCATACACTCCACAGTGCTGGGCTTTACGGAAGAGTGTCCAGAAAAAGCCATTGCTTAAAAAAAGAAATAAGCAAACATGTTTGGTGTTCGTCAAAAAGCATGTGGGAGACTCCACAAACATATGGAAGAAGGTACTCTGGTCAGATGAGACTAAAGTGTAGCTTTTTGGCCATCAAGAAAAATGCTATGTCTGGCACAAACCCAACACCTTTCATCACCCCGAGAACATCATCCCCACAGTGAAGCATGGTGGTGGCAGCATCATGCTGTGGAGATGTTTTTCATCGGCAGAGATTAGGAAACTGGTCAGAATTGAAGGAATGATGGATGGAGCTACAGGGAAAATCTTGAGGGAAACCTATTTCAGTCTTTGAGACTCGGACGGATGTTCACCTTCCAGCAGGACAATGACCCTAAGCATACTGCTAAAGCAACACTCGAGTGGTTTAAGGGGAAACATCTAAATGTGTTGGAATGGCCTTGTCAAAGCCCAGACCTCAGTCCAATTGAGCATATGTGTATGACTTAAAGATTGCTGTGCACCAGCGGACCCATTCAACTTGAAGGAGCTGGAGCAGTTTGGCCTTGAAGAATGGGCAAAAATCCCAGTGACTAGATGTGCCGATCTTATAGTGACAGCAAAAGGTGGTTCTACAAAGTATTGACTTTTGGGGGGTGAATAGTTATGCACGCTCAAGTTTTCAGTTTTTTTGTCTTATTTCTTGCTTGTTTCACCAAAATAATATTTAACATCTTCAAAGTGGTAGGCATGTTGTGTAAATCAAATGATACAAACCCCCCAAAATCTATTTTAATTCCAGGATGTAAGGCAACAAAATCGGAAAAATGCCAAGGAGGATGAATACTTTCGCAAGCAACTGTTCATCCATGAACACACACACACACACACACACACACACACACACACACACACACACACACACAAATCCACACACGCGCATACTAGTGATGCGCAGGTCTGATGTTTGTTCAACCACACGCCTGCAATTGCTAATAACCCATCTGTGATAATGTGAAAATTTGAGGCCCGCACCTGACCCTACCTCGCAAATAGGCCAATAGAAAATGTGCTGTGCTGTTACAATGGTGCACCTTGTGTTGGGCACAATTAAAGGCCACTTCAAAATGTGCAGTTTTGTCACACAACACAATGCCACAGATGTTTCACTTTTTCAGGAGCGTGCAATTGGCAGGTGGACTTCAGGAATGTCCGCCAGAGTTGTTTCCAGATAATTTTGTGTTAATTTCTCTACCATAAGCCACCTCCAACATCGTTTTAGAGAATTTGGCAGTACGTACAACCTGCCTAACAACCGCAGACCATGTCATGTGTATGGGGTCATGTGGGCGAGCGGAGTCCCCCATGGTGGTGGTGGGGTTATGGTATGGGCAGGCAGGCATAAGCTACGGACAACAAACACAATTTCATTTTTTCTATGGAAATTTGGAGGCACAGAGATAGCGTGATGAAATCTTGAGGCCCACTGTCATGCCATTCATCCGCTGCCATCACCTCATGTTTCAGCATGATAATGGCCCCATGTCGCAAGGATCTGTAAACAATTCCTGAAAGGCTTGCATACTCACCAGACATGTCACCAATTGAGCATGTTTGGTGTGCTCTATATCGACATGTACAACAGTGTTTTCCAGTTCCTGCCAATATCCAGAAACTTCGTACAGCCATTGAAGAGAAGTGGGACAATATTCCACAGGCCACAATCAACAGCCTGATCAACTCTATGCGAAAGAGATGTGTCGCGCTGCATGAGGCAAATGGTGGTCACACCAGATACTTACTGGTTTTCTGATCCACGCCCCAACTTTTTTTAAGGTATCTGTGACCAACAGATGCATATCTGTATTCCCAGTCATGTGAAATCCATAGATGAATGGGCCTAATGAATTTATTTCAATTGACTGATTTACTTATATGAACTGTAACTAAGTAGAATCATTGAAATTGTTGCATATTGCATTTATATTTTTTGTTCAATATAGTTGACATCAGTAAAGTTCTCTTTCATCTCTGCTTCTCTCGCTCAACAGACATTTAGGGACCGGGGAGAAAATGCAATAACTTAAAAAAATGGGAAAGAATTCTCATGCAAAATGTTCAAATGATATCAGTTTGGCCGGTTTTAAGGAAATTGAAAGCAGTGGAAAATACCCAACATGTTTCTGATAAGATTTCAGTTAGGCTTGGATGCATATTTTGGGATCCTGAGTGGCGCAGCGGTCTAAGTCGTCACTACATACCCGGGTTCGATCACTGGCTCTATCCCAACCGGCCGTGATCAGGAGTCCCATAGGGCGGTGCACAATTGGCCCAGCATCGTCCGGGTTAGGGGAGGGTTTGGCCTGGGTAGGCCGTCATTGTAAATAAAAATGTGTTCTTAACTAACTTGCCTAGTTAAATAAAGGTTAAATAAAAAATAAATACAAATATTTTATATGGTTGAAATACTATCAGCTTTTATGAATCTGATAGACATAGCACCTTTACAGACAGTCCCTAACCACGCATTCATTCTCTCAAGATGCTGAAAGAAAGAAATCATATTTCTCCACTCCTGTTCCCGAGTCAAAATGTACATTTGGTGTCTCATTTTACTGCAAGATATGCTTAATTCTGCAGGAGTTTGTATTATATTGGTTATGTGAGAGGTTATAGACCTACACGCAGTGTCCAGATTTCAGTTAGGCTTTTATCAATTTAACCCAGGCTACAGTTCCCTTGACTTGCCATATTTGAAGTCCCCGTCTTGTGACTCTCGAATGTGTATAGCGCCTCACAATAATCACACTGCTATAATCCTCTTTTACCACTTCACAAAATCATTCCCAAACATTACTTTTATGGCCCTCCCTTCTCTTTATTTTAAACTCTCCTTTTCTCTTATTGAATTCAACTTCGACGTTGTTCTTTTTGCCACAGTGGATTGCCGTTAACTTTTTCTGGCCAAGTTCCCAAAAGCATTTGGCCATTGGCGAGTATTTGGTGCATACAGTTAGGCCATAAAGCTTTGGCTTACATACTCCACTCAAAGCGTTTAATGAGCCCTACAGTACAGTAAATTGTGAGGAGCCAGCCAGAGATGGAGAGAAGGAGAGAGATAGGAAGATAGAGAGGGAGACAGTGAAAGAGAGAGAAATGGAGACAGAGCGAGAAAGAGAATGGGAGAGAGACAGAGCGAGAGAAAAAGACAAAGAGAGAGAAGGAGAGCGACAGAGAGGAGAGTGAAAGAGTGGGGGAGGAAATGGTGGAGGAATGACAGCCCAGGTGTCATCCAAACTTCTTCCATTTAAGAATGATGGAGGCCACTGTGTTCTTGGGGACCTTCAATGCTGCAGAAATGTTTTGGTACCCTTCCCCAGTTATGTGCCTCGACACAATCCTGTCTCGGAGCTCTACGGACAATTCCTTTGACCTCATGGCTTGGTTTTTGCTCTGACATGCACTGTCAACTGTGGGACCTTATATAGACAGGTGTGTGCCTTTCCAAATCATGTCCAATCAATTGAATTTACCACAGGTGGACTCCAATCAAGTAGTAGAAC
Source organism: Salmo salar (assembly GCF_965601325.2). Classification (NCBI taxonomy): domain Eukaryota; kingdom Metazoa; phylum Chordata; class Actinopteri; order Salmoniformes; family Salmonidae; genus Salmo; species Salmo salar. Next base: position 20,633,988 of record NC_138309.1, on the reverse strand, counting down.
CATCTCAAGGATGATCAATGGAAACAGGATGCACCTGAGCTAAATTTTGAGTCTCATAGCAAAGGGTCTGAATACTTATGTAAATAAGGTGTTTGCTAAAAATTTGCTAAAAATTCTAAAAACCTGTTTTTGCTTTGTCGTTATGGGGTATTGTGTGTAGACTGATGATAATTTTTTTTATTTAATCAATTTTAGAATAAGGCTGTAACGTAACAAAATGTGGAAAAAGTCAAGGGGTCTGAATCATTTCTTAACGAACTGTATGTGCCGGTATTCATTTTGGGTGCCGGTACCTTTTATATTTAGTTGCAGTGACTCGGGAATACTTTTGAGCTAATATTCTATAGGAGGTGCAGGAACTCAAGCAGAAGAAAATTGGAGGTGCCGGTACTCAGTTCCAGTCAGCTCCAGCCCAAGTCAAGTACTGTGTTTAGGTAAAAAGACAAACAGGGTCCCGTTTGGAACATTGACAAATAGAGCATTTTTTGCTCAATCTCATTGGGTGGGCCGACACACCTGATCGAGAGCAATAATCATATTGCTTAATTCTCTGTAAAAAAATATGTTTATTTTTCTGCATATCTAAGCATACCTCTTGAGCTGTCTGTATCCTTTTGACTGGTGGCCTTTTAACCAAACTAAATATGCTTCTCTGCATCTCTGCTAAATCTGGGCAAAGGATTGAAAGGAATGTGAGTGTTGTTCAGTACATTTAGTAATTGCTTGCTTTTCTAAAGTCTACCAACCTTGCCAGCAGGCATGCCAGCTAACATAGTTAGACAAGCTAGCTACTCTAGCTTGATTGATAGCCTACAATGGCTTCTTGGTAGCTAGTTATGAGGTTAGGAGATTGGGAAACTATCTGGGCTAGCTAAAGCCAACATTATAAAATTGCTAGGTGGCTAGTAGTATTACAGAGAAACAATAACAAAAAATGTAACAAAAATGTTTTAACGGGACAAATCTGAGGGGGGGCATGTGCCCCCTATGGGCATGACGCCACGCATGCACACACACACACACACCACTTCTCATTCCCCCACTGCAGTACAGCATCACAGGTGTCACAACCCTGGCCTCAGGCTGTGTAGTAGAAACTCATGTACTGTATACCCTACTGAACTGTAGAGTTGGAGGAGGAGGGATGGGGGATAGTGGGGTGGGGAGGAAGTTGCCTCTGGGCTATTTGAGCCTTATCGCTCAACCTGTTCACCGCAAGCATGAGTTCATTGTGAACTTGCCTTAGCTTGGTGATTTTTCTGCATTTGAACAACTAATTATTGACCTAAGCATCTGCATGGTAGATTTAGCAGCAAGAGCTATGCATGATTCTAATAGTTAGCCCAGTCTGCCACCTAGTGAGGGGACTGTGAATGAACTCAACCGTCCATAGAGAAAAACGATCTCCTCTTTATATTCCACTTGAGTCATGACATTTAAATGTGTTTACCACCTGGATTTGATATTTAGACTTTGAATGGTCATTTATGTTTGGTATTACAATATACATGCAGGACAGTTATTTGGTTGATTTAAAACACCCGGCTACATTCTTCCATTGGCCTTAATAGCTGTGCTATTATAGTGGTATATACTGTATGTACTAATGTTATATAAGGTCGTCTTTGTTGCTATGGAAAATCCCTGCTTGGGTTCCACTTCCCATAACAGCAGCTAATAAATCTTTAGCAGTGACTGTCTGAGAGGCCTGCGTGCAGTTTTACATTATTCAGAGTGCATTATCCACACAATCACGTTAGAGCTGTAATCTAAGCCTCTAGCGTTTTCTTTATTTGTTGTAATTATATGTTTGTCAGGTGAGGATGGATCCTGGCGCTAACAGAGCCGGAGCGAAGCGAGTCACTGACGCCTCACATCTTCCTGTCTCTCTAACAGCATGTTGCTCAATAAACCAGGCCCTGTAGTGTTTTCTCTACTAAGGTTACATCCCCAAATGGCACTCTATTCCCTACATAGTGCACTACTTCTGACCAGGGCCCTATAAGTAGTGAACTATGTAGGCAGGGAATAGGGTGCCATTTGGGACGTAGTGTTATTCTCCTTCTTCCTCTGCCCAATACCTTTCCCTTTCTCTCCTAATCTGACTTTCTCCTCAGCAATGATATATGGTTCAGGCTCTTGTCCCTTTCCACCAAACCTAATAAAGCCACTGTTTTTTTATGTGAAAAATGTACAAAATAAAACAAGAAAATATACTTGTATTTCAAGTCGTTGGTGCACTACCACAGACAACAGAGTTGCCACAACTCTTCTCTCTTCTCCAGTGTATTGATATAGAAGAATACTTGGGGAAAATATGAAGATCCTTCATATTATTGTAGTGGGGGCTGCAGGGGGGAGGACGGTTCATAAGGACAGCCGTGATTGGGAGTCCCATAGGGCGGTGCACAATTGGCCCAGCGTCGTCGGGTTAGGGTTTGGCCGGGGCAGGCCATCATTGTAAATAACAATTTGTTCTTAAAAACCTCTTCAGCGTCTCATCCCGTCAGCGGGATCAAAATCCAGCGAAAAATCATATCGCCAATTAGCATAAAAAAAGTATTAATTTTTCAAAAAAATTTATAGATACACCTCTCCTGAATCGACCCATGTCGTCCGATTTCAAAAAGGTTTAACAGGAAAAGCAAATCATTAGATTATGTTAGAGGAGTCCATCGTAAAATGCAGCAACATAGCAATTTTCCGACCAACCACATGCATCACAAATAACCAAAAAACAGCTAAATGCAGCACTAACCTTTTACAAACTTCATCAGATGACACACCTAGGACATCATGTTACACAATGCATGCATTCTTTTGTTCAATAAAGTTCATATTTATATATGAAAACAGCATTTTACATCGGTGCGTAACGTTGACTAACTATTTTCCCGTCAAATGCATCCAGGGAAACAGGGCTACATTTTACTGAATTACTATTCGAAAACATGTTTAAAATGTAATATTGTCATTCTAAGATTTATAGATGAATATCTCTTGAAGGCACCTGTCATACTAGATTTAAAAATAACTTTACTGGGTAATCACACTTAGCGATAAAAGGGGATGCGATACTCAGAAACTGACCTAGTAAATACAGCTCGGCGCCATCTTGGAACAACCGCATTTCACATCTAATGTTGTATAATATTGTCAATAATCCATTACCTTTAGTTGTCTTCATCAGAAAGCACTTCCAGGAATCCCAGGTCCACAACAGATGTATTTTCGGTCGAAAAAGTCCATCGTTTATGTTCAATTAGCTTGCTGATGTTAGTGCGTCCGAAGGGCATATCCAACTAATCTGCCTTGCGCGCCACAGTGGTTTCGAAATAGTACTTTTTTTCACATTTAGGTTCGTTCAAACATGTCAAACGTTGTATAACATAAATCTTCAGGGCCTGTAACACCAAGAGAGCCAATAAGATTCGAGGGGGATGATTTCATTGTGTTTCAAACCGTTTCCAAAGGTGGGGGTAGACATGGCCGCCGGCGTCATAATGGTGATGGCCCTCCCGCTGTGACCAATTTCCAACGCGTCTCATTCACTGAGTTTCGACTGTTGAAGGCTCAAACCACTTTGTAAAGACTGGCGACATCTTGTGGAAGCAATAGGAAGTGCTCACTAAACGATATCTCACGGTGTGAATTTTAGGCGATGACGTGAAGTTGAGTCCACAATTCAGAATTCCACTTCCTGGTTCAATCGGTCTCGGGGTTTTGACTGCCATTTGAGTTCTGTTATACTCACAGACAACATTCAAACAGTTTTAGAAACTTTAGGGTGTTTTCTATCCATATATAATAAGTATATGCATGTCCTAGCTTCTGAGTTTGATTAGTAGGCCGTTGAAAATGGGAACGAATTTCTTTCAAAATGCGCTTTGGCGCCCCCTATCCTAGGATATCCTCAAGACCTCTGACTTGCCTAGTAAAATAAAATCTATTTTAATTCCAGGTTGTAAGGCAACAAAATAGGAAAAATGCCAAGGGGGGTGAATACTTACGCAAGACACTGTATGCTTGTAGTCGCTAAGGACTGGGGAGTTTTTCAGTATAAAAAATAAACAGAATGGAGGCAAAATCTTGGTTCAGTCTGCTTTCCACCAGACACTGCGAAATTAATTCACATTTCAGCAGGACAATAACTTAAAACACAAGACCAAATCTACCCTGGAGTTGCTTACCAAGAAGACAGTGAATGTCCCTGAGTGGCCGAGTTACAGTTTTGACTTAAATCTATCTGAAAATGGTTTTCTAGCAATTATCAACAACCAATATGACAGAGCTTGAAGTATTTTGAAAATAATAAATGGCCAAATGTTGCACTATCCAGGTGTGGAAAGCTCTTAGAGACATAACCAGAAACACTCACAGCTGTAATTGCTGCCAAAGATGCTTCTACAAATTATTGACTCGGGGGTGTGAATACTTATGTAAATTAGATATTGTGCAAAAATGTATAAAAACATGTTTTCACTTTGTCATTATGGGGTATTGTGTGTAGATGAGTGATCGAGAAAAATCTATGTAATCAATTTTAAATTCAGGCTGTAACACAACAAAATGTGTAATAAGTCAAGGGGTATGAATACTTTCTGAAGGCACTGTAAGCAATCATCAGCCAGAACATTATGATTCTGAAGGACAGACAAACACTGGTATGTGGTTGAGGAGCTCAATCAAATACTGCTTCTCTCAGGTGTGAAATAACACAATGAAGGGAGTCTGTGAGGAGCATGTTTATGGTGCTTTGTGTGCAGTACTTTCTGCTCAGTTACAGACAGACAGTTGACTTCTCCCTCTCTCTTCATCTCTCTCAGCTCTCTCTAGTGTAGTACACTGTGTCTATGAGTGAGACCTGCTTCTCTTTAAATTCCTCTCCCTGGCAACAGTTTTGCAATTGTCAATTTCATGGTTGATTAATTGTCATTACTGGGTGAGAGACACAAAAGGAGAAATGCATTTCTGGATTAAAATGGAGAGGAGCAAGACCTTCCCCGAAGAGAGAGGTTTATCTGCTTTTGCGAGGTTGAATTAAGAATAAGAGAGAAATATTCATTCATCCACTGTTTTCCTTGGGTTGCTTTTGTAGCCCTTATTGTACAGAAGAACATTTTAAAGTGAGATGTTTGATATATGTTGATTAAAGGTATCATGCTCTACTTAGCAGTAAAGTGAGAAAAGCTTAACATGCATTGCATTGTGCATTGACAGTAATAATACAAGTAAATGGCACTTAGCCTGAGGTAACAAATGATTACACTACTACAAATAATCAAAGCCTCAAAATGATTTATAGAGAGAGCTTAGTGGAAAGGAAATTAGTCATTATTTTTAGTAATTATTTTGGGGTTTATGACATTATATACAGTAGTGAGGCTATAAAGGTAGCGAGGCTACATACAGACACCGGTTAGTCTGGCTGATTGAGGTAGTATGTACATGTAGATATGGTTAAAGTGACTATGCATATATGATGAACAAAGAGTAGCAGTAGCGTAAAAGAGGGGTTGGTGGGTGGCGGGACACAATGCAGATAGCCCGGTTAGCCAATGTGCGGGAGCACTGGTTGGTCGGCCCAATTGAGGTAGTATGTACATGAATGTATAGTTAAAGTGACTATGCATATATGGTAAACAGAGAGTAGCAGCAGCGTAAAAAGAGGGTTTGTGGGGGGTTGGGGGGGACACACAATGCAAATAGTCCGGGTAGCCATATGATTACCTGTTCAGGAGTCTTATGGCTTGGGGGTAAAACCTTTTTGTCCTAGACTTGGCACTCCGGTACCGCTTGCCATGCGGTAGTAGAGAGAACAGTCTATGACTAGGGTGGCTGGGGTCTTTGACAATTTGTAGGGCCTTCCTCTGACACCGCCTGGTGTAGAGGTCCTGGATAGCAGGCAGCTTAGCCCCAGTGATGTACTGGGCCGTACGCACTACCCTCTGTAGTGCCTTGCGGTCGGAGGCCGAGCAATTGCCGTACCAGGCAGTGATACAACCAGTCAGGATGCTCTCGATGTTGCAGCTGTAGAACCTTTTCAGGATCTCAGGACCCATGCCAAATCTTTTTAGTTTCCTGAGGGGGAATAGGCCTTAATGATGGACTGTCGTTAATGATGCTGATGATGGACTGTCATTTCTCTTTGCTTATTTGAGCTGTTCTTGCCATAATATGGACTTGGTCTTTTACCAAATATGGTCTTCTGTATACCACCCCTACCTTGTCACAACACAACTGATTGGCTCAAATGCATTAAGGAAAGAAATTCCACAAATTAACTTTTAACAAGGCACACCTGTTAATTGAAATGCATTCCAGGTGACTACCTCATGAAGCTGGTTGAGAGAATGCCAAGAGTGTGCAAAGCTGTCATCAAGGCAAAGGGTAGCTACTTTGAAGAATCTCAAATGTCAAATATATTTTGATTTGTTGAACGCTTTTTTGCTTACTACATGATTTCATATGTGATATTTCATTGTTTTGATGTCTTCACTATTATTCTATAATGTAGAAAATAGTACAAAAAAAAACAACCTTGAATGAGTAGGTGTGTCCAAACTTTTGACTGGTACTGTATGTATGATTAATATTGATTTCACCTGTCACTGTTGTCAAGCCGATGCTAAGCATGCTATACTTTAATACCAAAACAATTGCATTATTGCCAGCTGCACCTGTGAATGTGGAGAGGTGACACAAAGGTCACTAAGTCACAGTGCACTTCAGGCTTTTTTAGCACAATTTGGGTTACAGTTAAGAACAACTTGTTTATGAGGATCATTGTCTCTATGACAGAATGCCAAAAGGATTAGGATTTATTCAATGGATTATATATTCTTTATTGAAAAGACACTGCATGTTGATGACGGTCTATTCATGAGTGTCATTTTACTCATTACAAAGGGGAATAATTTGATATTTGAATTAACAATGAACTGAAAGACCCCATAGATGTGATGTGAAGCAGGGTTGTTTTGTGAAGCTAGTGTAAATAAAATAATTATCCTAGGACCCATTCCCACATAGACCTAAATCCAGTTCCGTCATATTCAGGTTTCAAAGTAATTCAGCCAAGACCGGTTGTCACGTCCTGACCAGTAAAAGGAGTTATTTGTTATTGTAGTTTGGTCAGGGCATGGCAGGGGGTGTTTGTTTTGTGTGTTTCGGGGTTTTTGGTGTATGTTCTATGTTTTCTATTTCTATGTGGGTTTTCTAGTTTTTCTATTTCTATGTTAGTTTTGGGAACGACCTCCAATTAGAAGCAGCTGGTTGTCGTTGCTTCTAATTGGAGGCCATATTTAAGTGGGTTTATTTTCTCTTGTGTTTGTGGGTAGTTGTTTTTCGTTTAGTTCTTGTGTTAGTTGACGTTGGTTTATTTTGTTTAAGTGTTCACTTATATAAATAAAAGAAGATGAGCACGATACCTGCTGCGCTTTGGTCCACTTTCTACGATGCACCTGACACCGGTCCATTTAGCCAGTGACATTTAGCTGTGCTTTGTATTTCATCCTGACTGTTGGGCAGCAGAGGTCAGGGAACACACTCGTAGAGGCCTATTTAATCAAATCTTGGTCTGTGTGTCCCATATGTAGTGCACTACAAAGGGAATAAGGTGCGGTTTGGGATGTATACCTGGAAGTTGGTGTCAATTTTGATTGAACAGGACTTTGAATACATCCTGTCATCTTCCAATCTAGTATATAGATACTAGATTCACCGAATCAAGGGGCTGTTACACATTAAGGGTATCTAGGGAATAGTGAGAATGGACTCTGCTATTTTAGAAATGCAGTATAATAGACCATCTGGTATTGGTATTTTATTAGGATCCCCATTAGCTGTTGCGAAAGCAGCAGCTACTCTTCCTGGGGTCCACACATGAAACATGACATAATACAGAACATTAATAGACAAGAACAGCTCAAGGACAGAACTACATCAATTTATGTGAGCAGTGGAGTCTAAAGTAAATTAGTTGAGGTAAGTCCTACTTACAATAATAAGGGCATTAGGACAGATAGCTAATTATTATGAAAGTTGACCTTTAATTTCTAATCTTTATAATAGGTCTAAGTCTGTACTGTAAGTCGTATTACTGTATACATAGTGTGAATGATTACCTCTCTCCTCTCCTCTTCCCATCATAGCCCTGGCCCTCTGTTTCCAACCTGGCTAAGGACTTCATCGAGCGCCTCCTAGGGGTGGACCCTTCATCTCGCCTCACCGCCATCCAGGCCCTCCGCCACCCCTGGGTGGTCACTATGTCAGCAAGCTCCTCGTCCATGACCAACCTGCATCGCTCCATCTCCCAGAACCTCCGGCGGCGGGCGTCTCAGGCCTCCGTACCCTCCTCCTCGTCATCCTCCCGATGCCCCAGCAGCACAGGCTCTGGGGCCAGCCACAGTCGATTTACACATCAGTGGGAGAAAGATCTGCTGGAGAAGAAGCAAACCCAGAGACCCACCACCCAGAACCAGAGACGACAGCCAGGGAACCAGGTTACGACCCAGTCTCTAAGACCCACCTCCCAGCCCAACAAGCCCCCTGAGCAGGTTCAGCCAGCGGTCTCCACCACCACCACCCAGCCAGGGTCGCCCTGACAAAAACCCAGTCACAGTCAGGCTAATATCAGCAGCACAACAGCTGTTCAGGCTAAGTCTGCTGTCTTACTGCTGCAGACATCGGCGCGTCTCCCAAATGGCACCCTATTCCCTATTTAGTGCACTACTTTGACCAGTGGTGTCTGTGGGTCAGGCTGAGGCTTTAGCCTGTTCTGTTGCTGCCACTCTGTCTTAGTTAGAGACCCATGCTCAGCTATACACTCTGATTCCTCTCAGGCTACCTCAATACTTGGTTGCTCACAAACACGCCACACAGACTGAGGCTTTTCCTAAGACAGTACGATCTCCAACCCCAACATAGATTATCAGACTTTGCCTTAAAGAATAGGCAAAACATCAGATCATTTTTAAGGTGTCGTTTAAGTGAAACTCTAGTACAGGCCCTATTTTCTTTCAGGAACAAAAAGGGTTAAGTAAATAAGTATGAGTGAAACTCTGCGGGATGGGGCTTGACAGGCAGTGGTACACTACCTCTTGAAACACCCAGCTCTGTAACAATGTAATAAACCATCATCAATATTTAAATTGACTACCTGAAAACTTTATTTCAAATCCAAAACGTTCTCGGAAAAGGCTATGCAGAGAGGAAAACAAAAATAAAATCAAAGTTTGAAAGTGCATTAAAATGCAAATAGGATGGGAAGAATAATTGCTCCATTTCATCTGGCATTATCACAAATTATATTCATGATTTTTTGTGTTTTGTATTCATCTTGGTGATTCATGTTCTCAGTTGAAGATGACTTGGGGTACGTGCAAAATGGCACTCTATTCCCTATATTGTGCACTACTTTTGACCAGAGCCCTATGGTTCCTGGTCAAAAGCAGTGCACTATAAAGGGAATAGGGTGCCATTAGGGACTCAGTCTTGCTGTCTGACTTACTTGGCTAGTTTCCACTTTGGAGAGGAGAGGTGATAGTAAAACTTATAGAGGACAATGGGTCCATATCACTGATGCTGGTTCAATGATGGAGTCAGATGTAACATATAGCCTATTTGTGTGGAAAGGCCTCCCTACATCACCTCTTTACGCCAGTGAATGGTTGTAAATATAAATATGAAATCTAATCTGCCTGCCACCTGCATGTTTGTTTTCTTAGTTTCTGCATCCTTTCTCTAATTCTGACGTAAGGTGAAATAAACTGTATATTACTCCAACAAGTTAATGTAACAAAAGTTTTTAATCAAATTAACATTTTTCATCCCCATGTTTTGATGATATATAATGATCTGTATTATTTGTCCACAAGGTGAGCACCCTGTGGCATGGGTGAATGAATGCATCTCATGCAGAAATTATGAGAGGCACTAATGTGTGTTCTTCTATTGTCCCTTGGTGTTGAATTATCTTTCCCATCACAGGCTCAAGGGTCTAAGAGTGAGTAGACTTCTTGAGTTGCTTTAAGCACATCCATCATTTATACTTTGGATTGACAATAGATGTGATGGCACTCTTGTATATTGGGTTCTCACCCTGTAATGGAATAGAGGAACACTATCGGTACATATGATGATCCCCAATCCTAATTCACAGACAGTGAAGAGACAATATAGCTAATGTACTGTATATTCTTGTGAGTCTGGTGAAACACTTTCCCTGATACGTCTGAACAGTAGCTTCCAACCCTCCATGGTGTCTACAGCCACATCAGGGCAAGCCAGACACTGAGAATAGGCCTACGTCCCAAATGACACCCTATTCTCTATATAGTGCTAGGGGGCCTGGTCAAAAGTAGTGCACTATATAGGGAATAGGGTGCCATTTGGAATGGAGCCTAGGCCTGATGTCAGAGGGCATAGCAGGGCGAGCAGGACTCGCAATTAGCCAGGTCATCCCTCCCAGTTCTTTCTGGAAGCGGGCGAACTCTCTCTGGACGTGGATGGAAGTGAGTCGTTACCAGAGCAGTACAGAGACCAAACCCAGGACCACCATGGAGCCAGACACCACTGCAGTCACCAGAACTACATCAGCACCTGACAGGCACTCTGGGAGGAAGAAAGTAAGATCAAACATTAAAGACACAACCTCCCATTTCAACAGCCTCACTTTGCCACTTTGAAGAAGCAATTGGTACAGCAGGGATTATGCAGGAATTATGACAGAGAGTGGCTTTAACGATTACTATCTTTGACAATAGAGGTTTTACTACCTCACTTTAGGGCTGCGTGAATGTGGGCAAATCTCTGTCTCTGTCTGGCCAGATACAAGTAGAGAACCAAGCACCCGTCTGTGTCCCTCTCCTTACATCTGTGGAAACCGTTGGAGGGGTGGTGGTGTTCAGAGGCAAGGGGTAGCTGACCAGGTTGCTTCCCCACCAGGGTAAGGTTCAGGTGGGCACATCTCCTCTGACACTCCCTCTCTGACAGACCCTGGTAAAAGGCCAGACACAGGATGCAATCCCTGTGGAGGGAGGAAAGTAGGATCGACCTATGATGCAAAGTTGAAAAGCACGATGGTTGACCTGACTGAGGAACTATTTCACTTCCGTTTTCTCTTTCTGTATTGCTAGGTGATTATATGTATGTTTGATGTGTCTCTCTTTAATGAATACTTGTATGTAAACATTTAACATTTTTGTCATTTAGGAGACGCTCTTATTCTGAGCGACTTACAGTTAGTGCATTCATCTTAAGATAGCTAGGTGAGATAACCAAATACCTAAGCCATAAACTAGGTTTCCATCCAACCTTTTCATGCAAGTAAAGCACATGTCGAATAAAAATGTCATGACAGGCCTGATGGAAACAGAACATTTGTCGGTAAACTTTCTAAATGTCGACAAAACAAAAAACGCTAGACTAGGTGGGTTCTTTTCGTGTCGGTAAAATTAGTTATGCGAGAAATGTCTGTGCGCAAATATTGATATAATCATCATCATAACAAAGTAAACTTGGAGTTTACGCGATGAAATGTTGTGTGGAAAGCATGCAGTTTATTAGGCTACAGATGAAATAAATGATGATGAATTTCACAGGGTGGTGTCACGCCTGCTCCCGCTCTTCCCCCCCAGGCTGCCCTGCATTACGCACTCCTGCCATCATCAATTACGCACACATGCCTTCCCTAGTCACGCGCATCAGCAATATTGGACTCACCTGGACTCATTCATCACCTGTTTATTTCCTCCCCTATATTTGTCAGTTCCCCAGCTCTGTTCCCGGCTGCTGCATTGATTGTTATTTGTCTATGTTACCTGTGTGTTACGCTGTTCCTGTCTCGTTCTATGTCCGTTCCATATTAAATGTTTGACTCCCCGTACCTGCTTTGCCTCTCCAGCGTCATCCCTTGACCAGGTGGTGAAAATGCAAGGTGCTGAGCTTGATGCTCCTTTCCAATAAATGTCCATGGTCTTATTCTGGTGATATGATTGGCTGCAGTTTGGCAAATAAAAATAATCTCGCTATTTAGTCCATAATGATCTCATCATGTAGGCTATACCCGCGCTGCATCTGCAAGCTGTTGGCTGGAGTGCGCGTGCCAATACCAGAGTGGGCACACTCGCTATGTGATGCAACAGTTTTTGGGAGAAAACCATCAGTTGAGTTGAAAATGTGATGGAACTTTTTATTCAGTACATGGGTATTGAACCACAACATTTGTATGTGCACTATGTCATCACACACACAGCCTTTTATTTCCACAAGTCAATTTGATGGAAACACATCTCTGGTGGGGAAATGCCCATATTGTTTTTTAGGAAGATTTTATAATATTCACATGAAACTCTGTCGCCAATTGGTTGGAAACCTAGCTGTTGTAAGTAACATTTTCCTCAATTAAGTAGCTATCAGAAATGTCGGTGCCAGTAGGAAAAAGTCAAGTGTAAGTGTAGAGCTCTCGTTGCAGTCAAATCCCAATGTATGCACTTGTTTTTACAAATGTCAGTTATAAATGTTCACTTGGCTGCCACTCCGTACCTGTGCACGGTGCATGCGCTAGGGCAGGTGGGGCAGAGGTCACAGGCAGGGCCCTTGGTAATGTCCGTCCTGGCAGAGACAGGCACCACAGCTCCAGACGCCCCTTCCTGTACAGGCCAGGCTGCTATGGGACAAACATCTGTCCGTGTTGAGTGGGCACTTACACGCACTGCCACTGAACCCTAGAAGACACTGGCACACACCACACACACACCTGCCCCACCCTGAATCACAGAGACGAACGAACGTGCACACATACACACACTGACCATTACAAAGACAACGTTACAGTTGACCTGCCTATGTAAAGCAGTAGAAAACAACTGTATGTCAGATGTGAGAGAGAGCACACACCTACCTCCACATGGTTAGCCCCGGTACTGGTCACAGCGGAAGTCACTGCACTCACAGAACTGCACATAGTAAGCATGGAATGTGGGATTTTTGTGGCTTTTATGGCACTAACACTTTCCACAAATATACTCCCCATACCCACTGCACTCTTCTGAGGCATTGTCATCGCAACACAGGTGTCTCCCATGATCCCCTTTGTCTGGCTTTACTTTCTCACACAACGTTCCGACACGCCCCTACCTACAACTGTAAGAGACATGATGACCTCGTCATTCATATTCAATGGGGTAGGATTTGCAACTAGCACTATCTACAGAATATGATGCCATTTGGAACACAGATTCTTACCTGCACACTCCACACTCTGTTACCATGGCTACAGGCTGGGCTGTGTGGAACCCTGTCCCTCTGACATGGACGGTCACATATGGGCTTCAGCAGAACCTCCAGCTCCTCACCATACTTCTGGGGCTTGATGACCCCACGCAACTGTCCCATGGCTACAGGCTGGGCTGTGTGGAACCCTGTCCCTCTGACATGGACGGTCACATATGGGCTTCAGCAGAACCTCCAGCTCCTCACCATACTTCTGGGGCTTGATGACCCCACGCAACTGTCCCATACTGGTACCACACAGACATGGAGGGGCAGTGATGGTTCCATTAAACTTCACCTAGACGGGATATGTGAAAATAGCCTGAATATACTTATATAGCCCTGATATACATTTGAAGTCGGAAGTTTACATACACTTATGTTGGAGTCATTAAAACTTGTTTTTCAACCACTCCACAAATGTCTTGTTAACAAACTATAGTTTTGGCAAGTCGGTTAGGACATCTACTTTGTGCATGACACAAGTAATTTTTCCAACAAAGTTTTACAGACAGATCATTTCACTTATAATTCACTGTATCACAATTCCAGTGGGTCAGAAGTTTACATACACTAAGTTGACTGTGCCTTTAAACAGCTTGGAAAATTCCAGAAAATTATGTCATGGCTTTAGAAGCTTCTGATAGGCTAATTGACATCATTTGAGTCAATTGGAGGTGTACCTGTGGATGTGGTTCAAGGCCTACCTTCAAACTCAGTGCCTCTTTGCTTGACATCATGGGAAAATCAAAAGAAATCAGCCAAGACCTCAGAAAAAAATGGTAGACCTCCACAAGTCTGGTTCATCCTTGGGAGCAAATTCCAAACGACTGAAGGTATCACGTTCATCTGTACAAACAATAGTACGCAAGTATAAACACCATGGGACCACGCAGCCGTCATACTGCTCAGGAAGGAGACGCGTTCTGTCTCCTAGAGATGAACGTACTTTGGTGCGAAAAGTGCAAATCAATCAACCATCGTTATGTTTGGAGGAAAAAGGGGGAGGCTTGCAAGCCGAAGAACACCATCCCAACCATGAAGCACGGGGGTGGCAGCATCATGTTGTGGGGAAACTTTTCTGTGGATGGTGGATATATTGAAGCAACATCTCAAGACATCAGTCAGGAAGTTAAAGCTTGGTCACAAATAGGTCTTCGAAATGGACAATGAGCCCAAGCATACTTCCAAAGTTGTGGCAAAATGGCTTAAGGACAACAAAGTCATGGTATTGGAGTGGCCATCACAAAGCCCTGACCTCAATCCTATAGAAAATTTGTGGGCAGAACTGAAAAAGTGTGTGCGAGCAAGGAGGCCTACAAACCTGACTCAGTTACACCAGCTCTGTCAGGAGGAATGGGCCAAAATTCACCCATCTTATTGTGGGAAGCTTGTGGAAGGCTACCCTTAAACGTTTGACCCAAGTTCAACAATTTCAAGGCAATGCTACCAAATACTAATTGAGTGTATAAACTTCTGATCCACTGGGAATGTGATGAAAGAAATAAAAGTTTAAATGAATCATTCTCTCTACTATTATTCTGACATTTCACATTCTTAAAACAAATTGTGATCCTAACTGACCTAAAACAGGGAATATTTGCTAGGATTAAATGTCTGGAATTGTGAAAAACTGTATAAATGTATTTGGCACATTTCTATAACGTAAGACTCTATTAAGGGGAAATCCGCAGTTTAGATGTACATTAACAAAGATTTTTTCCCGACAAAAGCTAACTTCAACTGTATGTATCTCTCACACACACACACACACACACACACACACACACACACACACACACACACACACACACACACACACACACACACACACACACACACACACACACACACACACCTCATCACCAATGGATATATTGGAGCACCTCCTTCCCTGGGACTCTCTCTCCAGCAGCTCTTCATCATTGTTCTTACAGTGGGAGCTGTATGATATCTGGAAGTCTGCAGGCAGCTCACACTTCTCCATAACAACCTCAGAGGTCAGGACCTTGGGTCAATAACAGAGTTAACCTTTTTAGCTGAGGAGGAGTGTGTGTCTGTGTGTGTGCGTGCATGAGTGCGTGCGTGTGCATGTGTGTGTGACAGTTAACCTCTGTAGCTGAGGAGGTGTCATCAGTTCGTCAGCAGCCTCATACACACAGAAATAATGACCTGTGTAGGAAGGGAGTATTCTGCTGCACTTACGTTATATGCCTATTATACGCAGGATGTTTTGGGAGTTGTTGGAGAGCGTTCCGACAGCACTTTTTGAGAAGGTGCTCTTCAGGATCTGCCAGAAGAATAAAAATAACACTACATCCATCTTGATAAAATACAGAGGAGTTACTGTTAAACTATATATACTGTATTGTGCTGTCAAAGATATTTAGTGTAATGTTGTGGTTGGAGGGAGGGAGGAATGGATGAAGAGGAGGAGGAGACAAAGATGGGTTTCTACCTTGTACAGGTGTGTGACGTCCTCAGTCACAGCAAAGATGATCTGGATATATTTTTTTCTCTCAGCTTCTCAGCGAGGTGAGCCACAGAGGGATAATTCTAACAGGAAGACAGACAGTACACTCTCTCTATTTCTAGCTCTACCCCCACTCTATCAGACAAACATTCAATTTCCTTCTCTGAAAAGGGATAAATAAATCCAATTTAGAAGGAGTGTGGGGATCCATATTTCACATGTCCATTCCCCACCCTGGGTGGGCACTTATCCAAACAGAAATGGTCTGTAACACACTCAGTAGCACAGTGTGGAGGAAGGCTCGATAAAACACACACACACACACACACACACACACACACACACACACACACACACACACACAGACACAAACACACAGACTTAGTTTAGGAGATAAAAAGGCTCTGTCAGGATTATTCCATGATGACCCCAGCTGTTTCAAATCAGGAAGTGCCTGTCAGTATCCTCTTTACAAATGATATTGACCTTTAAATCACTGCCGTTGACTTCTGTCTGTCTGCTACTTCTGCAGTCTGTACTGTATGGATTTACTGGCACTCCTTAATATCCTCTCACACTAGCTACTGTAAGAATATAAAGGAAGATACTACTATTTAGTCTTCCGTCACAGACATGCTAGTGTGACCAATTGGATTCAAACCAGGGTTTCCTGCATGCACTCTACAAGGCTGTGTTATCCCACTGAGTGTAAGCCTGGGAATTAGCTCAAATAACTCTGTTATACTTGCAAATCCTATTGTGTTTATTGATGGGTTCTGGATAGAGCATAGCTGTACCTGGAGGTTACCGCTGGTGTACACATTGTTTTCCAGGTGACATTTCCCATCGTTGGGCAGAACTATCCCTCTCAGTTTCCCGTCTCCAGCAAAGTGGGAGCCAGCATCAGTGGAGAACACCAGCAGACGGGTGACGTTCCTCCAGCCAATATCCTCCTGGGAGAGAAAAGAGAGAAACAGAAAAAGAAAGAGAAAGAGAAGGAAAAAGAGAGAGGCCCATTAATATGCACAGCCAATTGGTCTAAAAATGATCCCAAAAGGAGTTAAGGTAACACAAACACACTAACCCAGACAAAACAACATAACAATCCAACACAGCAGCTCTAGCCCCTACTGTGTGTGTATCCAACCTCACTTTATTTCACACATGGCGGCCTGCATCAAGGCATCCAGGCCCCCCTCTGGTGAGTCAAGGTTTCCCCCCACCACCACCACCAGCTGTGAGGCCCAAGAGATTGTGGTAGGTGAAGGGAGGGGATCAAGGCCAGGGCTCCATCCTTTTACACAGGTTCTGGAGCATCCCCTCAATGGTACTGATATAGGGCATCACTGTCTTGTCCACAAACGCTCCAAAGCCTTCAGAGAAATAATAAAATATACGGTTTAACAGTAATGAATATACAAATCTGGCTGTAGTGAATAGACAAACACACACACTCACACATTCTGACGTTGCTGGTGGTGTTCCTCATCTCCTCCATCAGGTGTGTCCCCAGCGTCTTGACGTGGGCCAGGTCGTCCTTCATGGAGAAGGAGAGGTCCATCAGGTAGTACAGGTCTATGGGGTAGTCCTGCACACGCTTCAACTTCACCTCAAAGGTCTGAGGCTCGCCTGTACCAAGAGGAAGCCACTTATTACATTCACACACTACCCCCAGAAAAACCTAGCACATCTATCTGCTTGTCAGAGTTGAGGTGGATACTCAGTCAGTCAAGTAGCCAATACTTACATAGAGAACTCATGGTCTCATCAGAATGGTTCAAAATAATGGCATTTAACCATTGTAGTTATATGTCCCCTTTGCTGACCCACAGTATTACTTATATGTCACTATAATGACCAATGACTTATATATACAATTTATATATACACATGACCTACCAGGGCACAGGTGCAGCAGGACTCTCTGGGGCTATAGCTGGGTAATGTGGTGGGGGTCCAGCCTGGGCTGGTGTTTCTGGTCCTGGGGTCTGGAGGTGAACTTGTGGTTCTCCAGGAGGCCTGTGGAACCTCTGGGGTTCTCGAGGTGCTCCACCAGGCAGCCTCTCTCCAGCAGAGCCCTGGAGGTGTCACAATGCTCCCACGTCTGCTAACCTGGTTCTATGAAAGTCTACACATCATGGAAGAACAGTAAAACAAAGTTTCATGCTATTTGGACATTATATGAAAAAATAAATATTTTCTAAGACTAATGTACTCCAATAATTTAAGTAGCAAATGTAATTCAAGTAGGCCAGATGACTGAACCCTCTGTTACAAGAGCTTACAGTACCTCCTCTTTACACCAGGCACAGTGTGGTCCAGATTCCAGACACTCTCCACAGCTCTTGACCCCCTGACCATAGTACTCCTCCTGTCTTCTCTGGCCTAGGGCAAGGACAACAAGTAGAACAACAACCTTTCACTGCCACCCACTGCAATGTGCTTTATCATTCTCTAGACTCTCAATAGAACTATCCTTCTGTATTTAATGTAATATGAAATTGTGAAAGGGGAAACAATTATGATTATTATTATTTTTTTACATTTATACCTCTATTATGAGAAAGGTATTGATTTACCTTGATTTTCCTTAGCGTAGTCCTGGCAGCAAAATAACAGCACAGCAGCATCTGACCACTAACACAAAAACAGTTTGCTGACTAGAATTTGATATCCTTTCCTTTGTTGTGGAGAATGATTGATCAGCAATTCTTTAGCTTCTGTAGCCCTTTCCTGCAGTCAATGAACAAAAGCGCCCTCTGATCTCATGGTTGGAATGTTATTAATATTATTCAAAATGTCATAATAATAAAGACTTGTAGTTTTTTTTACGACAAAAGTTCTGTGTTTCTATGTCAAACTGTTTTGTTATATTTCAATCTTCTGTGATATATATAAAGTGTAATATTGGGATGCAAACTCAAAAGAGACCTGACCATTAACCCCTCCCTCCTGCAGGACAGCCCTCCCCTTCCACTAATCCAAGACCAGCTCTAACAGTAGCCAACTGCTCAGGGCATCCCAAATGGCACCCTATTCCCTACATAGTGCCCTGCTTTCGACCA
The DNA here is from genome assembly GCF_965601325.2 of Salmo salar. Taxonomy (NCBI): domain Eukaryota; kingdom Metazoa; phylum Chordata; class Actinopteri; order Salmoniformes; family Salmonidae; genus Salmo; species Salmo salar. The sequence continues at coordinate 20,615,175 of NC_138309.1, read as the reverse complement.
GAGTCTTATGGGCACTGGTCAAAAGTAGTGCACTATATAGGGAATAGGGTGCCATTTGAGATGCAGTACAAGTGTTAAATAATACAGGGTGCTGAGCAGCGAACAATCTCTCAGTGGAGGCAAAGACTGGAAAACGCAAAGACTCCTTACTGAATTTCTGGCAGTAACACAGCCTATAGACAGTAAGTTGAGGAAATGAAGAGGACTCTCTCTCTCTTTCTCCTTCCATGCAGTGATACTTCACACAGTGCTGCTCTGATGATATGAATTATAAAGAGGAAGGAACACTCACTTCAACTCTGCCACGTACTGAATCGAAGGACATTACACAGGTCTGCACTGCCCTCTAGATGAGGTCTCAGCCAGGTTTGTACATTACAGTGCAAAGTCGAGAACAGTAAAGTGTATTGTACTTTAATCTACTCTACTGAATTAAACTATACTCTACTGTACTCTACTAAATTAAACTACCCCGTTAAAATGTAAAACGGTTATGGTTTCGGGTAGAGGCGTCCTAAGGATCACGGATAGCACTGGTTTTTAAAAAGGGTACCACTAGTGACATGGAGTTGAAGGACAGCTATTCCCTGTAAAAGATAATTCATATTTTGTTGATATTTTAGTTTTTTAAGTTGTCCACTATGCAAAGTTAATACTTTCTTTTGCATAGTGACATTTAAAGTGTGAACAAAAATATATTGTTTTACTCAAAATATGTCACTTAACCTTGACTCATGACCCGAGGGACAACCCAATTTCATGCTACTGACCGTGTTCTTCAATATATATTTGTAAAAATGGTTGGCAATTTAACTGTCTTACATATGTTTTATTAACAATAAAACACTTCAATTTGAGGGGCCTCCCGAGTGGCGCAATGGTCTTAGCTGTGCCACTAGAGATCCTGGTTCGAGTCCAGTCTCTCTCGCAGCCGGCCGTGACTGGGAGACCCATGCACACAATTGGGCCAGCGTCGTTTGGGTTAGGGGAGGGTTTGGCCGGCAGGGATGTTCTTGTCCGTTCGCGCACTAGCAACTCCTGTGGCAGGCCGGGCACAATGCACGCTGACACTGTCACCAGGTGTACGGTGTTTCCTCCAACACGTTGGTGATGCTGGCTTCTGGGTTAAGTGGGCATTGTGTCAAGAAGCTGTGTGGCTTGGCTGGATTGTGTTTCGGAGGACGCATGGCTCTTGACCTTCGCCTCTCCGAATCTGTACAGGAGTTGCAGCGATGGGACAAGACTCTAACTATCAATTGGATGTCATGAAATTGGGGAGAAAAAGGGGTAAAATAATGAACGAAAATAAGTATATACAACAACAAAAAACACTTCAATTTGAACAAAAACACATATTTTGTGTCATTATCTGACACTTTTAAATGTTTTTCCTGGTGGTTAAGGCCAGGACAGGAAAGCCCCCATTTTTGTAGAATGAACCGCCAATCATATCTCTGCTAGACTGTTCTCACTGTTAACCACAGGGCAGTTAGTTATCTCTTTGTGATCACATGATGCCCAATTTTCACACTGTCAGTTTATCATAAACATTTGTATAAACCTAGATGGCTGCTGATGACATTGCTGAGAATGTAATAAATTGTCAGATGAATCATTATGTGCTTTTACCATAGTCCCTCAGTGACACGATGCAGAAAGCTAGCTAGCACACAACTCTGTGTGACGCATAGTTTTTACAGCCAACAGGAGGTGGGCCATGGCTAGAAGGGATCCAGCTTTTGTCAAATTAACATCAAAAGTAGATTTTTTTTGGGTTGCATTTTAGCTATAAGCCTGACCCTAACCCTTTTCCTAACCTTAAGCATGTGAAATGTCAGAATAATAGTAAAGAGAATGATTTATTTCAGCTTCTATTTCTTTCATTACATTCCCAGTGGGTCAGAAGTTTACATACACTCAATTAGTGTTTGGTAGCATTGCCTTGAAATTGTTGAACTTGGGTCAAACGTTTCGGGTAGTCTTCCACAAGCTTCCCACAATTAGTTGGGTGAATTTTGGCCCAAATCCTCCTGACAGAGCTGGTGTAACTGAGTCAGGTTTGTAGGCCTCCTTGCTCGCACACACTTTTTCAGTTCTGCCCACAAATTTTCTATAGGATTCAGGTCAGGGCTTTGTGATGGCCACTCCAATACCATGACTTTGTTGTCCTTAAGCCATTTTGCCACAACTTTGGAAGTATGCTTGGGGTCATTGCAGGGGCGGAAATCCCGAGGGGAACGGGGGGGACACGACCCCCCCCCCCCCCCCCCAATCCTTGGAAAAATATGATTTGTCCCCCCCAATATATCACTGAAACATAACTATGTAATTTAAATAATATTAATAATACGCAATGAAAGCAATTGTGCTGATTATAGACACTTAATAGCGCGTTTTTAAGTTTCAAAAGATTGCGACCCCCCCACCCTTTGCCTCACAATGTTTTGATCCACTGCCAGTTCCTTAGTTGGCAAGGTAACAGAGGGGTCGTATCTACTGTCTGAAAGGCACTCAATGAACGTAACTGAAGTGAGGTTAATCCAGTCAATCGCGCACACACACTAGCTGAATATGCAGAGCTAGCGTGCAACTATTAAGCTAGCTAGTACCTATTCCATTTATGTGGCCTCGTCAAAGATGGAATCTTTGCTATCGTCAATTTATTCCAAGATCAGCATGCAGATGATGTAAGTCAGTGCTTCAAAGTCCCTGCGATAAGGTTAGCGATAAACTGAAGTCCAAACTGAACAGAACTACACTCTCTTCTACCATTGTCTTAAATATATTTAATGGTCTCGTTGCAAAAGCTAAATTGTCGCAAGGGAACTTTTATTTATTTATTTTATTTCACCTTTATTTAACCCGGGTAGCAAAGATTATAGCAAACACCACTGAAACGGAATTGGTGCTCGCTAGCTTTGCAAATTCAGCTATTGTTGGAAGCCAGCCAATATGAAACAAACTATTAAAATTACAAAAGGTTGCAGCATATGTTGTGTAAATGGTGAACTCATACAGTTGTCAACTCTTGTCATTTTAATCCGTTTCACATTTGCTAGCTACCTTTTAGATCGAAGCCCAAATAGAATGATAAAATATAAGATGATAGAAGCCCATCTCCTACTGTAAATAACCTACACACTGTGTGTGTGTGTAGCCAGCCAGCCAGGTAGAAAAATGGCAGAAAAATAAAAGACGGACATCAGAATATTTTTCAGTACACCAAAACGCAAAGTAAGAACCCTAGTAGCCTAATATCGCAAAGACTAGTTGATAAAATGTTCATAAGATAGAAATGAAATTCTAATGGAAATGTTTCACAATGATGTCATTAGGCAGAGCAGGCAACAGATGGCACACAGACAGCAGAGTTGGGGACAGATATGCAGGGAAAGACTGGCAGAGACAGGGAGTCTCAGGTAAGTTTGTTGAGTCTTTGTTTGGCAACATTATGAAAGGTTCTCCATTTTTTGGACTTGTAAAATAGGAACATAATTGGAAAATGCCATGGATACCCCCACTCTCAACTTAAACTGGTGACTGAACTAAGATTTGTTAAAGGCAATGGTATTGCTGTTGTGATTAGTTGTGTAGTTTTGGGTACCGGTAGTTAGGAGTACGGCAAACACCTTATTTCTTTGGTTCCTCAATATACATTTACCATATTACAATGTAGGCTATGTGTTACAGCACTACTTTTGGTGTCCCCCTCAGGAATTGCTCTTGAGAAAATGTAATGTAATTGTCCCCTCCAAAGTTGATATCAGATTTTCGCCCCTGGGTCATTGTCCATTTGGAAGACTATTTGTGACCAAGCTTTAACTTCCTGACTGATGTCTTGAGAAGTTGCTTCAATATATCCGCATAATTTTCATTCCTCATGATGCTATCTAGTTTGTGAAGTGCACCAGTCCCTCCTGCAGCAAAGCACCCCACAACATGATGCTGCCACCCCCTTGCTTCGCGGTCGGGATGGTGTTCTTCGGCTTGCAAGCCTCCCCCTTTCTCCTCCAAACATAACGATGGTCATTATGGCCAAACAGTTCTATTTTTGTTTTATCAGACCAGAGGACATTTCTCCAAAAAGTACGATCTTTGTCCCCATGTGCAGTTGCAAACCATAGTCTTGCTTTTTTATGGTGGTTTTGGAGCAGTGGCTTCTTCCTTGCTGGGTGGCCTTTCAGGTTATGTCGATATAGGACTTGTTTTACTGTTGGTATAGATACTTTTGTACCTGTTTCCTCCAGCATCTTCACAAGGTCCTTTGCTGTTGTTCTGGGATTGATTTGCACTTTTCGCACCAAAGTACATTCATCTCTAGGAGACAGAACGCGTCTCCTTCCTGAGTGGTATGACGGCTGCGTGGTCCCATGGTGTTTATACTTGCGTACTACTGTTTGTACAGATGAACGTGGTACCGTCAGGCGTTTGGAAATTGCTCCCAAGGATGAACAAGACATGAGGTCTACAATTGTTTAACTTTGGTCTTGGCTGATTTCTTTTGATTTTCCCATGATGTCAAGCAAAGAGGCACTGAGTTTGAAGGTAGGCCTTGAAAGATATCCACAGGTACACCTCCAATTGACTCAAATTATGTCAATTAGCCTATCAGAAGCTTCTAAAGCCATGACATCATTTTCTGGAATTTTCCAAGCTGTTTAAAGGCACAGTCAACTTAGTGTATGTAAACTTCTGACCCACTGGAATTGTGATACAGTGAATTATAAGTGAAATAATCTGTCTGTAAAACTTTGTTGGAAAAATTACTTGTGTCATGCACAAAGTAGATGTCCTAACCGACTTGCCAAAACTATAGTTTGTTAACAAGACATTTGTGGAGTGGTTGAAAAACAAGTTTTAATGACTCCAACATAAGTGTATGTAAACTTCCGGTTGTTTTGGCTAGCTAGATCATTTCATCTTCTGGAGCCAAGGACCATGTGTGCAGTTTTCTGTACGTTGCTTTGGAATGGTTGCTTCAACTGATGGATGGAGGGTTTTTGCAACCAGAAGACTTTCAGCTGCATTTTTTGGTGAAGGGGAGAACTCAGAGGGTGAACTCAACCAAGTGCCCCAAACGGATCTTCCTGAGGTAGTCTCTTTCATGCCACTCACGCCCAGAAATGTGCATTGTTTACATCTTAATGTATGCAGTCTACTGCCAAAAATAGATGAGATTTGCTTGCTAGCCAGAAAGAGTAATGCAGGGGTTTTATGTTTCACACAGAGATCCTTCCATCAAAGACTCAAAAATAGAAACCTTCCTAATTACCCGAAAGGACAGAAATCAAAGAGGAGGGGACGTGAGAGGACATTGGTTTTAAAATGAGAACTGATTTAAACCATGATCACATGGAAGCAGTTTGACTGGGTATATTATTACTTAAGTGCCAAGCAATCTTGTTAGGGGCTCTGTATAGACCTCCAGACTAAGGGTTCTGTATAGACCTCCAGACCAGAGTGACTTTTATGAGATCCTTGAAAATGAGTGTACTTAAAATATGTGACTTTCTAACCTCTGAAGTGATTCTACTGCGTTATGTAAATACTGATGTACTGAACATGAGCTGCCCCCTGTATAATGCTTGTCTAACTTTTGCTAAACTTTCTGTTTGACTCAGTTGATAAATTAGCCTACTAGAATCTCTGACACCAGTCAGACTGCCATTGATCTCAATATGGTATCAGATAATCACAAGATATCCCAAAGTAGTGTAATTATCAACCATTTCTTAATACACTGCTCTAGGAAAATGAGAAAAACCTGTTAAATTGTCACAATACCTTCAGGACCAGATCCCTCAAAAACTATGTCAAAGAACAATTTAATAAACTGCTAGGATAGGTAGACTGGTCTAATGTTATGGAAAGTGAGGGTGTTGATAGAGCATAGGAACTCTTCCAAGGTATATTTCTCAGTACTGTGGACAAGCTGGCACCCCTAAGTGATGAGGATCAAACAAAGGACAGAACCCAGGATCAGTAGGGAAATCTTCCTTCCATCACCATGAGAAACAATGCTCTAAAAGACTTCAAGAGGTCAAAATTGCCAGATTCCTTCACTCAACACAAACACCTAAGGAATACAGTTCAAAGATCCAGGGCCCTCATTTATCAATGTTGTGTAGAAAAGCTTCTAAATGAACTCGTACAAAGAACATATAAAATGTTCGTAAGTACAAAAAAGTTGGTATTTATCAAATGCTCGTACGCTTGATTTACACACACCTGTAAGTATTTTGCCTTGATAAATCAGACACGTTCTAAAACACTGTGCTAGTGCACGTGAAGTGTCATTTACATAAAGAACTGCCCTAAATTACCATTTAGGGTCACAAACCTTCCCTTTAAAGCTGCAAGAAATGTCACTAATTTCTGTCCGCCAACATAGAGAAATCAAAGAAAAAACACTTTTCGGATGCAGAAATTGAACATTTGATCACCGAAGTGGGAGCAAGACAAGCCATACTTTTTGGAGCCCTCAGCAATGGCTTGACAAATAAGAGAAAAAATATTGCCTGGGAGCAGGCTACAGCTGTGGTAAATTCTGTCTCATCTGAGTGCAGGACAGTTAACGAAATTAGAAAGAAATGGTTTGATTTGAAAACATATGCAAAAAATTATAATTATCCACAAAAGGGAAATAAGTGCAACAGGAGGAGGGCAGAGTGACTCTTCACTGTCTGCTATGGACCAGCGCATTGTTGGATAGACCTCAGTGTCTGGCACCATTTGTGATGGTGATACTGATGACCCTCTCCCAGACCCTGAAGGAATACCAGACACACCAACTGATGATAAGTCAAGCTTTATTTTCGCAACCATATTCAGACATGAAATCTTGACAGATGTGGGTGATTTGCCTGACCCCCTCATCCCCAGGCCTACCAGGAGGGTGTCCTGAAACAACATATACTCTTGAGGATGTATGCAACGGCTTGAGAGAGATAAATCAATCATTGAAAGAACTTGTTGATTGTGTCAAACATGTGAGACAATAAATTCTGGTGCAATGTAAATGTGTTTTCCTTGTTGATTTGATCACAATATTTGGAAGAATAGATACCTAAAACCGATATTGACTATTGTCCTCAGTGCCAGAGCTATGGGTGGTGGGAAACACTCCCTGTCAGGCATGGGCTCATCGGGTCTGGGTGGATCATTCAGTGGAATGCCGTTTTTGATTGCAATGTTGTGGAGCACACTGCAAGCCTTGACAATGTAGCAAACCTAAAAAGGAAATTGCACATTGTATTACATTCACGTAATGGCATTTGAAGGAATGTCATTTCAGAGGCAAACCTTGCTAGGCTGTTATTGCAGTGTGCCTCCTGTCCCAGACAAGCACAGCCAACGCCCTTTCAGCAGGCCTATGGTGCGCTCCACTGTTGTTCTTGTGCATGCATGGGCTTGGTTGTACCTGGCCACTTGTTGGTTTGAGGGGTTTGTGAGGGGAGTCATCAGCCATGTTTTTAATGGGTAGCCTCGGTCTCCTGCAGTTATGAACACAACATTCAGATATTGTTTCCCAGTAGAGGTCTAACATGGCAAATAAAACCTTGCAAATAAAACATGTCACTTACCAATAAACCGTCCATCCTCAACAGCTCCTTCCTGGAGGTTAAGGCCTACTGAACTGCTCTGCACAATTAATTATTAATGTGTCCAACCTGGCCATTTGTCCACTAAATTCAACAAATCCAAATGTGAATCACAGATGACCTGCACATTGACAGAATGGAAACCTTTTCTGTTGACGAAGTTGAATTCGTTCGATGATGGTGCTTTTATTGCGATGTGGGTGCAGTCAATTGCTCCAATGACATTGGGAAATCCAGCTATGGTATGGAAATCCCATTTCACTCTGGCCTGTTGCACAGCAGTGTACGGAAACTGTATGTATTGTGGGGTCAGTGAAATAATACCATGAAGGACTGCAGGCAATATTCGGCTCATGGTTGGTTGTGAAATGCCAGACTGATCCGCAATCTCCCGTTGGAATGTTCCAGTGGCCAAAAATCCCAGGGTGGAGAGGACTTACATTTACATTTAAGTCATTTAGCAGACGCTCTTATCCAGAGCGACTTACAAATTGGTGCATTCACCTTATGATATCCAGTGGAACAACCACTTTACAATAGTGCATCTAAATCTTTTAGGGGGGGGGGGGTTAGAAGGATTACTTTATCCTATCCTAGGTATTCCTTAAAGAGGTGGGGTTTCAGGTGTCTCCGGAAGGTGGTGATTGACTCCGCTGTCCTGGCGTCGTGTGGGAGCTTGTTCCACCATAGGGGTGCCAGAGCAGCGAACAGTTTTGACTGGGCTGAGCGGGAACTGTGCTTCCTCAGAGGTAGGGGGGCCAGCAGGCCAGAGGTGGATGAGCGCAGTGCCCTCGTTTGGGTGTAGGGACTGATCAGAGCCTGAAAGTACGGAGGTGCCGTTCCCCTCACGGCTCCGTAGGCAAGCACCATGGTCTTGTAGCGGATGCGAGCTTCAACTGGAAGCCAGTGGAGAGAGCGGAGGAGCGGGGTGACGTGAGAGAACTTGGGAAGGTTGAACACCAGACGGGCTGCGGCGTTCTGGATGAGTTGTAGGGGTTTAATGGCACAGGCAGGGAGCCCAGCCAACAGCGAGTTGCAGTAATCCAGACGGGAGATGACAAGTGCCTGGATTAGGACCTGCGCCGCTTCCTGTGTGAGGCAGGGTCATACTCTGCGAATGTTGTAGAGCATGAACCTACAGGATCGGGTCACCGCCTTGATGTTAGTGGAGAACGACAGGGTGTTGTCCAGGGTCACGCCAAGGTTCTTAGCACTCTGGGAGGAGGACACAATGGAGTTGTCAACCGTGATGGCAAGATCATGGAACGGGCAGTCCTTCCCCGGGAGAAAAAGCAGCTCCGTCTTGCCGAGGTTCAGCTTGAGGTGATGATCCGTCATCCACACTGATATGTCTGCCAGACATGCAGAGATGCGATTCGCCACCTGGTTATCAGAAGGGGGAAAGGAGAAGATGAATTGTGTGTCGTCTGCATAGCAATGATAGGAGAGACCATGTGAGGCATTGGTGCGATTCGTCTCCCTTTCTAATACTGGAGAGAGTTGGTTGCAGAGATACAATAAAATATGCCTTGGAAAACGAAATCTACTAATAAGCCAAGTGTCGGTCTCAGCAAAAAATCTGCACGCTCATTGAAAACACGCTCCCTGCGTAATGCAGCTTGTGCCAGATCCTCTAGCAATGCAAGATTTGCCATTTTGGAAAAGTCACAATGCCTCAGTGTAGGCGTTTTATATTATTTCACTGGTTTAACAAAATTGCCTCCAACCGTACATTCCACTCTTTTTAATTGACTTTATTATTCAATTAGGCTTAAATTGTTTCATGTTTATGAATTCGATAGCACCCTGAGAAAACTATTAGTAGCTTAAGAGTCTATAAAAGAAATACATGAATAAACTATTAATGTATTATCTTTTTTCGTCATAGTTTATGATTTGGTCCAGTATGTCAACCCTTTCTCCATTTGGTGGGTGGTATTTCATTAGCAGTTAGACTTTTCTACCACAAGGTGCTGGCGTACACATGGTCCGAGGTGTGCTTAAATTTACACAAATTCTCAAGTATAAGTACAAATTGATAAATCCCACACTTTGCTTAGAAATGTCCGCATGCATGGTTTACGTGTTCATACGCAACATTAATAAATGAGGGCCCAGGACAATAAAAACGACCCCAGGGACCTCTGGAAGACTTTCAAGGACCTAGGCAGTAGCAACAAGCCAAAAACAAAGTCAAACAGCATTGGACTGAACATCAATGCTACTGTAACCTTTGAAAGAGCACAGGTGAGTGATCATTTAATGACTTTTTCTCCACTATTGCCAGCAACCTTGTTGACAAACTCCCGGAATGCTCTGGCACCTTTGGAAACCAACATATACAAACCTATTATTCAGCTAAGGGCATCTCCGAAGGACAGTTTGCGGTTTCCCAGGTTTCAACTTCAGATGCTACAAAGATGCTTAAAGATCTAGACAAACAGAAAGCCACAGGACTGGATAACAATGACATCCCATCCTGAGTGATGCTGCTGATCATATTGGACCTTATGTAACACACATCATCAATCTTTCCATTCAACATGGAAAGGTACCACCAGAGTTGAAACATGCAAGAGATGTTCCTATATACAAGAAAGGAAGCAAAGTTGAACAAGGGAACTACAGACCAGTGTCAATCTTGAGTTTGTTGTTGAAGGTTTTAGAAAGAGCACTCCATGAACAGATCATAAAGTACATTGATGACCATAACATTTTATATGACCTTCAGTCCAGTTTTAGACAATCCTATTTTACTGATACTTGTTTAATATAAATGACAGATTTTATCAAGCAAGTAATTGACAAGGGCAACTTCTGTGGTATTGTCGTGCTTGACCTAATAAAAGCATTTGATACTGTGAACCATAATATTTTGTTGTACAAACTGAAAGCATTTGGTTTTGCACCGACTCCTTACTATGGGTGGTCATACTTAATTGATAGGGTCCAAAGGGTGGATGTGGGCTAGTATCGCCCAGGGGAGCATTTTGGAGCCTTTGCTTTCTTTGCTCTACATAAATGATATGGACTCTGCCTGTTCATGCCCTCTGTTCTGGATGATTCTGCCCTCTTGGTTTCACATAAGGAAAATTATATTGTTGAAAAGACCCTATGCAGCAAACTGACTAAAGTCAGTAAGTGGTTATCCAACAGCAAACTGTCTCTGCATTTAGGAAAGACAGAATGTATCCCTTTTGGTTCTAAACACAAAGTGAGAAACTCTTCCAACTTCTTGGCCAAGTGTAATGGTGTAGAGGTGAAGGAAAAATGCTCTGCTACATACTTTGGATGTGAACTGGACCAACACATGACAGGTGAACTCATGGCTCTGAAGGTCATTGGGAAGGTTCACTCCAGGTAAAAGTTTCTAGCAAGGGTAGCCAAGTTCCTGGATACAGAGACTATGAGGACCCTGGCAATATCTCTGACACAGGCCACTATGACTATGCTTGTATCGCATGTTTCAGAGGCATAACAAAAAAACGTAAGTACAAATTTAAATGGCCCTAATCAAACTAATGAGAAATATGCTCATGCTCAGCCCTAGGACGGAACTGAACTGGCTTCCAGTTCATCTCTGGGTGGTGCAAATCAAACTGTTGATGTTTTTTAAAAAGTTATACATGACCTTGCCCCTAATTACCTGTCTGGTTATTTTAATTTCATTAGACTCTCATAGCCATCACACCAGAGCCAGTGTTGCTAAGATCAGACTCCTGCGCTATAGGAGCATGGCTGGAAAAAGCTATTTCCTTAACACTGGTTCAGAGGAATGGAATGGTGTACCAAACCATATAAAATCCATCCCTACACTAGGGAGTTTTAAGATAAAGCTTAAGAAATGGTTTATGGGCAAAATGCTTTAAAACTGCACAGGCTTAAATAAAGTATATTTGTTTCCAGAACGTTACTTGGTAATCTATTTTATTTGTTTTACGGTTTCCTCCCTATTGACGAGATGTATTTTGTTTTCATGTATTTACATGAGGACCACAATGAAGATACTTAATGTCATCCTCGATTATTTTAATGGCATAGTGCCATATCCACATGTGTAGTTGTATTGTTTTAAAATGGTCAAATAAATATCATCAAAACTCTCATCTGTGGCTGATGAGCATTAGCCCATCCAAAGGGAGGCAGAAGCAGCTGAAAGCAGGACAGATCTCCTCCCCCTGCTTTCCCTTGCATCACACTGCAACAATCTATTTCAGAAGGAATGTTGTCATTGTGTATGTCTGGTATATGATCAATGTGTCTACACTACCTCTCCAATAATACTCTTCCACACTAAATCCATATTATCGGGTCAGATGATCCATGTACATAGTCTAGCCCCATTGAAGGGAATTTACATCAGATGAGCCATCAATGTTGAAAATATAAAAGTACTACAATTAATTTGGTAATTTCACCGTTTTACGATTGACTTTAATAAAATACATAAATCAAAAATAAAATAAATACAATTATTCTGATATCTGTCCCTTTCTACTAGTTTATTTTTTTGGTTTTTTACTCGGTCCTTCGAAGTAAACTAACCAGTGAGCTCATCGTCCCCTAGCTCTCTACAGGTGATTGGTGCCACTCGCTGTCCAATCACAAACAGTCTGTTTGCCAACGCAAAGTTATGGCTTGGTCAGCTGTAAGTAACCTTTTGGGTGAACTGATTTTTCGCTACAGCTAGCTAGTTATCCCTTCCGAGTAAGTTACCCGACGTTGACAGCAAACTACTGAAACAACACACATAAAATGTTGCTACAGTCTAAATACCGCATAGTGTTTGTGGATTGCGTGCAAGATAGCTGTACCAACCCAGCAAGAACTATGTATGCGTGGTTTGCAATGGATAATGTTCGCTAGCTAAGTATGCTATTGCTAGCTGGAATATTCGTCATGTCGACTAGTTATCATCCTCCCTGGTAAGTAAATGTTCTTGTTTTGTCTCTTAGATCCTGTAACTATTCTAGCTACATTGAGTAACACGTTTTAATAATTTACGTTTTTGAATGTAGTTAGCCAATACAATTAGACGTAGCCAAGACAATCGACGCCCATGCTGTTTTAAATCACAACCCTCGTTTTAAATACAACTGTTGGTGTAAAATAATCAAATGTCCTTCCCCATAATCTAGCCAGCTTCGTAAACTTCTCATTCTATGTACGTTAATGTTGTAGTTATAACGTTAAATAATTAACGTTAGCTACCTGCTAGCAACCGCTCTCGTTCTTGAGGAAAACTATTTGATGATAATTGCAATAACTAACGTTAACGCTACCCCAACACCATATTCGCTGAGGACAAGCATTGAAAAATATTTCGTAAAAGCAGATTTTATAGTGGGTGGAACTCTACTAGAAGTTGGCTGGCTACTGTGCTGTTTGCAGGTCAACAGCTATCTAACGTACTTTTTGATGACCGCTAATTTAGCTAGTTACAAATTAGCCAACCATTCGTAACCAAGTCAAGCGACCAAAGCGTAAATCTCACTAGCTAACTTTAGCTAGTTAATGTTGTAGCTACCAGTTTTGTGTCCGTCTCTAACTAACAAACGTTTGGTACATTTGATTCCCACTTGTCTGGAATCTGGTTGCGGCCAGCTCATTTCCTCAAATGGTCTTCTCTGTCTGCAGTTTTATTATCGACAGCAAAGTAACATTCGTTTAGTTTACATTTTCTTGGCCATCATTTGAGGGCGGGTTGTCGTCGACTATTTGGTGGCGCTGTTGCCAAATATTTTTTTAACAAGGTAGACAACAGGAGTGGGCAAACAAGCAAGGTGGGCAGAGCCAAGAGCGAGCTAGCAAGGTCCTCCTATTGGCGCGTTCTAGCATGTTTTTGCATATTTCCGTTCGAGAACGCCTACTCTGAAATGCGCATTTGCAGTAACTCGATTCGCCCTTGTGCTCTTAAACAACGCAATTTACTTAGGCAAAGGGTAAAGTCTACAAAACTTAGTCCATTCGGTTCATAACAAAGCTGTATTGAGATCAAATGTTTCGTGGATGAGAACATTTGCAGAATGTCGGCCAAAATCCATCTTGCCCAATCTTCTTCCATTGCCGCCCACTGGGCATCCTTTCATCACCATATTTGGTGTTGAGTGGAAACGCCAACAGGATGCGTCAGATTTATACAAAGTGAACAATCTGGGTCATTGTTCTATATGTGCTGTTGCTCTCATTGACTGGCTAGTGGCTACTCATGCACATGGCTTGGCTACATGAAATCTAGCTAGTAACTGTAGGGTCAATGCTATCCGGTCTCGCAAAGGGCACCTATTGGTAGAGAGGTACAAAAAAAAAGCTGACATCCCTTTGAACATGGTGGAGTTATTAATTACACTTTGGATGGTGTGTCAATACACCCAGTCACTACAAGATACAGGCTTCCTTCCTAACTCAGTTGCCGGAGAGGAGGGAAACCGCTCAGGGATTTCACCATGAGGCCAATGGTGATTAACCTGTTAGGGCTAGGGGGCAGTATTGACACGGCTGGATAAAAAACATACCCGATTTAATCTGGTTACCACTCCTACCCAGTAACTAGAATATGCATATACTTATTACATATGGATAGAAAACACCCTACATTTTCTAAAACTGTTTGAATGGTGTCTGTGAGTATAACAGAACTCAAATGGCAGGTCAAAACCTGAGAGATTCCTTTACAGGAAGTGGCCTGTCTGACCATTTCTTGAACTTCTTTTCCATCTCTATCATTTACTAAGGATCTCTGCTCTAACGTGACACTTCCCACGTCGTCCATAGGCGCTCAGAGCCCGGGAAAAAACAGAATGTCGTCATTCCAGCCCCAGGCTGAAACACATTATCGCCTTTCTCAAGTGGCCGATCAAGGGACACTGGGCTTATGCTCGTGACCCGACCGCCCCCGCCTTTGGGATTTTTTCCTCTGTTTGCCGAAAAGGAGATTCCCTGTCGGAATATTATCGCTTTTCTACGAGAAAAATGGCGTAAAAATTGATTTTAAACAGCGGTTGACATGCTTCGAAGTACAGTAATGGAATATTTATAATTTTATTGTCACGAATTGCGCCATGCGCGCGACACTTCTTTACTATTTCGGATAGTGTCTGGAACGCACGAACAAAACGCCGCTATTCGGATATAACGATGGATTATTTTGGACCAAACCAACATTTGTTATTGAAGTAGCAGTCCTGGGTGTGCATTCTGACGAAGACAACAAAAGGTAATCAAACTTTTATAATAGTAAATATGATTATGGTGAGTGCTAAACTTGCCGGGTGTCTAAATAGCGAGCCCTGTGATGCCTGGGCTATGTACTTAGAATATTGCAAAATGTGCTTTCACCAAAAAGCTATTTTAAAATCGGACATATCGAGTGCATAGAGGAGGTCTGTATCTATAATTCTTAAAATAATTGTTATGCTTTTTGTGAACGTTTATCGTGAGTAATTTAGTAAAATGTTAGCGAATTCCCCGGAAGTTTGCGGGGGGTATGCTAGTTCTGAACGTCACATGCTAATGTAAAAAGCTGTTTTTTGATATAAATATGAACTTGATTGAACAAAACATGCATGTATTGTATAACATAATGTCCTAGGGTTGTCATCTGATGAAGATCATCAAAGGTGAGTGCTGCATTTAGCTGTCTTCTGGGTTTTGGTGACATTATATGCTGGCTTGAAAAATGGGTGTCTGATTATTTCTGGCTTGGTACTCTGCTGACATAATCTAATGTTTTGCTTTCGTTGTAAAGCCTTTTTGAAATCGGACAGTGTGGTTAGATTAACGAGAGTCTTGTCTTTAAATAGCTGTAAAATAGTCATATGTTTGAGAAATTGAAGTAATAGGATTTTTACGGTTTTGAAAATCGCGCCACAGGCTGCCAGTGGCTGTTACGTAGGTGGCCACCTAGCCCATAGAGGTTAAAAAAAAATAATTAGAGTTTAGTGGGGATAGAAAACTGAGGATGAATAATTTTTTTGCAGAATAATGGCCAAATATTGTACAATCCAGGTGTGCAAAGCTCTTGGACTTTCCCAGAGACTCAGTTGTTCGCTGCCAAAGGTGATTCTAACATGTATTGACTCAGGGTTGTGGAAACTTATGTAAATGAATTCTGTATTTCATTTTAAATACATTTTCTAAAATGTCTAAAGATTTTCATATTGTCATTAAGGGTTATTGTGTGTCGCTGGGTGAGGGGGAAAGAAATGTAATCCATTTTGAATTCGGGCAGTAACAAGTATTTACATTTTAGTCATTTAGCAGACACTCTTATCCAGAGCGACTTACAGTAGTGAATGCATACATTTCATACATTTTATTTTTATTTTATTTTTTTGTACTGCTCCCCCCGTGGGAATCGAACCCACAACCCTGGCGTTGCACACACACACACACCATGCTGGCGTTGCAAACACCATGCTCTACCAACTGAGCCACCGGGAACAAACCCATTCACCTTTTCCACATTTTGTTAGGTTATATCCTTATTCTAAAATGTATTAAATATTTTTTCCCCCTCAATCTACATATAATACCCCATTATGACAAAGCAAAAACAAGTTTTTAGAAATGTTAGCTAATTTATATATATTTTTCAATATCACATTTACATAGGTATTCAGACCCTTTACTCGGTACTTTGTTGAAGCACCTTTGGCAGCAATTACAGCCTCGAGTCTTCTTGGGTATGACACTACAAGCTTGGCACACCTGTATTTGGGGGGTTCTCCCATTCTTCTCTGCAGATCCTCTGAAGCTCTGTTATGTTGGATGGGGAGCGTTGCTGCACAGCTATTTTCAGGTGTCTCCAGAGATGTTCGGTCGGGTTCAAGTCTGGGCTTAGGCTGGCCCACTCAAGGACATTCAGAGACTTGTCCCGAAGCCACTCCTGCATTGTCTTGGATGTGTGCTTAGGGTCGTTGTCCTGTCGGAAGGTGAACCTTCAACCCAGTCTAGGTCCTGAGCGCTCTGGAGCAGGTTTTCATCAAGGATCTCTTTTTACTTTGCTCCGTTCATCTTTCCCTCGATCCTGACTAGTCTCGCAGTCCCTGCCACTGAAAAACATCCCCACAGCATGATGCTACCACCACCATGCTTCACTGTAGTGATGGTGCCATGTTTCCTCCAGATATGACACATGACATTCAGGCCAAAGAGTTCAATCTTGGTTTCATCTCACCAGAGAATCTTGTTTTTTATGGTCTGAGAGTCTTTAGGTGCCGTTTGGCAAACTGCAAGTGGGCTGTCATGTGCCTTTTACTGAAGAGGGGCTTCCATCATCTGACCTCTCTACCATAAAAGGACTGATTGGTGGAGGGCTGCAGAGATAGTTGTCTCCCATCTTCAAAGAGGAGCTCTAGAGCTCTGTCAGAGTGACCATCAGTTCTTGGTCACCTCCCTGACCAAGGCCATTCTCCCCCGATTGCTCAATGTGGCCAGGCGGCCAGCTCTGCAGTCGTGGCCAAAAGTTTTGAGAATGACACAGAGAGAAAATGACTTTACCCCAGTCCTCAGCAGTCCAATCCCTGTACCTGTTGCAGAATATCAGTCTGTCCCTGATGGTTGTCCTGGAGAGAAGTGGCTTCTTTGCTGCCCTTCTTGACACCAAGCCATCCTCCAAAAGTATTTGCCTCACTGTGCGTGCAGATGCACTCACACCTGCCTGCTGCCATTCCTGAGCAAGCTCTGTACTGGTGGTGCCCCGATCCTGCAGCTGAATCAACTTTAGTAGATGGTCCTGGCGCTTGCTGGACTTTCTTGGGCGCCCTGAAGCCTTCTTCACAACAATTGAACCGCTCTCCTTGAAGTTCTTGATGATCTGATAAATGGCTGATCCGATAAATGGCTGATTCAGGTGCAATCTTACTGGCAGCAATATCCTTGCCTGTGAAGCCCTTTTTGTGCAAAGCAATGATGACATCACGTGTTTCCTTGCAGGTAACCATGGTTGACAGAGGAAGAACAATGATTCCAAGCACCACCCTCCTTTTGAAGCTTCCAGTCAGTTATTCAAACTCAATCAGCATGACAGAGTGATCTCCAGCCTTGTCCTTGTCAACACTCACACCTGTGTTAACGAGAGAATCGCTGACATGTCAGCTGGTCCTTTTGTGGCAGGGCTGAAATGCAGTGGAATTATTTTTCTGGGATTCAGTTAATTTGCATGGCCAAGAGGGACTTTGCAATTAATTTCAATTCATCTGATCACTCTTCATAACATTCTGGAGTATATGCAAATTGCCGTCATACAAACTGAGGCAGCAGACGTTGTGAAAATTTATATTTGTGTCATTCTCAAAACTTTTGGCCACGACTGTAGAAAGAGTCTTGGTGATTCCAAACTTTTTCATTTTAAGAATGATGGAGGCCACTGTGTTCTTGGGGACCTTCAATGCTACAGAAATTGTTTGGTACCCTTTCCCAGATCTGTGCCCCGACCCAATCCTGTCTCGGAGAATTGCTTCAACCTCATGGCTTGGTTTTTGCTCTGACATGCACTGTCAACTGTGGGACCTTATATAGACAGGTACATGCCTTTCCAAAATCATGTCCAATCAATTGAATTTACCACAGGTGGACTACAACCAAGTTTAGAAACAAGGGTGCACCTGAGCTCAATTTCAAGTCTCATAGCAAAGGGTCTGAATACTTATATAAATAGGGTATTTCTGTTTTTTATTTCTAATAAATTTGCCAAAATTTCTAAACCTGTGGTGTATTGTGTGTAGATTGCTGAGGATTTTTATTTATTTAATCAATTTTAGAATAAGGCTGTAACGTTACAAATGTAACAAAATGTGTAAATATATTATGTTCTTTATTTATATTGATCTTCTTTATTGGTCTTCATCATCATCCAACCTCAGTACCACTGCCTTCAGAACAGCCCAGGTTATAGATAGACCGCTGCGCCACTCGGGAGCCATGAACTAAGGCACTGCATCTCAGTGCTAGACTCGTCACTACAGACCCTGGTTCGATCCCGGGCTTTATCACAACTGGCCGTGATCGGAGTCCCATAGGGTGGCGCACAATTGGCCCAGCATCGTCCAGGTTAGGGGAGGATTTGGCTGGGGTAGGCCGTCATTGTAAAATAAGAATTTGTTCTTAACTGACTTGCGTAGTTAAAATAAATGTAAACTATAAAGTTCCCTGTGTTTTTAAAGATCCTGAACACTGAAAATCATGTTTTTCATAAAATTGGATCATATTTGAATGAAACCAGTTAAAAGTACTTTTCAAACATTTGCCCAAATGCAATTCACGGAAAACACAGTTCTAAACTGTGCAGCTAATGCGAGCAGTTCCATATATGACAGAGATTAAAATCTCCATTAGAAATTTAAAGGGGGAATCTAATAGAAAATGACTAGGATTGTGCCTTTTGGCTTCTGGACAACAAAAGAAAGTTGACATAAAAACCAATAGAACAGGAGAAAATTGCTGGTTAATGGCATGAGGAAGTCTTTATAAAATAATTGCCTCCAAGTTTCTATGGTTGGATTTTCACAAGGCTACTTTGAAGCAAGGTAGACACCTCATTATTTGAAGTAAAGTAAAACGTTCAGGTTTCAAACAATTATACTGCCACAAGCTCACATTGCAAAGTGGTGGGTGATGCGCTGATAGTCAACAGTTGGCAGGCTATAGCCTATGCATCTGAATGGGAGGTGTGCTTTACAAGTTGAGATTGAGAAATAAAAATAGCTCCTCCATTCTAAAACTGATGCAACTCTGTTTAGGGTTGGAGTGTTTTCACTAGCGGTGGTTGCTGACGCGTATAGGGTTGAATCATCCGCATACATAGACACACAGGCTTTGTTTTAATGCCCGTGGTAGGTCATTAATAAAAATAGAAAAGAGTAGCGGGCCAAGAGAGCTGCCCTGCGGTACCACACTTTATGTTGAACATTAGAGAAGCTTCCATTAAAGAATGACATATAGATTCAGAACTGAGGTTGAATAGCCATAACAAGTTTTTTTTTTTTTTTTTTTTCCAACAACACGTGATGGTAAATAATAGCAAAGGCTGTACTGAAATCTAACAGTACGGCTCCCACAATGTTCTTATCAATTTCTTTCAACCAATCAGTAATTTGTGTTGAGTGCCGTTCTCTATAAGCATGCTGAAAGTCTATTGTTCATTTGTTTGGAGAAATAGCATTTTATCTGGTCAAACACCATTTCTTTCCTAAAGTTTGCTAGGCGTCGGCAGCAAGCTGATTGGTCAGCTGTTAGAACCAGTAAAGGGTGCTTTACCATTTACCATTCTTGTGTGGGTTGTCTTGCAGTTGATGTAGCTTGTGTCATTGGGGGGGTTTATTTCACTTTTCATCTCCTTTTGTCTTTCCACTATCATCAAACTAATGAAATACATTTTTTTTTTTTATTCAACATATACTGTCTGTCTGCACAGCTTCCCAGGCAACCATCACAGGAGGAATGCTGTAATACAAAAACAGCTTTCC
The DNA here is from genome assembly GCF_965601325.2 of Salmo salar. NCBI lineage: Eukaryota > Metazoa > Chordata > Actinopteri > Salmoniformes > Salmonidae > Salmo > Salmo salar. Next base: position 20,595,107 of record NC_138309.1, on the reverse strand, counting down.
AAAGGCAAAGAAGGATATGGTGTGAAGTCTGAAGACAGACCCAACATACTGTAAGTCATTTATTCATATCAAATCTGCATTAATTCAGCATTTCAGGCACACAAAAATTCCAAATACAAACATTGAAAAGTTTCACAAGTGCCTGAACAAATATTGCATATTTCAATTTCAGCACTTGAAAACATTTAAATTCACTACATATTTAACAAACATTTGCCTTTTCAAAAACATTACAGGCTATGCAGACAGGCTTCTGGATCTCTTGGAATAATGTCCCCCTTGATACAGTGCCATATGTGGGGAAGCTGTGCGGGGGGGGCCTGTGTGACTGACGCCTGCTTGATTGAAGTGGGGTACATGGGTCCCCCTCCTCTCCCCATCAATCTTTGTAGTTGGTTGCATTTCCTAAAGCCTTAGTAATTCACTTTACTTGATATGATATCACATCATTTTGTTACTTTTTATATTATTTTTCAAGCATTCGGACTGGAGATATGAGTTACAAATTGAACTAATCAATGGGTCCTGCGCACTGTAGGGACACAAGGGTGGCCGGGTGCCTATACTCGGCTTATGGCTGTAATTATATTTTTATGTCAAAAGTCTCAACATTATTTCTCACTTTTTTTCATGTTGATCGATATTTTGGATATGCTAGCCTATTGTAAATTATCAAATGTCTGATCAATACATACAATTCTGAATATAGTCATTTATAATGCTAATGCAGAGGCACCAATAAATTGTCCCGTACACTTATTGTATGCTGTTTTCTTGTACATTCCCTTACGTCTAAGCTTTACAAATTGTTGTGAATAAGTGTATCAGTGAACTATATTCTGTAATTTATTTACAAAACAATAGAAATGCAATTGTGTATTGCTGCTGTTCGTCAGATATCCAACAGTCTTATGATCAACTCAGAGCATCTTGCAGAGAAAATGGGTTGATGCATACTATTTAGGCTTGGAATGACGTGGCCCATTGTTTACCTTTTTACCTGGCAATGCCCACAAGGGTGTTTTCAAACAGCTATCAGTCAAGGCGAGGTCATGAATATAAGCTCCCCACCCAAGATACAATGTGTTATTCTGAGGATTTTAATAGCGTACAAATATTATGGGTGTTTGTCAAAGGCTATTTTTACTTGGGAAATAGGATGACTGCGGGACCTTACAAACGTTAAAACGAGGGGGTCGAAATTGTACTTCACACTGAGCCAGCCGTGTGCAAAGGTAACCACTGAAAACCCTATGGAGAGAAGTGTTTGAGAGCTAGGTTGGAGCATGTGCTTGCATGTCCAGTAGCTCTCTAGGAGGTTTGGGCCTACATCCTACATACTATCTTCTGATCACCAAATTAACTCTAACCTTAGCGGTATAGGTTTCTAAAGCTTGTGTTTAAGGTTGAGCATAATGTTGCTAGCAATAATCAGGATATTTTAGATGAACCTTTACTTGCCGATACTTTCTTTGTTCTCAATTCAGATGGCACCAATGTCTTAAAAACGTATGTGTCGGTTGCAGATGGAACTCCAATAACGAGGAGATATTGTGTGCGGAAATCTTTGTGTTTGGGTCACACTGACACGCTGTCATACCACCTCTAAATATGGCCGGGGGGCCGTCTTTCGGATGGGATGTTAAACGGGTGTCCTGACTCTCTGTAGTCACTAAAGATCCCATGGCACTTATCGTAAGAGTAGAGGCGTTAACCTCGGTGTCCTGGCTAAATTTCCAATCTGGCCCTCATACCATCACGGTCACCTAATCATCCCTAGTTTACTATTGGCTCATTCATCCCCCTTCCTCTCCCCTGTAACTGTTCCCCATGTCGTTGCTGTAAATGATGTTGTCAGTCAATTTACCTGGTAAAATAAGGGTTAAATAAAACATTTATTGGGAAGATCGGTTGAAGTAGGAAATAATCGACACTGCGCAGTACTCTTAGGTTATGCCACAAGAGGGCGACATTGACGAACAAATAGGTCCTATAAAATTAGTTGGCTACATCTTTGGTACACTGATTAGTGATTTTTCTTTTCATATTTAGTTAGCAAAAGATTTTCACAACAGTCTGCTGCACTTGTATACAACTATTCAAGTAGCCCATCTAGAGTTCGTGCATCGTGACATTATACAAACTGTCAGTTGCTTTAGTTTATTTTACAATTCAAATGAAGTTATTGTATTCCAGTTTTTTGGGGAGGGCTGCATTTTGTGCAAACTATTAATAATCGCGCCAGGGCAGTCTGTCGCCCTGTGCTGTAGAATAAAAAAACACATTTACAGCAAGTGATTTAGTTCGCCGGTAGTGCGCACTGGTTTGCAGCTGCCTCTTAGTATGTGAATATTCATTCCAGGCAGTTTTTACGGAGGGAACGTGTGAGTACTCCCCCCCCTTCCCCCCCCCCAGTACCCCCCTCCCCCGAGCTGCGCGAGCGCGCACGCGTGCAAAACCGTGTGGGAATGGCTGTTGTGTGACCGGGGGTTGGGCCGCTAGGAGCTGCTAGAGTTTGTAATGTCCGCCATGTTGGCCATGGCGTATTGAACCAGGGAGAGCGGAGCCTCGGAAAAAAGAGACCGACAGAGAGCGATCAAAACCCGGGCCTTCCCGGCTCCGTTCGCATCTCCATATACCTACCCTACTACCAATCGAACGCTTGACTTCTGGCGAACATCACAGATCCATCCATGAGAACTCAAAGCAGTACTGTTGTGAACCTTAGGTTATCGGTTAGATTAATGCTGAATCTTACATTATAAAAAACATGAGTAAATTGTCGTTTCGGGCACGGGCGCTGGACGCTACCAAGCCTCTACCCGTCTTTCGCTGCGAGGACTTGCCAGACCTGCACGAATATGCCTCTATCAATCGGGCAGTACCGCAAATGCCAACTGGGATGGAGAAAGAGGAAGAATCGGTATGTTTTATCGCTGGCAGATTCATATTTGATATGTTTTCTACATTTTCACAATATGGGGGGCGTCGCTATCTTGCCTGCGCAACTATGCACAAAATGGCGGCCATATCGGTTTACCGTGAACACGGTAGATAGCGACGAAATCTGCGTGTTACACCTACATTGTTCCGTTAATCTAATCCTAACCGTGTATTGTTTCGAATTTGGGTTCGTTAGCCGTGTTGTGTCCACTTATTTCAAATGGAATTGTATTGGAAAGCACAAAGGGGTCACGTGATTCGTTTCGCATCCGCCATTTTGTTGACTTTCACTTTGCCAAAGACTGCTGGGGATGGGCTTTGAAGTGGTGCCCTTACCATGAACAAATACCAGGGGGAGACATTGAGTCGACATGTTTTGAATGGGCAACACATTTGGACAGATCGGTAAAACCGACCATGCACGCCTCTGTGGGAGTGTCACTAGTAGTATTGTTGTCACGATACCAGAATTGATGCCATATCAGGTTTAGTATCACGATACTCTACCGGGTTATAACTGAAGTCATAGAATAACCACAGACTTTTTTTTTTTTTTTTTTTTTACACATTGAACAGTCTTATAGTATTCATTTTCTTTCCAAAAGTAAAACTTCATATTACCCTTACAAAAAAAGATTGCTGTTTTGAAACTGCAGTAAAAGTGTACTAACTGGTGTTTTGGATGCAGTAATTGCAGAATAACTACAGTGTAATGCAGATGCACAGCAAAATTACTGCAGTAATTTTTTTTAAATCAGAAGCAGTATTTTCTGCAGTTTTACTGCACTTTTTTTTGTAAGGGAATATCTTAAATGTTCCTTGTGCAAAACCCCATCTGAGACGCGACGCATACAAAATAATTGTACAATTTACATCTAAACTGTTTTAATATGTAATTTGATACATATCGGTTAATTTGCTCATCTATGACCATATTGGGTCAACTGCTATTCATTAGATCTAAATATATTGCTGTCATAGCTACCTTATGAGTGCATTTCACATTAATTTTGGGTTGTAATCATATCAGGCTCACGTGAATGTCAGGCTGAATATATGTTCATGTCATGAACTTTAAATTTAGTTGAGGGTAGAATATTATGCAAATTAGAGGTTGACATAGTAACAGATCTTCCTTGGACACATAGGATTCCGGCGGGGGGTGGTTGTAAATATGTAATGTGTGGCGCATTTCATATAAAAAAAAACGATGCTTAATATAGTTTACTTAAAGATGCAATATGTAACTTTTAGGGCATTCTGATCAAATTCAGATAGAAATGAGTTATAGATCTTTCATTCTCATTGAAAGCAAGTCTAAGAAGCATTAGCTCTGCTCTCTTTCCCGTTACTGTTTTTTTCTTCTTTTGTAAAGCAGCTTCAAACCGCTGAATATGTTGTTTTTGGTTATGGTAAAGGGTACAGTGATTCTCTACACTAAACTTTCTTGTTTTGTCACACAAACTGAAGTGTAAGTGAACTATTTTAGCAACCAGGAAAATGGCGATTTCTGCATTTTTTTTAAATAAAAATAAATAATAATTTCCTTCAGTCAGCACACTCTCGCACCTCACTTCAGTTGTAGTCATTCACTACTTTACCTCAGATGCACACGGAGACGCACACAATTACACATATCCAATATCCATGAGTTCATCCAACTCTTGAGTAAGTACAAGGGCCGTGGAGGTATGTTTTCGTTAGAAGCCATGCTGTCAGCATTTTCTCGATTGCTTCTCAAGTGGCTTGTGCTGTCAGCTGCATGCGGAAGCACAAGTAGCGAGCTTACTACTGCCCCCTTGAGAAGATTCAGACATATTACTAGCGACTCGATCCTCTCAATCCGTGTGACGAGACACTACTCGTCAGTCATTTTGATTGTGAACAGAAAAATAAGCATGTCTGTCTTTTCTAATTCAGAAGCGTGCACATAAGCGTTTCTTAGCCATGTGTCTCAGTGACAGGAATAAGGAGAGATGGGGTCTGTTGGAAGTTTGACCATAGCTTAAATGAAGAATTAGACTGACTACAGCTGACAGAAAACAAGCATTTTAGAAGCCAGTGCCAGTATTCATAAACCTCAGAGTAGGAGTGCTGCTGGTTATTATAGGTAGCTATGGAATGAAGTAGCAATCTATGGGTATAGTGAAGCCCAGACTCCTGAATGTAATATAGCTAGATCTGAGTGTTCAGGCCAGGGGTTGGAATCAAAATGATCTTCCAGCGTTTCGTTGTTTTTTTGTTCCGTTCCACGTTTCCGACCGGCAAAATACTTTTCTAAACCGGTGCGAAACCCCACAAAGTACCGTTTTAACGTTCCTTTTTTAACTTGTGTAATCCAGTTTACATTTAGCTCATTAAATGACTTCACTAATCAGTGCTGCTAGAGCAGGCAAGCTAGTTCTAGTTGTCTGTCCATCCGTGATGGACAGACAAGTGCCACCTATGGTGCACGACGCAACAAATTTTGCGGGTGGCGAGCGAGCAAGAGTGGATTGAGGAGGCTTGAAGCGCCGTGCATCTTGTTATGACATGCATTCTGACTTACGTCAACTGAATCATACCTAGGACGGAGCTTTGAATATCCTTTGAGCTCGCTAGCTAACAAGCCTGTGTGCAGACCGGCACCAGAATTAAAAATACGTCTTAACTTTTTGTAGTTAATAAATCTAACGTGAAATGTGAACTATACCTATAGTATCCTTAACTAGCATTGGAAATGTTAATCCATTCTTCTCTCTAATTAAAAAATCTCCATCTTCTGAATCACGCTTGTAACGTAAGTACAGTAGCCTATGCTTCGGAGGGGGAGGCGCAAGTAGCCTGAACACACACTGGCAAAGATTTTCAGCTTGCAGGCAGACACTGGAATACGTTTGATTGACAGTGAAGGCTTTGCATAGGCGCTTTGTTTATCTTTTGGGGGGGGGGGGCTAGAAAAAATGCCTGGAGCGTAAAATAACGTTATTAACCGGTTTCCCGTGCTTTTAAAATAACAGTTCTGTTCCGCGAACAGTGTGGATAACCTTTTGTTCCCTGTTACATTTCTTTCTGTACCTTCAATAAAATGGTTCTGTTTTGTGAACCGGTTCCAACCCCTGGTTCAGGCTGATGCTGTGTGCACATTTTTAGACTATCAGGGGGTTTGATGCAAAACAACTTTGACCCAGTTTTGTGTTATAATCCAAAACAAACCAAGTGGCCAATTTTGAGCATTGTGTTACTGTCTGAGAGACAGTAGGTTATTATTGCCTCTTCATGACCTCACCAGGGCATCAGAGGGGGGCCTCTTGTGCTGAGATGCCTCAGTGAACACAGGAAGGGACTGGGGGTGCAGTTAATTTAACTATCAGAAGAATCCCACCAGCCCCTCTGTCCTGTGCTTTCTCTGTTATGTAACTGCCTGGAGTGACAGAGGCTGTTTTACTTCAGAGGCCCAAGTGATATGCAGCGTGGATGCTTAGCTGTCTGACCCACATTTACACCAGTGGGAACGGGATGGGGAAACCCTGGATCTGTATCCTAAATGGCACCCTATTCCCTTTATGGTGCACTATTTGTGAACAGGGCACACAGTGTTAGTGCTCAATTAGTTCAGTATGTAGAGAATATGGTGCTATTTGGGACACACTCTGGGAGCTGATTGACTGGGGCAGACTGGATGGATTGGTAGCTAGCTTCCCCTGACCAGGAACTGGTTTGGTGGTTTTAAATCTTGAACGCAAAGCTCTCTGGCTGGCGGGCTATTGTGAAACCATACCAAAATCAACAGCATGCATATTTTATACAGCTCAATGTTTTATGCAGTGTTTGTGGAATTTTGAAATGGAGGAAAGTGAGGGAAACTAAGAAATCGAAAATACTGTTTGGCTGGATCTATAATGGCCGTAATAACTTCTCCCTTTACTGTCCTGTACCAAATTGATTGTCTTTGTCTTGTGGTGGATTTCTCTTTGTACAGTTGGGCTACTTGGTTAGTGAATGGACTGGGTCAGTAACCAAACGATCGCTGGTTCGAATCCCGAGCCGGCATGGTGGAAAAATCTGCAGTTCCACCCTTGCGCAAAGCAGTTAAGCCCCGCACTTCTCTGATTCAGACGGGCTGGGTTAAATGCAAAAGACACATTTCGGTTGAATGCATTGTTGCGCAACTGACTAGGTATCCCCTTTGAGCGTTTGGCTGTTATGTCCCATGTAGTGAACAATTTCCAGCCCCTGCTTGCCTCGCACAGTTTGAGTTTTGTAATCCGTCAAGAGGAACATGTCAGAGACAGAGCTAGTGTTTCATGATCCTACACATTATTACACCTAGCTAAATAACGTCACAATACACACAGCCTTATACATCCCTGCTTAAATGTTGAAGCTGCATGATTGGAGTTCAGTGCCAGTGCACCTGCTACTTTACTAGAATTTACTATTAGGCTACTATAATATGTACAGAGATCTACTCGAATACTGAACGAGTCCTTGATCAGGCCTGTGTGGACAGTTTTAGTTGAATGTAAGAAATTAATTCAGGGCTGTCACCGACTTAAAAAAAATAATAATTTGTCGACCCAAGAGTCGTCTGTTCTTTCCACCAATCGTCTGGTCAACATTTGTACATGTGTATTTCTTCATAGGGACATACCCTATATGTTTTAATAAAATAAACAATATGTAGGCTACAGCCAGCTTGTCTGATGCTTTAAGCACACTGTGATTCAATAATTAAAACACAAATGACTCAGGAGGGAGCCAGAGAGCCTAACCAGAATTTAAAAAAAAAAATGTTTCCGAACCACCGCTGCTGCTGGCCTTCGCAGATTCTGCCACTGTTCAAAGTTGCCAGTAATAGTCTACACCAGGGGTCAGCAACCTTTTCCATTTGCAGTGCCAGTTTATCTTACCATTTCAACCGATCTGCATGCCAGTTCTGATTTTCACATGCACATTTTCATGGAACAGTTTCATTTATTTTAGAATAGTCTTCATGTCTCAATCACTGTCAGGTGGTTAATCAAAATTGAATCTAAATGAAAATATACAAATCTAAAATGAACTTCCATTGCCAACGATGTAAAAATAGCCTACATAAATCCAACATATAAAAACATTGCAGCCTGCAGGTAGAACATATACTGTGTAGCTATGCATGGCCTGTCTGCAAGGAACTTGAAACATTGTATCAACTGTGTCCACCCCAAAAGTTAACAATCTTGCAACATTGTATAAAATGTTATGAACCCTCACTTTCCCATGCCAGTGAACTCCATACAGACAGCTGTATTTGCGCAAGGATAAGTAATCAGGTAGGCCTATTTTAACCTCTCTAGGCTAGGCGGGACGAATTCGTCCCACCTACGTAACAGCCACTGCCAGCCTGTGGCGCGATTTTCAAAACCTTAAAAATCCTATTACTTCAATTTCTCAAACATATGACTATTTTACAGCCATTTAAAGACAAGACTCTCGTTAATCTAACCACACTGTCCGATTTCAAAAAGGCTTTACAACGAAAGCAAAACATTAGATTATGTCAGCAGAGTACCAAGCCAGAAATTATCAGACACCCATTTTTCAAGCCAGCATATAATGTCACCAAAACCCAGAAGACAGCTAAATGCAGCACTCACCTTTGATGATCTTCATCAGATGACAACCCTAGGACATTATGTTATACAATACATGCATGTTTTGTTCAATCAAGTTCATATTTATATCAAAAACCAGCTTTTTACATTAGCATGTGACGTTCAGAACTAGCATACCCCCCCGCAAACTTCCGGGGAATTCGCTAACATTTTACTAAATTACTCACGATAAACGTTCACAAAAAGCATAATTATTTTAAGAATTATAGATACAGACCTCCTCTATGCACTCGATATGTCCGATTTTAAAATAGCTTTTTGGTGAAAGCACATTTTGCAATATTCTAAGTACATAGCCCAGGCATCACGGGCTCGCTATTTAGACACCCGGCAAGTTTAGCACTCACCATAATCATATTTACTATTATAAAAGTTTGATTACCTTTTGTTGCCTTCGTCAGAATGCAAACCCAGGACTGCTACTTCAATAACAAATGTTGGTTTGGTCCAAAATAATCCATCGTTATATCCGAATAGCGGCGTTTTGTTCGTGCGTTCCAGACACTATCCGAAATAGTAAAGAAGTGTCGCGCGCATGGCGCAATTCGTGACAAAATTCTAAGTATTCCATTACCGTACTTCGAAGCATGTCAACCGCTGTTTAAAATCAATTTTTACGACATTTTTCTCGTAGAAAAGCGATAATATTCCGACAGGGAATCTCCTTTTCGGCAAACAGAGGAAAAAATCCCAAAGGCGGGGGCGGTCGGGGTCACGCGCATAAGCCCAGTGTCCCTTGATCGGCCACTTGAGAAAGGCGATAATGTGTTTCAGCCTGGGGCTGGAATGACGACATTCTGTTTTTTCCCGGGCTCTGAGCGCCTATGGACGACGTGGGAAGTGTCACGTTAGAGCAGAGATCCTTAGTAAATGATAGAGATGGAAAAGAAGTTCAAGAAATGGTCAGACAGGCCACTTCCTGTAAAGGAATCTCTCAGGTTTTGACCTGCCATTTGAGTTCTGTTATACTCACAGACACCATTCAAACAGTTTTAGAAAATTTAGGGTGTTTTCTATCCATATGTAATAAGTATATGCATATTCTAGTTACTGGGTAGGAGTGGTAACCAGATTAAATCGGGTATGTTTTTTATCCAGCCGTGTCAATACTGCCCCCTATCCTAAACAGGTTAAGACGTATCCACCGTATCAGAGAATAATTTCCCCCCTTACACGCATAGTGGTTATCGAAACGGGGAGAGCTGGAAAGATTTTTCAAATAGCCTATATTGAAGAACTATTGTCAGTCTCAATGGATGTAAATTGTGATTGGGAGTCCCATAGGGCAGCGCACAATTGGCCCAGTGTCGTCCGGGGTAGACTGTCATTGTAAATAAGAATTTGTTGTTAATGGACTTGCCTTGTTAAATAAAGGTTAAAAAAAAAATTGCCAGGTAGCCTAGGCCTACTTTTATGCATAATCAGGTGCGTGTCCTTACTCAACATTGACCGGAGCACTCCAAACAAAATAATTAATAAATTGACCACTTGTGCCATCATGCCAACTCCTTCTCAATCTTGGTCATGCAAAACAGAGTTGGCATTGACAAGAGTAGAAACCTCTGGAACCAGGCTAGCACTACACGACCCTACTGCCATTAAACTACCTGAGAGACAGCTATGCCACACTCCTAAAACAGAAATAAAACAATGTCACGTAGCCTATTTTCACAGCTGATTCATTCCAATGATTTAATGATCCCTTGATGCACAGGAGGTGACTCCAATAAATGGAATGAAATAAATCAAATTTTCACAAGTGTTGCCTAGGTTGTGTGCTCTGCAAACATGTCCACTTAGACAATGAACTTTAAAAGACTGTAATAATATATTGAATGCATTAACAGACATTACAGTAACCAAACAAGCATTGTAGATTGGGAATTAACCGTAAATTATAGGTCCTGTGTGGCTGTTGGTAGAGCATGGTGTTTGCAACGCCAGGGTTGTGGGTTCAATTCCCACGGGGGACCAGTACGGGAAAAATGTATGAAATGTATGCATTCACTACTGTAAGTCGCTCTGGATAAGAGCGTCTGCTAAATGACTAAAATGTAAATGTAAAAAAATTATACTGGTGTGCCATCCCCACGGCCTCTGCAATGGATTAGTCCACTGAGACGGGTGTCAGTCAAGATGTGTGGCATTATATTTTTTTCGCAACTGCTCCACTAAAAAATTCTCGGTCAACCAACAGCCTATCGACCAAACAATCAACTAAATGAGGAAAGTTGTAATTGAATTGAATGTAAGCCTACCTCTACCTTTGATTATACCACTCTGACTGAGAAGACTGGCTTGGAGTCATCCTGTGTGTCACAAATGGCACCCTTAGTCCCTATATAATCCACTAATTTGGACCAGGACCCATGTAATCAGCTTAAGTCTGAACACCTACTGGAGGCCACACTTTGATTGTCAAGGCAACTTTTATTGGAGTCACCTCCTGTGCATCAAGGGATCATTAAATCATTGGAATGAATCAGCTGTGAAAATAGCCTACGTGACATTCTGTTTTAGGAGTGTGGCATAGCTGTCTCTCAGGTAGTTTAATGGCAGTAGGGTCGTGTAGTGCTAGCCTGGTTCCAGAGGTTTCTACTCTTGTCAATGCCAACTCTGTTTTGCATGACCAAGATTGAGAAGGAGTTGGCATGATGGCACAAACAGACTGGCGCTGAGGCAAGCATGCTGCTTCTTGTAGCAAGGTTTCTGTATCATAGCTATCATGGACTTTCCTATCAGGGTCCTTCTCTCTTTGTCACCATCCACGCTACAGGTTATACCTGCCTTAGCTAATACTGCTACGACAGGGGTCTTCAAGCTCTTCTTGCCCAGGGATCCTTTCCCAGGCAAATTGGCAGCCCAGGAGCCCCACATAATTAGAAGAGGAAGTGTAAACTCTCAGCTCTTTCCCTGGTTAAACAAAGGTTGGCAATACTCCAGTAAGTGTAATTAGCGCAGATGAGTAATTTGTTACATTTTAGGTAGTGGCGTAATGAAGTTGGCATCATTGGGAATACAATCCTTCGCTTTTTTCTACTGTAGGTACAGTTGAAGTCACAAGTTTACATACACCTTAGCCAAATACATTTAAACTGAGTTTTTCACAATTCCTGACATTTAATCCCAGTAAAAATTCCCTGTCTTAAGTCAGTTAGGATCACCACTTTATTTTAAGAATGTGAAATGTCAGAATAATAGTAGAGATAATGATTTATTTCAGCATTTGTTTTTTTACATCACATTCCCAGTGGGTCAGAAGTTTACATACACTCAATTAGTATTTGTTAGTATTGCCTTTCAATTGTTTAACTTGGGTCAAATGTTTCGGGTAGCCTTCCACAAGCTTCCCACAATAAGTTGGGTGAATTTTGGCCCATTCCTCCTGACAGAGCTGGTGTTCCTGAGTCTTGTTTGTAGGCCTCCTTGCTCGCACACACTTTTTCAGTTCTGCCAACAAATTGTCTATGGAATTGAGGTCAGGGCTTTGTGATGGCCACTCCAATACCTTGACTTTGTTGTCCTTAAGCCATTTTGCCACAACTTTGGAAGTATGCTTGGGATCATTGTCCATTTGGAAGACCCATTTGCAACCAAGCTTTAACCTCTCTAGGGGACTATTCAACAGCCAGTGAAAAATCAGAGCGCCAAATTTAAAACCACAAAATGTCATAATTCAAAGTTCTCAAACAGGACTATTTTACACCATTTTATAGATACACTTCTCCTGAATTGAACCACGTTGTCCGATTTCCAAAAGGCTTTACAGCGAAAGCAAAACATTAGGTTATGTTAGGAGAGTACATAGACACAAAAAACCACAGCCATTTCCAAGCAACTAGCATGCATCACAAATACCCAAAACACAGCTAAATGCAGCACTAAGCATTGGTGATCTTCATCAGATGACACTCCTAGGACATTGTTATACAATACATGCATGTTTTGTTCATATTTATATCAAAAACCAGCTTTTTACATTTGCATGTAATGTTCAGAACTAGCATACCCACCGAAAACATCTGGTGAATTTACTAAATTACTAATGATAAACGTTGACAAAATACACAACAATTATTTAAAGAATTATAGATAAAGAACTCCTTTATGCAATCGCGGTGTCAGATTTTAAAGTAGCTTTTCGGCGAAAGCACATTTTGCAATATTCTGAGAACATCGCTCGGCCGTTACAGCTAGCTAATTTGACATCCAAGTTTGGGACAACCTAAACTCAGAATTACAATTAGAAAGAATGGATAGTCTTTGCTGTTCTTCGTCAGAATGCACTCCCAGGACTTCTACTTCAACAACAACATGTTTTTGTTCCAAATAATCCATAGTTATATCCAAATACCGCCGTTTTGTTCGTGCGTTCAGGTCACTATCCGAAGGGTAACGCGCGAGTGCATTTCGTGACAAAAAAAATTGTCAATATTCCATTACCGTACTTAGAAGCATGTCAAACGCTGTTTTAAAATCAATTTTTATGCTACTTTTCTTCTAAAATAGCGATAATATTCCAACCGGGCAACGTTGTATTCATTCAGAGAGAGAAAGAAAAACATGGAGAAGTCTCGTGAACGCGCATCTCAGTCTCGCTGTCCCCAGGCTGACCACTCGCAAACTCTGCTGCTGTACTTTGCCCAGAGACAGCAGACACCCCCATTCCACTTTCTGGTGGCTTTAGAGAGCCAATGGAAGCCTTAGAAAGTGTCACGTTACAGCACAGATTCTGTATTTTCGATAGAGATGCAACAGAAGGACAACAAATTGTCAGACAGGGCACTTCCTGTATGGAATCTTCTGTTTTTGGCCTGCCATATGAGTTCTGTTATACTCACAGACACCATTCAAACAGTTTTAGAAACTTTAGGGTGTTTTCTATCCAAATCAAACAATTATATGCATATTCTAGTTTCTGGGCAGGAGTAATAACCAGATTAAATCGGGTACGTTTTTTATCCGGCAGTGAAAATACTGCCCCCTATACCACAACAGGTTAACTTTCTGACTGATCTCTTGATGTTGCTTCAATATATCCACATAATTTTCCTTTCTCATGATGCCATCTAGTTTGTGAAGTGCACCAGTCCCTCCTGCAGCAAAGCACCCCCCACAACATGATGCTGCCACCCCCGTGCTTCACGGTTGGGATGGTGTTCTTTGGCTTGCAAGCATAACCCTTTTTCCTCCAAGCATAATGATGTTCATTATGGCCAAACAGTTCTATTTTTGTTTCATCAGACCAGAGGACATTTCTCCAAAAAGTACGATCTTTGTCCGCATGTGCAGTTGCAAACCGTAGTCTGGCTTTTTGATGGTGGTTTTGGAGCAGTGGCTTCTTCCTTGCTGAGCGGCCTTTCAGGTTATGTCGATATAGGACTCGTTTTACTCTGGATATAGATACTTTTGTACCTGTTTCCTCCATGTCCATTTCATGCATTTATGTAACCTGTCTTCAGGACAAATATAAGCACCGAACACACACACATCCCATTAGTTACTTCAAATGTTTAATGGGCTACACATTCCCCATTTTGTGTGCGCTCTTGCTCGCACACCCACACAGGTCCCATCCATAAGTTACTAGCTACATACCTAGCTAGGTTGCTTGCGCTACATATCCGTGACTTCGCTCTCTAACTCTCACACACACTTGGATTTAATACGCTAGCTAGCTAGTCAGTCTTCTTGTGCCTCATCACACATACTAACAGACACAAACACGCAAACTTTACACATTACTCACCGCCCACTAAACTTGACTAATGGTTGAATGCCAAGCACTTATTATTGGCGAGTTAATTAAATCTTGTCACGTCGCCTGACCATCTCCTCTGGGGTTCTTTTGGACTTGCAACTGAACTTGCAGGCAAAAATAAGAAATTTGCCCAGCATCACTGACATATATTCCCCCTCGACCGAATGAAGCACAGTAATTGACAGATCCACCATTAACGGTTGGGCTTTTTTGGTTGCCTGCTCAAGGGGCTCTCCCTCTACTTCGGTGAGCTCGTCTGCGGAGTCGCTGATGAAGACCCTCTCCGGCTCCAGTGTCAAAGTAGTCGCCACTGATCGTCTGACCCAGTTCTCAGCATAACATGACAATTCAAAAATCAAGTGATTTTTCTCTCTAACGAGGAATCAATCGATAAGTAGAAAGCTTAGCTAGCTAAGGTGTAGTCACTGTCACTGCTGCCTATGAATGATGGGTCTGACATTTCTGAAGGGCGAGAGACAGTGTAGTGTGAGGTAAATGTTCTGTTTTCCTGCAGATGATACTCTACAGTAGTTTTGATTGGGCAAACAGGAAAATCATCCAATTGAATATCCTATTGCATCTAGATTAGAGGTTGACCGATTAATCGTAATGGCCGATTTTTAATTAGGGCCAATTTCAAGTTTTCATAACAATCGGTAATCGGTGTTTTTGGACACCGATTAGCCCAAAAACAATTTATTGTTATTTTTGATTATTTTTTACACCTTTTTATTTAACTAGGCAAGTCAGTTAACAACACATTCTTATTTTCAATGACGGCCTAGGAACGGTGGGTTGTTCAGTGGCAGAACGACAGATTTTTACTTTGTCAGCTCGGGGTTCAATCTTACAACCTTACGGTTAACTCGTCCAACGCTCTAACCACCTGCTTTACATTGCACTCCACGAGGAGCCTGCCTGTTACGCGAATGCAGTAAGAAGCCAAGCCAAGGTAAGTTGCTAGCATTAAACTTATCAATCAATCAATCATAATCACTAGTTAACTACACATAGTTGATGATATTACTAGTTTATCTAGCCTGTCCTGCGTTGCATATAATCGATGCGGTGCGCATTCGCGAAAAAGGACTGTCATTGCTCCAACGTGTACCTAACCATAAACATCAATACCTTTCTTAAAATCAATACAGAAGTATATATTTTTAAACCTGGATATTTAGTTAATATTGCCTGCTAACATGAATTTCTTTTAACTAGGGAAAATGTCTCTTGCAACAGAGTCAGGGTATATGCAGCAGTTTGGGCCGCCTGGCTTGTTGCGAACTGTGTGAAGACTATTTCTTCCTTAAAAAGACAGCTGACTTTGCCAAACGGGGGATGATTTAACAAAAGCTCATTTGCGAAAAATGCACAATCGTTGCACGACTGTATCTAACCATAAACATCAATACCTTTCTTAAAATCAATACACAGAAGTATATATTTTTAAACCTGCATATTTAGCTAAAATAAATCCAGGTTAGCAGGCAATATTAACCAGGTGAAATTGTGTCACTTCTCTTGCGCTCATTGCACGCAGAGTCAGGGTATATGCACGCAGAGTCAGGGTATATGCACGCAGAGTCAGGGTATATGCACGCAGAGTCAGGGTATATGCACGCAGAGTCAGGGTATATGCACGCAGAGTCAGGGTATATGCACGCAGAGTCAGGGTATATGCACGCAGAGTCAGGGTATATGCACGCAGAGTCAGGGTATATGCACGCAGAGTCAGGGTATATGCAACCGTTTGGGCCGCCTGGCTCGTTGCTAACTAATTTGCCAGAGTTTTACGTAATTATGACATAACATTGAAGGTTGTGCAATGTAACAGGAATATTTAGACTTGGGGATGCCACCCGTTAGATAAAATACGGAACGGTTCCGTATTTCACTGAAAGAAAAAAAACGTTTTGTTTTCGAGAGTTTCCGGATTCGACCATATTAATGACCTAACGCTCGTATTTCTGTGTGTTTATTATATTATAATTAAGTCTATGATTTGATTGAGCGGTGGTAGGCACCAACAGGCTCGTAAGCATTCATTCAAACAGCACTTTCGTGCGTTTTGCCAGCAGCTCTTCGCAATGCTTCAAGCATTGCGCGGTTTATGACTTCAAGCCTATCAACTCCCAAGATTAGGCTGGTGTAACCGATGTGAAATGGCTAGCTAGTTAGCGGGGTGCGCGCTAATAGCGTTTCAAACGTCACTCGCTCTGAGACTTGGAGTAGTTGTAACGCTGCTTCGAGGGTGGCTGTTGTCGATGTTTTCCTGGTTCGAGCCCAGGTAGGAGCGAGGAGAGGGACGGAAGCTATACTGTTACACTGGCAATACTAAAGTGCCTATAAGAACATCCAATAGTCAAAGGTGTATGAAATACAAATGGTATAGAGAGAAATAGTCCTATAATAACTACAACCTAAAACGTCTTACCTGGGAATATTGAAGACTCATGTTAAAAGGAACCACCAGCTTTCATATGTTCTCATGTTCTGAACAAGGAACTTAAACGTTAGCTTTTTTGCATGGCACATATTGCACTTTTACTTTCTTCTCCAACACTTTGTTTTTGCATTATTTAAACCAAATTGAACATGTTTCAATATTTATTTGAGGCTAAATTGATTTTATTGATGGATTATATTAAGTATAAATAAGTGTTCATTCAGTATTGCTGTAATTGTCATTATTATAAATAAAATAATCGGCCGATTAATCGGTAGCGGCTTTTTTTGGTCCTCCAATAATCGTCATCGGTGTTGAAAAATCAATCAGTCGACCTCTAATCTAGATTCAGTGTAGATGAAGGGGAGGAGACAGGTTAACCTCAAAGTCTAAGTGGGGTAGGGGGGCAGTGTACTAAGCTAACATATAGAATTGTTTTAAGATGGTCATACCATGCATCATTTAGCAATTTGATTTAGAATTTTAGGACTCGTTTAGGTATAAAAAAAAATTATAATTGAATTTGGCCTTTACTACTGTAGCCCATAGAAACGCATTGAATAACACATTCATAAATGACCCCAAAAACAGTAATTAAAAAAAATTATTTTCTGCCAAATGTTTTGAAGTGGCTGTCCTATATCTGGAAGCTGTAAGAAAGATCAGCAAATATTAATATTTTTCTGGACACACATTTAACCTCTTATTTTTGTTGGCACTAAACTACCTCCATTTGTTTGTATGGGTTACCTTCAGATGAGTCCTGTGACACGTGGGGGTCGTAGAGCGAAACGGAGAACACCATCGTGTTCGTTCCTGAGTCTCTCCATAGTGGTCATAATAGTTTTTAGGATAAATCATTCGGATGCTACGGATGTTTTCATGAGAAGGCCGAAAAAATAAATAAAATAAAAAACATAATTTTTTGGGGGGGGGGTGTATCATGGTCTGACAAACACCACTGTAGCTCGGCCCCCTCTGCAGATGCAGAAGGCCGACGTAGTTGGATGTGGTGGATTGAGATGCAGCCCATGCAAAACAAATATCTCTAGCTTAGTCACCTCCCTGACCAAGGTGCCCCCCTCCCCAGATTGCTCAGTTTGGCAGGCGGCCAGCTCTAGGAAGAGTCTTGGTGGTTCCAAACTAATTCTGTTTAAGAATAATGGAGTGCACTGTGTTCTTGGGGACCTCCATTGCTGCAAAAATGTTTTTGGTATCCTTCCCCAGATCTGTGCCTCAACACAATGCTGTCTCGGAGCTCTACGGACAGTTCCTTCGACCTCATGGCTTGGTTTTTGTTCTGACATGCACTGTCAACTGTGGGACCTTATGTAGACCGGTGTTGCCTTTCCAAATCAAGTTGTAGAAACATCTTAAGGATGATCAATGGAAACACGGGGTGCACTGGAGCTCAATTTCGAGTATCAAAGCAAAGGGTCTGAATTCTCATGTAAATAAGCTATTTGTGTTGTTTTTTTTTTTTATATATATATTTGCGAAAAATTTCTAAACCTGTTTTTTGCTTTGTCATTATGGGGGTATTTTGTGTAGATTGTTACATTTCAGCCTTATTCTAAAATGGCTCAATGTGGAAAAGGGGAAGGGTTCTGAATACTGTGTGTGTGTGTAGATATTTTATTGTCCTTTATTTTCCCCTAACCCTACCAACCCCTCCCCTAATTGGAGTAAACTAGTAGACACAACTTATGGTTCTACTGCCAGCTTATACATGCTATATACATTTCATGGACACAATAGTTAGCTTTTGTTTTTTTAATCCCATCCTTCAGCTACCCTCAACCCCGCCCATCTATCGCTCAAGACCATCCAGTTTTATTTGCCATATATTTTAACTGCTGTTTCACAAAAGTGCTGAACCTATATAGGGTTCCGGATGTTTTCAGAAGATGGGCAGGGACTCTGCAGTCCTAGTTTCAGGGGTAAACTGGTTCCACCATTGGCGTGCTGTTGCTTTTCTCAAAGCAGGCATAGAAGGCATTTAGCTCGTCTGGTAGGCTCTTGTCGCTGGGCAGCTCTCGGCTAGGTTTCCCTTTTGTAATCTGATAGTTTGCAAGCCTTGGCACATCCGTCGAGCGTCGGAGCCGGCATAGTAGGTTTCGATCTTAGTCTTATCTTGATGCTTTCCCTGTGGTTCAGGCTAGAGTCGGTCGCAGCCTGACGTTCTCCAGAGAAGGGAAGTCTGGCTCTGGCCTGTTTCTAATTGGTTCCTTATGCAAGATCTCACCCTGCCCAATGTGTTCATTAGTGCATATTGTTTCTTGTAGGACAAATTCAGGAAGGTCCCTCCCTGTTTCTGGCCCGTTTGCTTCCTAGTTAATACACCTCAAAGTATTTCTTGGGTTGGCCATTATCATCATAGAACATGATGTAAATTGTGTTTCCTCGCATTGAAGAAAATGTGAGCTGGGTGTTGCGTCAAGATTTGCTTCAACTGAGAGAAGGAAGGCCCAAGACCGGTCTGTTTGTAGACTTACTTCAGATACTAGCTTCTCGTCTTGCGCCGATGTACATCATTTGTTCTAAGATATTAACAACATTAACTGGTTTTGGCAGAAGGCTGTTTGTTGCTGAATCATTGGTATGTCACTTGGCTAGCCTAAATTATGTGCATTGATGGTGGTGCTACGTTACCTCTTGAAGTTAATGTTTCTCTGTCCTGTTGGATGGAACCTTGCCAATTCATGTATTGAAGAGATTTGTTTAGGCTAACTGTTAGACACGTATTGTTGATTCTGCTTCCTCTGTCTAAACCGTTAAGGTAATTGGCCACACCATGTGCTAAACCATATACACATTTGGTCTAGTGAGTGACATTAATCTCGCCTGGTTGCCAGATTATAATCTTTGGGCAAGTTAAAAACAATGGGCAAGTGCCCTTGAGCGCCTAATGTCAATCCCTATGGTCGTTATGTAAACTCTCAGTGATGGCTTTCCCCTGTGAATTGGACATGCCTACTCGGTGTGAAATGTTATCATAGTTAACCAGAGCACAGGCAGTCACAGTTTGCTTGTATAGCCCATCTGCTCTCTTCATCCCTTTTTGATTTGACCAGGTAAATTAACTGAGAATACATTGTCATTTACAGCAACGACATGGGGTATAGTTACAGGGGAGAGGGGGGATGAATCAGCCAATTGGAAGCTAGGGATTATTAGGTGGCCATGGTCAGATTTGGGAATTGAGCCAGGACACTCCTACTCTTACGATAAAGGATCTTTAGTGACCACAGAGAGTCAGGAAACCCATTTTACGTTCCATCCGAAAGACTGCTCCCTACACGGGGCAATGTCCCCAATCACTGCCCTGGGACATTTTCGATATTTGTTTTAGACCAGAGGAAAGAGTGCCTTCTACTGGCCCTCCAACACCACTTCCAACAGCATTTGGTCTCTCATCCATGGACCAACCAGGACCAACAATGCTTAGCTTCAGAGGCAAGCCAGCAGTGGGATGCAGGTTGGTATGTTGGCTCTCATGGAGCCAAAGGCTAGAGTCAGTCAATAGGACATATTGTCATGGTAGTTTATTTTTTATTGATATGATATGGTTTATTTGGATAATTGCTCGTGAATTCTAGGGATGGGCATAAAAATAGAGTACTTGAATGGAGAAAACAAATCTAGTTTTAGAGCACAAGGCCCCCACTGGAAAAATATGTACGCATTTATCTAAGTCTATGCCAACAGTGCGTAACAATGCCTAATCTATCATAACCATTACAGATAACAAATCCTAATTGCTAAATTGCCACACATAGTGAGCTTGTATTGGGACAGTGACGCATTTGTTGTTTTGGCTCTACCCCAGCACTTTGGATTTGAAATGATACCATGACTGAGGTGAAAGTGCAGATTCATCTTAAATTTGTGGGTAGTTTCCATATCGGGTGACCGTTTAGAAATTACAGCACTTTTGTACATAGGCCCCTCCATTTTAGGGAACCAAAAGTATTGGGACAAATTCACTTATGTGTATTAAAGTAGTCAAGTTTAGGGTTTGGTCCCATATTCCTAGTACGCAATGATTATATCAAGCTTGTGACTTTACAAACTTGTTGGATGCATTTTGCAGTTTGTTTTGGTGGTTTCAGATTATTTTGTGAACAATAGAAATTGTCATTTTGGAACCCCTTTTATTGTAGATAGAATATGTTTCGAAACACGTCTACATTAATGTGGATGCTACCATGATTATGGATAGTCCTGAATGAGTGAGAAAGTTAGATGCACAAATATCATACCCCCGAGACATGTTAACCTCTCACGATTACAATAACGGGAGCTTAGCCTTTCTGGGGGATATGATGTAAATGCCTCTAACTTTCTCACTCATCATTATTAATGATTCTTTCAGGATTATCTGTAATCATGGTAGCGTCCACATTAATGTAGAACTGTTTGAAGCATATTTTAGAAACCTGCAATGTGGATGTGACTTCAGATGGGGACACTGGACCTACTGCTAGATGGAGCCAGGGTTATAACATTGTTAGCCTATGTGGAATGGCCTAAGGATCGGATTGTGTAACACAGGGTTAGTTTACACTCCAGGCTCCAGACTAACTGTTTTCCCCTGCCTTTAACTTTTTCAATTGGCACTAGCCCATGATTTGGTGGCACCAAAATTGTCACGGCATACGCAATATAATAAATTAGTAGCCACTAGGGACCTGACTAATTGAAATTTTGCGTAACATTTAAACAGCCATTTTTTGGGGGGGGCGGGTTCCGTTAATTCACAATTAAAAAAAAAAAAAAAAAAAAACTTCCATGTCAATTCACAATGCAGAATAAGTGTCCTATTACATATGTGTAACCGCTAGGGCCTATGCAATGGAGTTGTATCTACCACAACCCTTTACAGAGACAACGCAGCTACAGTAATATGTCGATAGCGACAATTGCTAACATTTTTCAGATGTAGAAAAAAAGTGCCGTGTCAGAAGCATCCCTACCTTTTTCAGACAGTACAATTCTGCTCTGGCATAGAATGTTCGGTATTGTTTCCCTGACAGTAGTATACGTTGTTGGTTGATGTGCTGCTAATTTTTTATGCTGATTTATATGGTAGAGTAGCTAATGTTTTTCTATTAAATATCTTGGTAAGTCATGGTATTTAACAAACTTTAAATGACTTTTTTTTAGTAGAGAGTGGTCTGCGCGCAGGCAGGCTGCATGCAGCAGCTGAAGGTTATTTGATTGACAGTTTTGGTCACCTAGTGATGGATGTTAGTCTTGCTTCTGCTGCATTCCTTTACAGACAAGTAAAATGCCCGTAAAAATCCAGAGGGTTTCGTGTGAGCTTTTTTTTAAAGCCGTAGTGTAGCCTACCCTAACAGGCAAACATGCTGTAGCCGAAGCGCTTTCAAGGGGCCACATTCCATTTATGTCTGAAAAGGGTAATCAATTCAAGCAATACAGGCTTTTGTAATTGTGGGGGAAAATAACAAAACATTTTTATTAATGTTAATGATCCCGTTTAAACATTCACACCCCTAGTAGCCGCAGTGCTTAAAATAAAATAGACTACGGATATGGTATATTAAGTAAATAAAAAATTCATCAAAGCAGGAATGCATGAAGTAATTTTAATGTGCAACATAAATCAGTGATGGTCATGCATTCTGGGTTGACAATAAGGCTATTGTTGCTATAGTTTACTGTCAAAATAGGGCTCCAGAATTTGTAACTATTTTTTTTGCTGAATAGGTAACCTTTTGCCTACAAGTTTTTGTGCACAAGCTTATAGGCTAATTTGGGGGCTAATTCACCAATTTAGGGTGTAGAAACTGAAAACACAGAGATTGCTAACTGTAAATATTGCTGATAGGTAGCCCTGTAATAGATTAATCAATTAACAGCAAATTGAATGTCCTAACCCGTCCAGTCGTAGGCTAAGTAGAGGGCACAGGTGGAGGGAAAGAGTGTCAGCCACAGCAGCCGGCCTTGGTAAAATGGGCAAGTCAGGCACTTTCATAGCAGGAATCAATGCACTTTAATTAAGATGTACCGTTTAATCAAATCATGCTTTTAGCCTCCCAAAAACAGGACCATTTTTGGTGTGGTGACCAGCTAGAATTTGCAACTTGCAATGATGCGACCAATAAATGTTTTTACTCGCACAGCCAAGTCAAATGGTCGGAAAATGCAACTAAATGGTCAGTCTGGAGCCCTGCTACACAGTAAGACTGCTTCATGGTTGATACATTTCACATAAGAGCGCAAACTCCTGTTTTTAAAGGTGTCAGTCAGTGTGTTATGTGGTTTACATTTCACCGAAGCGATGTTGTTAATGTAGCTGGCCTCCAGACTAACCTCGTTTAATGTTTTCCTTGTGTATGTCATTGCACCTCACCAAAGCACTGTTGTTGATGTAGGCATAATGACTGAATCTATGACCTCTCCTTTGTTATATTCCTGCCCCACAGGAGCACCATCTCCAGCGGGCCATCTCTGCACAGCAGGTGTACGGGGAGAAACGGGACAACATGGTCATCCCCGTCCCCGAAGCAGGGAGCAACATCGCCTACTACGAGTCCCTCTACCCCGGGGACTTCAAGATGCCAAAGCAGCTCATTCACATACAGCGTGAGGACTATTACTATTCATGTAACCTGTCTGTGTCTGTTTTTCTCCTGTGTGTCTGTCTGCCTCTGTCTGCAGTTAGTCGGCAGATGTTTGTCTTGAGTGTGCCTGGTGTGCTGGTTTTCCTGTGTGTGTGTGTGTGTGTGTGTGTGTGTGTGCACATACTGCAGTTTGTTTGTGTGTTCATGCTGCTGCGTGTGTGTGCTCTGTCTGAGGTATGTTTAAGTGATTGTGTCAGCCCCTGGGGTGTCTCTAATAGCAGCAGTGTGATCTCAGACGTGTCCTGCTGTCTGAAAGCATTTGAGCACACTCACTCACTCACACACCACACACACACTCACGCAGGCTGCGGCGGGGGGAGAGTGGGGCACTCTGTCTGTCTGTCTGGATACTCAGTAAGCCCAGGGGACCCCCTCTCAGCCCCAGTTTACAAACACTCCTGTCTGCACCATTTTTTTTTAAAGGACTTTCATGTAGAACCAGATATGCAAAGGGAGGGCAGGTTTTTTGCAAGCTTAGCGTATTTCTGGAGTTGGCAGCATTACGCTGCTGATTGTGGGCAAAAAACAGACGTGTTTTTATCAGAATTCCCATTTATCATCTTTCTGTAACACCTATTCACTTTAAAGTACACTACTTTTGACCAGGGCCCTTAGCTCTCTGGTCAAAGGTAGTGCACTATATTGGGAATAGGGTGCCATTTGACAAGCACTTTAAAAGTACTGCGAAGTGTTGTTGGTGTTATTTCTTACTTCAACTTGTGTTCTTCATCACAGCTTTCAGTTTGGATACAGAGCAGCCGGACTACGACCTGGATTCAGAGGACGAGGCGTTTGTGAATAAGCTGAAGAAGAAGATGGAGATCACCTCTCTGCAATTTGAGGAGATGATTGACCGGCTGGAGAAAGGCAGTGGCACACAGGTACTTTAACCACACCACAATGCTCAAGGCATTTCTTAGGCCAGTGTTAGGACATAGGCCAGTGTTTCTCAAACCTCTTCTTGTGTACCCCAAGCCGTTCTGCCTATTTGGTTAAATAAGTGGAATGGCTAGGGGTACTTAAGGACAAGTTTGGGAAGCACTTTCGTTTGCTGTAGGTGTTCATGATTAGTCTAGGTGGTTTATTGAGTACTAGAAAGAACAGTTTGACTAAATGTGTGTTGCCGCCGCCTCAGCTGGTGAGCCTGCAGGAGGCCAAGCTGCTGCTGAAGGAGGATGACGAGTTGATCAAGGAGGTGTTTGACTACTGGACGAGGAAGCGAAAAAACTGTAAGAGTGGCTCGCTCATCCCTACTGTGAAGCAGGAGAAGAGAGACGGATCCAGCACCTCAGACCCCTACGTGGCCTTCCGCAGGAGGACCGAGAAGATGCAGACCAGAAAGGTGAGGCTGGAGGCCAGTTCCCACAACAGGGTCTTTAAAGACCCAGCTGTCACCCAGACACAATTCTGGATTTAGCTGTAACCTAGAGCTAGTTTCCTAGGGCCTGCATTGGGCATACATTTTAGTTCAAGAAATCTGGGTCCAGGAAACTGGCCTACGAAGTATAGTAAGGAGAGAATGTTGTTTACTTACATGCGCCTCCGTAAATCAATCTTTAGAACCGTAAGAACGACGAGGCTGGGTATGAGAAGATGCTGAAGCTGCGGAGGGACCTGAGCCGAGCCGTCACCATCCTGGAGATGATCAAGAGGAGGGAGAAGAGCAAGCGGGAGCTGCTACACCTCACCCTGGAGATCGTAGAGAAGAGGTGAGAAAGCCCTTCAAAGCTTGTTTTATCTCTGGTTTCTCGCTGGGTTTTGGACCTTGAACAACTTTATTGTCTCAGTTACTATCTAGGCTTTAGAATGCTATTTGCTGTGGGTATAAATTATTGGTCCCCCAAATCAAAGAAAACAGTTGCTTTCTCTGTGATTGCAGGTTAATGACTTTCTGCAGCTGTTAGTTTTCAGGCTGATTACACACCTGCCATTTTGGTTCTGTGACTTGGGTAGTAGCCTGTCTGGTTGATTTTTAAACCTGCTATTTGTTAACCCAAGGAGCCTCCTTTGGGAGTCAGGGCAGGCTGGGGATGCATCCCAAATTGCACCCTATTCCCTATATAGTACACTATGGGCCCTGGTCAAAAGTTGTACACTAAAATAGGGAAGTGATCATCAACTAAATTCAGCTGCGGGTCGATTTTCTTTTGTAAGCGGATGGTCAGGGGACAGGAACAAAATTACAAATAATTTGTGGACTGAAAATTGACCGCAAGAATCCCAAACGGATATAATATTTGACTAAAACTTAATCATTTCAAACCTTGCTTACATTTGTATACGATCACATATCTATTTTATGTGTGGGAATACTTGAGAACAAATTTCCAAAATTAAAATCACTTGGAGCTGATTTGCAGTTTTTTTTTGTCATGTCTTTTGCTCAGCAAACTTGGGGTGCCAAATAAAATCACCTGCGGGCTGCCAGTTGGGGAACCCTGATGTAGGGAGGAGTGCCATTTGGGACGAATCCTGTATGATGGGTATTAGCAGAGTAGACCAAGGCCATGCATTTGTTTTATGGAGTCAGGCTTTGCTGCTCATGTTAATTGGGGGCATCATTCAGTGCTCTTTTTTGCATGCATTATCAATTAGAATTCACCTTATTTGTGCAGTAAGGTCAAAGCAATGAGCTCATTCACTTTCACTCAATACACTGGCCATAAAAAAAAAAAAAAAGTTTTGTCAGAACAGAACAGAATAAGCTGGGCTTATTGTTGGTTAGTTGCATTTATATCTCTTAATTTATTTTTGGGGGGCTTGCTGTTCCCTTGTGGGGCACTTTCTGTCCCAAATAGCACCCTATTCCCTGCAAAGTGCACTACTTTTGACCAGGGCCCTATGGACCTGATCAAAAGTAGTGCGCAATGCAGGTTGCCATTTGGGAATCGCATTTCCAAACATGACATATCAGAATGGGATAGATTCCATCTGAAAGTAGATGTCACTGCGAGTTTAGATTTTCCTTCTTTCCTTGAGTGCTTTTGATTTGTAGTGACATTTCAATTTCCGCCTGTTATCAGCCTGCCCTGCGCTAGCGTCTGCATCCTGATGGTTTTATTTTTACTCACACAGTTGGATTGGCGTATTGTTCTATGATGGAAGATGTTTTGCCCTTGTATAGCAGAGACCCAGGTGGCCAACTTCCTTCACTACTTTTCGGAGTATTTTCTCTGATTTTAGAAATGGTGTAGCCTGCTCACATCCAGTAACTTGCCTGTGCAAAGTACAAAAAGTACTTATGAAAGACACATGGTTAGGCCTACTTGCACACTGCTGAATGCTCCTGCAGTTTAATTGTGCAACATTTTGACCTAAAAAGGTATTACTCCAATAACCCTCACCCCCTCTACCTCTGGTGTCCTCCCTAGAAATGGCATGCCTGACTACGGCAGTGAAGTTATGGCAGAGGCCCTGGCCCAGAGGGCTCTGGTAAAGCCCGTCTACACGATACCCATCATTCCCCTCTCCAACAGCAACCAGTACCGCCACCAAGACCACATGGACATGAAGGAGTACAAAACGAAAGTAAGAAACATATATCAAATCACATTTTATTTGTCACATACGCTGAATACAACAGTTGTAGACCTTACAGTGAAATGCTTACTTACAAGCCCTTAGCCAACAATGCAGCTCAAGAGTTAATAAAATATTTACTAAATAAACAAAAGTAAAATAAAAATCAAATCAATCTAAAAGTAACACAATACATTTGCATAACAATAACAAGGTTATATACAGGGGGTACCGGTACCGAGTCAATGTGCAGGGGTTAAGGTTAGTTGAGGTAATTAGCTGTTGTATTGATAAGGAGATGGGACACCATTATGGTAGCTTCAGGAAGGTCTTTACTAAGATAACACCGGATATGTTACACAGAGCATTATGGGTACTGTAGTAAATCATTGTACAGCTCTCGTGACTTATTTAGCTAGCACAACTAAGGGTGCCATTGGGGACACAGACCCTTCTCATTATGACTATTGAGCAGTCAATCAACCAGCTGGGCGATGAGTGACTCTCCTATTGTTTATCCCCACCCTCATCTATTGATGTAACTGTGTCCCTCCACACTCCTAGTCCACACCCACTTTGCTTTCATTCCTTCCATTGATTTAAATGATACCCCCCCCCCCCCACCTCTTCCCTCTGGGGCCTTGGGTTGAATGAGAGTTCAGTTCACTAACCTCTACTAGTGGTATGGAGGAGTGTGTTCATTCAGGGAGGGGTTGAGGGGTGGGGTCTGCTCTTTGGGAAGGCAGGGAGGAGTGGAGTGTGTTGTGGTCAGTGGGTTGGTGGGGGTCCTGTCTTCAGGGAGCGGCACAATCTGTCTGGGCAGAAGCATCTGGTGCGTGCCTCGCCTCATCTGCATACCAATGACTCACTGTTCTGTTTCTGAATGGCACCACCTCCATATGAAATGCGACAGGGCTCGGAATACCTTTTTGTAGCACCTCTCTATCCTCCATAGGACTTGCTATATATGTTTGTTCATTTATTGAATAGGACAGAGGTAGTGAGGAAATATGGAGGATGGAGTGTGTTGAAATAGTGGGACGGATTCAAACCCATGCTGCAGCGGTATATGTGATCTGGAGGCAGCGGCTTCGACCGCTAGACCAACCTAGGCCATGCTCTGAATCCCTTTTAATAATATACACCGCTGTGTAACAGTTTCTTTTATGGTTCTCCTTCCAGCCGGAGAAGACAGATGTGGTCAGAACAAAGAGGAAGTACGAGAAGAAGCCTAAGATCCCTCCTCTCTCTGCACCCCAACACTCTGGCCCCTCTGTGTTCAACCCCAAGGACCTCAACCAGTATGACTTCCCCAGCTCTGACGACGAACCCTTCTCACAGGTAAACTTATGAATAACGCCGGTGGTGGTGGTGTTTGCGTCCTAAATGGAACCCTATTTCCTATTTACTGCACCGCTTCATGGGCCCTGGTCAGAAGTAGTGCAACTGTATAGGAAACAGGTTGCCATTTGGGGTGCAGATAATGATGGTGATAATGTTTAGTATCTGTCTATTTGTTGTGGTTGTAGCAGCGGTAGTAGCAGTTGGATATGTGATTACAATCATGGCTGTTGTCTAAGTAGCCAGCCCCATTGTTATTGTCTCTGGCTCTTATCGTAACTCATCCCCCCCCCGTGTTTGTTTAGATCTATTCAGGTTCCTCGGAGGCAGAGGAGGAGAATGACCCAGATGGCTGCTTTGCGTTCCGGAGGAAGGCCGGCTGTCAGTACTACGCTGTGAGTAGAGTAGCTGCCTGCGCTCTTGTGACTCCGCTGCTCTATTTATAGCCCATACGCTGCTCTTTCGGCCAGCCACACGCACCCAGCCAGGGCTACCGCTTTTTTCTCTTCCACGCTCTGCTGACCACATCAACGCCTTACTGACGGACCCTTCCCGCTTTTGTCTCTCTTCTCTCTCTCCTCCCTCCCCTCTCTCTTCACCCTTTTCTATTTTCTTCTCTCTATTGCTCTCTCTCCCCCATTCCATCTCGCCATCTCCCTCGCGCTCTCTCTCTCTCTGTCCCTCTCTCCCTCCCTCAGTCTCGTCTGGACCAGAGTGGTAACTGGCCGTGGGTCAGCCCTTCTGGGGGCGGTTTGGGCGACCCTCGCTTCCGCTACTGCCTCACGTCCCTGACGGTGCCCAGGCGCTGCGTAGGGTTGGCAAGGCGACGCACGGGCAGAGGGGGCAGGTGAGTTCAGACGCCCTTACTGCTGCCTAGGGCTGTGTCCCAAATGGCACCCTATTCCCTATGTAGCTCACTACTTTTGGGCTCTGGTCAATAGGAAATAGGTTGCCATTTGGGACACATCCCAAATCTCGCCTTGAGGCTCTACTAGCCTGTTGTAGTAGCTGTTCATTTGACAGGGGATCCTATTTCTGTGCTGGATGTCATTGAGGAGATTAAGT
This sequence comes from Salmo salar, assembly GCF_965601325.2. NCBI lineage: Eukaryota > Metazoa > Chordata > Actinopteri > Salmoniformes > Salmonidae > Salmo > Salmo salar. The sequence continues at coordinate 20,565,749 of NC_138309.1, read as the reverse complement.
TGGCATGTGGTGACAGTTTCTGACACACACTCACTGCAACACGCGCACACAGATTGGAAACAACTATCAGGTCTTTGAGGAAGGCTAGAACTATAATACTCTCATAGTGTGACATGCAATTACAGCTGCAACATTTTATCATGCTTATACCACCTGCCCGGGGCTCTGAATTTGAGGTCTTCATGGGTCTAAAAAGTTGGGCTGTTCCGAAATGGACCTGGGGCTTTCCCATCCGGACCCAATATGCGTAAAAAATGTTTTATTAATTCCGAACAGACCCGAGAATAACTAGACCCGGTACGTAGAGACCTGGATGGATCCTGACCCGGTCCGATCTGAGGGAAACAGCAGAAAATGATATATTTTTTTTACGCTGCTTTATTAAACAGAGCTGATAAAGCGCGAGGTAGAGAGAGGTACCGCTCTAGCAGGGACAGTGCTGTGTGTTTACTCAGTGTGTGAGCGAGCCGACTCGCGCTACAGTAGATAGTTCATTGAAAACGTAGATACATTTGCACAATTAGCACTTCTTGTCTCTCAAAAACATTGGTACAGTTGTTAGTTAGCTAGCTAGTAAATTTGAGCCATATTAGCATAGATGTGGCATCAGTCAAAACAAGGTATCATTAACAAAATACAACAAGCTGAAATGATTCCCTCATGCCAGCTTCTTGTAATTGTTGCTCGCTATTTGACCATTACGAATAATAATGCACACCGTCCGGCCACACAGATGCGTGCGCATGCTTTTTGTAACAATGTCAGTCAACCTGTATTGCCGCTTTGATGACTTATGATTGGCCAACAAGCTACACGTGCCACTCGTGAAAAGCAAGATCAGGAGCATAAATTATACAATTTATAACTCTCTCTACTGCAGCAGTCGCGTTCGGATCTGTACAGGCCTTTCCGGACAAGTCAGTTAAAATTACACATACCCGTGACAATCATATCAGATCTGACCAAGAGCTGTTACTAGGGCTGTTGCGGTGACCGTATTACCGCCACACCGGCGGTTACGAGTCATGAAGGCAGTCAAATTCCACGTGACCGTTTAGTCACGGTAATTAGGCTTCTCCAAGCTCTGATGCTGCTGATGGTCATTAGTAGACTACCAAACTTGCTAACTGCCTGCTCAGCACTCTGTCCCTCTAATCACTCTGCCATAAATGCAAATGTCAATGACAATGGAATCAAACACTTCATGAGAGCTCATGCTGTTCAACATCTCTATAGGCTATGCAATTGCCTGCGAAAACAGTGATGGCCACTACTAAAAAGAGGATCCCATCAGCTTTCTATAGGCTAGGCCTACTTCTACTATATTTATTTCTCAATTTTCCTAATAGTAAGCACATTGTTTATCTTTACAACAGGAGTATAGCCTACCTGGCTGGCATGAAAGCGTTCTCCATTCGTTTTTTAGGTGCATAGATGACATGTATTTTTTTCCCACTGCCCCCGTTTCGAGACAGGTGCATGATAATGGTCCATTCTAAATAAAATTCACACATATATTATTTAGTATATGTAAAGACAAGATTAAATCAAGAATAGTCTGATGGGTGACAATATTAGCCTATCACTTGTGAATTATATATTATCACTTGTGAATGATACCCAGAAACTGCCTTTTCCCGCGACTTTTTGAATTCAGTCGCACACCGCATGTAGCCTAGGCCTATGTGTTTTAATAAGGTTTGTATCACAACTAAAATGATCGAATAACTTCTTATCATTAAGCACATTTAATTTGCTTTACAAGGGGATTAGAGCCTAACTGGCTTGCGAAAGTATTCACCCCCTTGGCATTTTTCCTATTTGCCAGGTTGCCTTACAACCTGGAATTAAAATGGATTTTTGGGGGGTTTGTATCATTTGATTTACACAACATGCCTACCACTTTGAAGATGCAAAATATTTTTTATTGTGAAACAAGCAAGAAATAAGAGTCATAACTAACTATTCACTCCCTCAACGTCAATACTTTGTAGAGTCACCTTTTGCAGCAATTACAGCTGCAAGTCTCTTGGGGTATGTCTCTATAAGCTTGGCACATCTAGCCACTGGGATTGTTGCCCATTCTTCAAGCCAAAACTGCTCTAGCTCCTTGAAGTTCGATGGGTTCTGCTGATGTTCAGCAATCTTTAAGTCATACCACAGATTCTCAATTGGATTGGGTCTGGGCTTTGACTAGGCCATTCCAATACATTTAAATGTTTCCCTCTTAAACCACTCGAGTGTTGCTTTAGCAGTATGCTTAGGATCATTGTCCTGCTGGAAGGTAACCTCCGTCCCGGTCTCAAATCTCTGAAAGACTGAAGCAGGTTTCCCTCAAGAATTTCCCTGTATTTAGCGCCATCCATCATTCCTTCAATTCTGACCAGTTTCCCAGTCCCTGCCAATGAAAAACATCCCCACAGCATGATGCTGCCACCACCATGCTTCACTGTGGGGATGGTGTTCTCGGGGTGATGAGAGGTGTTGGGTGTGCGCCAGACATAGCGTTTATCTTGATAGCCAAAAAGGTCCATTTTAGTCCCATCTGACCAGAGTGCCTTCTTCCATATGTTTGGGGAGTCCCATCTGCATTTTGGCGAACACTTTAAGCAATGGCTTTTTTCTGGCCACTCTTCTGTAAAGCCCAGCTCTGTGGAGTGTACAGCTTAAAGTGGTCCTATGGACAGATTCTCCACTGCGGAGCTTCGCAGCTCCTTCAGGGTTATCTTTGGTCTCTTAGTTGCCTATCTGATTAATGCCCTCCTTGCCTTGTCCGTGAGTTTTGGTGGGCCGCCCTCTCTTGGCAGGTTTTTTGTGGTGCCATATTCTTTCCATTTTTTAAATAATAGATTTAATGGTGCTCTGTGGAATGTTCAAAGTTTCGGATATTTTTTTTTATAACCAAACCCTGATCGGTACTTCTCCACAACTTTGTCCCTAACCTGTTTGGAGAGCTCCTTGGTCTTCATGGTGCAGCTTGCTTGGTGGTGCCCCTTGCTTAGTGATGTTGCAGGCTCTGGGGCCCTTCAGAACAGGTGTAAATACACTGAGGTCATGTGACACTTAGATTGCACACAGGTGGACTTCATTTAACAAATTATGTGACTTCTGAAGGTAATTGGTTGCACCAAATCTTATTTAGGGGCTTCATAGCAAAGAGCACGCACTGTTTTTCATTTTTTATAATTTTTTTAAAGAAGTAATTTGTTTCTCTTCACCAATCTGGACTATTTTGTGTATGTCTATGACATGAAATACAAATAAAAATCCATTTCAATTACAGGTTGTAATGCAACAAAATAGGAAAAAGGCCAAGGGGATGAATACTTTTGCAAGGCACTGTACGTAAGCAGCGTTTGAGTTTAAAGTTTGGGGAAGGTCATTTTCACCATAAATGCACCTTTTATAATAAAAGCATTACATGCATAATTGCATTTGCGGTCACATTTGATAATGGTATTTTCCCGCTAATGGAATATTCGCGCTTATAGCCTACTGCCATGTGCGCATTGCTGCGCTTACATTGTGAAGAAATAGCCTAATGATTTTAACATTCTACATTTTAAGCTAAACGTTCTGATCTGTTGCGTCAGCCACATTGCGTAAGAACGTTTTTGGGGATGCTAGCGGTTGTATTAATTTGGGATCTATTGCACCCCACAACTGTCGCAGACTATGTTTGGAATATTTATTTATTGCACAGAATAGAGTAGGTCAACTTTTGTACTATGGGGGATAGTAGATTGACAAAGGCTAGTGCTTTTGCTGTTGGTTAGGCCTACTCATTTTGTTTGCTGACCAAAAAGTAAATGTGGACAGTTCTTCAATATCTTCAATATTCACCTCAGAATTGGATAAGGACGAGCGCAGTTGCGTCCCCGACGTGTCTGTCTTCTCTTGTAGCCTGTGAGAAAGACACGATCATGTGATGGAGAGCCATGTGAGTGAGAGGCGCTTCGGATTGCGCAGCACTCTGGGCCGCAAAAGGCATAGATTATTATTTTTTTGGGTGCATTGCTGCCACACGGGATGCGACCTTAAAATTCAAGGCATTATCAAGTGCTTGTCAAATTGTGAATGAGAGACTACTGAAATGTGTACAGCCTGCGCAAAAACCTAAGTAAAGCTCATGCCTTTCAAGTGACTTTTTCAAAAGCATCATGTAGCCTTACAATGTATAAAAAATCCAAACTTATGGCCCAACGTTTGTAGAATAACTACAGTTACATTAATAACTAAATTAAGCATATACGAGTACCTATTTCTTTGTTAACCGCTCAACACGGAATAGTCGCTCAAATCGTTTGGATATATTTATATTTTATTAAGCTTTGTTCAATTGTTTCCTTCATACTATAAAATAATATTAAATATTGCCACAGAATTCTAAGCAAATCTTGTTTGCTAAATGAACTAGTCTAGCCCACAGCCATTTGGCGTATCCACATTAGGACTTAACTGAAGGACTGAGTTTTCTATGTTCTTCTGAAATAGACCACATTTTCTTCATATCATGCTTCTTTAGACTTGTCTAAAATAAATCATGGATTTATTGTGAAGGTGTAGGTTATATTAATGTATTTATTATACTTTTTTTATGTAGATGTTCCAAAAGCCTACAAACCACTGATGCAGACCATGTGTGGAAACCAGGAGATGCTAAATGTGTTTGTTAATTACTGGTCAATTACCGTGGGACCGACAGTTATTTGCTTGTCAAATCACCCTCTGACTAAATTTCGTGACCGACACAGCCCTACCTGTGACATCATTTAGAATTCTGGGTCCCGGATCTGGTCTCGGGTATTTGGGTACAGGTGGATCTGTGAAGACCTCTGCTCTAAATATATCCACGACTTACTATCTCATGTTGTGTAAACAGGAGTCTGTGGATGCATCACAAATGGAACCCTGTTCTCTTTATATACTTTTGACCACGGCATGCGTTCCCTATATAATGTACTACTTTTGACCAGGGTTGCTCTATTTTTGACCAGAGCCTTATGGGTCCTGGTCAAAAGCAGTGCACTATATAGGGAATAGGGTGCCATATGGGACTCAGTCTGGGTGTTATCGTTGCTGTGATGGTAACGAGTCTCTCTGGTTCTGTTTCAGGGTTTTGCTGGACAGAGCGCACACAGATCTGGACAATGTTTTCCACAGCCTGGACTCGGACCCCGAGACCGAACCACTTCAAGCCTCATCTCCTCCCACAAGCTCTCCTCTCCGCAGCGCAGCGCCTGCCAGTACCTCAGACACCAATACCTCGGACCGAACCAATGCTCCCAACAACCACCACCCCTCTTCTTCCTCCTCTTCGTCACAATCTGTGGACCTCAGTGAGATTCTGTTGAACATTAAGTCGGGCCGCTGGAGGCACTTTAGGCCGCGGACGCTATCCCATCACCCCCTGGGTGGAGGTGACATTTCACGCTACAGAGGATTTAGAGGATTTACCCGGAGTACGTCCTCGGGACAGAGTAGGCTCTTGGGGAGTGGAGCTAACGCCCTACCCCGCACTGGCCCAGGAGCTACACCCGTCACCGGTGAGTTGTGCTCCTCCTGCTTTGTGCTTATCGCTAGAATTCAGGTATTGGGTAACCTGCCAAGTCCTGCTTGAGAGTACTGAAGGGTGTTTGTTTCTGTCACCACTTTGCTTTACGGGCACTATACAATGCAGATATAGGCATAGTATGTGCTGTTTCTGAGTACTGGTTTAAGAGTTTGCTGTGCCTCAGAGTCCTGAATGTGAATGTAATGTACCCCAGCCCTGTGGCGGAGGAATATCTGCTATTCTGTGTTCCACATAGCACCTTATTCCCTTTGTAATGCACTGTTTAAGTTTTGACCTAGCCCATGTCCACAAAGCGTCTACAAGTAGAAGTGCTGTCCCTAGGATAAGTTTTGACTTTTAAATAATAGTTAAAAGGGGCGATCTGAGCCTAGATCAGCAATCCTACTCTGAGATGCTTTGTGGATATGGACCCATGGCCCATAGGGCCCTGGTTAAAAAAAAAAAGTTGTGCACTAAAGGGAATAGGGTGCCATTTGGGATGCAGTATTCCACCCCCTTGCTTTAGGGCACTATGTTGATGCTCTTGAGGACAGGTATTCTCTTTAGAAAGCGGATAAATAGATAAGTGTTTGGCAGGGAGAGGAGAGGAGGTGTTTGTTTTGACCTAGTCACAGGAGCATTATTTCTTGAAAATACAGTTTTTCTGTTCTGGCAGAGCTATAAAGGTTTAGTGTGAATCAGAATGAGAGAATTGAGCAGGCTTTGAGTGTGTGTGGTGTGTGGTATGTGGGGAGGGGTGTAATTGGAAAATGTCTCCATGCATGAAATTGTGAGCTACCATTGTTTAGTGTATGTGCCTGCGTGTGCCTGCGAGAGGGAGGGTGCGAAGGAGAGATAAATGTGCATTTTTAAAGGCTCACTGTTTAGCTATTCTGTATCTGATCCTGATTAGGTATTTAATGGTGTATTTTTCTCCTCCAAAAAGCGACGCCTTTTCTGGCTGTAAAGCAAATGAACATTCTGCATTCATACGCTGCTTCCTTATAAGAGTACATTAATTCCTGTTCTCCCGGCTCGGGGAGTCAATTAGAAATGGTGTCGTATAATTAGATTCAGAAGAGGGCCAATGGCTGTAGAGATGAGTCTGCTGCATGCTAAACACTGTCAGGCTTACCTATATGATGAGCAGTATCTCAAGCTAGAGTCTTGGCTTGTTCGAGTTCAGCCTTGAAAGTCCTATCCTTCATGCTGTGGTGTTTGAAGACTGGAATATGGAGAGCAATATTAATGGTGTCTTTTTGTAAGCAATAGTGGAGGCTAACTCCGCCATGGCATCGTTGGCCAAAGCCTATGGGGAAAGTACTGCGGTTTTTAGATAAACGCTGAAAGTAAGGTCTGTGTTAAACACAGGCTTCGGAGATCTTACATGCTGACTACGTCGGCTCATGTTGATTTTGTCTATCCCTCCAGACGCGATCATGACACACAGGTTAAAATGCCAAACTGAACTGTGAATAAATTATATAGATTTTGTGGCAGGTCAAAACACAGGACACATTCATGGACATTTAGCTAGCTAGCTGTTGATATCTAGTTTGTCCTGGGAGATGAACCTTGGTTATTTTACCTGATATGCATATTGTCGTTTTAGATGGATCTTTGTAGAATTTTGACCCAGAGTCATACAAAACGTGTTTCTCTTCTCTGACAATTAATCCCCAGATAAAAAGGTTAACCTTAGTTTGTTTTTAGTTCTTTTATTATTCTCTCGTTTGTCTTTCAAGCATCCTGATATCCAATAAGGAAGGGACTTGTGGAGCGTTTCAAATAGTTCAAAGTTCTATTTTAGCGCATGTTCACATGCGTGAGTGGTGTGGGTGAAATGATTGAATAACATGTATGTGTGAATCTATTTTGCAACGCTCGCGCACGCCACATCCGATGACGTTTGCATGTTATACGTTTTGTTCTATGAAATCAACAGAACATCACTTTTTGTGCATTTATAAGCGTTTATTTAGTCAGAACAATCATTTAAAGGCTTCATGAAGGTCTTGTTAACTGACTGATATTAGCAACTACACTGATCGAAAATATAAACGCAACATAAAATGTTGGTACCATGTTCTCATGAGCTGAAATAAAATAATCCATCTACCTGAGGTGTGGCATATCAAGAAGCTGATTAAACATCATCATCTTACAGGTTCACTTTGTGCTGTTGACAATAAAAGGCCACTCTAAAATGTGCAGTTTTCTGATACAACACAATGCCACATGTGTTGTTAGCACATGATCTAAGCCCGCCGGACTTCACTTCATGAACGAGGGGGGAAAATATATTTACGTTCGTTCAAACATGTCAAACGTTGTATAGCATAAATCATTAGTGCCTTTTTTAACCAGAACATGAATAATATTCAAGGTGGACGAATGCATTCTCTTTTAAAACGTATTGGAACGAGGGTACCCAACATGACCTCGCGCTCCAGAGTCTAATCGGCCATCACCGTTCCAAGGCTCTTGTTCGGTCAGATCTCACAGTAGAAGACTCAAAACACTTTGTAAAGGCTGGTGACATCTAGTGGAAGCAATAGGAAGTGCCAAAACATTAATAAGCCCCTGTGTGTTTCAATGGCATAGGCTTAAAGGTAATTCAACACATCAGGTATCCACTTCCTGTCAGAATCTGTCTCAGGGTTTTGCCTGCCAAATGAGTTCTGTTATACTCACAGACACCATTCAAACAGTTTTAGAAACTTTAGGGTGTTTTCTATCCATATATAATAAGTATATGCATATTCTAGTTACTGGGTAGGATTAGTAACCAGATTAAATCGGGTACGTTTTTTTATCCAGCCGTGAAAATACTGCCCCCTTGCCCCAACAGGTTAAGGATCTGTACACAATTCCTGTAAGCTGAATATGTCCCAGATCTTCCATGGCCTTGCATACTCACCAGACAGATCACCTATTAAGCATGTTTGGGATGCTCTGGATTGCCGTGTACGACGGCATGTTCCAGCCAGTGGGACAACGTTCCACGGGCCACAATCAACAGCCTGATCAACTCTATACGAAGGAGTTATGTCGTGCTGCTTGAGGCAAATAAATGGTGGTCACACCAGATACTGACTGGTTTTCTGATTCAAGCCCCTATCTCTGTTGGTCACAGGTATCTGTGACCAGCAGATGCATATCTCTATTCCCAGTCATGTGAAGTCCATAGATTAGGGCGTAATTTAATTGATGAAGTGGGCGGTCAGGGACCGGAGCATAATTATAATAATTTGTAAACTGCAAATTTACCACAACTAAGGCCAAAAATAGATTTTATTTGAAAATAATTTTCATACATTGACAGGATCAGGTCTTTTTTTGTGTGTGTGGGAAAAGAACAGATTTCCTAAATGATTTGCAGCGTTGATCCCAAAACCCCCATACATTTTCCCATAGCTATGGCCAACAAACCAGAAGCAGAAAATGCTAACTCATTTACGATTTTAGGACTACAAGCTGGTGAGCTCTGTACTTCATAGGAATATTTACGTTTTAGAATTATGTTTGTCAGAAAGCTAGCCGTGGTGTGTAGGGCTGACCCCATTTAGTCGACTGGACGATTGTTTGGTTGTTGGTCGGCAGATTTTTTATTTTTTTTTGGCGAACGATGGCAAATATAAATAAATAAAAATGCATGGCACACGAGACGCCTGTCTCAGTGGACTAATCCATTGCAGAGGCTGCGGGGATGGCACACCCTAATCACCAGTAGTACATTTACCATAATTACTCATCTACTATGCTTGGTTGGTTATGAACATTTCTGTTAATGCATTCAATTTATTATTATTATTATTATTATTATTGCAGTCTTACTGTTGTCATTGTTGGAGTGGACACATTGTGCACAACCTAGCCTACAGGTGTGAAGTTTTGGTTTATTTTATTCCATTTACATGTCAATTTATGAATTCATTGGTTTGGAGCGCTCCTGTCAATCTTGAGTAAGGACACTCACCTGATTACACATAGAAATAGGCCTAGGCTACCTGGCCTGCGAGCAAATGTAGGTATATAAATGTGCCCATTTGGGAATCTGATACTATTTCTGATTGTCTTAACTCACCATCACTGTGGAGCTTCTCAAAGTAATTTTTTCTTTGCCTCAAACAGCAAGTAAACCAAGTCTGATTTTACATCCATTGAGAATGAGAATGACAATAGTTCCTCAACGTAGCCTATTGACTTTGCTATATTGATCTCTGCCTCCCTCTTAATTCATTTGTGTCTTCATTTTTAATTGCATTGCTTAGCGCATCAGGCAAGCTCAGTAGCCTACAAATAGTTTATTTTATTCAAACATACTGAAAAATACATGTTTAAAAATGTTGACCAATTTAGATGACTCTTGGTTGACCAATTTTATTTTTTGTTGTTGTCAGGGACAGCCATATCGGTGTGTTTCTTTCATACCCCCTTGCGGTTTTCTAGGTCACACGTTGGACTGCAGTACCATTTTGGGGAGGTATATTTTGCCATGCTTCTGTGACCACTGGTGTGTGTGTTTATGTTCACTTAGTCAACTTTTGATGTCACTAAGTGTATATTGTATACGAGTAGCCTATGTTCTGGCTGTCACACCTCTTTTGCTTAGATCAAAAGAATAACCATAGGAGCTAGTTCATAGCTAAGCCCAGTTCGTCTCCTGATAAGCGATCTTTCTGAAGGAGGTATTTTTATGGGCTCAGTCAAAGGTTTGACCCAGTGTAGAGAGTGGCCCAATAAGAGGTTACATGATTCGCAAACCACACCTGGAATCTGAAAAGATGTATTGACCCAAACCACAGCGGCTGGCTAAGTGTAGGATGTGGATTGAGAATGTCTTGACTTGGGCTTTGAGGTAAACCTCTGTCTGTGAGCTCAAACATAGACCTTTACAGGGGTTCAGCACAGCCTTGTGCATCACTGTAACCTTAGGTTTAGGGCAATTTTAGTGTTATGGATATGACATTTACACACAAAATGGGAATCAGAATGTCTCTCAGAATTTCCTTGTCAACTATAAATTAAAATGTGTATATTTGTAGAACCCTAAAGAGGAAGTGTAGACAATTCTATATAATGCCACAGTAACGCAAAAGCAACAACTTCCGTTATGGATGTGATGGAAATGGACAGGCATTTTAGGGACAATGGACACATCAGCAAAAGTCAATCTCAGTCTTAGGGTAAAATATTAATAGCCACTTTGAAAGTAAGGATTGACTACACAAACAATGATGAAAATATAAAAATGGTTATATATACATACACACAGACACACGTCAGAGAGGAACATTGACCATTATGGATGTGACACTGTGGAAAATAAGTTTTTATATATTAAAGATTTCTTCACCAAACTTCATCATATTTTTGTTGTCATCTGAAAATGCAGTGTACCTCAAATAACCAAGAAATCACCAGTATCTTGAATAATTATTGCATAGGCTCTCAAAGTGCACTTGTGGGTCCCATCTTAACCAACCATAAATTAGTTTACATTTCTTTATTTGAGAAACTGTTTTCATTCCGAATTAGAATGCTACATACCTCAACAATTCATAATAACACTAGAGGTAAATGTTGTTATGGATGTGACATTCGGCGTTATGGATGTGACAGGGTCCCAAAAGACAGATCGCAAATGATCACACTGCACTCCATTTCAAATGTACAATGTTTCAGTCATTTCATTTTAGATCGTTAACCTGTTTAGGATAGGGGGCAGTATTGACACGGCTGGATAAAAAACGTACCCGATTTAATCTGGTTACCACTCCTACCCAGTAACTAGAATATGCATATACTTATTACACATGGATAGAAAACACCCTAAAGTTTCTAAAACTGTTTGAATGGTGTCTGTGAGTATAACAGAACTCATTTGGCAGGCAAAAACCTGACAAGGTTTCAGGCAGGAAGTGGCCTGTCTGACAAGGTGTCGTTCTTCTTGTCTCTGTTTATTGAAGAGTGAGGATCTTAGCTGTCCCGTGACACTTCCTACGGCTGCCATAGGGTCTCAGAAGGCGGCAAAAAGCTGAATCGTGGCTTTGCAGGCTCTGGCTGAAACAAAGTAGCGCGTTTGGGTAGTGGCTGGTTACAGTACTGTGAGACTCAGGCGCGTGCCCGCGTCGACCGAAAGCTTTGTTTACTTTCCTCAGTTTAGCTAAATGGACATTCCCGGTCGGAATATTATCGCTTTTCTATGAGGAAAAATGGCATAAAAATGGATTTTAAACAGCGGTTGACATGCTTCGAAGTACGGTAATGGAATATTTAGATTTTTTTTTGTCACGAATTGCGCCATGCCCGCGACCCTGATTTACCATTTCAGATAGTGTCTGGGACGCACGAACAAAACGCCGCTATTCGGATATAACGATGGATTATTTTGGACCAAACCAACATTTGTTATTGAAGTAGCAGTCCTGGGAGTGCATTCTGACGAAGACAACAAAAGGTAATCAAACTTTTATAATAGTAAAGCTGATATTGGTGAGTGCTAAACTTGCCGGGTGTCTAAATAGCTAGCCCGTGATGCCTGGGCTATGTACTTAGAATATTGCAAAATGTGCTTTCACCAAAAAGCTATTTTAAAATCGGACATATCGAGTGCATAGAGGAGTTCTGTATCTATAATTCGTAAAATAATTGTTATGCTTTTTGTGAACGTTTATCGTGAGTAATTTAGTAAAATGTTAGCGAATTCCCCGGAAGTTTGCGGGGGGTATGCTAGTTCTGAACGTCACATGCTAATGTAAAAAGCTGGTTTTTGATATAAATATGAACTTGATTGAACAAAACATGCATGTATTGTATAACATAATGTCCTAGGGTTGTCATCTGATGAAGATCATCAAAGGTGAGTGCTGCATTTAGCTGTCTTCTGGGTTTTGGTGACATTATATGCTAGCTTGAAAAATGGGTGTCTGATTATTTCTGGCTTGGTACTCTGCTGACATAATCTAATGTTTTGCTTTCGTTGTAAAGCCTTTTTGAAATCGGACAGTGTGGTTAGATTAACGAGAGTCTTGTCTTTAAATAGCTGAGAATTTGAAGTAATAGGATTTTTAAGGTTGTGAAAATCGCGCCACAGGCTGCAAGTGGCTGTTACGTAGGTGGGACGAATTCGTCCCGCCTAGCCCATAGAGGTTAATGACTGTTTTATTTAAAATATTAATGTTTATTATTAATCACCTACTGAGTAACAGAATAAACATTACAAAAACTCAAAAAATAAATATTAACTCGTAATATATCTCACACCCTTTAATCTGCCAGCACATCAGGCTCTATGAAATGTTACCTCCTCCCCCTGTTGTCCACAAAAGGACACATGGACTGGACAACTTGACCTGCAGCCACCCAAGCCTTGTCCTCCTTGGCTAGCAAGATGTACACAAATCCTGTGTGGTAATTTCTCTTGAACAGCATCTGAGTCAGTCTTAATCTGTTACCAGTCCCACAAACTGCAGTGTAGTACCCCATATGGACTCTACAAGGTGTCAAAAGCATTCCACAGGAATACTGGCCCATCCTGACTCAATCCTTCAGTTGTGTCAAGTTGGCTGGATGTCCTTTGGGTGGTGGATCATTCATGATACACACAGGAAACTGTTGAGCGTGAAACCCAGCAACATTGCAGTTCTTGACACAAACCGGTGCATCTGACATCTACTAGCATACCCCATTCAAAGGCACTTTTATTTTTTGTCTTGCCCATTCACCCTCTGAATGGCAGACAATCCATCATTTGTCTCAGGGATTAAAAATCCTTCTTTAACCTGTCTCCTTCCCTTCATCGACACTGATTTGAAGTGGATTTAGCAAGTGACATCAATAAGGAATCATGGCTTTCACCTGGTCAGTGCATGTCATGGAAAGAGCAGTTAATGTTTTGTAGACTCAGTGTATACATCTAACCCTAGACTCAGGGATTGATACACTCATTTCAATCTTTTGTTCATTTGAGATAGCTGTGCTCATTCCTCACTCGTCCCTTATCTCTACTATATCTTGACATAGGTCATTGTTTTATGTCTTTCCTTTGAACTCCGTTTTTATGTGAAATGGTAAAACAAGTGTTTCATTGAATTATAATCTACCAGTGGCACAGGGTTTGCACTTTCACAGACATTTCTTGTCAGGTCGTAAATCACCTGAGACTTGACAGCTGCAGACTACACAGATACAGACAAATATTGTCACTGGGGGGGGTACCCGTAGTTACTCAAGGAAGTAAACAAACTCAGCATGACCAGTGAAAGTTTCTTATGGATTTTTAAGACTTTAATTATGTTTATGAATTTAAGACCTTTTATTATGCCATGTGATCTCAGGCAATGGTCCAGTTAGCAGAACGCATGATTGCAGTTCATATGAGAACGGGAGTACACCCGAAATAGATCACACACACAGATTGCCCGCTAGCTTGTTTACTAACATCAACACACTTCTGAAGCTGTAGGAAGGGCATGACCATTCTATTATGATCGCGTTATGCCTTGCTGCTGACTAGTGAGTCATTGATCATGTTATGCGTCCGTAACGGTCACATCCGTTACGCTTAGAACGAGTACTGACAGAGAGGAAACCAATTATACATCACCTAAGCCCTTGATGAAAGTTAGCTTTGCACAGAAAGTTTGCGTACAATCATACTTGAAACGCATCCACAATAACAACCTTTCATCAAAACATTACAAATGTGGCACTCCCTGTCCAAATCAGCTTTCTAGCATCACTAGAATTCTATACTAGCACTCAATGGACTAGAGGTCGACCGATTAATCGGAATGGCCGACTAATTAGGGCCGATTTCATAACAATCGTTATTTTTGGCCACCGATTTGCCAATCTTTTTTTATTTTATTTTATTTTATATATATATATATATATATATATATATATATATATATATATATATTTTACACTTTTATTTAACTAGGCAAGTCAGATTAAAATCAATACAGAAGTATATATTTTTAAACCTGAATATTTTGTTAATATTGCCTGTTAACATGAATTTGTGTCACTTCTCTAGTGTTCCGTGCAAGCAGTCAGCAGTTTGGGGCATGACCATTCTGCAGTTTGGGCCACCTGGCTCATTGCGGACTGTGTGAAGTCCATTTATTCCTAACAAAGGCTGTAATTAATTTGCCAGAATTGTACATAATTATGACTTAACATTGAAGGTTATGCAATGTAACAGGAATATTTAGACTTGGGGATGCCACCCGTTAGATAAAATACGGAACGCTTCCGTGTTTCGTTTTCGAAAGGATAGTTTCCGGATTCGACAATATTAATGACCAAAGGCTCGTATTTCTGTGTGTAATTATATTATTATTAAGTCTATGATTTGATAGAGCAGTCTGACTGAGCGATGGTAGGCAGCAGCAGGCTCGTAAGCATTCATTCAAACAGCACCTTCGTGCATTTTGCCAGCAGCTCTTCGCAATTCTTCAAGCATTGCGCTGTTTGACTTCAAGCCTATCAACTCCCAAGATTAGGCTGGTGTAACTGATGTGAAATGGCTAGCTAGTTAGCGGGTGCGCGCTAATAGCATTTCAAACATCACTCACTCTGAGACTTGGAGTAGTTGTTCCCCTTGCTCTACATGGGTAACGCTGCTTCGAGGGTGGCTGTTGTCGATGTGTTCCTGGTTCGAGCCCAGGTAGAAGAAGAAAAAAATGTATGAATTCACTACTGTAAGTCGCTCTGGATAAGAGCGTCTGCTAAATGACTAAAATGTAAATGTAAAATGTAGGAGCGCGAGGAGAGGGACGGAAGCTATACTGTTACACTGGCAATACTAAAGTGCCTATAAGAACATCCAATAGTCAAAGGTATATGAAATACAAATGGTATAGAGAGAAATAGTCCTATAATAACTACAACCTAAAACTTCTTACCTGGGAATATTGAAGACTCATGTTAAAAGGAACCACCAGCTTTCATATGTTCTGAACAAGGAATTTAAACGTTAGCTTTTTTACATGGCACATATTGCACTTTTACTTTCTTCTCCAACACTTTGTTTTTGCTTTATTTAAACCAAATTGAACATGTTTCATTATTTATTTGAGGCTAAATTGATAGTATTTATGTATTATATTAACCTCTCTGGGCTAGGCGGGACGAATTCGTCCCACCTACGTAACAGCCACTTGAAGCCTGTGGCGCGATTTTCAAAACCTTAAAAATCCTATTACTTCAATTTCTCAAACATATGACTATTTTACAGCTATTTAAAGACAAGACTCTCGTTAATCTAACCACACTGTCCGATTTCAAAAAGGCTTTACAACGAAAGCAAAACATTAGATTATGTCAGCAGAGTACCAAGCCAGAAATAATCAGACACCCATTTTTCAAGCTAGCATATAATGTCACCAAAACCCAGAAGACAGCTAAATGCAGCACTCACCTTTGATGATCTTCATCAGATGACAACCCTAGGACATTATGTTATACAATACATGCATGTTTTGTTCAATCAAGTTCATATTTATATCAAAAAACAGCTTTTTACATTAGCATGTGACGTTCAGAACTAGCATACCCCCCGCAAACTTCCGGGGAATTCGCTAACATTTTACTAAATTACTCACGATAAACGTTCACAAAAAGCATAACAATTATTTTACGAATTATAGATACAGAACTCCTCTATGCACTCGATATGTCCGATTTTAAAATAGCTTTTTGGTGAAAGCACATTTTGCAATATTCTAAGTACATAGCCCAGGCATCACGGGCTAGCTATTTAGACACCCGGCAAGTTTAGCACTCACCATAATCATATTTACTATTATAAAAGTTTGATTACCTTTTGTTGTCTTCGTCAGAATGCACTCCCAGGACTGCTACTTCAATAACAAATGTTGGTTTGGTCCAAAATAATCCATCCGAATAGCGGCGTTTTGTTCGTGCGTTCCAGACACTATCCGAAATGGTAAAGAAGGGTCGCGCGCATGGCGCAATTCGTGACAAAAAATTTCTAAATATTCCATTACCGTACTTCGAAGCATGTCAACCGCTGTTTAAAATCAATTTTTACGCCATTTTTCTCGTAGAAAAGCGATAATATTCCGACAGGGAATCTCCTTTTCGGCAAACAGAGGAAAAAATCACAAAGGCGGGGGCGGTCGGGTCACGCGCCTAAGCCCAGAGTCCCTTGATCGGCCACTTGAGAAAGGCGATAATGTGTTTCAGCCTGGGGCTGGGATGACGACATTCAGGTTTTTCCCGGGCTCTGAGCGCCTATGGACGACGTAGGAAGTGTCACGTTAGAGCAGAGATCCTTAGTAAAAGATAGAGATGGAAAAGAAGTTCAAGAAATGGTCAGACAGGCCACTTCCTGTAAAGGAATCTCTCAGGTTTTGACCTTCCATTTGAGTTATGTTATACTCACAGACACCATTCAAACAGTTTTAGAAACTTTAGGGTGTTTTCTATCCATATGTAATAAGTATATGCATATTCTAGTTACTGGGTAGGAGTGGTAACCAGATTAAATCGGGTATGTTTTTTATCCAGCCGTGTCAATACTGCCCCCTAGCCCTAACAGGTTAAAGACAAGACTCTCGTTAATCTAACTACACTGTCCGATTTCAAAAAGGCTTTACAGCGAAAGCAAAACATTACATTATGTCAGCAGAGTACCCAGCCAGAAATAATCAGACACCCATTTTTCAAGCTAGCATATAATGTCACAAAAAACAAAACCACAGCTAAATGCAGCACTAACCTTTGATCTTCATCAGATGACAACCCTAGGACATTATGTTATACAATGCATGCATGTTTTGTTCAATCAAGTTCATATTTATATCAAAAACCAGCTTTTTTACATTAGCATGTGACGTTCAGAACTAGCATACCCCCCGCAAACATCCCGGTGAATTTACTAAATTACTCACGATAAACGTTCACAAAAAACATAATTATTTTAAGAATTATAGATACAGAACTCCTCTATGCACTCGATATGTCCGATTTTTAAAATAGCTTTTCGGCGAAAGCACATTTTGCAATATTCTCAGTAGATAGCCCAGCCATCACGGCTAGCCATTTAGACACCGACCAAGTTTAGCCCTGACCAAACTCCGATTTACTATTACAAAAGTTTGATTACCTTTGTTGTCTTCGTCAGAATGCACTCCCAGGACTGCTACTTCAATAACAAATGTTGGTTTGGTCCAAAATAATCCATCGTTATATCCAAATAGCGGTGTTTTGTTCGTGCGTTCTAGACACTATCCGAAGTGTAAATAAGGGTAACGAGCATGGCGCAATTCGTGACAAAAGATTTCTAAATATTCCATTACCGTACTTCGAAGCATGTCAACCGCTGTTTAAAATCAATTTTTATGCCATTTTTCTCGTAAAAAAGATAATATTCCGACCGGGAATCTGCGTTTTAGGTAAACAGAGGAAAGAAAACAAAGCTTTCTGTCGACGCGGGCACGCGCCTGAGTCTCACAGTACTGTAACCAGCCACTACCCAAACGCGCTACTTTGTTTCAACCAGAGCCTGCAAAGCCACGATTCAGCTTTTTGCCGCCTTCTGAGAGCCCATGGGAGCCGTAGGAAGTGTCACGTCACAGCAGAGATCCTCTGTAATGGATAGAGATGGCAAAGAAGGCCAAGAAATGGTCAGACAGGGTACTTCCTGTACAGAATCTTCTCAGGTTTTGGCCTGCCAAATGAGTTCTGTTATACTCACAGACACCATTCAAACAGTTTTAGAAACTTTGGAGTGTTTTCTATCCAAAGCTAATAATTATATGCATATTCTAGTTTCTGGGCAGGAGTAATAATCAGATTAAATCGGGTACGTTTTTTATCCGGCTGTGAAAATACTGCCCCCTATCCATAACAGGTTAAGAGTGTGCGCCTAATCTCAGCTCGTTACCTGTATAAAAGACACCTGGGAGCCAGAAATCTTTCTGATTGAGAGGGGGCAAATACTTATTTCCCTCATTTAAAATGCAAATCAATTTATAACATTTTTGACGTGTTTTCTGGATATTTTTGTTGTTATTCTGTCTCTCACTGTTCAAATAAACCTACCATTAAAATTATAGACTGATCCATTCTTTATCAGTGGGCAAATGTACAAAATCAGGAAGGGATCAAATACTTTTTTCCCCCACTGTATGCTGCTCCAGAGCCAGTACTGTTAATTTGCATGTCTACCATTCACTTTTATATGTCCAAACTCACCAAAAATGACATTCGGTAGCACCAACCAATATACACTTAACAAAAATATAAACCCAACATGTAAAGTCTTAGTCCTATGTTGCGTGAGCTGAAAGAAAAGATGCTAGTAATTTTCCATACGCACTAAGTTTACAAAAGTTTACCTCATGTTGTGCAAAAAATGTGTTTACATCCCTGTTGGTGAGAATTTCTTCTTTGCCAAGATAATCCATCCACCTGACAGCTGTGGCATTTCAAGAAGCTGATTAAACGGCATGATCATTACACAGGTGCACATTGTACTGGGGACAAAAGACCACTAAAATGTGCAGTTTTGTCACACAACACAATGCTACAGATGTCTCAAGTTTTGAGGAAGCGTGCAATTGGCGTGCTGACTGCAGGAATGACCACCAGAGCTGTTGCCAGAGAATTTAATGTTAATTTCTCTACCGTAAGTCGCCTCCAACATAACTTTAGAGGATTTAGTAGTACGTCCAACCGGCCTCACAACCACAGACCACGTGTATGGCGTCGTGTGGGTGAGCGGTTTGCTGACGTCAACATTGTGAACAGAGTGCTCCATGGTGGCGGTGGGGTTATGGTATGGGCAGGCATAAGCTACGGACAACAAATACAATTGTATTTTATACAGTTTCCTAACAGGTATTCTACTTTGATGTATTCTACTTTGGGGGGGTTAATGACAGGAGATGGTACATGTGATTTGAGAGCTCCCAGTGTCAATACCACATTGCTTGCTTTTTTTATACATACATAGATGCCGCCAATTGTTGGTCATGGAAAAGGAATTTCATGACATCAGTCAATGTGTATGAACCCTGACTCATTTTCCTGTGACCAGTTTGTGTATAACCCGTTCGTGTGTATAACATTGTTATCCTGCCTCTGTAGCGTTCACAGCAGAGCAGTACCAACAGCACCAGGAGCAGCTGGCCCTGATGCAGAAACAGCAGCTTGAGCAGATCCAACAGCAGCAACAGGCACAGCAGCAACAGGCACAGCAGCAACAGGCACAGCAGCAGGCAAACACAGACCCATCCTCTACTACTACAACATCCACAGCACCACCACCCAACACACAGGTCAGTAGCACTCCTCTGCTATACACAAACCAGCCACTCATCTCTACTATACCCAAATCATCTTTTCCAAAACAGCTTTGTGTGTATTTGTGTTGGTTTGTTTGTTTCGTTACGTTTCTTCGTCAAGCAGTCGCAAGTACAGTACCTGTCAAATGTTTGGACACACCTACTCATTCAAGGGTTTTTCTTTATTTTTACTATTTTCTACATTGTAGAATAATAGTGAAGACAAACTATGAAATAACACATAGAATAATGTAGTCACAAAAGTGTTAAACAAATCACAATATATTTGATATTTGAGATTCTTCAAATAGACACCCTTTGCCTTGATGACAGCTTTGCGCACCCTTGGCATTCTCTCAACCTGCTTCACCTGGAATGCTTTTCCAAAAGTCTTGAAGGAGTTCCCACATATGCTGAGCACTTGTTGGCTGCTTTTCCTTCACTCTGCGGTCCAACTCATCCCAAACCATCTCAATTGAGTATTATTCTACAATGTAGGAAAGAGTAAAACATTAAGAAAAACCCTGGAATGAGTATGTGTCCAAACTTTTGACTGGTACTGCATATATATTTTTTTCATGGTACATGAGACGCCTGTCTGATTCGGGCCTGTCTCCGTGGACTAATCCATTGAGCAAGCTGTGGGGATGCCACGGTCCAAGAAGGGGAGTGTAGCTAAGATGCACAAGGCACATCACTCCAGAATGCGCGCTCCTGCCATTTCGTGCACATTCATTGTTTCATAACTTCATTCTGTGAATTGTTTGCCCTTTGTTTGTTAATCTATAATTTCCCCATTTACATACTCTATCACCAGTAGTATCTTAAATTTACTGTTCATTTCTAACAGTAATTTCTGTTAACCTCTATGGGCTAGGTGGGACGCTAGCGTGCCACCCGTGGTGCACTCCATCAACAGCAGGTGCATTTCAAGAGCGGCAAATTTGAATCCAAATAAATGTCAAAATTCAAATTTTTCAAACATACAACTATTTTACGCCCTTTGAAAGATAAACATCTCCTTAATCTAACCACGTTTTACGATTTCAAAAAGGTTTTACGGCGACAGCATAAATTTAGAGTATGTTAGGACAGTACATTTACAAGAGTTGTGTGTAATGTTTTGTCAAGTCAAAGACAGGGTCACCAAAACCATAAAACCAGCTAAAATGATGCACTAACCTTTTACAATCTCCATCAGATGACACTCCTAGGACATTATGTTAGACAATGCACGCATTTTTAGTTCTATCAAGTTCATATTTATATCCAAAAACAGCGTTTTACTATGGCATTGATGTTGAGGAAATCGTTTCCCTCCAATAACCGGCAGTCAAGTCAGCGTCACAAATTAAATAATTAAAATTAGAAAACATTGGTAAAATATTATATTGTCATTTAAAGAATTATAGATTTACATCTCTTGAACGCAATCGACTTGCCAGATTTAAAAATAACCTTACTGGGAAATCACACTTTGCAATAATCTGAGCACTGCGCCCAGAAAAATACGCGTTGCGATACAGACTAGACGTCATGTTGGGGAGATCTAAAATCGAAAATACTATGTAAATAATCCATTACCTTTGATTCTCTTCATCAGATGTCACTTCCAGGTATCACAGGTCCATAACGAATGTAGTTTTGTTCAAAAAAGCTCATCATTATGTCCAAAAATCTCCGTCTTGTTAGCACATGATCTAAGCCAGCCGGACTTCTCGTCATGAACGAGGGGAAAAAATATATTTACGTTCGTTCAAACATGTCAAACGTTGTATAGCATAAATCATTAGGGCCTTTTTTAACCAGAACATGAATAATATTCAAGGTGGACGAATGCATACTCTTTTATAACGTATTGGAACGAGGGTACCCAACATGAACTCGCGCGCCAGGTGTCTAATGGGACATCATCGTTCCATGGCTCTTGTTCGGTCAGATCTCCCTCCAGAAGACTCAAAACACTTTGTAAAGGCTGGTGACATCTAGTGGAAGCAATAGGAAGTGCCAAAATATTCCTCAGCCCCTGTGTTTTTCAATGGGATAGGTTTAAAGGTAATACAACACATCAGGTATCCACTTCCTGTCAGAAAATGTCTCAGGGTTTTGCCTGCCAAATGAGTTCTGTTATACTCACAGACACCATTCAAACAGTTTTAGAAACTTTAGAGTGTTTTCTATCCATATATAATAAGTATATGCATATTCTAGTTACTGGGTAGGATTAGTAACCAGATTAAATCGGGTACATTTTTTTTATCCAGACGTGCAAATGCTGCCCCCTAGCCCTAACAGGTTAATGCATTCAATATATTATTACGGTCCTTTACCGTTCTCATTGTCGGCATGGACACGTTGTTTGCAGAGCTCACAACCTATGCTATACTTGTGAGAAACAAGTTTTGGTTTATTTCATTCCATTTATGAGTTTCGTCAATTTATTAATTGTCTTTTGTTTGGACCACTCCTGTCAATGTTGAGTAAAAATTCGCACCTGATTAGGCATATAGAAGTAGGCCTAGGCTACCTGGCCTTTGTGCAAATGGAGGCCTATAAATGTGCCCATGTGGGGATCTGAAAGTATTTCTGATTATCCTAACTCACCACCACTAATGAGCTGTGGTGCTTCTCAAAGTAAGTTTTTCTTGACCTCAAACTGCAAGTTAACAAAGAAAGTATGCAAATAGGGTTGGGCAATATGGCCAAAATCTCATATCCCGATATACAGTCGTGGCCAAAAGTTGAGAATGACACACATATTAATTTTCACAAAGTCTGCTGCATCAGTTTGTATGATGGCAATTTGCATATACTCCAGAATGTCATGAAGTGTAATCAGCTGAATTGCAATTAATTGCAAAGTCCCGCTTTGCAATGCAAATTAATTGAATCCCAGAAAAACATTTCCACTGCATTTCAGCCCTGCCACAAAAGGACCAGCTGACATGTCAGTGATTCTCGTTAACACAGGTGTGAGTGTTGACGAGGACAAGGCTTTAGATCACTCTGACATGCAGATTGAGTTCGAATAACCGACTGGAAGCTTCAAAAGGAGGGTGGTGCTTGGAATCATTGTTCTTCCTCTGTCAAACATGGTTACCTGCAAGGAAACACGTGCCGTCATCATTGCTTTGCACAAAAAGGGCTTCACGGGCAAGGATATTGCTGCCAGTAAGATTGCACCTAAATCAACCATTTATCAGATCATCAAGGACTTCAAAGAGAGCGGTTCAATTGTTATGAAGAAGGCTTCAGGGCGCCCAAGAAAGTCCAGCAAGCGCCAGGACCGTCTCCTAAAGTTGATTCAGCTGCTTGATCGGGGCACCACCAGTACAGAGCTTGCTCAGGAATGGCAGCAGGCAGGTGTGAGTGCATCTGCACGCACAGTGAGGCAAAGACTTTTGGAGGATGGCAGCAAAGAAGCCACTTCTCTCCAAGAAAAACATCAGGGACATACTGCAAAATGTACAGGGATTGGACTGCTGAGGACTGGGGTAAAGTTATTTTCTCTGAATCCCCTTTCTGATTGTTTGGGGCATCCGGAAAAAGCTTGTCCGGAGAAGATGAGCGCTACCATCAGTCCTCTGTCATGCCAACAGTAAAGCATCCTGAGACCATTCATGTGTGGGGTTGCTTCTCAGCCAAGGGAGTGGGCTCACTTAAAATTTTGCCTAAGAACACAGCCATGAATTAAGAATGGTACCAACACATCCTCCGAGAGCAACTTCTCCCAACCATCCAGGAACAGTTTTGTGACAAACAATGCCTTTTCCAGCATGATGGAGCACCTTGCCATAAGGCAAACGTGATAACTAAGTGGCTCGGGGAACAAAACATTGATATTTTGGGTCCATGGCCAGGAAACCCCCCAGACCTTAATCCCATTGAGAACTTGTGGTCAATCCTCAAGAGGGGGCTGGACAAACACAAACCCACAAATTCTGACCAACTCCAAGCATTGATTATGCAAGAATGGGCTGCCATCAGTCAGGATGTGGCCCAGAAGTTAATTGACAGCATGCCAGGGCGGATTGCAAAGGTCGTGAAAAAGGGTCAACACTGCAAATATTGACTCTTTGCATCAACTTCATGTAATTGTCAATAAAAGCCTTTGACACTTATGAAATGCTTGTAATTATACTTCAGTATTATATAGTAACATCTGACAAAAATATCTAAAGACACTGAAGCAGCAAACTTTCATATCCCGATTATGGTACATATCACGATACACATTTTCTGTAAATTCAATGAATAAATAGTTTATATAAAATGACCATGTCAAGGACTATTTCTTATTTCATTTTGACTTATACTCACCTTTTATTTGTTGTTTGGTACCTTGGGTCGGGTGTTGGCACCAACTCACGACACTCCGGTTTCTCGACCTTGTAAATTGGGGCCATGTCTTTGCAGATGTAAGTTTTAACGGCAGCTGTTATCTCCTTCCATCTTCGTGGTTTTTTGCCATATGGTGTGCCGCGGGAAAAAGCCTCTTGCAACGTCTGAGTTGGGGGTTTGTTTTGAGCACTCGACTGTACTTTTTGGAGTCTCATCCGTACTGTTTCACATGATTCTTGCGTAGGTGGTAAGAGGTTAGTGGTGTTTGAGCCTGTTGTCGGGACCGGCCTGCGGCATATTTTGCAGAGGACGGTTTTCTGGTCCGTGTCAGAATTTTCATACCCAAACCACGTCCATGCAACCTAAGTGGCCCCTCTTAGGTACGGTCTCCGTGCTCTGTGTCGCGTTCACTCTCCTCCATGTTAGTTTGTGTTGCAAATGTGTGGAAAAACGCAAAGCAATGTCCAATTGATGAAAAATATTGCCGTAGAGTGATTTGCGATACAACGAAATAAACGATAGAGCATAATATGAAACGATAGAAAAACGTCTATCGTCACACGATATATATCGTCATATCGCCCAGCCCTATATGCAAGTAAACAAAGTGTGTTTTTTAAGAGTAGATTGACCAGGGCGGCCGGTAGCC
Source organism: Salmo salar (assembly GCF_965601325.2). Lineage (NCBI taxonomy): Eukaryota > Metazoa > Chordata > Actinopteri > Salmoniformes > Salmonidae > Salmo > Salmo salar. The sequence goes on along the minus strand of NC_138309.1, from coordinate 20,540,881 downwards.
TAACAGATAAAAGCGCTATGTCAGTAACCGAAAGGCTGCTGGTTCGAATCCGTGGGCCGACTAGGCGAAAAACCTGTCTCTCCTTATTGCTCCTGTAAGTCGCTCTGGATAAGAGCTTCTGCTAAATGACGTAAATATAAAAAGTGAAAATAGTTCCTCCAGTGTATTAGAAAAATATTTCCCGGTCTCCCTTTTGATAACTACATTGTTGGCAATGGCAATAGAAGTTACTTTTAGATTTGAATCATTTTCTTTTAGATATAATTTTGATTAACCACATGACAATGATTGAGATGCAGACTAATATATCACTTAAATGAAACCTTTCTATGGAATTGTGCATCTGAAAATCAGAAATGGCACGCCGGTCGGTAGAAATTGAACCTCCAAATGGAAAAGGTTGCCGGCCCCTGGTTTAGCCTGTCACTGGCAACTTCAGGAGCGTAACAGCAGAGTTGGAGCAGGGTCAAGAACAGTTTATTTTTTTTTCTTCTTCTTCTGGTTAGACCATCTTGATCTCTGGCTCTCTTGAATAATTTGTCATAATTATTTAATCAAACAGTGTTCTTAAAGCATAAGACAAGCTCGGTGCATGTAGTTGATTTTATTAGAACACATAGGGTGTCATTATATATAATTTTTTTTTTACAAGTTTCTAAAATTCAGACCAATCGATTGATCGAAAGAAAAGACTACTATCGATTGACCAAGATTTGTTATTCGTCGGGGACAGCCCTCGAAGCCAGAAAGCCTTTGTGTTGCTTTGAAGGAGCTTTGCATCCTGCCTGAAAAAATATCTAGGGGAATGACTGGTTTCACTGACTCTTCCATATTTAATATGCTCAGTGGTTGTACAATCACATCACTCGGTCTGTCTCTATCTGTCCTTCCTCCAGTGTATAATATCTAAGACGTTAGACTCGGCCAGCGCCCAGTTTGCTGCCTCTGCCCTGGTGACCACGGACCAGCTGATGGCCTTCAAGGGCAAGGAGGAGGGGGTTCTGGGAAGTGGCGTCAACGGGGTCTTTCCAGGCTCAGGTGAGCAGCGGTGCCAATGGGATCTGAGCTCTATGGGCCCTAGTTAAAAGTAGTGCACTATATATGGATAGAGTACCATTCTAGGACGCAGACCAGATTTGCAAATAAATACAATTGAATAGAGACACAGGACTGTAGAGTTGAGGAAGTGCTCTAGTCTAATCAAAGTATTTTCTTTACCCATCCCCTCTCAGCATTTTACTGATGAATGACATGTGTAGTCTAATGTATTAATGTCTCCCTGCCTCAGGAGTGTACAAGGGCTTACACCTCGCCAGCACCACCCACCACCCCAACACCAACCAGACTGCCACTCCTCCATCAGCCCCCACTTTCCTCAAGCCCTCCACCACTACATCCCCTGTCATCGCCTCCTCCCTCAGCTCCCTACCTAACGCCCACGTGAATCCCCTCCACCTGGGTAGCAACGCTGCAAACTCCACCACCACTCAGGTCCTGATAGGGAACAACGTCCGTATGAGCGTACCCTCCTCCCCTGTCCTCCCCAGTCTGGGCGGCACTACCACACGCCACAGCCACATACCCAGGGCTCTGGGAGCCTTGCCCTCCTCTGCCTTAAAGATGACTGCCAACACCAACTGTCAGATGCCCAACAAGGTCACCGGGGCTTCTACCATGGACATAGGATCCAGGTAAGATGATTTAACATATTCAAATTCACTTTGAATAACATACTGTTTAAGGCATGCCCTGACTTTAACTGAAGGCTGTTATAAAAACATACTCTCTGACACAGACCTAGGCTATTTACAAATGATAAGGTTAGGGGTTGTGATGAATCTGTTATTTGTTTTAATGAATTGGTTAAGCCATGCCTTGACTTTAACTCTATGTTGATAACATTTTAAGTTAATAGGGGTCTAGTGGAAACAGTTTTTGACATGGTGTTTGTCTTGTATTCTTCCAGGGATAATCACGGTCAAGACAAGCCGGCTCTGAACAGTATAGCGGACAACACAGTGGCCATGGAGGTGACGTAGCAGAGTGGTGGTGGTGCTGCTAGCGACCATGACAGACCAGCCAGGCCCAACGCTACCCAACCCTCTGCTGGCCAACCAGTCTTCTGCTGAGAGTCTGCTGCTACTCTCTGAATCCAGTCTTTAGGTGCTGTGCATCGTAGCATTGGGAATGCAAAAGGGACGGCAGGCGGGTGGTCGGCGGGACTCCACATACACACAACGGACTACATACGGAGTACGGACAGACACGTTTCCACGGCAACTGTGGGGATTACATGGGTTGCAATTCTCATCTCTCATGCTTTTTAAATGTTTTTGTTTTTGTATTCGTTACTGTTAATAAGAGTAAAAATTGACATTGTGTAAATTATGAATATGGCAAATTAGTATCTGTACAGTAACTAAATATTTGTAATACCCCCCTTGTATATATGTTACTTGAATACAGAAACTTGTTTATTTGTGATGTTTTGCACTTAAGGAATAAAAAGAAAAAAGCGATAAACTTGTGAGATGTGAGAGTTGTATAAACAAAAAGAGACATTTCAGAAGAGACGTTTCATCACATGCATGGTGCAGAGCCTGCTGTTTTATCTATTTATTGTGCTGTGTTTACAGTTTCCTTTTTTTATTTCTGCACTGTACCTTCATTGGTTCCTGTGCTCTAGTAAATGTTAGGTAGCTACGGACTCCTGGGTATTTTGTATATTGGAAACACAATGCAGGTTTTCCCCTCTTTGGGTCCCTGCGCTTTTCTTTGGATCATGTGGAATTCAATGGTGATATACAGATGCTCTTTTTGGGGAGGGGAGCCAGATGTGGAGGACATTGTCAGCTTTGGTTCACTTCACTTAGCGGCGTTAAAGCTCTTCCTGGGATCTTCCATTTACATTATCCCGATACAAGTAACAAACTAGGGATGAAGTCTCTTCCTAGAAGCGTCTGTCTCGTGCGTCTGATTCAAAGCACTATCGATTTTGTTTAGTTTTCTTTTTTTTCTTTTTTTTAAATCAATATTAATGCTGCTTTTGTATAATTTTTTCCCTTGTTTTCATGCAATCCCCCCCCCCCTTAATTATTTTAACCCCACACACATTTTTGTAAAACAGAATTTAGTTATTTTTGTATTTTTCTCCTGTTCTTGTGGTTAAAAAAAATGATTGTAAGCTTCTTCTTATTGAAAGACTTCATTATTTTGTTACTTGTTTATGCATAGGTGATAAGGGAGGTGAATGGCAGTTACAATTGCTGTATGTATTATCATTCCAATTTCTGACAAGAAAAGAAAAAATGCTAATGGGGGTAGCTCTGGAGAAAGGCTTCTTTTCTCCTCTCATCTCACCGTTTCAAACTCCAGACGGCTGCAAGGCCAAAAACCACAAGTGTCGGGTGCCTTCCCTTGGGGGAAAAAAACGTGCTCTCTTCTGTGAAGACTAAGGCACAAAGACAGTGCTACTCCTAGTAGTACTTTTTGTCTGTCGTCAGAATCTGAATGCCCAGTCCAATGGCAGGATTTATCCTTGAGGTTTTCTTGTCCCACCTGGAGGCTGAAAAGAATAATGAAAATAAAAAAGTGACAGAACTCTACGATAATATAAGACAATAAAGCCCAGGTCATTATATGTGGATTATGTGGCTCTTTGTGTTCTGTTGGGTGAATGTTGTGGTCGTGTGTGTAAGCAAATATTGACATATTTTAAGAACGAGAAGTTTTGGATAATGTAACTCATGCCATGCAGGGTTTGTGTAGGGCGAAGGATGTTTCAACTGGGTGGCTGTGTGTGTAAGAGTGAGAGCGCAATGTTTGCCGGAGTTTAAGATGGTTTATACTGCATTGTTGCATCGTGTTTACATTATCACATTTTGATGCTGTAATAAAAGCACCAGTACCACCGAGCTGAAAGCCATCCGGTTTCTCATTTAAAACGGACTACTCAAAGGGGAAATAAATGTTAGTGTGATTGTGTCTGAGTGCATGCCTCGCAGGTTGACATTACCTAAACTATTAGCACCCTGTTTGAAAGGAACAATGACATACTGAAAGAAAAGACCAAGCATTCTTTGTCCAAGTGTAACCTCATTATTTGATTGTTATTGGGAACAAAAAGCCAAGCATTACATGCAAAGGGAATTGTCCCCCTTTCTTACCCAAATGGCATTCTATTCCTGACGTAGTGCACTACTTTGGACCAGGGCCTAGTGCATTATTAAAAAGAAATGATGCACTCTACAGGGAATAGGGTTCCATTTGGCACTCAGACCATGCAGGCATGTTCATAATTGATTCCACACCAGCGGATCCCAACAGCACAGCCAAGATAATTCAGTCCCTCTGTAACCACCACTCAGATAAAACAACTAATCAAGTCAGCTTTCTCATTACAACAGTCTTAGGGAGCATCCCAACTGGCACCCTATTACATACATAGTGCACTACTTTGGACTAGGCCCTGGTCCAAAGTAGTGCACTTTGTCAGTAATAGGGTGTTGGACTTCTTCAAGCACTCTGATGTGAGAGAGAAATAAAACTGTACACACACTTCCAACAATACACTCACACTGCTCCCAGGGACAATTCACCATGACAACGCTGTGCTGTCAAGATACAGCTAGGCAGCACATGGAATTACTCTGCTTTCCGTTAACCCCTCCAAGCAAACAGCTGAAATATAAAGCTCACTCTCTCAGATTGCCCTCATTCTGTAAATAGGAATTCTTTGGCATGGATTTAGCTTTCAGAGTATAGAACAAAATGGACAGCGTGACCAAAATAACCCTGGTGGAAAACAAGATGCATCTGTTCACCACAACTGGATCAGATGTCTTCATCAGGGAGGTTCATCAGCAGGTTTAACCCCTTGCTCGCCACCTCTATCCCCCCCATCTCCCCCTCAGTCCCCCATCAACCCTCGCCCTGGCCAACAGGTGCAGTAGTCTGAAAGGGAATGGGGACTTTGTTGATTGATAGCCTGGTACTGTCTATGATATGACTTCCCATAAATATAATTTTACCTCTGGAGAGAGATAGCCTTTCCTGTATAACATGATCGCGTTACTCAGGGATGAATTATGATTTGCTTCTCAGTAGGGTTAGATTACACTTTTTCGAAAGAGAGATGGAAGATTGAAGAAGTTTCATGACTATGTTACATCCCAAATAGCACCCTATTCCCTATGGGCCCTTGTCAAAAGTAGTGCACTATGTGGGGAACAGGGTGCCATCTGCAGTGATGGAAAAAGTATCCAATTGTGATGCTTGAGTAAAAGTAATAATACCTTAATAGAAAGTTACTGAAGTAAAAGTTAGTCACCCAGTAAAATACTACTTGAGTAAAAGTCTAAAAGTATTTGGTTCTAAATATATTTAAGTATCAAAAGTAAAAGTAAAAATTATTTCAAATTCCTTATATATAGCAAAGCAGATGGCACCATTTTCTTGTTTAACATTTTTATGGATAGCCAGGGGCACACTCCAACACTCAGACATAATTTACAAGTTATGCATTTGTGTTTAGTGAGTCCGCCAGATCAGAGGCAGTAGGGATGACCACGTGTTCTCTTGATAAGTACATGAACTGGACCATTTTCCTATCCTGCAAAGCATTTAAAATGTAATGAATACTTTTGGGTGTCAGGGAAATTGTATGGAGTAAAAAGTACATTATTTTCTTTAGGAATGTAGTGAAGTAAATGTAAAAGTTGTCAAAAAAATAAATAGTAAAGTACAGATACCCCCAAAAAACTACTTAAGTAGTACTTTAAAGTATTTTTACTTAAGTACTTTACACCACTGGCCATTTGGGGCACAGCCTATTTCATTCAAGTGAGGTGATGTAGTCAGACTCAGCTCTGTTTTCAAGCTGCTTGTCTTCACTTTGACATGTGAGCAGAATAAAGTGCTTCGTGTTAAGCTGTGGTAAACAGAGGCTGTGTCCCAAATGACACCCTATTCCCTTTATAGAGCACTACTTTTGACTAGGGTCCATATTGCTCTGGTCAAAAGTAGTGCACTATATAGGGAAATGGGTGCCATTTGTGATGTAGCCACAGAACCATTCAGGGCCAAAACTACTCTACCCTGCTGTCACTGTGGACACAGTTGTGGTGTGAGATCAATCTGTACTGAACTTTTCTATTTCACCGGGTGTCTACTCTTCAATGGACACACATACAGACACATACACACATTGCAACACTCAGTCACCTATGCTGGACTGAAACAAACTCAAGCTGAGGAGCGTCAAGCCAGGTTAGATGTAGCAGCCAGCCGGTGCTGTTGAACTTGTTGTGCTTGCGCAGTCCTTGAGGGAAAATTGCACTCAATGGAGAGTGGCCATTTTCTTTAGATGGCCATTCTCTTTAGATGGTACTATGAGTGTTCCTCCGTCTGTGCTCAAGTGGAGAAAACACTTATGAAAACACTCTACTGTGGCAGCATTTTACAGAGCTCTCAGTAAGAGTGGGTTTTTTAACAGGAACATTGGGTTTTTATTGGCTGATCTCAAGAGTGTTGACTGTTGGATGTTGTTCTGGTTCTGTGCATATTTCAGCAAGAGAGCTCAACCAGTGATTTATGTGATGTACTGATTTTCTTCTTCTGATATAAGTATGTCTGCATGTTTGGACATTTGTGAGCTTCTGTTTAGTTTTCTCAGTGTCATGTCATCCTGATGCAGATGGCCTACAGTGACAGTGTGACACACTAGGGAATAAGTCACTAGTCTGGGCTGAGCTTGGGGACACCAAACAGAGTAAGCACTTACAGAAAAACCACATGAATTTCACATTTCCATTTAACAGACACTCTTATCCAGAGCAACTTCCAAGAGCAATTAGGGTTAAGTGCCTTGCTCAAGGGCACATCCACAGATTTTCACCTAGTCGTCTCTGGGATTTGAACCAGCAGCTGCCTGCCTAGGGAGATCACGTGATCACATGTGATCTTATGTGAAGTTAATGTGATAACGTGACAACATATAAAAGTAACATGTGATAACATAAAACTACATGTGAAAACATGATCAAATGTGAAAACATAGAGATGCAAAATTTCAACATGTGATACCATGAAACTACAAATTTGAGCACGTGAAAACATGAGCTCATGAAATAAATGTGACAACATGGGGATGCAAAATTTCGACAATGTTTTTCACGTGAGAATGCAATTTCACGTGAGTTAGATTTTCACAGGTGAAAATTCACGAGGTGAAAACGTTATTGTCCTCAAATGTAAAAAGGTGGTGTTAACATGTCAACTCTAAATATAATACATGTGAACATATGGTTTCCAATGGAGGCTGCTGAGGGGAGGATGGCTCATAATAATGGCTGGAATGGAGTCAATGAAATGGTATCAAACCCATCAAAGATGTGGTTTCCAGGTGGTTGATATCACTCCATTGACTCCATTCCAGACATTATTATGAGCCGTCCTCCTTCAGCAGCCTCCACTGATGGTTTACATGTGAACAACTGAACATTTCAGCTCAACATGTGAAAACATCTATTTCACATGTGAAACTCAGTCACTGACAGGCATGGTGGCGTGGCAGGAAGATCGGCATGCTGTGAACCATGAGGTTGTGAGTTCAAATCCCAGGTGAGGACATGTTTAATTATAATTACTGTATAAATAAACACAGGCAATGTTATCAAGTGTGTTAAATCTCTAAATTGTATTCCAAAAACACATGTTAAATATCATCACATGTGAAGTGTTCCAAAAACACATGATTTCACAAGTTGCTATTAGATTGCAAATTGTCATGGTCAAGACATAGATTGTTGTAAAGTTTGGGAGAGGTCTGTCTGTGATGAAGAGATGCTCTGCATTTTTAACACCACATTCAACCAAAAAAGTCCTGCGGGCTCTGGTTTTGGCACATCTTGACTATTGCTGGTTATATGGTCAGGAGCTGCAAAAAAAGACCTTGGAAAGCTGCAGCTGGCCCAGAACAGAGCAGCACGTCTTGCCCTTCTCTGTTAACAGAGGGCTAATATCAACAAGATGCATGCCAGTCTCACTTGACTTAAAGTAGAAGATTGTTTGCATCACGTCTTGTTTTTATGAGAAATATTACTGTGATGAAAATTCCAAATTGTCGGCATAATCAAATAACATACAGTGCTGACAGACATACATACTCCACCAGGCATGTCACCAGGGGTCTCTTCACAGTCCCCAAGTCCAAAACAAATGTAAGGAAATGCATAGTATTGTATAGAGCCGTGGTTGGATGGAACGTCCTTCCATCTAAAATGACCCAACCAAACAGCAAAATCAGCTTCAAAACTACAACTCACAGAACAACGCCTCTCCCTTAGCAAGTAATGTTTTACCAGTCCCGCTTTAAACAACATTCAGCTTATAAAGGCTTCATAAATCCTTCATAATGCCTCCATAAGTACTACGTAAATGTGTTACAAAGCATCTAGAATTGTATGTCATGCTTCATAAAGGGTTCATAAATGTCGTATAACTGTGTGACATAATCCTATACGTCAAATGTGCCATAACCCACTATGTTGAATGATATAAGCATGTGCTTTATAAAGGGTGACATGCTGTGCTGAAGGATGGCATACGCTCTAAAGTGATGTCATGTTAGTCACGTTACACCTAATCTCAGACACTTCCGCCCAAATGCGCAGAAGGTCTGGTGGACCAACGCATCAAACGTGTCCTTCATTAGTAAGGGTTGGGTTTAAAATCACATTTTAAGAAGACAAATTGTGGAAATAGGCAGGTTTAGAAATAATTATGAATTTTTGACTGTATTAAGTAGTGACGATGACAAATACTTTACGCAGTAAGGTCCCTCCTATAGAATTCTATGGACACTCCCACTAAGGCCAAATTTGAATGGTTGATATCCCAGGCTTATACTGTATGTGCTGTCTGCAGTGTTGTACTCAAGACCGGTCTCAGTCTCAAGTCCAGTCTCAAGACCACACTTTGAGTGTCTCGGTCTTGTCTTGTTGTCTGATACATTTGTACTTGGTCTGTCTCGTAATTATCAGCTTCCATTCAATAAGCACATAATACCGTATAGCCAATCCAAATATATACACTCCATTCTCTAAACATTATTACCTGAACAGTCTTTAAATCTATTAAAGACATGTTTGCGCAGTTGTGAACCTATTGGACCTAGGCCTTCAGTGTGTACCAGGTTTGTGATGCTGAAAGGACCAGTAGCGAAGTGTGGGTAAAATCACTGGGGAACCCAGAAAAAAAGCCATATTACAAGATAGAGTACCAGTCAAAAGTTTGGACACACCTACTCATTCAAGGGTTTTTCTTTATTTTTACTATTTTCTACATTGTATAAATAATAGTGAAGACATCAAAACTATGAAATAACACATATGGAATAATGTAGTAACCAAAACAGTGTAAAACAAATCAAAATATATTTATATTTTAGATTCTTCAAAGTAGCCACCATTTGCCTTGATGACAGCTTTGCACACTCTTGGCATTCTCTCAACCAGCTTCATGAGGTAGTCACCTGGAATGCATTTCAATTAACAGCTCTGCCTTGTTAAAAGTTAATTTGTGGAATTTATTTCCTTCTTTGAGCCAATCAGTTGTGTTGTGACAAGGTAGGGGGGTATACAGAAGATAGCCGTATTTGGTAAAAGACAAAGTCCCTATTATGGCAAGAACAGCTCAAATAAGCAAAGAGAAATGACAGTTCATCATTATTTTAAGACATGAAGGTCAGTCAATCCGGAAAATGTCAAGAACGTTGAAAGTTTCTTCAAGTGCAGTCGCAAAAACCATCAAGCGCTATGATGAAACTGGCTCTCATGAGGACCGCCACAGGAAAGGAAGATCCAGAGTTACCTCTGCTGCAGAGGATAAGTTCATTAGAGTTACCAGCCTCAGAAATTGCAGCCCAAATAAATGCTTCACAGAGTTCAAGTAACAGACACATCTCAACATCAACTGTTCAGAGGAGACTGCATGAATCAGGCCTTCATGGTCGAATTGCTGCAAAGAAACCATTACTAAAGGACACCATTAATAAGAAGAGACTTGCTTGGGCTAAGAAACACGAGCAATAGACATTAGTCTGGTGGAAATCTGTCCTTTGGTCTGATGAGTCCAAATTTTAGATTTTTGGTTCCAACCGCCGTGTCTTTGTGAGACACAGAGTATGTGAACGGATGATCTCTGCATGTGTGGTTCCCACCGTGAAGCATGGAGGAGGTGTGATGGTGTGGGGGTGCTTTGCTGGTGACACTGTCTGTGATTTATTTAGAATTCAAGGCACACTTAACCAGCATGGCTACCACAGCATTCTGCAGCAATATGCCATCCCATCTGGTTTGCGCTCAATGGGACAATCATTTGTTTTTCAACAGGACAATGACCCAACACACATCCAGGCTGTATAAGGGCTATTTGACCGAGAAGGAGAGTGAGTGCTGCATCAGATGACCTGGCCTCCTCAATCACCCGACCTCAACCCAATTGAGATGGTTTGGGATGAGTTCGACCGCAGAGTGAAGGAAAAGCAGCCAACAAGTGCTCAGCATATGTGGGAACTCCTCCAAGACTGTTGGAAAAGCATTCCAGGTGAAGCTGGTTGAGAGAATGCCAAGAGTGTGCAAAGCTGTCATCAAGGCAAAGGGTGGCTATTTGAAGAATCTCAAATATAAAATATATTGTCATTTGTTTAACACTTTTTTGGTTACTACATGATTCCATATGTGTTATTTCATAGTTTTGATGTCTTCACTATTATTCTACAATGTAGAAAATAGTAAAAAATAAAGAAAAACCCTTGAATGAGTAGGTGTGTCCAAACTGTTGACTGGTACTGTTTGTGTTGTGATAATTACGTTGTTTGCTCTATAACCTGTTAGTTCATATGCCTTGTGACGTCGATGTATGCCTAAGGTCAAGACAATAAGAAGACACAGTGGCAGAATAAATTCAACCACACCTTTGCTTCATCACAACACCGAAGAGCAGCCTCTGTCCAGTGAAGTCCACAAAGCATGTTGCATGTAACAAACAGTTACATGAACTACAGCATGGTCAAGAAAGTTCATGTTTCCGACATCTTCGGAATTTTAAACAACTATTTATTTCAAAACATGCAAAGAAAACAGGAGCTGCCTCCACTATTCCAGCACAATTTCAACTTCAACATTTAAAAATCATCAAATCTCCTCTGCTTAGTCTAATACAGTGACAACTAAAAGATACCAAAAACAATGTAGTCCAATCAACATAAATATGATGTGGCTTTCTATGGTTCTGATTTGTGTATGTGTTTGTTCGTGCAAGTAGAAAAACATGTTGACTCCCCCTACTTGTAGAGAAACGCCGATGCCATCCTCGCGTTCATGTTGACAAAATTGTCTATGAATCTGTCATGCAGTACACACTTACATTTTTTGTTGTCCTAGGCTACCTGGCTAAAATGCTTGCTCGCTAGCCTAACTTCCTCTCATGGGTAACGTTAGCTAGTTAACATTAGCCTTCTACATCTAGCTACATATTGAACTTCTGTCCCCTCAGTCTAGGGGCACAATGTATTTTATGTTTGGATCAGAATAGCCGTTATAATCATTGGCCAGTACAGAGAATTAAGTAAAACCACAAGTCCAAATCCCCATCTCCATCCATGGTTAATTTAGGAAAAGGACAATTATAGCTAGCTAGCTTGCCACAAAAGGACTAGAACACAACGAGATGCAATATTTCAAGTTGTTTCTATTGATTACATATTTCTCTGTGATAGGAGTGAAGCCAAATCCAAACTGGCTTCCCTTGACACTTTTTTTTGTGCGCCAGGACCATTCACAGTTGAGCTCACTCAACTGATTGGCTATTATTTTATACTTTTGCTATCAAGGGAGGCCAAATGCTAGATGGCTTCCCTTGCATTCAATGCTAGGGGCAGCAACAATGTCATACTCTTTATGACCAGACCGCATCAGATAGATGGCCTACACATAGAGACAGAGGGGTGCTGTTTCTATTGATCGGATGCTTTCTCTGGTGAGATACATTCAGCCTCGTGCAAATTGAAGAAAAATTATGAAAACACAGAGAGAGAAAGATACATTTTTTAATGTTTTTTTCTTGGTAATTTTTTTGGGGAAGCCTGGCTTCCCTTGGCATCAATGAATACATGTCACTGGAAAGGACAGCAACGGTAATACCAGTGCACTCATGTAGGAGAGTGCACTTTTTGTAAAACACAAAGGGCAAGGGGTGTGGTGGAGGCTATATGCATGTATTCGCCGTATACCCACAGTGGACATTGCGTATTCTCACTTCTTAATCCCCACTGATGCTTATTAAAGTAGTGTAGTGTAGGTATACGACTTATCAATTACGTAGTACAATAGTGAAATCCAGTGGTGGAAAAAGTACCCAATTTTCATACTTGAGTAAAAGTAAAGATACCTTAAAAGAAAATGACTCAAGTAAAAGTAAAAGTCACCCAATAAAATACTACTTGAGTAAAAGTTTAAAAGTATTTGGTTTTCAATGTACTTAAGTATCAAAAGTAGAAGTATAAATCATTTAAAATGTCTTATATTAAGCAAACCAGACAACACGATTTTCTTGTTTTTTTATTTTACGGATAGCCAGGGTCACAGTTCAACACTCAGACATAATTTACAAACGAAGCATTTGTGTTTAGTGAGTCTGCCAGATCAGAGGCAGTAGGGATGACCAGGGATGTTCTCTTGATAAATGCATGAATTAGACTATTTTCCTGTCCTGCTATGCATTCAAAATGTAACGAGTACTTTTGGGTGTCAGGGAAAATGTAAGGAGTAAAAAGTACATTATTTTCTTTAGGAATGTAGTGGAGTAAAAGCAAAAAGTTATCAAACATATAAATAGTAATATAATGTACAGATACCCCAAAAAACGACTTACTTTACACCACTGGTGAAATCATGCACAAAGTAGCCTACAAAATCGCAAATCACGTGACATATACTCACATGCGCGCTACACACCTAGATCCAACAGAATATAATCTGCAAGCAGCAAGAACATGCAGCTGTCAACTGGTTTTGGCATGGAGCAGCTCACATAATAATGTCGTCGGTAGCCGGTAGGTAGGAAAGACATTTCAACATATGATCTAGGAGTAAATGCCAGCTAAGGCAACAATGGGTATGCAAACCAGGTATTGAAAAAGTTTGGTCCGAAGTCTTGGTTAGTAGGCTATTTGTGATGTGCAATTCAGTCAACATGTGCTGTTTGCATCAGGGGCGTAGGCATGAATGGGCCTGGTTGGACAAAGGCCCACCCACTGGGGAGTCAGGCCCTGCCAGGCCTACCGAATCAGATTGAGCAAAACAAAAAAAGAATACATTATTATTACAAAAAACACAGTTCCTCTCACCAGATGATGGTAATTTGAAACAACCCTTTCCTACAGTCAATGACCAAAAGCTCCCTTGGCCTCATGAGTAGAATATATTCGTATGTTTTTTAATTAATCAAGTTGTTTTTTATTATGAAAATCTGGTATTTCTATGTCAAACAGTTTTGTTTTATTTCTGTCTTCTGAGATATATGAAGTGTAATATTGGGATGCTAACCAAACAACAGTGCAGGGCATGCTCACTGAATTAAAGGGCAACAAACTACAGAATCTGAATTTCTTTGATTTTTCCGAGACCTCAAAAGTCATCCCCTGATGTGGTTTAAGCATTGTTGTGAACACAGAACATCCAATTTAGTTGTTTTTCTATTAGAAAAGTGTGAAAAAACTGGGGTGAACCGGAAGTAACTGGGGGAAACCGGAAATCTGGAAAAAGAAAAAAAAAAGAAAATGGAATTTGTGGAATTCAGTCTTTTCCGATTCAGTCTTCTTAGAAATGAGTAAGGAGGGATTGAATACTGTACATTTATGTATGTTTGCTCAGGGATCCAAGATGGCATAGCAGTCAAACGTCTTTGTCCTTCGTCTTGTCGTGTCCCATGTATATAGACGTTTGACTGCTACGCCATCTTGGATCCCTGAGCAAACATACATAAATGTACAGTATTCAATCCCTCCTTACTCATTTCTAAGAAGACTGAATCGGACAAGACTGAATCGGAAATGACTGAATCAGAAAAGTAAGGATCTAGATGATGAGCGTAAAAGGTTGCTGTGGCAACTGCTCTTAAACAGCATTATAAACTGAATGACAGTAATTCAATTGTTATCCCTGTCAACTCTTATGTGCAAGAATAAACACGCATTTGTAATCTTTAATATTTAAAAAACATGTGCAAAGAAAAATATATAAAAATCTATATATAAATATATATATATATATATATATATATTTTTTTTATATATATAGATTTTTATGTATTTTTCTTTGCACATGTTTTTTAAATATTTTTCTAAACCTAAATTTCAAAATACTTTCCTGCAACCTGTCTCACCCAATGTGGTGTGGATCTGCTTTTTTCTAAAGTATTTTTCTTTACCTCTGAATCGGAATCCCCCAACAGAAGCTAGCCAGCTAACTAGCTACTAGCTAGTAGTCAGCTAACCACTGCTAGCGGTCATCAGCTACCTTTAGCTCGGACGCGATTCAAACCAGAGCATACCGGACCTATTTTCTCTCCATAGCCCCGTATTCCTACCGCAAGCTCTGAACCTTCTCACCTGGATCATCGCAGCTAGCTAGCTGCAATCCGAGTGACTACTCCTGGCTAACGTCTCTGTCCTGAAGCAAGCACCAATTAGTCTGGAGCTAGCCCATGCTAGGCCCATCTCCCGGCTAGCTGAAGAGGTCCATCAGCCACTCCAGGACCCCTTTTACTGCCGGTACGGGGTACGGAACCCCGCCGATTCTTCCCGACTGGACTACCGACGTAATCTGCTCGAGGGGGTTACTCGACTGGCTCCTATGTCGTGACGTCCCCTGAATGCCCATCTGCTAGCCGCGGCCCGCTAGCTGTCTAGAGCATATCAGACTGTTAGCTAATAGGTCCATCGGCCAATTTCTCGTGCCACTATTCCTATTTTGCTAATCGGCCTGGGCCCATTTTACCTCACGAATCCCTACTTATCCATCACGACTGGACTACCGACGTAATCTGCCCGAGGGTTTTTTTTCCAACAGGCCCCTTTGTCGCGACGTCCCCTGAATGCCCATGTGCTAGCCTGCTAGCCGCAGTCCGCTAGCTGTCTAAAGCATATTGGATTGTTAGCTGAATAGATCCATTTGCCAATTGGACTGGACCCCTCTGCTACATGGAACCCTACAAATCCATCATGACTGGTCTATCGACGGAACCGCACAAGGAGGCTAAAACAGACTTTCCTCCATCGCGACATCCCTCTAAGGCCCTTCTGCTAGCTTGCTAGCCCCGGCCTGCTAGCTGTCTGAATCGCCGTGTCTCCAGCCAGCCCAACCATTCACTGGACCCTTATGATCACCTGGCTACGCTTGCCTCTTCCTAATGTCAATATGCCATGTTCATTACTGTTCTGGTTATTGTTTATGGTTTCATTTCACTGTAGATCCTCCAGCCCTGCTCAATATGCCTTAACCAACCATTTAGTTTCACCTCCCACATATGCGATGACATCACCTGGTTAAATGTTTCTAGAGACAATATCTCTCTCATCATCACTCAATGCCGAGGTTTACCTCCAATGTACTCACATCCTACCATACCTTTATCTGTACATTATGCTTTGAATCTATTCGCGCCCAGAAACCTGCTCCTTTTACTCCCTGTTCCGAACGTGCTAGACGGCCAGTTCGTATAGCCTTTAGCCCTACCCTTACCCTACTCCTCCTCTGTTCCTCTGGTGATGTAGAGGTTAATCCAGGACCTGCAGTGCCTAGCTCCACTCCTATTCCCCAGGTGCTCTCATTTGTTGACTTTTGTAACCGTAAAATCCTTGGTTTCATGCATGTTCACATTAGAAGCCTCCTCCCTAAGTTTGTTTTATTGACTGCTTTAGCACACTCTGCCAACCCGGATGTCTTAGCCATGTCTGAATCCTGGCTTAGGAAGACCACCAAAAACCCTGAAATTTCCATACCTAACTATAACATTTTCCGCCAAGATAGAACTGCCAAAGAGGTCGGAGTTGCAATCTACTGCAGAGATAGCCTGCGGAGTTCTGTCTTATGATCCAGGTCTTTACCCAAACAATTTGAGTTTCTACTTTTAAAAATCTACCTTTCCAGAAACAAGTCTGTCACCGTTGCCGCTTGCTATAGACCACCCTCTGCCCCCAGCTGTGCCCTGGACACCATATGTGAATTGATTGCCCCCCCATCCATCTTCAGAGTTCGTTCTGTTAGGTGACCTAAACTGGGACATGCTTAACACCCCGGCCATCCTGCAATCTAAGCTTGATGCCCTCAATCTAACAAATTATCAATGAACCTACCAGGTACAACCCCAAATCTGTAAACACGGGCACCCTCATAGATATCATCCTAACCAACCTGCCCTCCAAATACACCTCTGCTGTTTTCAACCAAGATCTCAGTGATCACTGTCTCATTGCCTGTCACGTCCTGACCAGTATAGAGGATATTTTGTTATTGTAGTTTGGTCAGGACGTGGCAGAGGGTAGTGTATTTATGTATTACGGGTTTTTTTTGGTCACTGGTTTATGTGTGTTTTCTATGGGTATGTTCTAGGTTCGTTTTTCTATGTGTAGGTTGGGTGCTGGACTCTCAATTGGAGGCAGGTGTTTCTAGTTGCCTCTGATTGGGAGTCCTATAAGTAGGTGTGTGTTTTGTTTGTTCACTTGTTGGTAGTTGTTTGAGAGCACTGCTTCTGTTGAGCCTGCGTCTCTGTTCCTGTCGGTAGTTTGTTTATTGCTTTTCCGTGGTGTTCGCATTTTGATTAATAAATATGTTGAGCACGCAACCCGCTGCGCTTTGGTCCTATTCTCTCATCATCGACAAATGTGACATTGCCTGTTAGGAACCAATATACACAGGCATTTAGGAAAGCTAAGGCTAGCTTTTTCAAACAGAAATTTGCATCCTGTAGCACAAACTCAAAAAAGTTCTGGAACACTGTAAAGTCCATAGAGAATAAGAGCACCTCCTCCCAGCTGCCCACTGCACTGAGGCTAGGAAACACTGTCACCACCGATACATCCACTAGAATTGGACATTTCAATAAGCATTTTTCTATGGCTGGCCATGCTTTCCACATGGCTACCCCTACCCCGGTCAACTGCCCGGCACCCCCCACAGCAACTCGCCCAAGCCACCCCCATTTCTCCGTCACCCAAATCCAGATAGCTGATGTTCTGAAAGAGCTGCAAAATCTGGACCCATACAAATCAGCCGGGCTAGACAATCTGGACCCTCTCTTTCTAAAATGATCTGCCGAAAGTGTTGCAACCCCTATTTCTAGCCTGTTCAACCTCTCTTTCGTATTGTCTGAGATTCTCAAAGATTGGAAAGCTGCCGCGATCATCCCCCTCTTCAAAGGGGGAGACACTTTAGACCCAAAATGCTACAGACCTGTATCTATCCTACCCTGCCTTTCTAAGGTCTTCGAAAGCCATGTTAACAAACAGATTACCGACCATTTCGAATCCCACTGTACCTTCTCCGCTATGCAATCTGGTTTCAGAGCTGGTCATCGGTGCACCTCAGCCACGCTCAAGGTCCTAAACAATATCATAACCGCCATCGATAAGAGACATTACTGTGCAGCCGTATTCATCGACCTGGCCAAGGCTTTCGACTCTGTCAATCACCACATTCTTATCGGCAGACTAAACAGCCTTGGTTTCTCAAATGACTGCCTCGCCTGGTTCACCAACTACTTCTCTAACAGAGTTCAGTGTGTCAAATCGGAGGGCCTGTTGTCTGGACCTCTGGCAGTCTCTATGGGGTGCCACAGGGTTCAATTCTCGGGCCGACTCTCTTCTCTGTATACATCAATGACGTCGCTCTTGCTGCTGGTGATTCTCTGATCCACCTATACGCAGACTACACCATTCTGTATACTTCTGGCCCTTCTTCGGACACTGTGTTAACTAACCTCCAGTCGAGCTTCAATGCCACACAACTCTCCTTCCAATGCCTCCAACTGCTCTTAAATGCAAGTAAAACTAAATGCATGCTCTTCAACCGATCGCTGCCCGCACCTACCTGCCCGTCCAGCATCACTACTCTGGACGGTTCTGACTTAGAATATTTGGACAACTACAAATACCTTGGTGTCTGGTTACACTGTAAATTCTCCTTCCAGACTCACATTAAACATCTCCAAACCAAAATTAAATCTAGAATCGGCTTCCTATTTCACAACAAAGCATCCTTCACTCATGCTGCCAAACATACCCTCGTAAAACTCACCATCCTACCGATCCTCGACTTTGGCGATGTCATTTACAAAATAGCCTCCAACACTCTACTCAACAAATTGGATGCAATCTATCACAGTGCCATCCGTTTTGTCACCAAAGCCCCATATACTACCCACCATTGCGACCTGTATGCTCTCGTTGGCTGGCCCTCGCTTCATACTCGTTGCCAAACCCACTGGCTCCAGATCTTCTACAAGTCAATATAATACAAGGAATACCTAGGATAGGATAAAGTAATCCTTCTAACCCCCCCCCCCCTTAAAAGATTTAGATGCACTATTGTAAAGTGGTTGTTCCACTGGATATCATAAGGTGAATGCACCAATTTGTAAGTCGCTCTGGATAAGAGCGTCTGCTAAATGACTTAAATGTAAATGTAAAAATGTAAAGTCTCTGCTAGCTAAAGCCCCGCCTTATCTCAGCTCACTGGTCACCATAGCACCACCCACCCGTAGCACACGCTCCAGCAGGTATATCTCACTAGTCACCCCCAAAGCCAATTCGTCCTTTGGCCGCCTTTCCTTCCAGTTCTCTGCTGCCAATGACTGGAAGAACTGCAAAAATCACTGAAGCTGGAGACTCATATCTCCCTCACTGGCTTTAAGCACCAGCTGTCAGAGCAGCTCACAGATCACTGCACCTGTACATAGCCCATCTGTAATATAGCCCATCCAACTACCTCATCCCCATACTGTATTTATTTATGTATTTATCTTGCTCCTCTGCACCCCAGTATCTCTACTTGCACATTAATCTTCTGCACATCAATCACTCCAGTGTTTAATTGGTATATTGTAATTACTTCGCCACCATGGCCTATTTATTGCCTTACCTCCCTTATCTTACCTCATTTGCACACACTGTATATAGATTTTTTCTACTGTATTATTGACTGTATGTTTGTTTATTCCATGTGTAACTCTGTGTTGTTTTATGTGTCGAACTGCTTTGCTTTATTCTTGGCCAGGTCGCAGTTGTAAATGAGAACTTGTTCTCAACTAGCCTACCTTGTTAAATAAAGGTGAAATAAAAAAAACAAAATAAAATAAAATAGAGCAGCTGAGAGCTTTATGAGTGGGACTGGTGCCGAGTGTTCAGATAGGGTTTACAGTGTAATACGTGGCTGTGTAATTAGAGTGTGTTTATGTTTGTCTGTCTGTGTCTGTGTGTGTGCAAGTGTGTGAGTGTGCGTGTGTTTATGTGTCAGACAATCAGACAGTCAGCTCTCCCGTGAAGCGGAGAGAGGGGAGATGCTGTCCTGCCCTATCACTTCAGAAGAGGTACTGGATAACTGGGAGAGAGGTGGTAGGTCGATTGGTTGGTTGGTTGGTCGTGTGGGTGATTGAATAATAACCTCCAGTATTGTACCGTACAAATTTCAAATTCAAATTTCAAATTTATTTTTTATATAGCCCTTCGTACATCAGCTGATATCTCAAAGTGCTGTACAGAAACCCAGCCTAAAACCCCAAACAGCAAGCAAAGCATGTGAAAGAAGCACGGTGGCTAGGAAAAACTCCCTAGGAAAAACTCCCTAGAAAGGCCAAAAACCTAGGAAGAAACCTAGAGAGGAACCAGGCTATGAGGGGTGGCCAGTCCTCTTCTGGCTGTGCAGGGTGGATATTATAACAGAACATGGTCAAGATGTTAAAATGTTCATAAATGACCAGCATGGTCAAATAATAATAATCATAGTAGTTGTCGAGGGTGCAACAAGCACGTCCGGTGAACAGGTCAGGGTTCCATAGCCGCAGGCAGAACAGTTGAAACTGGAGCAGCAGCACGGCCAGGTGGACTGGGGACAGCAAGGAGTCATCATACCAGGTAGTCCTGAGGCATGGTCCTAGGGCTCAGGTCCTCCGAGAGAAAGACAGAAAGAGAGAAGAGAGAATTAGAGAGAGCATATTTAAATTCACACAGGACACCGGATAAGACAAGAGAAATACTCCAGATGTAACAGACTGACCCTAGCCCCCCCGACACATAAACTACTGCAGCATAAATACTGGAGGCTGAGACAGGAGGGATCAGAAGACACTGTGGCCCCATCCGATGATACCCCCGGACAGGGCCAAACAGGCAGGATGTAACCCCACCCACTTTGCCAAAGCACAGCCCCCACACCACTAGAGGGATGTCTCCAACCACCAACTTACCATCCTAAGACAAGGCCGAGTATAGCCCACAGCGATCTCCGCCATGGCACAACCCAAGGGGGGGCGCCAACCCAGACAGGAAGACCACGTCAGTGACTCAACCCACTCAAGTGACGCACCCCTCCCATGGACGGCATGGAAGAACACCAGTAAGCCAGTGACTCAGCCCCAGCCTCTCACAATACATCCCCCTCAGGCCAACTCCCCCGCTACGTCTCAAATGCATCCTATTCCCTATAGCACACTTCATATGGGGATAGGGTGCTATTTGGGACGCACACCCATTTCATAATTTTATCACGTCACTTCACACTGGGCACACATTGCAATATACATAATCTCTTTATTTAGGTTGACAGCATGACATTGAAACAATGACGTTGATTCAAACATACAATTCTACTATCAACATTGACACAAGGTCAAATAAAATATGTCTAATCAAATATAAAAATCGATGTAATTTCAACCACCCAATATATCTTGAATATTGAACGTTTTTTTTGTTTCTATGTGGAATGTTCTATGCAATTTAAATGTATGTTGAAATTAGATTGCTATAACAACCTGTTAGTCAGGTTAAGTCAATGTATTTTCAAATCCAATGTATTTTCCGCGTTGATTCCATGTCACAATATGATGACAAATTACGTTGAAACAACATTGATTCAACCAGTGTGTGCCCAGTGGGTTATCATTTGGCACAAAAGCCCTAGAATTATTAGACACTTTTCTGTTCACTACTCTGTCAATAATGCCTTTAATGGAAAAAGGCTCTTCAGAATGACTAGCAGCGAATGGCATGCTAATTCAGAATTAAACAGGGTTGTGTCCAAAATGGTGCCCTATTCCTTATATAGTGCACTACTTTTGACCAGGGCCTATGTAGGGGATAGGGTGCCATTTTGGATATAGCGAGGCTTTCACATTCATACACTTGGCTTCCGCAGTGTGTTCAGCCTGCTTTAAATGAGCCGCTTTATTGATAGAACGTTACATTCACTGAAGTGAGAGGGATGGAAATCCATCTCGGTCCTGATTGCTTCATCTGGGAGAATGCACAAATGTATAGCTGTGTGTTGTGTGAGAGGAATCCCAATGAGGTGATGATGGAGGACAGAAGCTCTCGTCCCTCAAATGCCAAATTAGATGCCTTTTTTCCAAAATTATGTTTGGTTTATTTCCCTTCTAGGATAAATAAATTATATCAAGCTATTTTCCTTTTGGAGAAAATACTGTGTGTAAAAGCAGTTCAGAAGAGGCAGGACATCTCCTTGACTCAAGATTGAGAGGTCCACTGGACACTGGGTGGGCTTGCAAAATTGCAGTAACTTTCCAAAAAATCAAAGCTTTTTCAAAAATCCAGAAAGTTACCGGAATTTTGCAACCCCACTGCGATGTCAAACAATACTTTAACAGAGCAATATTCAATGTGGCTTTCAGGCTATGGCTGCCCTTCCCATTGTCCCCAAGTGGATGTTTTGTGCCCACAGACAGATAGAGTTAAACCTTCCTTCCATATCTTCTGTAGATAGACAAGTGGAGGAGTGATGTGACCTTTCCATCTGCCCCTGGGGACAGGAAAATGAGGATCTTTCCCTGACAAAAGATTGAAAAACGGCAGCCGGTAGGCTTCTGTTGCTAGGCAGCAAGGCCTCACAGTGACAGTGTGTCAACAATAAAAGACAAATGAAAAATAGATTGCATTTCAGTGCGTTTGAGAATGGACACAATGGAATCAGCGATGTAGAGGCTCGTACTGTATGTATGACTGCATGACTTTGTAACCATTTTGTAACCATGGTTGCAACATAGCTTTTCAGAAGACATGAGAGCTGGTAGTAAAGGCTAAGTATGTATCCCAAATGGCAGCCTATTCCCTATTCCCTATGTAGTGCACTACATTGGGAATAGGGTGCTATTTGGGACGCACAAACAGTTAGAACATGGCTATACACATCACGGCAAGACAGCAGCCAATTGTCACCTTTGGTATGTGTCAATAGACAGCCCAGCCATTATTATATCTGACTCATACATCCAGCAGTCAAAGGCAATGTTAGGATTGGAATCAAATACTAGGGATACCTCCCAAATGGCACCCTATTCCCTATATACTGTGTCACACCCTGATCTGTTTCACCTGTCTTTTTGCTTGTCTCCACCCCCCTCCAGGTGTCGCCCATCTTCCCCATTATCCCCAGTGTATTTATACCTGTGTTCTCTGTTTGTCTGTTGCCAGTTCCTTTTGTTTCATCAAGCCTACCAGCGTTTTTTCACGTGCTCCTGTCTTTCTCCAGTTCCTGTATTCTAGTTTTCCCAGATTTGACCATTCTGCCTGCCCTGACCTTGAGCCTGCAGGCTGTTCTGTACCTTTCGGACTCTGCTTTGGATTACTGACCTCTGCCTGCCCTTGACCTGTTGTTTGCCTGCCCCCCTGTTTTAGTAATAAACCTTTGTTACTTCGAAACTGTCTGCAACTGGGTCTTCTCCTTAGCCTTGACAGTATGAACTGACCACGACAGACCCAGCAGACTCGGACCAGCTCCACAATGCCATCTCCTCCCAAGGATCCATCATTGGAAGGCACGAGGAGTTGCTTCGTGGTCTTATGGAAGGGTTTCAGATCTTGGCCAAAACGCCATGACCGCGCATTGAACATATTGCTGGAGCAATTCCGCGGGTTGTCTGTCAGGCAACCTACCACGATGGTAACCTCCCAGCCCCTTAGTAACCCGGCTGTTAGCAGCGCGGGCTCCCCGGCCGCTCTCGGGAACATGTCGGGCAATTCTCGCGCAATGTTCTCTCATCATCGAGCTGCAGCCCTCCTCCTTCCACTCTGTCCACTCAACGACTGCGTACCTCATCATGCTGATGTCCGGAAGGGCTCTCGCATGTGCTACGGCTGTGTGGGAACAACAGTTGTATGCTTCAGTCTGGAAGAGTTGGTGACGGAGGTGAAGAAGGTTTTCGATTCTCCGTTGTACGGGAGAGAGGCTGCCCGGAGGTTACTCCAGCTTCGGCAAGACTCCCGCAGTGTGGCAGACTATGCGGTGGATTTCCGCATGTTGGCAGCTGGAAGTGCAGGAACGTGTCGAACAGCGATTCCGGGTTCCAGGCACTTTCCCTCTCCACCATCTCATCGACGGCCCACCTGTTTTTGTAATAAACTTTTGTTACTTCGAAACTGTCTGCATCTGGGTCTTCTCTTGAGTCTTGACAATGCTGCACTACTTTTGACTAGATCCCTATGGGCCCTGGTCAAAAGTAGTGCACTATATAGGGAGTAGGGTACCATTTGGGATGCACACTAGGCCTACTTCAAATTGATGAACTGAACTGATAATATTGAGATAGAATTTAATTATGCAGTCTATTCGAAATGTGTTGACTTGTTATTGATGGATTGTACTTGGCCTCTGTGGTGTTCTGACCTTAGCAGAGTGTTGTGAATGAATCCATACAGCATTATCGTCATGTGCTATTCAACAACGCCGACCAAAATGGACGTTTGATTGCTCGTTCATAGACTTTTATTGCCCCTAGTCAGAACACTTTACCCTTGACGATGCTGTCATGACAATGTAATCACCGTGACAATGTTGTCACGCCCGCAGGGTCCAAAGGGATTATTGAGCTCATGGTCAGGTGAAACAGGAGCTTGGGGCTGTGCCACAAATGGCACCCTGTTTCCTATATAGTGGGTAATCTGGTCACAAGTAGAGCACTAGGGTGCCATTTGTGATGCAACCAGGATCATATAGACTCGGGGGATTCAGGAGTTGCGTGTGACAGAAAGACAGCTTCATGATGATGGCAATATCAGCAATATTTAAACTGGTTAACACACTGTGCATTTTAGAACAGCACGGGTGAGACAGCTGAAGCAGGACGTAGAGAGAAGAGAAGGAGATGGAGGGATAGAGGAAGAGAGTTGGCAGGCAAGGAGGCAGCGATTCACACATACACCTGTTTCCTAGTCATGGTGTGAGTGGGAGACAGAGAGGGTTGAGAGTGGAGGAGGAGTGAAGAGACTGAGATGACCCACAATAGAGTCCCTGTTCCTCAGCACCTGCCTCTCCCTCCCTCCCTCCCTCCCTCCCTCCCTCCCTCCCTCCCTCCCTCCCTCCCTCCCTCCCTCCCTCCCTCCCTCCCTCCCTCCCTCCCTCCCTTCTCCCCTTCCCTCTACCACCCACAAAACAGGCACCCTCTTAGAACAGGCTTCAGTGGCTTTAAAGGGGATGGTATATCCTCTCTCTCTCTATCTGCATTTAAAGCTCTGACTCAGACCAACAAAGAGGGCTTTTTACTGTTGAGTTTAAAGCCAAAAGCATCTATCTAATATCTGCCAGGTAAGCTACTTCCTCCCACCAGTGGTTTTTGAGGTTGTCTGTCTCCCAGTTCATAAAATGCCACCTGCATGCTGCCATTATCTAACATCTCTACACAGGCTCCACTAGTCTACTAGAGATGGCATCTACATCCCTTTTCCTGAAAAAAGACATTCTTTCTGTGAAATCCACTTTGCTTCCTCTTAGGAAATCAATGAAGGATAAAAGAAAAGAAAGCATGGGAAGATGTTGAAAATCAATTTTCTACAAGGACACACGTTTCTCCCCGTAAATGGTCATTCTCCCCATCTTGAAATACAGCATGCAGGTTTGAACATAATAATTACCATGATTGCATTGGTTTATCTGCTGTCTTTGCTGCCAGTTTTTTAGGGGGTTTTGCCTACAAATATTGTAAAGTGCTTTGCATCACCTGTTTATCATCCTGTTCAAGAGTCCTTACATACTTAAACAATAAAACAAAAATCTAACAAAACTCAGATAAACTCAGCAAAAAAAGAAACGTCCCTTTTTCAGGACCCTGTCTTTCAAAGATAATTCGTAAAAATCCAAATAACTTCACAGATCTTCATTGTAAAGGGTTTAAACACTGTTTCCCATGCTTGTTCAGTGAACCATAAACAATTAATGAACATGCACCTGTAGAACGGTTGTTAAGACACTAATAGCTTACAGACGGTAGGCAATTAAGGTCACAGTTATGAAAACGTAGGACACTAAAGAGGCCTTTCTACTGACTCTGGAAAACACCAAAGGAAAGATGCCCAGGGTCCCTGCTCATCTGCGTGAACGTGCCTTAGGCATGCTGCAAGGAGGCAGGTGGACTGCAGATGAGGCCAGGGCAATAAATTGCAATGTCCGTACTGTGAGACGCCTAAGACAGCGCTACAGGGAGACAGGACGGACAGCTGATTGTCCTCACAGTGGCAGACCACATGTAACAACACCTGCACAGGATCAGAACATCTGAACATCACACCTGCGGGACAGGTACAGGATGGCAACAACAACTGCCCGGGTTACACCAGGAACACACAATCCCTCCATCAGTGCGCAGACTGTCCTCCTCCCTCGTATGGTACCCTTCCTGCAGGCTCATCCTGACATGTCCCTCCAGCATGACAATGCCACCAGCCATATTGCTCATTCTGTGCCTGATTTCCTGCAAGACAGGAATGTCAGTGTTCTGCCATGGCCAGCAAAGAGCCCGGATCTCAATCCCATTGAGCACGTCTGGGATCTGTTGGATCGGAGGGTGAGGGCTAGGGCCATTCCCCCCAGAAATGTCTGGGAAGTTGCAGGTGCCTTGGTGGAAGAGTGGGGTAACATCTCACAGCAAGAACTGGCAAATCTGGTGCAGTCCATGAGGAGGAGATGCACTGCAGGACTTAATGCAGCTGGTGGCCACACCAGATACTGACTGTTACTTTTGATTTTGACCCCCCTTTGTTCAGGGACACATTATTCCATTTCTGTTAGTTACATGTCTGTGAAATTGTTCAGTTTATGTCTCAGTTGTTGAATCTTGTTATGTTCATACAAATATTTACACATGTTAAATGCAGTTGACAGTGAGAGGACGTTTCTTTTTTTGCTGAGTTTATAACTAATACCATTGTATACAGTGTATATAAAGCAGACTACTTGGGCTCAGCCGAAACTCGGAATACCTGAGTTATTATCTATTTAGTGCACACATTTTGACCTATGGTATGGACAGTAAATAGGGAATAGGGTTGTCATTTGCGATGCTTTGATACGTTTCTGTGAAGGTGGTGGACCATGGCTTGTGGCATCATGCAGGGATGAAAGAGCCATTACAACACATCTGGGTCATGGCATGTGGCTACACATGCAGACACATGTCGAGCAGGTTGACGTTTATTGTCATGAGTCTTGTCCTGGAGGCTGAGTGATTTCCCCTTGTCGGATATTACATTTACTGTTAGATGAATTGCATGGCTGTCTAGCACCATTATCATATTTACAGTTAGAAATCTAGCTAATGTGTTTTGAGTTCTCGCTTCCACAGGTGGTAAATAGCCTAGGCCATTATGCATAAAAAACATTCAGGCAAATTAATCAATAAAGAGCCAAAAAGAAATGTTGCAAATAAAAATATATCCATCATGCATTCTATGAACTAACTTCTTTCATGTCTTGCTTGGCACTGGATAAAGTCAGTCTCGAGCCCTACCGCTTAGCTACCTTGCTTCAAAGTATAGCCATCTGATATCTGATTCAGTGAATGAGGGAATTGTTTTTTTGAATAACTTTTTGGCTGTAGTCATACATATAGGCTCATGGTCAAAGTAGGCAGAATGGTCAGGCAGGCGGGTACAAAGTCCAGAAACAGGTAAGGGTCAAAACCAGGAGGACTAGAAAAAGGAGAAATGAAAAAAGCTGGAGAACGGGGAAAACCGCAGGTTGACTTGGAAACATACAAGACAAACTGGCACAGAGAGACTGCTAACACAGGTATAAATACACTGGGGAAAATCAGCGACACCTGGATGGGGTGGAGACAATCACAAGGACAGGTGAAACAGATCCGGGCGTGACAATGTGGGAGTTAGACCTTCACATGTGAAAGTGAGATTTTGATTTTCAAGTAAAAAAAATATATAAATTCTTCTGAACATGTGAAAACAGCTATTTCACATATACAACTCACTGACAGACATGGTGGTGTAGCAGGAAGATTGGAATGCTGTGGACTAAGAGGTTGTCAGTTCAAATCCCAGGTGAAGACGTGTTGAATAATAATTACTGTTTAAATAAACATACACAATGTAATCATGTATGTCAAAGTGCGGCAAATATATATGTTGAAAACATTATGTTAAAAGCACTGTGTGTGTGTATCCTAATGACATATTTTTTTGCAGGGCATCACCTGTGAATTCTCATGTGAAAAATATTCACATGAAAAAATTT
Organism: Salmo salar; assembly: GCF_965601325.2. Classification (NCBI taxonomy): domain Eukaryota; kingdom Metazoa; phylum Chordata; class Actinopteri; order Salmoniformes; family Salmonidae; genus Salmo; species Salmo salar. The sequence goes on along the minus strand of NC_138309.1, from coordinate 20,513,069 downwards.
GAATCCGCATGTGAAAGGTTATGTGATCAAATGAAAATATCATCACGTGTTCCAAAAGCACATGGTTTCACATGATTTCACATGTGAAAATCCACATCAAACTTCATGTGAAATATCATCACATGTGAAGTGTTCCAAAAACACATGAAATAAAATATCACATGGAAAACAATGATACATACAGTGTGTGTGTTTCAATGAATGATTGCCTGTGTGTTTTACCACTGTGTGTGACTGTTTGTTCATCAGAGTGTTTATGCTATGAAAATGGACACATACAAACCAGCTGTGTGTGTCTCTAATGATCGCTGTAGTGTGTGTGGTTACTGACGTGTGACTAGAATTGCCTGCAGTCCTGGGGGAGAATCCCCCCTTCGACACACACACACGCACGCACGCACACACACACTCCACACACTGCCAGCTGGTGCATCTCACACTCGCATAATCTCTCCTCAATTTGTCACCCCTCTAAATCGCATTCAGCTGGCTTCCTATCCATTGTGTGTGGTGGGCTGTTTACACAACTCTCCTCTCTCCAGTTGAGTTGATGTCTCTGTCTAAACCCCTGGTCCCTCAGGAGGATGACATTTATTCATGAGCAGCTTAGATGCCCCCTGTGCTGTTCGTAGCTATTATTTGTAGTGTTGGTTGGGGTTTGTGTGAGGGTGGGGTAACCATGAAAAAGAGGATTTGGATTTTAAAAATAGCCACACAGGCCTCATGGTAGCACACAACACTGGGATGGCTGAGGCAAGGTGGCTGTTTGGATGATCTAAGTATCAAGGTCCCTGATCACCCCTCGCTTTGTTTGGGGTGTTTGGCGCCCCCTACGATGAAGTAACACTCAAGACATGAGCATGGGGGAACTGACTGAAAGTAACACCATAACTAGTGTCCAATATTTAACCAAGTTATTGGTAACGGTATTAGAAGCCTGTTTTATTAATAACAAGGGGTCTGCTTGTGCGATTCAGTTCAAGTATTTGTGGACTACATCAATCTCCTCTGCCTGCACAGTGCTTGTTGTGTTGTCTATTCAGATTTTACCGCTGAGTAAAGTACATTTTAATCCGTTAACCAATGTCTTAACAAACCGCTTAATGCTAATCTGGAGCTACCTTATGCTAACCGTGCTAAACTAGACTAGGGCACTAGCACAAATTAGGCCCTGAACAACACTCTAGGCCTTAGGGTCCAATGACCCAGACCTGCACGGAGATTAGGCGTGAACTCTGGTGACCTTTTAAAAGATTACACCTGGTTATCCCATTCAGAAAATAAGATTGACAATTTACCAATCTGGTTCCCTAGTAACCCCCTACGACATAACCTCATGGCAACAATCGCCATTGTTATTACATGCAGACCTCATACTTAGAGTCACAGTATTTTGAGGATAGATTACATGAATAACATGATGCCTTTTCATGGATTGAGCCACATTCAAAGACAGAGTACACAGTCCCAACGATTTTATAGTCTTGTTTTACATAGTTCCTACTGAGCAAGTCTGGGCGAGTTAGAGTGGATCCCCATTTTTGTTGTGATTGTAGGCTGGTTATTGATCCATCCTGAGATTGAGTGTTTATCTGAACCATTCACTTCACTGGTTACATCTCATGCATATCTCTCAATGAAAAAGAGAACTGTGAACCAATCCGAAAGCTTCTCTTCCAGAATATATAGATTGTTTGGTTCTGGAGTCGTGTGTCCCATATTACAGTGGCACTGTTGTGATAATCTTCACATCAAAGCTTGTTTAGAATGTAGTGGAGTTATATTTAACCTGTCTTCTGGATCAAAGTGGGTTAGTAGCCTTGCAGCGGCAGGTAGCCTAGTGGTTAAAAAAGACAAGCCAGCAACCGGTGGGTTGGCAGTTTAAATCCTGGGTCCGACAGGAAAAATCTGTCGGGAAGTGAGCTGGTATCAAATCCTATATGCCGTTGCCTGTTGTTGTGGCCTTGTGCAAGGCACTCCACAACAACATCTTCCTGGCCGCCCAGTGTGACAGATCCTGCACTTCTCCAAAATCTGTGTGTCTTCTGGAGGGGTTGGGTTGAAAGTGGATGTAACATTTCAGTTGGACCTTGTGAAATTGACCAATAAAGTAAACTTTGTGCTGGCAATTTTTTTTGCCAGATTTTGGAATTATGTGTGAACTGATAACGACAAAAGCTGAAATGGAGAATAACATCATCTTCCTTCCCCATAGTTGAATGTGTTCCCTTTTTAAAAATAAGAATCTGTATCATATGGACACCCAGTATGGCACCGACAGATATGGTCGACTCGCTTTAGCTCCTTAGAAAACTATGCAGTTATTTGTTTTTTTATGTATTATTTCTTACATTGTTAGCCCAGAAAATCTCAAGTGTTTTTACATACAGCCGGGAAGAACTATTGGATATAAAAGCGATGTCAACTTACCATCATTACGACCAGGAATACGTCTTTCCCGAAGCGGATCCTTTGTTTGGACCTCCACCCTGGACATGCGATCTTATCCCAGAGGCCGACCGCAAGACAACGCGGTCGCCGCAGGAGAGGCAGACGGAGCGACCTACTGGTCAGACTCAGAAGGCGAGCACGCCATCCACCGCTTCCGAGCATATTACTCGCCAATGTCCAATCTCTAGATAACAAGGTGGACGAAATTAGGGCACGAGTTGCCTTCCAGAGAGACATCAGAGATTGTAACATTCTCTGTTTCACAGAAACATGGCTCACTCGGGATATGTTATCAGAGTCGGTACAGCCACCCGTTGTTTTCAGAAACAGAAACAAACATCTCTCTGATAAAAGGAGGGCGGCTGTGTGTATACGTTTTGATTAACAACTCATGGTGTAATCACAACAACATACAGGAACTCAAGTCCTTTTGTTCACCCAACCTAGAATTCCTTACAATCCAATGCCGACTGCATTATCTTCCAAGAGAATTCTCTTTGATTATAGTCACAGCCGTGTATACCCCCCCCCCCCCCCCCCCCCCCCGAAATAACTTCCATGGACTCTATGTAAACTGGAAACCATACATCCTGAGGCTGCATTTATTGTAGCTAGGGATTTTAACAAAGCTAACTTAAGAACCATACTTCCTACATTTTATCAGCATATCGAATGCGCAACAAGAGCTGGTAGTTTTCTGGATCATTGCTACTCAAACTTCCGCGATGAATACAAAGCCCTCACCCGCCCAGCCTTCGGCAAATCTGAACATGACTCCAGTTTTTTGCTCCCAGCCTATAAACAGAAACTAAAACAGGAAACGCCCGTGTTCAGGTCAATACAACGCTGGTCTGACCAATCGGATTCCACGCTTCAAGAGCGCTTTGATCATGTGGACTGGGATATGTTCCAGATAGCCTCAGACAATAACATTGACGTATACGCTAACTCGGTGAGCGAGTTTATTAGCAAGTGCATCGGAGATGACCATTAAAACCTTCCCTAACCAGAAACCGTGGATTGATGGCAGCATTCGCACGAAACTGAAAGCACGAACCACCGCTTTTAATCATGGCAATAGCGACTGGAAACACGACCGAATACAAACATTGAAGCTATTCACTCCGCAAGGCAATCAAACAAGCAAAGCGTCAGTATAGAGACAAAGTAGAGTCGCAATTCAACGGCTCAAACACGAGACTGTCACGTCCTGACCAGTATAAGGGTTATTTGTTATTGTAGTTTGGTCAGGACGTGGCAGAGGGTATTTGTTTTATGTGGTTCGGGTGGTGGTTTATTTAGTAGGGCGGTTGATTTATTATTTCCGGGTTTTTGGGTAATGTTCTATGTTTGTATTTCTATGTGGTCTCTGGTCTTTTGTATTTCTATGTCTGGTTTATTGGGGTTGGACTCTCAATTGGAGGCAGGTGTTTTCTCGTTGCCTCTGATTGGGAGTCCTATATATGGGTATGTGTTTGGTTTAGTGTTTGTGGGAGATTGTTTCTTGTTTTGCTGAGTGTGCCTGACAAGACTGTTTTGTTGTTCGTGAGTTCGTTCTTTTGTTATTTTTGGTGTTCACCTTTATTTAAAATAAAATACAAGATGAGCATCCACATTCCTGCTGCGTTTTGGTCCTCCATTCCCGACGACAACCATTACAGAATCTCCCACCACAAATGGACCAAGCAGCGGAGTAAGGAGCAAGGGGAATTCAATATGGACTGGCGGGAGAAATGGACGTGGGAGCAGATTCTGGCCGGAAATGGCCCATGGAGGAAGTCTGGTGAGGACCGGGAACGCTACCGGGGAACACGACTGGGGGGGGCACATGGGTAGTTTGGCTGGGCGAGGTTTGAGCCCCAGGCCAAATCCCCATACCTTTTCTGGGCAACCAGTGAATGGACAGGTCCCGTGCTTCGGAGTAATGGGTACTGTGGCGAGGCCAAGTATTTTTAGGCCGGTACGCGCAATACCAGCGCCCCGCATTTGCCAGGGGGAAGTGGGCATCCAGCCAGTTAGAGCGATGCCAGTTCTGCGCTCGAGACCGCCAGTACGCATCTACGGTCCAGTGCGTCAGCCCAGTCCGACTCGTCCTGTTCCCGCTCCCCGCACTAGCCCTGAGGTGCGTGTTCCCAGGCTGATACCTCCAGTACCAGCACCACGCATCAGGCTTCTAGTGCGTCAACCCAGTCCGACTCGGCCTGTTCCCGCTCCCCGCACTAGCCCTGAGGTGCGTGTCCCCAGACTGGAACATCCAGTACCAGTACCACGCATCAGGCTTCCAGTGCATCAGCCCAGCCTCGAGAGTTCGGCAATAGTGTGCAGTCCAGAGTATCCGGCAACAGTATGCAGTCCAGAGTATCCGGCAACCGTGTGCGGTCCAGAGTATCCGGCAACAGTGTGCGGTCCAGAGTATCCGGCAACAGTGTGCAGTCCAGAGTATCTGGCAACAGTGTGCAGTCCAGAGTATCCGGCAACAGTGTGCAGTCCAGAGTATCCGGCAACAGTGTCTAGTCCGGAACCGAGGGAGACTGCCTGTGATCAGGAACCGAGGGAGACTGCCTGCGACCCGGAACCGAGGGAGTCTGCCTGTGACCCGGAACCGAGGGAGTCTGCCTGTGACCCGGAACCGAGGGAGTCTGCCTGCAACCCGGAACCGAGGGAGTCTGCCTGCGACCCGGAACCGAGGGGGTCTGCCTGCGACCCGGAACCGAGGGGGTCTGCCTGTGACCCAGAACCGAGGGGGTCTGCCTGCGACCCGGAACCGAGGGACCAGGAACCGAGGGAGTCTGCCTGCGACCCGGAACCGAGAGGGTCTGCCTGCGACCCGGAACCGAGGGGGTCTGCCTGCGACCCGGAACCGAAGGGGTCTGCCTGCGACCCGGAACCGAAGGGGTCTGTCTGTGACCCGGAACCGAGGGGGTCTGCCTGCGACCCGGAACCGAGGGACCCGGAACCGAGGGAGTCTGCCTGCGACCCGGAATTGAGGGAGTCTGCCTACGACCCGGAACCGAAGGGGTCTGTCTGCGACCCGGAACCGAAGGGGTCTGTCTGCGACCCAGAACCGGGTGAGTCTGCCGATGACCCGGAACCAAGGGAGTCTATCAGCAACCCGGAACTGAGTAAGTCTATTGACGATCCGGAACTAAATATAAGTAACTGTGTTTCAAATGAGTCTGCCTACAGTGTGGAACGGAAGAGGTCTGCCTACGATCCGGAACGAGGGGAGTCTGCCTACGGCCCGAAACTGATCAAGTCTGTCTGCATTCTGGAGGACAGTAGGCCGGAGCCTGAACCACCACCTGTATAGGTGGGTTGGGGAGGGGGGGGTGTAGCACAAGTGCCGTCGATGACGGCAGCCACCCTCCCTTCCCTCCCTTTAGTTTATGGGGATTTTTATTTTTTTTTGTTTTGTTTATTTATGAGGTGCATCCGGGGTCTGCACCTTTAGGGGGGGGGGGGGGGGGGGGTACTGTCACGTCCTGACCAGTATAAGGGTTATTTGTTATTGTAGTTTGGTCAGGACGTGGCAAAGGGTATTTGTTTTATGTGGTTCGGGGTGGTGGTTTATTTAGTAGGGCGGTTGATTTATTATTTCCGGGTTTTTGGGTAATGTTTGTATTTCTATGTGGTCTCTGGTCTTTTGTATTTCTATGTCTGGGTGCTTGTTCACCCTGCTATCATCCAGACGGCGAGGTCAGTACAGGTGCATCAAAGCTGGGACCGAGAGACTGAAAAACTATCTATCTCAAGGCCATCAGACTGTTAAACAGCCATCACTAACATAGAGAGGCTGCTGCCAACATACAGACTCAAATCTCTGGCCACTTAAATAAACACACATAATAAAGGTATCACTTGGCACTTTAAATAACGCCACTTTAATAATGTTTACATATCCTACATTACTAATCTCATATGTATATACTGTATTCTACACCATCTACTGCATCTTGCCTATGCCATCGCTCATCCATATATTTATATGTACATATTCTTAGTCATCCCTTTACATTTGTGTGTATTTGTGTGTATAAGGTAGTTGTTGTGAATTTGTTAGATTACTTGGTAGATTTTACTGCATAGACATAACTAGAAGCACAAGCATTTCACTACACTCGCATTAACATCTGCTAACCATGTGTATGTGACCAATAAAATTTGATTTGATAGCACAGTTACGTTAAAAAAAAAAAAATTTGGAGTCCATTTTTCCTTTTCCCGTGCACAAAAAGGGAACAAAAAGAAGATTGAGATGTAGGAATGATGTGAGTTTCACTGTAAAACATGACTTTCCTGCTAGCTACTACCATTGCTTTAGGGCAATTTAGTGGGGAGCATGTCGTAGGAAGCAGAGATTAAATGGCCATCCTGAATGAATGGGAGTAATACAGGCACAACACATATCACATTTATTTCGTACCAATTCAATTCATGTTTTATCCTGCTATACTATATTCCTTCCTTTCTGGTTGCCTTGGATAAAAAAAATGTACAACCTTCAAATTGCCTCTTGAATCAATGTGATTGAATGGTTTGTGTGGGTGAGGACTGAGTTCATTCATACTCTCTCTTTCTCTCTAACTCTCCATTCACAAGGACTGTATGAGCATTGGAGTGTGGCCCTCTGTAACCCTTTGACCCTCATCTCTTTGTATCCTATCCATCATTCTGAGAGTGAATGTGTGTGTGATTTCCAGCCCTGTGTATAACCATCGCCAAGGAAAGAAGTCAGTGTAATGTTAATGCTCATTAGTGGATACGGTCTCAACGTCACCCTAGGTGCTGCAGCTCAACGTGTATGTGGCTTAGAGACTGTGATTAAGGATGGAGAAGAGAAGAGGGTTCAGCGGGTTGGTCGGCTCTGTGATGGACCAGAAACCACACCATGTGCACGCACACAAACATACACAGAAAATCCACATTTTCTCCATCAAAATGCACACCTATGGGTCTCACTTTTGTTGCTGCATCGCTTCATCCAAACTGCCTTAGCTCAGAAATGATAGTGTGACAGTATGGCACAGATGTAACAGTAGCCTATTTGTTATTATTGGCCTTCGCAGTTCTTTTGGTTTGCTGTCTCTTTCCAGTTCTTGTTAATTGTATCGTTGTAGTTCCCTCCTTGTTGGTCACCATGGCAACCGTCACACCTGGGAGCTGCCACACCTGAGCCTGATGAGCTTAACGAGCGTTTGCACCATATAAAAAGGAGCTCCCAGCTCGTTTCTGTCTCTCTGGCTTCTACAGAAGCAACATTGAAAAAAGTGGGGGAACTTCGGGCTGGAGAACTTTAAAAAATGGCGTCCCTCGAGAGGGAATGAACGAGATCTATGTCAGGAGACGTACAATATTATCTTAAGGAGACATATACTTGGAATACGGAGGAGGAATGGAGGGGGAAAAGATAGGTGGAGGAGGTCAAAGAGAGTGAGGGAGGTAGACGGTGAGCTTGAATCGGTTCAAGGTGGTAGGGAAAAAGGGAGATGGTTTGTCGAAGAAGAATGGTGGAAAGTGTGAACAGAGTGAGCCGTACGCTAGATCCCGGTCTGGAGGCGAAATGGAAGTGAATGAGGGCGAATTATCTGAGATAGCAGGTGTGGTGAAGTTCTCGGAGAACGAAGCTTGCACCGATGGTCAGGATAAAGATGAGTCTGTGACAGGGAGTGACACTTTGGGAGAAAGTGGACCCCTGCCTTTTGGCTGATCCATATATGATTTCAGGGTTGGTTAAAACGGCGTTGGGTGCTGTGGAATCGGTGAAGATAAACTGAAGTGGTCTTGTGATAATTGTTTGTGTTTCTGCTGGTCAGAGGGAGCAGGCGCTCCGCCCCAAAATAATGGAGACAAGGGCTGTGATGTGTTTTGCTCTCAAGGAAAGGGCGGCATTGAAAAGGAGTGATTACTGGGGTAGCGGTGAATGTGAAAGTGGACCAACTGAATGGGAAGATTCCCTGTGTTTTTGATGCGTGTTGTTTGGTGTGACGCAGACAGGTTGGCGTGAGTGGTGAAACAATAGTCACTGTCTGTTCTTTTGAGTTTTGATGTTGAGTCTTTGCCCAACAAAGTGACGTTAAGATATTTCAGTTATTTAGCACAAGCTTTTGTGCAGAATCCATTGTTACAGGTGTCAAGCTTATGGTCACGTGGGAGGTTCCTAGGTGTGAGAAGTGTGCAGAAGGGCATGAGACAAAGGAATGTGTAGTATTGGGGAAAGAAGCGGTATGTGTTAATTGTGGGGGTGCCCATGGGGCTGGGGATCAGAAGTGTCCGGTGTGAGAGGCAGGTTGAGATTACCAGGGTTGGAGTAGTACAGAGGGTGTTGTCTGGTGAGGCAGTGAAGAAAGTAGAGGAAGATGGGTCAGGGGGGAAGGATCCTGAGAGGATTCATGTGAGTAGTAGGTCTGAGGCCAGGACAGAGGGATAGGCCAACGAGTGATATATGCTTAAGTAAGATTGGCTTTTTAGCGTTCATAGCAGTGGTTATTAACTGTACCGCAGGGATGGAATATAAGTCGCAGAAAAAATAGGTTGTGGTGACAGCTGCAGAGAAGTATTTGGGTGTGGGAAAGTTGACATCAGAAGAGTTACAAGGTGTGTTGAGATGTGGTGTCCCATCTTCCCAGGCTGTGAGTGGCAGGGTATTTTTATTTATTTTCACGAAAAGTATAAGGGATTTATACCCCAGTCTAGTTGATGGTGCTAATGCAACATTTATTGGATCACAACCGCCATTAAACCTCATCGAAGAAGACACTGCTGCTGGTGAGAACATCGACCACAACTGGGTGTGAGGTCGCCATGCTACCGTCGCCGAATCTGCAACCAAACCATGCTGCCGCCTGGAGGGGGATGGAGGACAGGGCCGAACGATGAGTGCTACGATAGCACAACACCTGCTATTGACCAGATAAGAGACGGTCAATTTCCTGGACTGAGAGACTGCGTGTTTCTGAGATTGCGCCCCCCTGACCCCTGATGTTCTTTCCCCCTGTGCCAGTGGCGAGGCAGCATGTGCCGACGGTGACCCAAAAAGCAACCGGATGGGCAACCTACTGGCGGCAGCCATCTTGTTCACCTCACCAGCACCTGGGACTTAATCTTGGGACTGAGTTGTATGTATGGATTTTTTTCATGTTTGTAACTTGCCCAGTCTTACAAGTAAAAATTGTTGCCTTTTAAAAACTGTCTGTGGTGGCCTGGGATCCGTAGAACCTGTTGTGACATAACAGTTCTAAATTGGCTGGTAATTACTGTAGACCCAGGCGGAGCAGGTGGGTTAAAGAATGAGATGGCTCTAGTCAGAGGTAAAGCACTGATTTCAACCAAACAGACTTTTTAAAGGGTTGACAGACATTTTCTCAGAACCTGATTTCAAGGCATGAGAATAAGGAGTCATAGTTCCATTGATAATATTGTTTCTAGACTTCAGTGATAAATTCAGTGTAAATCAATAGAAAGAGCTTGCTTGTTCACAAACACAAATGGTACAATTCTGCCTGCTACTAATTGAGATTCTACATAATACTGTAGGGTCTGGGTCAAACATTGTTAATCTTACGGTAAGGGTTACACAGCATCCAGCATCCTCAGACTAGAGCTCCATCTGCCATCTAGTGGCCAAAAGGAATGTTGTACTATTCAAGAAGGGATGATTATAAAATACTTTTCTGACACAATGTTTGCCGCTGCCTATGCTTAATACTCAGTCAGTCTTTTATTTCAGATGTCTCCAATCATAATATTCTTTGACTGACATTTTGATTTTGTATTTTAACTTCCATTGATTGAAAAGCATTAACTAAGCAAATGTTAATTATTTGAGAGGTGAAAAGATTGCAATGTGTTCTTCACGATTCCAATTGACACCAGGCAGTCCCAGACTGACAAGTGTAGTCGCATCGTGGCTGTCAGTCGTGCTGCTGTGTGTCTGATGATACCCTTTAGGTCAAGTAATTAACCTACAACAAATTGGAAGCAACAGTAGAATTCCAGGAACACCACAGCCACCATTACCACAGAAACTTTAGATGAATTCAATGGCTTCTGATGCTGTATGGTACGTGATGCCCACATATTCACATTTTCTGCATGTGTGGGTGGTGGGCTGTTCCTTGCGAATGTACAAAACTAAAAATACATTAGGCATACACAAGTCTCAAGTAAATTCCACTGTACATATAGAATATTATGCAATAAAGTACAACTCAATTCAGGTGACAAACTCCCTCTTGTAGACAATCGTCTTGTAGTTAGCTGGAAGCTCGTAGAGTGATTGGGACTCAAAGTAAACCGTTAAAAATGACAGTGACCAGCAGAGCCTACCCCATTGTTCGGGTTCTGAGATGTACAGTATGTTCTCTGAACCTGTAAAACCAGAATGACTCATCTCTCAGACAGATACTCTTTTAGTTCTCCAACCGCGATGACAAACCTCTTTAGATGAAAGTCTAAAACATTCTCAATGCCGTCTTTCACTTTATGAATAGCTCATATGAATAGCAAGGTGACTGTCTACCATACCTCTTTGAATCATCCATTTCAATCATCAGCACATTCTGTTTTCATCCTTTGAAATATTGTGAATTAAAGAATAAGAATATGCTCTGTAACAGCAATTGTGTATAACATGTTGTTTAGCATTATATACATGCAGAGTGACGATGAATAAAAAGAGAATGTGTTTGTGTGCAGCCAGTGTAATGACAGCGTGCGTTTGTGTTGTAGTCATTATCAGTGTAGTTTGTATAATTAAGACCATTGGGACTGCTACACTAATTGGCTGCTGCAGAGGCCCCCCATAATTAAGAGGCTGTTCTGCTGGGAGACGGACAGGACGGCATTCTCACAGACAGGGAGTGTGTGTGTTTTTGTAGAAGCTTGGCTGAAGCGCATTTGGGTACACTAACATTATTATAATGTTTTTGTTCAAGCTGGGCTGAAGCGCATTTGGGTATGTTTTAAATCTAGAATCTGTGTGTGTGTTTGTGTGTGCGCAAGTTAAACAATGTCATAATTTCATACCAGGTTTAGGTTTCAACTGGGTGGCCCTCAATTTCATTCAGTGAAGGACTGATCCTAACCACAAGGAGGCAGTGTTTGATAGTCCTGGTTGTGTGTTGACAATATATTTTCCATGGTGTATACCTGGATTCAATATCAGTTCATCTCCAGAACAGACAGTCTAAAAACCCCTTTCACCTTCCCAGAGTGATGCCAAAAAATCTCCTATAATCCCCATGTAACCCTCTCCGTTGCAGCAGGAAGCAGCTCTCTCCAAGAAAGCCATGGTGTGCATCCCAAATGGCACCCTATTCCCTACATAGTGCCATACTTTTGCCCAGATCCCATAGGATTTATATAGGGAATAGGATGCCATTTAGGACAGAACCATGGTTGACATGAGTATCTATCTGGGGACGGGGACCACCTGTTCAGTTGGGCTAGTGCCCAAACCCCTGTCAACATAGGGCTGGGCACACACTTCAGAGGTGTCAGATGAGAGGGATGCTAATCTAGCTCTCAGATAACAACTGGCTCCATTGATCTTTTCTTAGACTCTCTTTTGTTACCTAAACATTAACATGCACCTCGGGAGGTTGTCTTTGGGCAGCCGCACTGTGTGTCTAAAGGTGCACTGGACAAATCTGGGGTGTACGGAGACAGTGTACGGCACATGGCTTGATGTGTAGAATGTCTTTTGGCAGTACATTCTTCCATTACCTTCAAAGAGCCGGCCCAGGGCCAGGTTTGTATGTCAGCCCTCTCTGTCTAAGGTACTGTGTACAACTCAATCTCTGCAGAAACAACCAAACGAGAGACTACAGTGTAGGTAACAGGCCTATGCTTTTATATCACCAAGTAAAGCCACTGGAATAGATATTTTAGGTGTGTAGCTGGTATATTACTTGAGAAATAGACACACAGGCACAAATGCATTTACACACACGCATCAAGCGCACACATCACATACACACATAGGCGTGCACACTCACAACACAAACAAGCATGCCCGCGCATTTGGCAGGATTAGGCAGCCGCCTATGGCGGCAGATTGACGAGGGCTGTAGTTTCTGAGCTGAACTAACCAAGACACACCTCCAACAACAACAAACTTCACATAATCCTGCCCAAAAATAATGGCAATTTCCCTCAACCAGTGGCATGTGGACTTTCTAGATGAGCGCTGATGCCACCCTGTGATATGTAACCTTTATTTAACTAGGCAGGGAACAAGGAAACCCAACTCGACAAAAATCCACCTAAACAGAGTCGGGACGCAGCCCAGGATAAACGTCCTTCCAACAAAATACAAGAGGAAAAACAATCCCCAAAACCCAACGACAGGAAACACAAACAATCCCGCACAAACCTAAACCTAGAAAGCTAGACTAAATACCCCACTAACGAACTCAACTCAAAACAGGTGATAACACAAGACAGACAACACCAAACGAAAATGAAAAGGGGCTCGATGGCAGCTAGTAGGCCGGCGACGACGACCGCCGAGCGCCGCCCGAACAGGGAGAGGAGCCACCTTCAGTAGACGTTGTGACAGCCGCCCTGTGGGACTGCCAATCACGGCCGGATGTGAAACAGCCTGATAAGCAGTGTCCACTTTGTCAAAGGCAGGGAGGGTGCTGTTGGAGAGGCGCATCTCTGCGGCGCTCCAACAATGTACCGTCAACAAAAAAATCACCTAACATAAATCATGTAGCAGATATAAGCTATGGTAGAAAGAATATGTGGCATTTTCTGTAGTCTTCAGGCTGGGGATCAAATGTATGACAATGTAATGAGATGGACACTTTTTACATCATGCAGGTTTCTCCGATCAAATAGCCTAATCCAATACAAAATGCGCTGTCATGTTAACAAACAACATATCCTAAAATCTTGACAGGTCAAAGTAAAATGGACAATATGGAATGGACAATCACAGCTGTTGTCCAGGAGTTTCATCCCATTGTCATGATCAGTGGTTTCAAGTTTGTATCCTCGATATTTGACAAGCTGATCATGGCGAAACATAAAACACTAGTGCATTTCCTGCTGCGTAAACACATTGCAAATAGGCTCACGATAACTCCTGATAAAGTTGGGTAGCTGATGTAGAGAGCTTAAATAGCAAAATTGATTAGTCACAGGAATCAGGACAAATAAAGCCAATGCAATGGCCTATTTTACAAATGGTGGGCCTACCACATGGATGGGCATTCATAAAATTCCATTGCAGGCCATATGGTAGGCTACACCCCAGTAAGCACGAGCCAACGTCTTTTGGGCGTCTTTTTTGGTCCTGGACATGGCGTCTTTTTTTGTGTTTCACAAACGGTAGGCTTACCACATAGTTGGGCATTCATACAATTCAATTTCAGGCAACACAGTAGGCTACACCTCAGTAAGCAGTTCTGGTGCAGTTCTGGACCGGCCTTGATTTCCACATCCACAGACATTGGTTTTTGGTCTGGTCCGGACCAAATCTGAACCAATCATAGACGTCTATGTGTGGTTCAGATTTTGTCCGGTCTGGATCAGCCTTGATTTGGCTCAAACATAGACATCTGTAAATTACTTATTTTCAACTTTCATTCAGAACCAAAAACGAGCCTGATTTCAACATCTGGAAAATATATATTTTGAAGGTCTGGAAAATATGCATTTTCAACATCGGGAAAATAAGTATTATCAATTTTTATTCAGAACTGAAAATGAACCTGATTTCAATGTCCATAAAATACAGAAAAAGTTTGGACACAACTACTCATTCAAGGGTTTTTCTTTATTTTTTTGTATTTTCTACATTGTAGAATAGTGAAGACATCAAATCTGTGAAATAGCACATACGTAATAATGTACTAAACAAAAAAGTGTTAAAAAATCACAATATATTTGATATTTGAGATTCTTCAAAGTAGCCACCCTTTGCCTTGATGACATCTTTGCAGACTCTTGGCAATCTCTCAACCAGCTTCACCTGGAATGCTTTTTCAACAGTCTTGGAGGAGTTCCCACATATGCTGAGCACTTGTTGGCTGCTTTTCCTTCACTCTGCGGTCCAACTCATCCCAAACCATCTCAATTGGGTTGAGGTCGGATGATTGTGGAGGCCAGGTCATCTGATGCAGCACTCCATCACTCTCCTTCTTGGTCAAATAGCCCTTACACATGCTGGAGGTGTGTTGTGTCATTGTCCTGCTGAAAAACAAATGATAGTCCCACTAAGTGCAAACCAGATGGGATGGCATATTGCTGCAGAATGCTGTGGTAGCCACGCTGGTTGTGTGCCTTGAATGCTAAATTAATCACTGACAGTGTCACCAGCAAAGCACCATCACACCTCCTCCATGCTTCACGGTGGGAACCATACATGCAGCGATCATCAGTTCACCTGCTCTGTGTCTCACAAAGACAGCTGTTGGAACCAAAAATCACACATTTGGACTCAAAGGACAGATTTCCACTGGTCTAATGTCCATTGCTTGTGTTTCTTGGCCCAACCAAGTCTCTTCTTCTTATTGGTGTCATTTAGTAGTTGTTTCTTTGCAGCAATTCGACCATGAAGGCTTGATTCACGCAATCTCCTCTGAACAGTTGATGTTTGTATTTGAATTTATTATGGATCCCCATTAACTGTGGCCAAGACAGCAGCTACTCTTCCTGAGACGTGTCTGTTACTTGAACTCTGTGAAGCATTTATTTGGGCTGCAATCTGAGGTGCAGTTAACTCTAATGAACTTATCCTCAGCAGCATAGGTAACTCTGGGTCTTCCTTTCCTGTGGCGGTCCTCATGAGAGCCAGTTTCATCTTTACGCTTGATCGTTTTTGCGACTCCACTTGAAGAAACGGTCAAAGTTCTTGAAATGTTCCTCATTGACTGACCTTCATGTTTTAAAGTAATAATGGACTGTCATTTCTCCTTTCTTATTTGAGCTGTTCTTGCCATTATGTGGACTTGGTCTTTTACCAAATAGGGATATCTTCTGTATACCACCCTTACCTTGTCACAACACAACTGATTGGCTCAAACGCATTAAGAAGGAAAGAAATACCACAAATGAACTTTTAACAAGGCACATGTGTTAATTGAAATGCATTCCAGGTGACTACCTCATAAAGCTGGTTGAGGATGCCAAGAGTGTGCAAAGGCAAAGGGTGGCTACTTTGAAGGATCTCAAATCTCAAATCTATTTTGATTTGTTTAACACTTTTTTGATTGCTACATGATTCCATATGTGTTATTTCATAGTTTTGATGCCGTCACTATTACTCTACAATGTAGAAAATAGTTGGTGTGTTCAAACTTTTGACTGGTACGGTATTTTTCAACGCCATTTTATTTACTAGGACTATTCTGCCTAGGGCAGAATAACTAACCTTGTGGGGACACACAATTCAGTCGCATTCAAAATCCTATTTTCCCTAACACTAACCCTTGCCCTAACCCTAAATATAACCCCATAAACCTGACCTTAACCCTAACCCTAGGTCCTAACCCTAGCTTCTAACCCTAAACCTAATTCTAACCCCAACACTAATTCTAACCTTAACCGTAAACCCCCTAGAAATAGCATTTGAACTTGTGGGGACTAACAAAATGTCCCCAGTTTGTCAAATATTTGGGTACTTCTGGTGCCCACAAGTATAGTTAAACACGTCCACACACACCTAGTGAGTAATACAGGTTTTTGGTTTCATTAGTCCTAGAGATGCTTGCTTTTCTCTGTGCTTTGTCAAGGGCCACACTGATAATCAGTGATGTAAAAGGTACTCAATTGCCATACTTGAGTAAAAGTAAAGATACCTTAATATAAAATGACTCAAGTAAAAGTGGCAGTCACCCAGTAAAATACTACTTGAGTAAAAGTCTAAAAGTATTTTTTTTTAAATATACTTAAGTATCAAAATTAAATGGAATTGCTAAAATGTACGAAGTAAAAGTATAAACCATTTCAAATTCCTTGTATTAAGCAAACCAGAAAGCACAATTTTCTTGTCTTTTTTTAAATTGATGGATAGCCAGGGGCACACTGCAATACTCAGACATCCTTTACAAACAAATCATTTGTGTTTAGTGAGTCCGCCAGATCAGATGCAGTAGGGATGACCAGGGATGTTTTCTTGATAAGTACTTTTGGGTGTCAGGGAAAACATATGGGGTGAAAAGTACATCATTTTCTTTAGGAATGTATTGAAGTAAAAGTTGGCAAAAATATAAATAGTAAAGATATGACTGAATTAGTACTTTAAAGTACTTTTATGTAAGTACTTTACACCACTGCTGATAATTAGGACATCCAAGAAAAAGAAGGGTGTATTCTCAGTAGGTAGGTAGCCTAGTGGTTAGAGCATTTGGCTAGTAATTGAAAGGTTACTAGATCAAATCCCAGAGCTGAGAAGTTAAAAATATGTTGTTCTGCTCCTGAACAAGGCAGTTAGCTCACTGTTCCTAGGCTGTCATTGTAAATAAGAATTTGTTCTTTACTGACTTGCCTAGTTAAATGAAGGTTAAATAAAAAAAGTTAATTCTCCAATTAAAATATAGTAGGTTTTTTTGTGTGATGTCATATGAATTAGTATTTGCACACCATTTAGGCAAATCCCATTGAAATGTGATTATATATCCTACCCTAGTGGATTGGAGTTAGGCCCCTCTGAAGTTTGGCCTGCCTAAAGCACATGCAACAGTTGTGATAAGCATTCCTACATCATGAAATCTGTTCAGTGTGACCACTTGTCTGAGTGTGGTAGTAGCCTACAGTCTAATAGGACACGAATAGATTGCATGTGAAGAAAATAATCCAGTATAGTCAGTGACACTGTCCAGATTAGTAATGTCAATTAATTAAAGGTAGCGTGTTCTACAAACTGATCCTGATAAAACCCATTGGTTGTAGTTTGTTGATAATTTATGCTGCGTTCATGTGCTAGTCAGAACTATGAAACTCTGGAATGTCCAATTTGCTGATTCATTGAATGCGGCACGTGTGTAACTTCAACCAGTTAGCGAGTGGGATATTTCCGAGTTTCCTAGTTCCGACTAGCACTTGAACGTGGCATTAAAGCCTACTGCCGCGTTCACATGCTAGTCGGAATTACTAAACTCGGATATTTCCGACTTTCTGATTCATTGAACGCAACACTTGTAGAACGACCTTTAGCAAGTCGGAATTTCCTAGTTTCCTAGTTCCGACTAGTATATTAACTCCACATAACTGCAGAGGTGACGTCACCGGGTTATTCAGACCACAGATAATCCGTTACATTGACCAGATACTCTAGCGGTCGCTCTAACAACGAAAATAAATGTATCCAAAAATGGAACGCAGTCTGGAGGAGACAAGATCAGGTGGGACCATTTTAGCCAATGAGAGTGTAGATACGTGAACCTCAGGCACAGCAGCTTCCAGTCAAAATTGGTTATATTGTAATAATTACAAACACTTGCTTGTTGGTTTTATTTAGGCGTAAGGTTAGCAGTGTGGTTAGGGGTAGGTTTAAAATCACATTTTAATAAGATACATTTTGAAATAGGCGGGGTTTATAACTGTGGCTGAGGTAATAGTGACGACCACGCATAACTCCGATATAAAGTGTTTTTTCTAAAAGTTTCCGGGATGTCACGTGTCCTACTTATGTTAGTACACTGGTAATAACCGAATTCTTACGAAACTTCTATTCGATCAAATAAGATACACGTAGCAAATAAGCCATTTATTTTTTTTGTTAACCAAATTAGACACTCTCTCATTGACCTCCACGCAAAAAACTAATCGCTTGGTGAGCGAAAAAAAAACGCCATCTGCTGGTTAAGACATATTTGGGTCTAGTTTATACCTCTCGCTTCGCTTCTTCCTCTCTGTTCAGACCCGCATACACAGAGGGGTCCCTCCCGACTCGAAGAGCAAGTCAGAGTACAGTACTTTACAGCCGGGTCGTCAACATGACTTACATCTTTTGAATGGATGTCCTTTTAATAATAAAAAATAATATGTCTGATGATTAGTCTTGCTACGTTTTACGAGGAGGGAAGAGATTGACCAAACTAAACAAGCATTCACTGGGTGCGGCATCTCTTTGCCTCCCACAGGGGTGATCGATCGGGCGCTTCTTCTGTGGTAGTAGGTAGCAAGCAGCCGCAGGAGCTTGTCTGGTGTGACTCCATTCATTCACAGCCGCGGCGAAGATGGTGGACCCGGCGGAATGCACCATCAAAGTGATGTGCCGTTTCAGACCATTGAACAAGTCAGAGGTGGAGAGAGGGGATAAATACATACCCAAGTTTACAGGGGAGGATCAAGTGTCTATCTCGGTAAGTTGGCGTTCAAACACGGCAAACATTGGCCTACGAAAACAGTCCCCCGGCCTTTGTAATGCTAGCTAGGCTAACGTTAGCTTGCTAAGTACTAACTAGCTCGCTAACGTTAGCTTGCAAAGCCACACCAGCCAAGGGCACTTTGTTTACTCCTTCTCATAATACCTAGCCATATTGATGTGTTACTGTATAACGTTCAAATGGCTACAATTTTGCATGAATCTCGAATCGATTCACAACACATGACGCCCGCAACACCCTTGCGCGCCAGCTAACGTTAACTCCGCTAGCTATCTATCTACTGTTTGTTTTGCTGTCTAATTTGAACTAGCAGCTAACTAGTTAGCTAAAGTAAGTTATGTCCGCGGCCTACTTTTATCTATTGACTTGAATTTAAAGAAGTGTAACTAGCTTGGGAGGGGGTGGCCGAACAACTGATTTGGCTATCAATCCTGTATCTTAACTCTCAGCCCTATTTTCGAAGTTGGCTACCTATTTATGATCGCACAAATGTGGCTAGGTATCTAACTGTCCGTCCCCTTGTGCGGTATTGAAATAGTAGCTAGTTACTAACGTTAGCTACCTAGGGATAGCCACGTCGCAGATGCCATCGCCTCATTGACAGCTGTCATTTTTTGGGGTGTATTGAATGGGGAATGGTTTAACAAACTAGGCCCGACAATTTACTGCAAATATCATTTTCCCATAACTGACTTCAGATACGGTGGTATAGAGCCGGTGCTTTGTTCTGGAATAACAATACTAGGATAGAAAACTTGCAGTCAGGTGATCTCACCTGCTCAGTACACTACCCCACCCCTTCCATGGCCTTGTAAAAAGGAAAATGACAACGACCATAACTGCTGGGACAAACTTTATGGACTTCTAAGTTACAATAACTTACCACAATAAAAGCTCAATCACTTCCTTCAATTCTGTAGCCTAATGATGTTAATTTCATAAATGATAAACCGTTTTTTTAACAATTCCCAAAGAGATGTGGGTGAATGGAGGTTGAAAACTGGAGGAAGAAGTCCCAACAACAGTGTCAACTGTACTGTAGAAGCCAAGGGTGTGGCATCTGGTCATAGTGACTGAATACACGTTTGTTATGTCATGTGGTTAGGAACAAAACTTTTGGCCCCAAGCATAACATATGATCCACAGCAGCTTAACTTTCTTCATCTTTGAAAGATAAATTGTCAGGCTTATTTATAGTAAACTAGGAAATAATATTTCCCTTGTCTTTCCTATCTCTCTGGAAGCGGAAACCATGTGTCCTAATGACACCCTATTCCCTATATAGTGCACTACTTTTGACTGGTGCCATACCCAATATAGAGCATGGGGTGCTGGGTGCAATGTGTCCCACAACATTCCTCCATATGAGAGAGACAGAAAGAGACTTATGTTGTCATTGGCACATTCTATTTTACAGTGTAACTGGGAACAGTTGAATGGATGGATGAGGGGTGTGGTGTTTTTATGGGGGAGGGATGTCATGTCATTTGAGTAGGCAGTGACTACTGGAAACTTTTCTTTGTCCAGATCTCTTTTAATAGAAGCTCACTATGCTTAGTCTACTTCCTAGTACATCCACCCAGACCTCAGGGTATGAGGCCCAAATGGCGCACTATTCCCAACTTTTGTCTGGGGCTCTGGTCGAAAGTCGGGTTGGACCCACTAGTAGCATTAGCAAGGGTGGACATCCCTGGGAAGGAGACATCTCTTGTTGGTGTTGACCAGTCTCTGCCTTTGCATTCATTTGAATAACGTTGGCCTCTTTAACCTTTGGTGAGATGTCCAGTTACTGCCACAGGGTAACCTATAATCCCATTGGCAACCCTAGTGTTACCCATGGCAACCCTAGTGTTACCCATACTGTACATCAGTCATGGCCCATAGACTGACCCTGATGTGCTGGAAGATTGGGGTGTGTATGGGGCTTGCCTAAAACCTGACATTCCAGCTGTTTCTACCAGTCAGCATCATGCTCATTCTAGTTCAACAACCCTACTCTTCTCTGCTAGGAGCGATGGATTGCGCTTTTCAGAGAAGCAGGCACACAGAGACAAATTGGCCAGTTTATAGTCCAGTAATGGAGGACAGCAGGGAGACTGTGGTATAGTATTAGATCCACAATCTAAGAGGTTGGCTGGCTGCAGGCACTGGCAGGAATCAAAACTGTGGAATAAGCTGTGTCACAAATGGCACCGTATTCCCTACATAGTGCACTACTTATGACCAGAGCCCGGGGTATAGGGTGCCATTTTTGTCGCAGTATTGCACTACTTATGACCAGAGCAAGAGGGATAGGGTGCCATTTGGGACACTGACATATAAAAGCCTGAGTCAGTCTGATGATGAAGTCATTTCCTTTATGGGTTGTTCCATCTCATTTCAGCAAGACATGACACTCACCATCTCAGATTGTTCTAAAATCATTTTTGCAGTTAGAAATGGATAAGATTAGCATTCCTGCAACATTATTTTGTTGAGTTAGCTTGATTTCTCAGAGATCAAATTGTAACTGATTGCATCCAAATTGCCCATTTTAATGTATAGGATTCATATAATATTACCTAACAGCTGATTTGGACCAAACTTGTTTTCTTTCTAACAATGAGTAAGACATGAGGAATCCAAAGAAATGGTCAAAAGCCATGTCCCATCCTACATCCTGTTAGTTCCATGTTCTGACCGCTAGACGGTGCTGTTCCTGCTATTAGGCGAACTTTTTTTTTAAAGAATCCCCCACCCTCAATGTTATTAAAGGGATAGATCACCCAAATTACAAAATGACATTTGTTTCTCTAAGCAGTTTATGGACAAAGTATGACAGCAACCCATGATTTGGTTTTGTTTACCCGGCACTGTTTTACAAATCCAATGTGTGGTATCTATATTGGCATTTTCGTGCTTCATATCCACATCCTCTAAGTAATATCATTGAGTTGCACAATACATATTTACATACTTTGGATAATTTGGACATGAAGTTCCAATGCTAATATAGATACCATTGACTTGCATTGGATTTGTGCCACAAATGCAAAAAAAGTTAACATTTGAAATGGTGGACAACAAAACTTATGCATGGGTGCTGTCATAAGGAAACCAACATGTAATTTGGGTGAACTATCCTTTTAACATGGGGGGGTAAAAAGAAAAGTACCCAATTATCATAATTAAGTAAAGATAACTTAATAGATAATGACCCAAAAAATTGCCAGACTCCAGTCACCCAAGTCATAGACTGTTCTCCCTGCTACCGCACAGCAAGCAGTACCGGAGCGCCAAGTCTAGGACTAAAAGGCTCCTTAACAGCTTCTACCCCGAAGCCATAAGACTACTGAGCAATTAATCAAATGGCCACCCAGACTATTTACATTGACGCCCCCCCCCCCCAACTGTAGCTCTGCCTGAAGCTCAGTATAATTGATATGCTTTTTGTTCTACTTCTTTAGAAGTACTTCTTCCTCTTTAGAATGGCTCTGTTTGGTGCCAGCCCAGGAGAATCAAGTAAAATCAAGTCAGTGTCCCAAATGGCTTCCTATTCCTTATGTAGTGCACTATGTGCCCTGGTCAAAGTAGCCATTTGGGACACCACCAAGGCTTCCTAATAGAATGGCGCAACCCATCACTACTACCATATAAGCCTAGTCCTTGGCTGGCATTTTGGTGGTGCTCACAGGCACACAATCAGAGTGATCATTCAGAATGAGAACACCCCATGTCTGTGTCAAGGCAGCAGAACCATAGATAAAGACTATTTTGGAAGTGCTCAGTTATGCACAGTCCATAGCAGCTCAACACAAAGGCTGCGTCCTGATTCTCCACCCTTCTCCTGAAGTGTGCCCTTGGACATGTTCCGTCATGGATTTAAAAGCATTGGATTGGTTCAAGCTTTGTTATTCCATGTGAGAAATTGTACAAGTGCACGCATCGGGAAAAGGGGGAGAATCAGAATGCATACCAAGATTAGGATCGAGGTAGTCAAGACTATTGCCAGGGTTGTAGATGGAGGAACTGTAGTGGATAATATCGTCCTACTCAGACTAGTCTCAGACTAGACGTAACATAGTAAATGTAAATCCGGGTCACTCAAATTAGGATGGTATGTTACATTTGGTATGGTTACATAAGACAGAAGGTTACTTAAGGCAAAAACAAAAGTACGGTTGCTGGTTCGGGGTGGGCATATAATGTGAACGTCTAGCAACCCAAAGGTTGCGTGTTCGAATTTCATCACGGACAACTTTAGCCTTTTAGCTACTTTGCAACTACTTGCAAATTTTTTTGCTACTTTGCAACTACTTAGCATTTTAGCTAACCCTTTGCTAGCGTTAGCCACCTAGCCAATGTTAGCAACAACAAATTGGAATTTGTAACATATCATACAGTTTGCAAATTTGTGACATTGTATGTTTTAGCAAATTCTTAACATATTGTACAAATTGCCATTTGTAACATATATGAGATGGAGTGTCTCGGATTTATACGGAAAAATATGCAATGCTCGGAGACCACGTTGCAGCTCTAACACCATCACTCACACAGAGAGATACAGTATGAATGTCAGCAGCACAAAACTTTTCATCAAAATAACCTTACGGGTTGTTTCCATTTATGCTGGCAGATAGCCTATGAATATAATGTTACCCACAAGGAAAGCTTCTGTGGGTTTTGATTCACAAACAGTTATAGCTACTGCACTGTAGTTTGAGTATTCCATTTTATTTCCCCGTACTTTTTAATGATTTTCATTTGGCCAAGGAAAGTAGACATTTTCTCTTTCAATGCACAGTTTTTAAAGTAGGCTAACTTAATAAAAACAATTGTTCTCAAAACAAGGTAAAGTAGGCTTCTAGAGACCCCGCCTATACAATGATGGAGGGAACGCTGTGTCATCCTAAAGAACTCCCTCTGATGTAAGCTGTAATGATTGATATTGGCTGCTGCTGTCAAATGAATAGCCTGAAGTGCCCTGCTACTCAGTTGTCAGTCAGTAAAGCCTTTGCATCTTCCAGAGACACAGAGGGAGGATGCTGATGTTTCTGAGCTGTCTCTGGCCCTTAGTCACACTGAGAAGGGAAAGGCCAGGGCTACATCCCAAATGGCACCTTATTCCCTATATAGTGCACTACTTTAGAAAAGGCTGTGTTTGGACTGAGTTGGTCTGGTGGTGAATACCGTATACTGTAGTGTTTCTCATTAGCCGTCCAGCAGGTCAATGTAATCTTTTGTGACTGTTTAGAATGCCTGTCTACCGGTATTTCAATTGTTGGTTGAATAATGGTCATTGGTCAGTATTAAAATGGAGATCAAGTGTCTAATATAATGGCCTGGCTAGTAGGCCTATACAATATACACACCTTGTATAATAGGTTAGGCTATATCAGTCAACCTATGCTACCACAGAAAATGGGCCTCAAGTAAATGTCAATATTAGAACAAGTTTCTGTTTGGATATTTTCCCTCATCACTTTTCTTGTCATTCTTGCTATTCTTGTACAAATATACTCTAGGTATCCTTTGTTGCTGATTCACTTTTACCTATTGTCCGACAGGGTAAACCGTTCATGTTTGACCGAGTGTTCGGGTCCAATACGACACAGGAGCAGATGTACAAAGCCTCTGCTCAAAAGATTGTTAAAGGTAAGGAAGGATGGATACAGCGAGCCCAGGTAGCTTGCTCTGGTGCTGTGCTAGCAGTGTGAACCTTTTGGCAGTTTTAAAGTGATGCTTTAATAAGTTCTCCATGTATTTTCCTCTGTACACAGATGTGCTTGATGGCTACAATGGGACTATATTTGCCTTTGGGCAGACATCGTCTGGAAAAACGCACACCATGGAGGTGAGAGAAAGGCCTATACAATACATTCTTAATGCGTTTGGTCAAATGCTTTCAACCAGTGTTGGGGTCAATTCCATTTCAATTCCGTCACATCAGGAAGTCAACAAATTCCAATTCCACATTTTTCTCATAGAAAGCAATTAAGTAATATTGGAATTTAAGTTTACTTCCTGATATGACGGAATTGACTTCAACCCTTCTTTCAACTGTTCTATGATTGACGGGAACCTGTCTCTGTCCTGTAAAGGGTAGCCTCCATGACCCGGATGGTATGGGGATCATCCCCAGAATAGTCCAGGACATCTTCAACTACATCTACTCCATGGATGAGAACCTAGAGTTCCATATCAAGGTATGGAGCACTTCAACCACACAGCTGGCCTCAAGTGCTTCTATTGCGAATTGGACATTTTTAATAAACTTATGACCGAGTACATTATGCCCGTCCGTCCCTCACTGGGCGCTGATTAGCTAGTTGTTGTACTAAAAAAACACTGCACAGCAGGATTGTTTCTAATCAGAGGTATCTCTGTTGCAGGTTTCATATTTTGAGATTTACCTGGACAGGATCAAGGACCTACTGGATGGTATGTACTGTGTGTTGTGGCACAGCAGGCATCCTCATTTGACAATTCTGGAGATATACAGTGCCTTCAGGAAGTATTCATACCCCTTTGACTTATTCCACATTTTGTTGTCTTACAGCCTGAATTCTAAATGGATTTAAATTGATTTGAAATGCAGAAATGTATTCACACCCATAAGTCAATACTTGTTTATCAGCTTTGCACATCTGGATTTGTGGATTTTTCTCCCATTCTTTGCAGATTTCCTTAAGTTCTGTTAAGTTAGATGGGAAGCGGTGGTGAGCAGAAATCTTCAAGTCTTTCCACAGATTTTCAATGGGATTCAAGTCTGTGCTTTGGCTGGGCCGTTCAAGGACTTTCACATTTTAGTTCTGAAGCCGTTTCAGCGTTGCTTTGGTTGTATGCTTGGGGTCATTGTCCTGTTGGAACGTAAATATTCACCCCCAGTCCAAGGTCTTTTGCACTCAGAAGCAGGTTCCCATTAGGGATTTGCCTGTATTTGGCACCGTTCATTGTTCACTTTATCCTTACCATTCTTCCCGTCCCTGCCGCTGAAAAGCATCCCCATAGCATGATGCTGCCATTACTATGCTTCACGGTAAGAATTGTGTTAGAATGGTGATGAGCTGTGCCTGGATTTCTCATTGAGGCCGAAAAGTAATTGTTCTCTCATTAGACCACAGAATCCTTTGCCTTATACTCTCTCACATGCCTTTTTGTAAACTCCAGGCGTGCTGTCTTGCCTTTTTCTCAGGAGTGGTTTCCGTCTGGCCACTCTCCCATAAAGCCCAGATTGGTGAAGCGCTGTAGACTGTTGTCCTTCTGGCAGGTTCTCCTGGCTCAGCCAAGGAACTCTGTAGTTCTGACAGTTTGGTCGGATGGCCAGCTCTAGCCATAGTATGGGTAGTTAACAATTCTTTTCAATTTACCAATGATGGGGACTATCAAACGTTCAACGCTGTAGAACTTGTTAGATACCTTTTCCCAGGTATATGCCTCCTAAATGATGTCTCGGAGCTCTTCAGACAGTTCCTTGGACTTCATAGTATAGTTTCTGCTCTGACATGCACTGTCAACCCTGAGACCTTATCTAGATGGTTGTCTCTTTCTAAATCATGTCCAAACAATTTAATTGGCCACAGGTGGACTCCAATCAAATTGTAGTGAAATCTCAAGGATGACCAAAGGAAATTGGATGCACTTGAGCTAGGGCTGTGGCGGTCGTGACATTTTGTCAGCCGGTTATTGTCATGCGAAAGTCTGCCGATCTCAAGGTAACCGGTGATGCGCACCTTAGTAACATCTACCTAAAAAAGTCTAAATCAATTGAATATACACAATCACAATAAACCCATTATTTATTTTAGTCAGGTCTAAAACATTTATGATATGAAGAAAATGTATTTCAGAAGAAGAGACTGAGTTGGCCTACTGTATGTTATCTAGCTATGCTCCATGCCATAGGCTTGTTCATTTAGCTGACCAGATGTGCCATTATTTAATATTATATGATTTTATAGTGAAGAATATAATTGAACTTAGCTGAATAAAATAGAACGGATATTTTTCCCATTCCGGAGCCAGTGCGCTATGTTGAACGTAAAACGCTAGATTTAGAGTCATTTGACAACTTTAGTTGTGAATGATACAAACCATAGAATGTCTTAAAAAATCAACACACATGATGCGACTATAGGCTTTCGTTTTTTAATATTGTTTTTATTTAATATTTAAAACATACAATATACTTGCAGTGAAGCCGCTCAACAACTAAATCACATTAGTCATCTAACAGACTTCCATCCAGAGCGACACACAGAAGCAACCAGGGTCAACGCCCTGCTCAAGGGCACGTTGACAGATCTCCCACAAGGTCAAAAACGGGGACCCGAACCAGCCATCTATCAGCCACCGGCCCAAGCTCCCAACCGCCAGCCTTCTAAGACCCCCCCCCCACCCCACAGTTCCCCAAGAGCTGCCCCTCAACCATCCGAGACCCTCCCCCACAGTCCCTGAGGAAAAATAAAATAATTCCATTCCCCAAGCCCCCGTCCCCAATGCACCAACAACTAACAAAAAAAGAGAGAGGGAGACACACAGGAAAACAGAAAACAACAATGCAAAAGACATCAAGGACAACAAAAATCATAACACCAAGGCCAACTGACAGGGCCGGTGGCTGATAAGTGTCTGCTAAAGAAATGACTGATGTAAACTGAATATGTTTGAGTGCATGTATGGCACTATTTACGTGTATGTGCACATGTGTGCTTTTGAATGAGAGAGTGTGTGTGTACAAACACCTGCATGGCATCAGCCTCAGACATACCGGAATTAAATGTAACGTCACTGCCCCACAGTGTCATTTAAACTTACTTTTGATGTTTTATTTGTATTTTATTTGTATTTTTTTACTTTAATCTTTGACCGTCATTCTATCCCCCGCCCAGCAACTCCACTACCACTTGTCTCCAATTCCACATCCCAACCCTCAGCTTCCCTCAGCCCATCCCACCCATCTCTGCTGGCCACCCTCTTCTGATTTCTACGCACCACATATCTTTCAACTATGCTGTGATGTTTAACATATAATTTCCATCTATCTAATTGAATAGAATCCACAGATTGCAAGTTGAATATAAATACTTTTAATAAGAGTATTAGTAATTGACTGATCTGGTCTCTCCAGATCTCCCAACAGTACTATTTATTTATTATATTTTTCTACCCCTTTTTCTCCCCAATTTTGTGGTATCCAACTGGTAGTAAGTCCTGTCTCATCGCTGCAACTCCCGTATGGACTTGAGAGAGGTGAAGTTCGAGATTGTGTGCCGCCCCATGGGTCACCCGGTCGCGGCCGGCTGCGACAGAGCCTGGACTTGAACCCAGAATCTCTAGTGGCACAGCTAGCCCTGCGATGCAATGCCTTAGACCACTGCGCCACTCGCGAGGCCTCAGGTTAGGCCTCGCGAGTTTCTAGGGTCAATTTTAGATTGATGTTAAGCATTTTCAGTCATTCCTGAACCTGAGAACAGAAACAGGCTACCTGAGGGCAATACCAAAATAAAGGGTCTATTGATTCTGTATCCTCACAACAAAATCTGCAGAGCTGCGATGATTGTATGCCCCAAATATTCAACATTTTGTTGTTGGCAAGAATTCTATATAATAATTTTAGCTGAAAAGCATGAATTTTGCGTCGTTTTATATATCAACTCATACCATGGAATCAGTACATCAAAAATCTCTTCCCAACTATTTTGCAATCTGTATGGCACAGCTCTCAACATCCTGGTCCTCAAATTAAACTGCTATACTTTGCTATTTTTATTCCTCCGCCAGTTTTGATCCTTTTATATTGGGCAGACAGACCAGTTCGCTGCCTCCTCCCGCTGCCACCTGCTGCCTCCATTTGTGTGGTAATGCAGTAATCAATTGGTTGTTATTTTTGATTGAGCAGACCTTCCTATACAATTCTGAAAACTTCATGAAAGACAAAATGCCCTTTCAAACATCTTTCCCATAAATACAGTTTTTTTAATCAACCAGCACATTTGAGGTCAGCCATAATATTTGTTGTAATATAAGTTCCATATTTTCAAGGGGATGAAATTGAAATGATAAGCTATTGATGATTTGATAGTCACTCTGTTCCTTGCCTGAGGCTGCACAGCTGTTCTCTATCAGAATCTTGTCTTTACTAATATGTAAAATTAGTTTCGATTTAGAATGGCCCATTTGTCAAATGTGCAGGGGCAGGGGAAAAAAGACATGTCATCTGTATCCACTCGATTAGCGAATAGAGGCTGCGCGCAGGTAACCTAGGTGTCAAAGCGTTGGGCCAGTAACCGGAAGGTTGCTGGATCTAATCCCCGAGCTGACAATGTAAAAAATCTGTCGTTCTGCCCCTGAGCAAGGCAGTTCCCCGGGCGCCGAAGACATGTCGATTAAGGCAGCCCCCCGCACCTCTATGATTCAGAGGGGTTGGGTTAAATGCGGGAGACACATTTATGTTGAATACATTCTGTGGGACAACTGACTAGGTATCCCCCTTTTCCGCTGGAATACCGTTATTTCACTCCACACACAAACCACTGTTTGAGGAGCATGCCTACGCTGCGCGACCGGTGATATTCCGCCCAAACTCTTTACGCCCATTATCTACTCCCCCAGAGCCAGATGAACTCATGGATACCATTTATATGTCTCTGTGTCCAATATGAAGGAAGATAGAGGTTGTTTTGCGAGCCAATGCTAACTAGCATTAGTACAATAATGGAAGTTTATGCTAGCAGATACCCATAGACTTCGTCATTGCGCTAGTTAGCAACTTCCTTCAAACTGCACGCAGAGACATACAAATGGTATCCATGAGTTCATCGGACTCTGCAGAAGTAGATTATTATTATTTTTTTTTTTTTTAATGTAGCCTTTATTTAACTAGTCAAGTCGGTTAAGAACAAATTCATATTTTACAATGACGGCCTACCCCGGCCAAACCCTCCTCTAACCCGGACGACGCTGGGCCAATTGTGCACCGCCCTATGGGACTCCCGATCACGGCCGGTTGTGATACAGCCCGGGATCGAACCAGGGTCTGTAGTGACGCCTCTAGCACTGAGATGCGGTGCCTTAGACCGCTGCGCCATTCGGGAGCAAGTAGATAAAGGGCCTCCGATGCCAAGTATCCCTTTAAATGCAGGCGCTTGCCTGGTGATGATTCCTTGTTACAACATTGATAAACAACCTGAAATAACTGCAATAATAAAATCTACTTTTTTGTTTGTTCCCCTCTCTGCAGTAACAAAGAACAACCTGTCTGTACATGAGGATAAGAACAGGGTGCCCTATGTCAAGGTGAGGCACAGGTTTATTTATGGTCAAGTGAACCAAACATCTATAATGGTACCATAGATTCATGAACGTTTGGTCAGGGGGATGAATCGATAAGACACTTCAGTAGATGAAGAGAATGATATGGATTGGATTCTCCATCATATGGAGAATGATGGATTGCCTATAGATCAATTGGAAGAATGGTTGTGGGTCACATGGCACCCAATTCCCTTTGTAGTGCACTACTTTTGATATATGGGCGCTGGTCAGAAGTAGTGCACTATAGGGAATAGGGTGCTATTTCGGATGAGTTGTTTGAAGAAAGTTAAAGGACTTACAAAACCGATCTAACTTCTGGGTTGTCCATGACTTTAATGCCAATGTTAACAAAAAATCTATCTTTAATCGCCTCTGTCTATGAACGTCTACCGTGTCAAATGAAATAGTTGTTCCTTGGTTCTCTGTGTGTCCCTAGGGGTGTACCGAGCGCTTTGTGTGCAGCCCCGACGAGGTCATGGATACTATTGACGAGGGCAAATCCAACCGGCACGTTGCCGTCACAAGTGAGTCAGTCCAACACACTCACTGCTGCTTCTCATGGGTTCATCATCCTCCTCAATGGATCTCCTGATCAACCAAGACAATCTCACACAGCAGTGCTGGGCTACGTCCTAAATGGCACCCTATTCCCTTGATTGTGACTACTTTTGACCAGGGCCCATAAGGGGATATGGTACCATTTGGGATGCAACATTTAGGGTGCCATTTGGGATGCAGTTACACATCCATTACATAATTAGGACCGGGAGTTTTTCTGACCAGGAACCAGGAAAAACTGTAGACCCTAGTTATGAATAAATGTTGCTGTTGCCATTAGATTTGTGTGTTAACGCTTGTGTGTGTGTGTGTGTGTTCCAGACATGAACGAGCACAGCTCCAGAAGTCATAGTATCTTCCAGATCAACGTGAAGCAGGAGAACACTGCTACAGAGCAGAAACTCAGCGGAAAGCTCTACCTTGTCGATTTGGCCGGGAGCGAAAAAGTACGTCTCCATCTTATTTTTTTCTCTGTGCCTTCCTTCCTCTGTGCCTGTGTTCCGATCATTCACCCTTTTTCAGAAGTGTTTTTTTGTTGCATGGATTTTACAATGGCTGTAACTCACTCCAGTCTGTGCTTACGTCAGTCCTATGCTTTTAAATGCATGACGGTGAGATTGCATGGTCACACTTGTGGAAAATCAGGACGTAGCATAAGCCAGGGATCATCAACTATATTCGGCCGTGGGCATTTAAAAAAAAATTTAGTGGATGGTTAGGGTTCCGGAACATAATTACAAAGTTGTGGACTAAAAAGTGACAGCAAGAAGCGCAAACAGATATAGTACTTGACTGAAACATAATCATTTCAAACCTTGCTTACATTTCATATACAGTCTATCTCTATTATGCGTGGGAATACTTTGGAACAAATTTCCAAAATTAAAATCACTTTGCTGATTTGCAGGTGTTTATACAGTCCAACAATAAAAATGAAGTACAACTTTTTTACTTGTGGGGCCAAATAAAATCGCCCTGCGGGCTTCCATTTGGGGAACCCTGGCCATAAACTTTTCTTTCTCTCAGTTTACGTTTCCTCTGATTCCTCCCTTTTCTTATCTCCATCTTAGTGTTCAAGTTCATCACATTCACTTTTGCAGATATAGCCTGACACTCTGCTATTGATTTGAAGATTTGGTCACAATTAACTAACTAGCCTACCACATCGAAGGCCATGGATTAGCATCCTGTCCATGGGGTGTACTTGTACGTCAAGCTGCGTCACGCTACAGAAATAGGTGATGGGCTTCTGCCCTATAGGCTGTTCTGGCTTGGACAAGGCCACGTACTTGTACCACCACATCTTGGATCGCCTCGAGTGTTCAGCATATCTGTTACTCATTACTCACACGACAACCACAGTAATCTGTTTATTATTAATCTGATGATAATCCACAGGAGGGCATTAAGATCAAGCAAAGCCATTAACATGCTTTGTAGCCCTCTTTCATAATCAGTTTTTGTTACATCAATGTTTGTTGTGGTCTCCTGTATCTTCTTTGTTAAGACTAGTGTGTTTTGGCAGCATTATCTACCTTAATCAGATATGGGCCACAAACCAAAATGGCACCGTATCCCCTACATAGTGCACATGGCACCCTCGGTGTTTCCCCTAGGATTCACGGGGTACCTTTTTTTTTTAGTAGGACTGTGAGAAGGTCACTTCTGGTGACTTTTTAAAAGCACATTCTACTCAAGTGCTTGAAAATGTAATTCTGTTGACACCATCTGAAATATAATTGATGGTCGCTGCTGCACTGTAGGGAGATGAGGAGCAAGTGGTGGCTGTACGCTCGTGGCGCTTATTTGCGCCACTGCTCACTCATTTTGCAACAAATATACGTTATAATTTGTCACTCTCACCTTAAAGGGATAGTGTGAGATTTTGGCAGTTAAGCCCTTTTTCTGCTTACCCAGAGTCAGATGAACACATGGATACCATTTATTTGGGGTGGTACATAGCGTTGGGCCAGTAAAGGTAGCTGGTTCGAATCCCTGAGCCAACTAGTTGAAAACTCTGTCTGTGTCCTTGAGCAAGGCACTCATCCCCAATTTGTCCTTTAAGTCGCTCTGGGTAAGGGCAGCTGTTAAATGACTGAAATGCAAATGTAAAAATGCTAGCATGCTAACTGTTCACATAGACTTCCATTCATTGCGCTTACGCTAGTTAAGAATTGCCCTAACGCTAAGTAGCAACTTTATTCAAACTGCATGCAGATTTACAAATTGTATCCATGAGTTAATCTGACTCAGGTAGAAAAGGGGCTTAATTGCAAAAATCGTGCACTAAAAGCACATCTGGCAGAAATAGGGGCTGTGCAGTTAAAACTGACTTCCCGTTTAAAAAAAATTAAATATATATATGTGTGTGTGTGTATTATGATATTTCTACACAGGTCGAAGCAAAACTGAAAGAAAAAAATAATAATACTGGAATTTCAGGTTGAATAACCCTTTTTGTCCCACCTCATGACGTCACAATGTGAACGGATTTACGATACCCAGACGAACAGTCATTGGTCTAAGGGGGTGGCTCTACACATCATATTAGCCAATCAGGGCTGTGTTTGTAAATACCTTAACTTGTTTCCTAACACCCACACGATCAAACTGAGCATTTCAAGGGCCAAAGGAGGCTCAGGGAAATAAATTGTGAAAAATATATTTGGGATTTATTTTCATTAAATAAAAAGTGAATTGTTAGACATAGTGATTTAAACATACAATTATGATGACTGCATGGGGATTTAATAATAAAAAAATATATTTTGAGTGACGGCAGGCGCTGCTGCTAAATGAATATAGGGGAAACACTGGCACCCTTTCCCATATATATCTCTCTCTCTCACACTCACACACTCACCACTAAATCGGGAATAAGATGCCATTTAGGACGCAGCCATGTTTATCTTAGAATTTTCTGATGTGATACGATCTTGTACTAGTGTTGTCATGAGGACCTGTGTGGTGGATTGTGATCTCCTAAATTTGTGTGTGTAGGTGGGTAAAACTGGAGCGGAGGGAGCGGTGCTGGAAGAAGCTAAAAACATCAACAAGTCCCTGTCTGCACTGGGCAACGTCATCTCTGCTCTGGCTGAAGGCTCGGTGAGATGACCGTAACGCTTCACTCGGCTCCCGTGGTGCTGGGGAGAATGTCTGCGTCCCAAATGGCACCATATCCCTTTAGTAGTGTACTTCTTTTGAAAAGTTGTGCAGTATATAGGGAGTAGGGTGCCATTTGGGACTCGGATGTCAACAAACGGCTGTTCTAGCAGTAGGGGAGGAGATGGAGTACATATTGGATGAGGACATTTTGGAATTATGAATAGGGTGGTGGGGGGATATGGTAAATATGCATGTGTCAAGCACAAAAGCACCATACCAATCTTACCGTAAGTCAAAGCTGCGGCAAACACTTATAAAATGTATGTTTTCAGCACATGACTCAATGAGTTGGCTAGATGGCACACACAGATCTGGGATCAGGCTTTAATGTATTACCCTCCAGGGCAAAGTGATTAGTTTTGTAGATTGACTGTGAAGCTCATGTTGTTCTCCCCCTCCTCTCTCCAGACCTATGTCCCATACAGAGACAGTAAGATGACCCGTATCCTGCAGGACTCTCTGGGTGGTAACTGTAGGACCACCATGGTCATCTGTGCCTCGCCTTCTGCCTACAACGAGGCTGAGACCAAGTCCACACTGATGTTCGGACAGAGGTACGCTCTCAGCCCCTGGACTGTATATTAGTTATTCTCAACCTTTTTTGGGGGGTTACTGTACCCCCAATAACATTTTAATCTGCCCAGACTACCCCCTCTATACAACTGATCATTAGGCATATGTTCTTCAGTCATGGCTAGAAGGCATCCAGCTTTTGTCAAATTAACCCATTACACATCTTTGTTTAGGATAATTAATGTAGTAGGTTTGGAGAATTAGGTTAGGGTTAGCTAAAATGCAAAAAAAAAAAAACTATTTTTGACATTAATATGACAAAAGCTGGATACCATCTTGTCATGACCATGTTCTTCTGAGCCTTCCCAAGCGCCCTGGTGTGGATCGGACAGGTACCCCCATGTCTACTAGTAACTGAGTTGAGAAACAATGCTGTAAATGACCCAGAATTAATAGTGTTAAAGTCAGTCAGTGGACGGAAGTGTTATAAATGTCAATTGAATGAAGGTACCACAGAATTAAATAGAACGGGTGAATTATTGGTTCTCTATGCTTAGTATGATGTTAGCAATGGCATGAATGCACTGCAGTGAAGTCTATATGCTTTGAGTGGTCGCAAGTGGTTGACTTGTCAAACGCACTCCCACTCTGAAAGGTAACCGTTGTGTTACCTCAGAGCAAAGACCATTAAGAACACAGTGTGTCTGAACGTGGAGCTGACGGCAGAACAGTGGAAGAAGAAGTATGAAAGAGAAAAGGCAAAGAACACGACCTTGAGGAGCACCGTCACCTGGCTGGAGAATGAACTCAACCGCTGGAGAAACGGTGAGAGATAGAAATAAGTAGTTATTTAGTTGGTGTTCTAGGATAATTGGTTATATCATGAATAAAGCTTGTGTCCTATTAGGATTGAACAGGGTTGTGTTCATTAGTGCATTGCACACCGTAGCAAAACGTTTTGCAACGGAAATCACGTTTAGAGTAAACAGTTTCTGTTGCAATAATACATAGGACCCAGAAAATGGTCTGCCTGTTGAGTAGATACTACAGAAGTTGTCTGTCTTCTCTAACCAGGGCCTTAAATGTCCTTTAAGGTCCACCAGCCACTGTGGCAAGTAGATTAAAAAAAATCTACCAGACACTCATTGTTTTAACAGCCAAAATATTTTTTTTGCCATAATTACATAAAAACAAAAAAATACAATTAAAATAAACAGATGACTATGCTTTGTAATGTTTCTAAAACATGACATGTATTTTTAAGAAGTAATGTGGTATATTTCTACACTTTATTACCTTTTTCGGGACCCAAGTCTTTTAACCAAAATATCACGAGACAAAATGTTCAACTGCCCCTTTACGGGGGGGAGGTTGTAACTGTGGTAACAGGGCCACTTGAGTCCTAAAGTTGAAAAATGACCGAACTTGTGAACAAAACGATTCGCACATGTGCTCATTATTAACATTGTACTTTTTACTTGCGAATGGAATGCTTGTATTGTAGAGCACTGCAAATTGACCACCCGCAAACATGGCTGGTAAAATAGATATTTTTACGTACCAATACCTAAATCTACCCGCATTTGGCGGGTGTTAATTTTACGCCCTGACCCTAACCCTGTGTCGTCTCCCTCTCCATGGCTGCATCCCTCTCCCTACATCCCTCCCCCTCTCCCTTCATCCCTCCATCCCTCTGTGCTGCCTCCTGTAGGTGAGAGTGTGCCGGTGGAGGAGCAGTTTGACAAGGAGAAGGCTAATGCTGAGGTCCAGGCTCTAGACAACGTGGTGAATAATGAAAAGATGACCCCCTCGCCCAGCATCCCAGGGGTTAAACTGACTGATGCAGAGAAGGAGAAGTGTGAGGCTGAGCTGTCTAAACTCTACAAGCAGCTGGATGATAAGGTAAGGGAGCAGAGCATCACACTGCAACCCTAGGGTGCCATAAAGATTTCAATGACGTAGTCATTTAAAATATGTTTTACTGATGATATAGGTTTTCCTTGACAACCCTTTGGTCTCAAAAACACCCTTACAATCTCTCTCTCGCTCTTCTCTCTCTCCAACAGGATGATGAGATCAACCAGCAGAGCCAGCTGGCAGAGAAACTGAAGCAGCAGATGCTGGACCAGGAGGAGGTGACCCCCCCCCTATTTTGCACCCCCCTGCCGTGCGTCTACTGCTTCCCTGCCGGGCCATTCTGTTAACTAGGCCATCAATCTGCCTGTATAGGCTCATCGGGGCCCAGAGAGGGGGTCAAGCTGTTAGCTGACTGTTAACCCAGACACAGCTGGGTTAAAGAGGCACCTCTCAGCCTGCTGCTCAGCCTGGGGAGAATCTGACATCCAAAAGCATGAAACACAATGAGAATCTCACTACCGCTAGACTGCCGATATGTACTTATCACAGTGGGAGCCCCTCCCTTCTCTTGCTAGAACAGAAGTGGTACCTGCTGCATGCTGACCTGGTAGCGATGAACCTACCGATTCGACTTGTAGAACCGCAATGCTTGTCAGTTGCCAACATCTTGTCTTTGACCAAATCAAAGAGCACAAACCCCCATATAGCAAAGTACACAGATGCAATGCACAAAACGCTAAATACTTCCTCCAAACTAGCTAACCACTGTAGCTAGTGTTGACATAATTAAATCACAATGGATTAGCTAGTTTCCATGAAACAGCTGCCTGTTAGTGCAGTGTCCTTAGCTAGCTAGCTTTGTACATAGTAGCAACATTAGCGCATATAGCTTGGAATCTAGACCTATGCGCACGGATAACGCTACCGCCACCTAGTTTGGAGTATTTTAACAAGGCTGAGTGGCTGACGACTTCCAAGGTCTTTGCGGTGTGAACACAAGAGGTTGACTGCCGACACTCAAATGTTTGACAATCCTATGATGTAGCAGAGCTTTAACACTCTCAACTTAGCCTTCAGTACACTGGATTTTAATTACAGATGAATGTTCAGAATGAGTAGGGTCTTACTAATGGTTACCCCCAGGCCTGGGTTGTGTTCAGTAGGGCACATAGCATACTGTTCTGCAATAGAAAGCATCCATCCATCTTATTGGCCAAGTTAATACCTATTGGACAAGGTAATACCTCCCACCTACCTGTTTCAAAAGTTTTCTCCCTACTGAACAAAACTCTATGTTCCTTCTCCAGCTGCTGGCCTCGTCACGTCGTGACCACGACAACCTGCAGGTGGAGCTGAACCGTCTGCAGTCTGAGAATGAGGCGTCCAAGGAGGAGGTGAAGGAGGTGCTTCAGGCCCTGGAGGAGCTGGCTGTTAACTACGACCAGAAGAGCCAGGAGGTGGAAAACAAGACCAAGGAGTTTGAGGCTCTCAGTGAGGAGCTCAACCAGAAATCGGTTGGTTTTATTTTCAGTTACATGTTACACAATGTTACGTGTTGGAAATTTGATAACTTTTATTTAAAAAACGAGAAGGAACAACGTCATTCACAAACGAAACTCACCTTTGTTGATCACTATGTGCCAGCTATCGCAGGTACACCATATTTTTTTTTTATATATATCCATTTTTTTTTTATTGACCCTTTATTTAACTAGGCAAGTCAGTTAAGAACAAATTCTTATTTACAATGATGGCCTACCCCGGCCAAACCCTAACGACACTGGGCCAATTGTGCGCCGCCCTATGGGACTCCCAATCACGGCCGGTTGTGATACAGCCTAGAATTAAACCAGGGTCTGTAGTGACGCCTCTAGCACTGAGTTGCAGTGTTAGACCGCTGCACCACTCAGAAGCCCTTTAAAGAAATAGATGTATGGAAAATAATGAATGAAAATAGGAACTAAATAGGAAATTCTAGGAATTTGAAGATTGTACCCTGTAACCCTGATTAATCAATTAACAATGTCATTGATTAGCTCGTCCACTCAGCTAATGTCCCAGGTCAGCTGTTGAATCATTAAGTCCCTGATTTAGAAGAAAATAACGAAAACCAAAAGTGTTTTGGCCCTCCAGGCATGGAGTTGAATAGTGTGTAAAAGTTCACTGCTTTGTGAACAAAGTTGGTTGGCATTTTGTGAAATTAACCTGTCCTGTTTGTTCTCCTCAGAGTATCCTGGTGTCCATTGACTCTGAGCTGCAGAAGCTGAAGGAGATGACCAACCACCAGAAGAAGAGGGTAACTGAGATGATGTCATCGCTGCTCAAAGACCTGGTAGAGATAGGCATCGCCGTGGGCAGCAACGACATCAAGGTACACATCATTCAGTGCCACACCAGCCAGTCATGGAAGGGAAGCCCAGAATTGGGATACTTTTGGGGAATTCCAGGGAAGATGGGGAGCCTGTGTGGCTCTTATATGTACCATTTAACCTCATACCGAACCTCATCCCAAACTTACGTAACCTCCTCCTAAACTATGCATTAGTTAAACTGTCTGATGCATGTCTTTTGCACGGTGACATTTGAGTCTAACATTTGTGCCTTTACCTCGTCTCCTCCCCCTTTCTCCCCCTCCCAGCAACACGAGGGCAGTGGTCTGATAGACGAGGAGTTTACGGTGGCTCGTCTGTACATCAGTAAGATGAAGTCGGAGGTGAAGACCATGGTGAAACGCAGCAAACAGCTGGAGAGCACCCAGGCCGAGAGCAACCAGAAGATGGACGAGAACGAGAAGGAGCTGGCCGCCTGTCAGCTTCGCATCTCCCAGGTAACCACCGTTGACGGCACCTGGAACAGAGGGCTCGGGAAAGGGAGTCACAGGGTGGCTGTCACTCAAATTAAATTCTAATCACGTCTATTTCAATTCATTGAATGAAAAGCAATGAGGAAAATTTGGATTGGGAATGTGATTACAGTTTACCTCCTGAATTCACTGAATTAAATGGAATCGACCCCAACCCTGGTTCCAATTTATTGCTTCCTTTTCACTTTCTCTCGCTGTCTCCTCCTCAAGCACGAGGCTAAGATCAAGTCCCTGACAGAGTACCTTCAGAACGTGGAGCAGAAGAAGAGACAGCTGGAGGAGAACGTAGATTCTCTGAATGAGGAGCTGGTCAAGATCAGCACTCAGGGTGACTACAACTTTTTTTATTTATCATTTATTCATCCTTTATTCAAATAGGAAGATCCCTCATTAGCGAGGAAGAACTGTCCCCAAGATGGCACGTCACACATTCGTTATTTAAATGTGTATTTTTATATATTCTTTTTACAAACCGATGGACAAATTTGGCTACAGGTTGACACCCAGCTTTTCAACAGCAGGGCTCGACA
This sequence comes from Salmo salar, assembly GCF_965601325.2. Taxonomy (NCBI): domain Eukaryota; kingdom Metazoa; phylum Chordata; class Actinopteri; order Salmoniformes; family Salmonidae; genus Salmo; species Salmo salar. The sequence goes on along the minus strand of NC_138309.1, from coordinate 20,473,497 downwards.
TTCAGGTAAATTTGCTAGTGGCACACCCGGGTCAGTGCCAACTGAAAGCTACTGGCCCGATTTTTAAAATGATAATACTGGGCCGGGTCAAGATCTGACAGGAAAGCGAATGATGTGTACATAATTTCAATAGCAGGTGATTTTATCTTTCATTTGTGGGCTGAGCAAGTAGCCTATACAGGGTTCATGCATACATTAGTAAGTCAAATTCAAGGACTTTCAAGGAATTTTTCAAGTGCTTTATTGTAATTTTCAACGACCTACATTTTATTTTTAATTTTAAAAGCCTATAGAAAAAAATAAGAAAATTATGCATGGAAAAAAAGGATGCGTTTCCACCAAGAATAATACATTTTTTAATAGGCCTATCCAATCGCATTATGTATTGAGATTCACATTATTTTTACATGCTAAAATATGTCAGAATGTGGGGATTGCCTTACTAAATAGACAGCATGCTCCCGACACAAACGCTCTAATGAAGCCTGTCCATGTGGTAGCTAGTCACATGCCATTTGAGATGTTATTTAGGGGTTTTTGCATCATGTTTTAAAATGAAGCGACCAAAAAACGTGTTCCGTTGTAATAGAACGCTTTGTATGGAAAACCAAGTCGAATGTTGGCTTCAACGTAGTCTTGCTCATAATAACCGCAACAGGTCAGCGCAACACCCTTCAATAGAAATGGTGGGAAACAAAGGAAAGCTGCTACATCTTGCTGTTTCGAGCCCTGAAATGAAATCACAGAATAATTATACTGAACAAAAAAAAACGCAACATGCAACAATTTCAACGGTTTTACTGAGTTAAAGTTAATTTAAGGAAATCAGTACATGTAAAAAAAAAATATATAAAAAAATGTATTTATTAGGCCCTAATCTATGGTTTCACATGACTGGGCAGAGGCACAACCATGGGTGGGCCTGGGAGCGCGTAGGCACACACACTGGGGAGCCAGGCCCGGCCAATCAGAATAGTTTAGTTTTTTTCCCCCACAAAAGGGATTTATTTCAGACAGAAATACTCCTCAGTTTCATCAGCTATCAAGGTGGCTGGTCTCAGATGATCCCGTAGGTGAAAAAGCCGGACGTGGAAGTCCTGGCCTGGCGTAGGTACACGTGAGGCTGGTTGGACGTACTGCCAAATTCTCTAAAACAATGTTGGATATTCCTGCAGTCAGCATGCCAATTGCACGCTCCCTCAATACTTGAGACATCTGTGGCATTGTGCTGTGACAACTACACATTTTAGTGGCCTTTTACTGTCCCCAGTACAAGGTGCACCTGTGTAATGATCGTGCTGTTTAATCAGCTTCTTGATATGCCACACCTGTAAAGTGGATGGATTATCTTGGCAAAGGAGAAATGCTCGCTAACAGGGATCTAAAGAAATTTGCGCTCAATTTAAGACATAAGCTTTTTGTACGTTTGGAACATTTATTTTTATTTCAGCTCCTGAAATAAGGGACCAACACTTTACATGTTGCCTTTTATATTTTTGTTTAGTATATATTGGAGCTGTAGAACTTCTAAATCGACTACCATAACTTCAATGTCTTTTCAAGGACCAAATAGCCTAGAGAAAATGTCAGATTTTCAAGGTAGGCTATTCCAAGATGACTAAATTGCGCATCGCAAATATTCAACCAATATTTTGAACTTCTTAAATACCTGGTTTGCTTTCTTGCCTTAGCATTTAATGGTATATATCATAACTTTGAACATCTTTCCTGCCTGTAGCGCTGTCGGTCTTCGGTGAGCTGCTCCACACAACAACCAGCTGTTTGAGAGCCGCACGCTCTCTGCCTGACAGATTATAGGCTATATGTGTCCAGTGCCCGTGTGATAAATAATCGGAATAACAAACAGCTTCAGGAATCCATCTGTTTTTGAATACATTTTGTAGCTTAGATTATAGATGGTATTATTTCAATATTTTTTTTCACTAGCCTGAGCGGACCACGGACAGGGATGATCAACTGGCCCGGGGTTTCCTCAAACCTTCCCGGGCCAGCGGCATGCCCTGTATGTCGAGCCCTGAACAGTATATCACTATCTCGTGGTGAAATGATTGCTGACACACATCTACTTTTCTCCCCTCACAGAGAAAGTCCAGGCTATGGAGAAGGAGAATGAGGTTCAAACTGCCACTGAAGTAAAGGTATGACCAACAGTGGATTTTTCCTGACAGGCTGTTCTTTCCTCACTTGATAACTGGTCATTCAGATTATTCTAACTTTTTGTGTTTGTAATCAGTTGCATTTGTGTACAAGATTCTCCATGATTGTATATTGGATTCCTGTATGGGATAAATATACCAAGTATATATCTTTAGTCAAAGTTGACTGCTATGAAAGTCCCGTTAGATAAGTGTCTGCTAAAAAGACTATATTATATTGTGTTGATACTTAGTTGTAATATAGTTGTTGGTCATTACCTGTATATGTGTCTGTTGTTCCTAGGAGGCGGTTGAGCATCAGATCCAGTCTCACCGTGAGGCCCATCAGAAACAGATCAGCAGCCTGAGAGACGAGCTGGACAACAAGGAGAAACTCATCACTGAGCTGCAGGAGTAAGTGAACACGCACACAGTAAATCCTTGAGGCCCATAGGACACAACGACGACACATGAAACAACTGTTATTTTGTAGTTAGATTCTGTCTCACTATGTCTGTATCTGTCTTTCTCCAGTCTGAACCAAGAGATCGTGCTGGAGCAGAAGCGTCTGAGGGTGGAACACGAGAAGCTCAAGTCCACCGACCAGGAGAAGAGTCGCAAGCTGCACGAGCTCACGTGCGTAAACACCCATCCAGTTGCCATCGTACACACACAATCAATATCCACACACTATCATTTGTCCTTAGCTGATTTCCCTGCATAAATGAGGAGAAATAAATGACTCTCTGCAGCCATATGAACAGCGGTGACGTGGCAATGGGGAATCACCGATCTGGTTGTGTGTGTGTGTGTGTTACAGGGTGATGCAGGACAGGAGAGAGCAGGCCAGACAAGACTTGAAGGGACTGGAGGAGACTGTGGCTAAGGAGCTCCAGACCCTACACAACCTCAGAAAGCTGTTTGTTCAGGACCTGGCTACCAGAGTCAAGAAGGTAAAGCACACGGAGTTAGCTTTTTACAAGCGAGAGATGCCCCTAGAAGGAACCATAAGAATCAGTTACTTTATCAGCCCTGTGTAATGCACAGCGTTCACATAATATTGCACAGTACCGTCATCACCGGGACAGTGCGGGATCCACGTTCAAATCCAATTTGATGTTGCATGCGCCGAATACAACAGGTGTAGACTTTTCCGTTAAATACTACTGTTCACTTTTAACCCTGGCCTGATGCGCCTGTTACCCTGTTGAATGTTTAATGAACCTCCGCACCAGACAAAAGAGGGAGGCTTTGGTAACTAGGTCAGCCTGTAGTTCTCTTCTTCAAAGGTAAAGATTTAAATAAGATGCTGTTTGTGTCCCAAATGGCACCCTATTCTCTTTTATAGTGGACTGCTTTTGACCAGGGCTGATAGGCTCCAAGGTAGTGCGCTATATAGGGAATAGGGTGCCATTTAGGACGCAACCGCTATGCTGCTGTGATTCAGAGACCATTATGAGGTTCTTCACCAACCCTCGGGCTTCAGGCTCTAGCTGGCTCACATAGATCCTATTTAAAAGTCCTATTTATCAGCTCTGAGTCACAAATGTGATATTTGTGGTATTTTATATTTGTGATAAGCTTGTGGTACCAACATTCCGACCTTGAAAGTATATGGGTCAGTGAAAGGCATATTAATGTGGTATATTAATTTACTGCTTCCCAGTGCTCATGTCAAAGTCTGAACTTGTGGCTTTAATGGTGCCTTTCACAGAAAATGGAGAAGCGTGTGTCTCATTATAAATAAATGGAGAGTGAATGATACATGTGCTGTAAAACTAAATGTTCTGTAATAATGTATGTTTTCTGCAGAGTGCTGAGATGGACTCTGATGATACAGGGGGCAGTGCTGCTCAGAAACAGAAGATATCCTTTCTGGAGAACAACCTGGAACAGCTTACAAAGGTCCACAAACAGGTAAACAAACACATACATCTGATGTTATGAGGTCTTCCATGGCAGAGAGGTATCCTGCTATGATCGATTTGTATGGTTCACTAAAGTCAGTAAGCAGCTACAGACCACAAAATTAGAATGAGCAGAATGCACGTCCCTGTTCATTTTAATGATGCCGTAATGGGTTCTATGCCCGTTCATTCTGTGGCACAGATCAGAGCCCTTTATTGTAATGGAAGGCTCTGTTACAGACATGCCAAATTACTCCAAGATACAAGTACTCTTCTGTCAACACAAATGTTTCTCACACATCAAAAATATACCAAGGACAACTGCAATGGGACTGAAAGAAAGAACACATGAATTATTGTGTGAAACCTGTATGATTGGTCTCTGTCTACTTCGCTCACTCACTACACCTCCCCCCGCCCCCTAGCTGGTGCGTGATAATGCCGACCTGCGCTGTGAGCTTCCTAAACTGGAGAAGCGCCTGCGTGCTACAGCTGAGCGGGTCAAGGCCCTGGAGTCTGCCCTGAAGGAGGCCAAAGAGAACGCTGCACGCGACCGCAAACGCTACCAGCTGGAGGTGGACCGCATCAAAGAGGCCGTCAGGGCTAAGAACATGGCCAGGAGGGGCCACTCGGCTCAGATCGGTGAGGAGCGAGGACACACACAGGCATAAACACACGTATTCATACACACAGTCATTCATATTCACACACACACTGATTTTAAAAGTTTAACGCTCATTTTTTCCCCCCGAGAGATGTTCTGCCTGACATAATGTTTTGGTCTATAATACTATAAATACACTTTTACACATTACAGTTTGGTCTTTTCAGATGCTAAATAGTGATGCCCTTAGTGTTCCTTTGATGGTATGTAAACTGTGCTGTGCCTCTGTCCTCCTCAGCCAAACCCATCCGGCCTGGCCATCCCCCTGTGGCGTCCCCCACCCACCCCAACGTCAACCGGACTGGGCTCTTCAACAACCAGCCCACCGCCATCAGAGGAGGAGGGGCCGTGCAATGAAGGAACAAGAAGTAAGTCGAGGCCTCTCAGAAGACTTTACTAAGCCAGTCGGATGTTCGGTTGAGTAGAAAACATTTTGAAACCGGGAGGCACTACCTGAATTTGGCCAATAAGAACACAGATGCTCGTTTTCTGTTGCAAACAGATTTACTACTGAACACGACCCTGTTTTTTATAGACCAGCCAAAGCTTAAACAAGTCTTGCTTTACCTCCACTCATTTTGTCTTCTGTCTCTTTGTCCTTCAGTTGCTGAAGAAGATAAACATATTCACAGTCAGACTAAGACGCAAAGATCACCCACAGGAGCTGGCATTCCACTACACAGAACTTGTTACATGACATGGGACGATTCTTCCAGTATGAAAGACACAGGCTGCACAGTTCTTTTTCCTGATCCTTTTTGTTTGAATGAAATTGATTTCCTTACAAAACAAAAGACAAAGATCAAACAATAGAATAAAAGTGCGATCTTGGTGCCTGGCGAAATGAACAACATGTAATGAATAACGCGTACTCGTAGCTCTTCCATTTTATCTGTCGCACAGCAGTTTGTCCATTAATGTCCTGAAAGGTTTTAGTCTGCACTTTGCCAAGTTGAATGTATGTTGTCGCAGGTTCTCAAAAAAATAAATAATAATAATACATTTTTAAAAAGATACAAAGTTTGGAAAATCTGCTGAGAAGCATCCTAGCCTGATTATCCATGTACAGTATATCATCAAATTAACCCTCCTGTCTAGATTAAAATAAGCTTTATCAAAGGTATACCAATACACTACTGTCCTCTATTGTACAGTTAGATTGAGCACTGACATTTTTACTTTCTCTTTGACGTTTGATTCTTACAGGGCTAAAATGCTGTAGTAGAACACATCTTCAGGACCATGCACTTGTGATTGACAGAAAATGACTCCCAAATGGCATCCTATTCTCTTTCTAATGCACTACAAGAGCTTGGTCAAAAGTAGTGCACTAAATAGGGAATCGGGTGCAATCTGAGATGAATCCTGTTGGATAGAACAACTGTGAGGAGAATGGCAAAAAGTGAGATTTTGTCAGATTAGAAAATGAAGCTGCTTCAGTGTCACGCCTTTCTAAGTCCAAGCTATTCAGTTCATGTTAATGTACTGTATGATGACATTTTATAATGGTTGAACTGCAATGTTCCCTATCAATGTATATCAATACCAGCATATGCAAGTGCTGCGTATCCCCTTTGGTAAAATTGAAGAAATGCAACACATCTTGTCCTACTGATGTCAATGTTGTCATTGAAGAGAAAAGTACGTCAGTGGAAAGATGACTTCTCGGACCACTAAAAGATTATTCTAGATGCTTGACTGTCCTGATGAATTTGTCAAGTTTATGTGTCACTATGCCAGCTTATCCCTCTACTCCGCCTATTGTAAGGACATGTTAGATAATGCTCTGTATGGAAGATGCCGAACAAATGTTCTGTGACGAAATGATAGAAATGGGTTTTTATTTGACTTTTTTTTTCTTTCCCCCCCCCCCCCATTGGTTAGTGTGTAGTAGTTTGTGTGAGAACTCATATGAGCACCTCACTTTAGACCGGTCATGAGTTTCATAGTGTCTTGTTTCTGTGCCTACTGCCTGTGTAGTTGTGTGGTTTGGGCCTACATTTTGAGTGATTCTGTTTTTTTCACTGTATTCAACTTTTTTCATCGGTGTCTGAATCTGTCATCAAAATTCTTCAGCAGCCCAGCTTTTTCATTTTATGACTCTGCACACCTGCCTCTTGTATGTAGGCTAACGAGGCAGGGGTTTGCTTGGGGGTGGTGAATTGGGATCTGCGTCTACACTCGCATGTCCAAACTAGCCAATGCATTGCTTCATTCTAAGTAACCTTGTCTCCTTCTAATAGTGTTCAGTGAACAAGATTACATTCTAAGTGGGATGCTAATGTTGGTGTAGGAACGGAGCCTGTCTTGTCCACGCAGTCACCAATCTTCATAACACCATCCTCCCCTAGCTACAGTCGATAGATGGCATCTGAGTTATTTATTGGTGTGTAGGCAGGATGAAAGCTTTAGACGCTGCCATTTTTTTTTAAACTTCCTAAATTGTTTTTTTTTTCTTTTTTGTTTACCGTTATTGATTTGACTATTTGTATCCTCCATCTCTCAGAAAATGAAATGATCCAAAACATTGTCCTTCCTTTCCCATACTGTGTGTTAAACTGAAGCATCTGCAACGACTGTCTGGTATAGCCCAGTGCTGTACAGACCTGACTATAGTGAGTGCAATATGGATCAGTTATTGTGAAGAAGATTTAACTACACAAGGTGTAAGTGAGGGAGTGGGACCTGCATAAAAAAAAAAGTAAAACAAACTAAAACTAATGAATCAGTCTCCTGACTTTTGGTTTATCATGTGTGATATTTGAAGTTGAAATTTAGCCTGAAGCACTTTTTGAAATGTATCTTGGATTACAACTGTCATAACTGTACCTGCCATAAAGGACCGCTCAAATACCGATTCTGCTCCTTTTCTGCAAAAGGAAAAACACAAACAAGCGAAGCATAACCGGAGTTGTAAACTAATAATCAACTGATTGTCTGAGAACTCGTGGTCTGGCCAGGTTACGATGGTCTGCGCTGTCTGTGTATGATGCGAATTGTGTGTGTATATTTTATATATAACCCTAGGGAGATCAATGCATTGCAGTGTTCTGCACATCGTTATCCTCAAGTGCTTTCTGTAGCCTTGGTTCCCAAGATTTTACCCGAGAGTTGAATCCAATAAAGTCTCAAAGAGAGAAGTCCGTGCACTGCTTACTCATTTATCGTGGTCAACTTTTTTCATCGGGAATGGGAAGGAAACTCTTCAACCTTGCTTTCCAAGGTCAATGAATTGAGAAGCGAAGTGGAGAGGAAATGCAGCAACTCGGAGGCCAGTGGAAGTTGATAAACCTGTTTCTTTGTTAAAAGTGAATTACCTCTTGGTTGGAGTTTTTACTCACAGAATGGATATGATTGTATCACATGGAAAGGATGGGGTCCATATATCATACTGTCTGACAGAATAGTACATGTAGTTTAAAAATGCTTGTTGCTCATGGCAACGACTGCCCAGCCCTACCAGTAGATGACCTGCATTCTCTAGCAGGAATTGGACCGTTGGATGCACTGGACCATTCACACCAGCAGAGCCCGCTATGGTACTGTCACACACTATCAAACAACGGAATCTGATGAGGGAAAAACAAGCTATTGTACAGTTTGGGGATATGGTTTCAGTAATTGTTTTACTTAGCTTTTCCAGGACTGGCTTTTCTTAGAAAGACTGGCTTTTCTTAGAAAGAATACTGATTTATTGTTGGTGCGGATAATTTGGACAAAACCAAATCCTAATTTGGCGACTCCAAATCCCCCGTAATCTATTATTAAATAATTAGATAATTGTGGGGCAGTCTTGAAGCGTCTGTTACAGATTTGGCTTGAGATGGTAACCGATGGTGACTCAAGAAACCGAGACGGTAAATTAGGAGCTCTTTCTTTATGGAGCTCAGTCTTGATGATCACCAGACCATTGTATTTGAGTTGTCAGATCATTGCAACTAAAAGATACCCATATCAACCCCATCACGTTACACATGTGGCATGGGATATAGTAGCCTAAAGGCTAAACTAATAAGCCACATTTGTTACAAATTAAACTGTAATTTTGAACAAACAACCTATTTCAAAATGAAGACTGGTAGACCAGCTTTCAAGGAAAGCCAGTGGTAGCCTATTGCCACTAGGTGAGACTATTGACCACCAGATGGCATGCCAGGAATAGCCTATCGTCCATCAAAGTTGGCAGGCAGGCAGGGTGGGAGAACCGACCAACCCAGCGCTCACAAGCGATAGCACCACCGCAGAGTGAAAACGAGGCGGGGGATTGGGAATACAGAGCTAGCGTACTCGAGTCGCATACCGGAGCAGCTAAGATCACTGATATATCTGGAGGAAAAGTGCCGTACAAAACAACCGCCGTTGGCCGGTTTATTCTTTGAAGAGAAAGACGATACCGTTAAAAAGGTGTGTAGGCTTACGTTACATCAGTCATCGCAAGACCGCAGATAGTTATTGGTTACTTCCAGAGTTACCTTGTTGTAATGCATAGTTGCAAAACGACTGTCTACCTTTTGTTTCTTCGTCCTCGAGTTCCTTCAGAGGGGTGCATTAAAGCCTACTGTTGTTGTGGTGTAGCAACATAAATATATTTATAAACGTGAGCTCTGTTTTGATATTTAGGCTACAACGCACACAATCATGGCAAAGGAGGCGGGGGTTGTTTTGTCGTTGGGTGATATTGGGGTGCCAATATTGTTTTGGTTGTACGTGTGTTTCACTGGCTACATTTTTGTACAACGCATTGCGTTCTTAGCATAGGTAGCCTACAATTGGTAAGCAAATTATTCCTAACAGGTCTAATAGTTTGATATTAATCACATGTGTCAAATGTTTCTTAAAGGGGTCATTTTTCCTCAGCTTTGTCTGCACCACAACTAACGTTAGTGGCTATTAGTGGCGCTAGCCAGACTTTCCTGGTTTGGGAATGAGCGTTTCTGTCTAGTCGGGGTCTTTTGTTGAAATTGAATATGGATTAAACTCCTTTTGTTGTATTTCAATGGTGCTTTTCCATCTAGACTTACCACCACACCAGCGTGTCGCCAGTGTTTTATGTTAATGTTAGCTCTAGTGTTATTGTGTTTCCATCAGGGAGTTATGGAATAAAAGACTGGCGAGCAGAATCAACAACCTCCATCATTCAAGACTGTTGCTTTGTGAAACGGTGTTAAAGTTCACAGTTGGCCATTGTTACGTAAATGAAAGCTGAAAAGTACCCAAGACCTTGCCTTGGCTCCAAGTCAGAGCAGGTCTGCTAGAGCCTAGTTGCATGGTTTTTAGTGTCCATTACTGGGCGTTACAGGAAAGCCCCATAGAAACCACCGCCATAGATTTATAAACTAACAATTTTTTCTTGGCGATACTTTCTTCGTTTTTGATTCGGTTAAATGTCCGTTTCCAGTTGCAGGTGGTTCTACAAAAAAACAGCCCAAACTCAAAGATATTAAATCCATGTTTTTGCTTTGCCAAGTTGTTGAATGCAATGCTTCTTTGCACTATTACTTATCCTCATCCACACGCGAATTTACAACTACAATTGGAAAACATTTGAACAGCAGTAGGCCTATATGCACATGTTGTTGGCTACCGTACAGCCTTGGTGACATCTGTTATTCTGTTTCCAATAGAACTACTGGGACAAAGGCATGTAGAATCTCAGTGTTGTGGTGCTTGCGTGGCCAGCGATGCGCAGATGTGTGAAAATGAAAGCATAGTTAATGTTCCTTACATAATGATAATCCATCCATCATCCTCAGACCCTAGGACAGGTCCCCCAGTTTGTCCGATTTGTTTCTTTCTAATAATAGGATATATTGTTCTACATAATAATTTCCAGCGATCCATTTAGTGTGTGGCTGTGGATGGAGGGCGAGATCGTCACAATAAGCAGATGCTTATTAAGATCATGGGTGTCAAACAGATTTTGCCCTTCGGGCCGCATTCAGTCTTCAATGAGTTCCGGAGGGCTGCACTGAACACGGGTTATATTTCATCCCCTTCAAAGTTTTGAAAAAATTGTCTTCTAGCCATCGTTTTTCGAATTTGATGTTCCCTGACTGTCTAGTTTTCATTTCGGTGATTATTAGCGAGCTCTGGACACAGTCAAGAAACTGTATGAATGTATGCCCCATGGGCCATATGTTTGACTCCCCTGCTTTAGATCTTATCATGGGGCGCTTATAAGTCTTATTGTTGCAGAGCCTACAGGTGAACTGGCATGCAACGGAACATCAAGATAAGCATGAATAATACCCTATTATATGCGGTATAAAAGAGGGTAATCAACAAGTGGTCTCGTATTTTGGAGCTCATTCAATAGGATGAGACCTCCCAAAGGTGAGCCATTGCCATTTTGAAAGGCATTTTTACTTGTCTGCCGTTTTGATTTTAATCAATAACAGAGCAACTAGTTGGCTTATATTGCTTAAAGACTGACTGTATTTTGTTCTTCTTGGAGTAGAGAATTTATCTGAGATGGATTGCAATTCCCTGTTTCCTGTTTCACAGCCTGCCACAGAAATTAATGACACATCACAGTCGGAGTTTGCGTCCCAAATAGCACCCTATTCCCTATATACAATAGCACCCTATTCCCTATATACTGCACTACTTTTGACCAGGGCCCATAGGGGAAATAAGGTTCTATTTGGGATGCAGACAGAGAGAGGAGAGTCAGCCTTCAAAAACACTGTTACTCAATCTGTCAGTTTGAATGTTTCCCAGAAGTCAGCCGTATTTACAGTTAGCTGTAGTTTAGAATGGGTTGATTTATGTGTCGGAAGTAATGCTTCGGCTCCATCACCAGAGTTTTCTTATCTGGGTTTTGTGGTTTGTTGTGGGTTTGATTGACACCTCTTCCATAAAAGTCATCCATCCTTCTTCCATGATAGGTGAACTGTAGGGATTCTTCAATAAAGTATTTTTGTTGTCATTCAACAAGAGCCTGTTTTCATGCACATTTTTTCATTGAGAAATACTGCACCAAACATGTTAGTTAGATGTAAAATTGCGTGAAGAAGATATCCTCTGCAAAAACCTTAATTAATAACCAATTTCTTGATTCTGAGATGCTGGCCTTCATAGCAGAGTTCCTGTGTCTGTGTTCTTTTGCCCATCTTAATCTTTTATCTTTATTGGTCAGTCTGAGATATGGCTTTTTCTTTGCAACTCTGCCTAGAAGGCCAGCATCCCGGAGTCGCCTCTTCACTGTTGACATTGAGACTGGTGTTTAGCGGGTACTATTTAATGAAGCTGTCAGTTGAGAACTTGTGAGGCATCTGTTTCTCAAACTAGACACTCTAATGTACTTGTCCTCTTGCTCAGTTGTGCACCAGGGCCTCCCACTCCTCTTTTTATTCTGGTTAGAGCCAGTTTGCGCTGTTCTGTGAAGGGACAAGTACACATTGTACCTGATCTTCAGTTTCTTGGCAATTTCTCACATGGAATAGCCTTCATTTCTCAGAACAAGAATAGACTGACGAGTTTCAGAAGAAAGTTATTTGTTTCTGGCCATTTTGAGCCTGTAATCGAACCCACAAATGCTGATGCTTCAGATACTCAATTAGTCTAAAGAAGGACCGTTTGTATTGCTTCTTTAATCAGAACAACAGTTTTCAGCTGTGCTAACATTGCAAAATGTTTTTCTAATTATCAATTAGCCTTTTAAAATGATAAACTTGGATTAGCTAACACAACGTGCCATTGGAACACAGGAGTGATGGTTGCTGATAATGGGCCTCTGTACGCCTATGTAGATATTCCATACAAAATCAGCCGTTTCCAGCTACAATATTCATTTACAACATTAACAATGTTTACACTGTATTTCTGATCAATTTGATGTTGTTTTAATGGACAAAAAATTTGCTTTTCTTTCAAAAACAAGGACATTTCTAAGTGACCCCAAACTTTTGAACGGTAGTGTATATACACACTGTATATACAGTTGAAGTCGGAAGCTTACATACACTTAGGTTGGCGTCATTAAAACTCGTTTTTCAACCACTCCACAAATTTCTTGTTAACAAACTATAGTTTTGGCAAGTCGGTTAGGACATCTACTTTGTGCATGACACAAGTAATTTTTCCAACAATTGTTTACAGACAGATTATTTAAATTATAATTCACTCTATCACAATTCCAGTGGGTCTGAAGTTTACATACACTAAGTTGACTGTGCCTTTAAATAGCTTGGAAAATTCCAGAAAATTATGTCATGGCTTTAGAAGCTTCTGATAGGCTAATTGACATAATTTGAGTCAATTGGAGGTTTACCTGTGGATGTATTTCAAGGCCTACCTTCAAACTCAGTACCTCTTTGCTTGACATCATGGGAAAATCAAAAGAAATGTGGCAAGACCTCAGAAAAACAATTGTAGACCTCCACAAGTCTGGTTCATCCTTGGGAGCAATTTCCAAACGCCTGAAGGTACCACGTTCATCTGTACAAACAACAGTACGCAAGTATTAACACCTTGGCACCACGCAGCCATCATACCGCTCAGGAAGGAGTCGCGTTCTGTCTCCTAGAGATGAACGTACTTTGGTGTGAAAAGTGCAAATCAATCCCAGAACAACAGCAGAGGACCTTGTGAAGATGCTGGAGGAAACATGTACAAAAGTATCTATATCCACAGTAAAACAAGTCCTATATCGACATAACCTGAAATGCCGCTCAGCAAGGAAGAAGCCACTGCTCCAAAACCGCCATAAAAAGCCAGACTACGGTTTGTAACTGCACATGGGGAGGAAGATAGTACTTTTTGGAGAAATGGCCTCTGGTCTGATATAAAAAAAATAGAACTGTTTGGCTATAATGACCATTGTTATGTTTGGAGTAAAAAGGAGGAGGCTTGCAAGCCGAAGAACACCATCCCAACCGTGAAGCACAGGGGTGGCAGCATCATGTGTTGGGGGTGCTTCACAAAATAGATGGCATCATGAGGCAGGAAAATTATGTGGATATTTTGAAGCAACATCTCAAGACATCAGTCAGGAAGTTAAAGCTTGGTCACAAATGGGTCTTCCAAATGGACAATGACCTCAAGCATACTTCCAAAGTTGTGGCAAAATGGCTTAAGGACATCAAAGTCAAGGTATTGGAGTGGCCATCACAAAGCCCTAACCTCAAACCTATAGAAAATGTGTTGGCAGAACTGAAAAAGAGTGTGTGAGCAAGGAGGCCTACAAACCTGACTCAGTTACACCAGCTCTGTCAGGGGGAATCTGCCAAAATTCACCCAACTTATTGTGGGAAGCTTGTGGAAGGCTACCCAAAATGTTTGACCCAAGTTAAACAATTTAAAGGCAACGACACTCAATTAGTATTTGGTAGATGTAAACTGCTGACCCACTGGGAATGTGATGAAAGAAATAAAAGCTGAAATAAATCATTGTCTCTACTATTATTCTGACATTTCACATTCTTAAAATAAAGTGATCCAAACTGACCTAAGAAAGGGAATGTTTATTAGGACTAAATGTCAGGAATTGTGAAAAACTGAGTTTATATGTATTTGGCTAAGGTGTATGTAAACTTCCGACTTCAACTGTATATGGCCATTAAGGCCAGATCATTCTTCAAGATGTTCATAGATGACCAGCAGGGTCAAATAATAAACACAGTGGTTGTTGAGAGTGCAAAAGTTCAGCACCTCAGGAGTGAATGTCAGTTGGCTTTTCATAGCCGAGCATTCAGAGGTCAAAACAGCAGGTGCGGGAGAGAGAGGCTGGAAAACAGCAGATCCGGGACAAGGTATCACGTCTGGGGAATAGGTCAGGGTTCCATAGCCGCAGCCTGTTGCTCAGGTGGCTGAGGTCCTGTGCATAGTTACATGGATTGTTAAACTTTGAAATCAGTGGTCTTTGTTTGGCATGCATTTTAAAGGGAAAAAATACTTCTGTTAAGTATTTCCTTTACTGTGGAATTGCTCTGTAGTAGATCATCCTGATAGGTGTACAGTCACCGCTCTGTGATATAGCCTATTCTCTGCCACTCACACTCTCTCCCAGACCACTGTAACTACCAGATATCTATTCTTGGTAGGAGGCTGTTGTGTCCTCTGCCACCGTGGCTAAATGTGTGCGTTCATATCCCTTTACATACGAGGGACCATCCTCTATATAGACACAGCATAGACTCATGCCTCAGAAAAGCACCTGCCTTTTCCTGCCTCTTTGGGATGTCAGACAGACTGCAGCGGATGCTATTTAAAGGAGCATAAAGATAATCTGACACAAGGGAGTTATGGATGGAAGCTACTCTGGCAGGGGAGCCCCTGAACCTTGCATTGATGTTGATGGGTATTTCTAGGTGATATGTCAGGGGATTTTCAATGTCAGATACTGTAGATCACTGACAGTGCTTCCAAACCAGAGGAAGACCCAGTTCCCAGTCAAAAAAACAAGGGGAGGAGGGTCTTGGCTGTCACTAGATGCAGTAAAATGTGAATGAAGTAAGGGATTTTGTGTCATCTGAGAAACCGAAGGAAATAGCTAGCTCCAGTCAGAGGATTAAATATTCCAAATAAGGTTTTGGTGCCAGTAGGCTACTGTTTTTGCTATATTTATAGTAGACCTATATTAGTAATACTATATGCAACTATGGCCATTTTAGGCTTTATTAAGGACAGTGTTTTTCTCTGCCGTTGTCATCTGATCACAAGAAGGCTCTGTATGTGTGTGGGTTTAGGTGATTGGGGTCAGGCTGGCCTCACCTGTGTTCCTTTGATGTTAGTTGAGGTTTCCGCTGTGGATTTCCTATCCAGTCATATCTGTAACCGCAGCCATCGCTTTCTGTTTCTGATCCTGTGGGTTTAAAGCTGGTTTTGAAAATGAGTGAATTGGCACCTGTTTGATCTTCACTTACTGAAAATAGCTTGTGACATCATGCTAGTGTTGTCTGAGAGACACTTGTGGAATGAAGTGCGTAGTAAAGTAGGATTTAAAGGCGAGTGTTGTTGTGGTGAATAATAGTGTCTGTTTGTGATGGATTACATTAAAGGTAAAATCCCATTCAGACAGAGGGCTGTAAAGTACCGTCTTTATGCAGGGTCTGGGTGGTCGGAATGGGGTAGGGGGTAGAAATGAAGTCCTTAGCCTGTGATGAAAGAAGGTACCAACCTTGGAGAACAATAATAGTCTTTGGTAGGTTCAGGTTTTAACTTGATTTGTCCCAGAGGTCAATTGGCTTTGGTTTAGCATAAAACCGCTAAATAATGCCGTCAAAAATTAAACCTGAACTGAAACCTTCCTATTTTCTTCTCCCTGCAGTCTAGCTGATCCCCAGTGAGAGATGTGGATCCCCCCACCCCTCCAATGCTGAGCACCAATAGAGGTCAAAGGTTGACAAGGTTAGAAGGGGTCAACACCATCATGGCTGACAGAGATGGGCATAGCGGCGGGGTGGATGTGCCCACCATCGCCCCAGGCCAGGTGTACGTGGAGGTGGAGTACGACTATGAGTACACTGCCAAGGACAAGCTGATCTCCATCAGGCAGGGGGAGTGCTACATGCTGGTCAGGAAGACCAACGAGGACTGGTGGCAGGTGAGGAAGGAGGAGGGGATGAAAGCCTTCTATGTCCCAGCACAGTATGTCAGGGAAGTGCGCCGGGCGCTCATGCCCCCTCAGAAGCCTCTCGTGTCGTGCGGGATTGGTGGGATGAGTGGGGCGGTCCGTGTGAAGCCTACAGTTCTGGATATATGCAGAGCGTCCAATGAGAACCTCAACAACAGGCCGCCTCAGGAGATGTCTAGTTTTGGGCGTCCGTCGCCCTCCTCCACGCCGTCGCCCTTTCCGGTGCACGTCACCCCGCCCACTCTGCCCAAGGACGCCAACCAGAACCCGGGCAGCCCGCGGCACAGCAAGCCCCCTGGTGTAGCCGAGCTGGTGCTCCTACACAACAACAATAACCATCACCACAGCAACAACTCCACGTTACCACGGATGCGGGCGGACTCTCCGCCCCCCAGGGCCCCTTACAACGACCATAAAAACCACCAGGGAAGTCATGATACAGACCAGACCCCCTCCTCTTCTGGCGACTCCCCGGGGGAGGGGTCGGAGACGCTCCGGAACGACTCGGAGTCTGGAGACGACCTAAGTAGCAGCTCTGCTGAACACATGCAGGTAAGAGACAGTATGATGAACATGCTGTTGTTAAATGGGAACCGACACACCCATGATTATTACAGCCCTTTCTCTATCCAGCATCCTCTTTTCTCCCTTGCTCTCTTTTTCATCCATGTCCCTGGCTAGCTTGAAGACATTAGCTGATGAGTGTCCTCCTTCCCATCTCTCTCTCTCCTCTCTCTCTCCCTCCTGTCAGATTACATTTTGATTGATTGAGGGTCTTTCCTCCACTGTCTCCTGTGGAGCTGCCTTCATTCATCAGCCCCCATGGACAATGCTGTTTTATTCCATCCCATTGCCTTGAATACTTTTGGCCTCATTTGCCAGATCTGACAAGAGCAGCAACAGTTGCTGCAGGTGCTTATTAATAAAGGTGGAGGGTAGATTCTCCTCTGTACGTGTTGGGCCATTTAAAGACTAAATGGGGTGTTCATAGTACCACTGTTAAATCTGAAGGTCCTGTAATTGAGTGTGGTTGTCGGACCTACACGGGACTGACACTGGAGTGATATGCTGATCCATGAAGCAGGTGTCTGGTTTTGGATGTAGTTGCTGTTGAGGTCAGTTTTGAGGGGTCAACTTCAACAGTGAAATATAGTGCTGATGAGTTTGGAGCCTAAACTTTCCTTTGTACCAACAGGCCTCTCTCTCTCAGCAAGAGGATAGAATGGCTCTGGGAGCCTCCAAGTCTAGAGCAGAGGGCAATGGGAGTCTCAGTTGAGTGTCCACCTCACCAACAGCATGTGTGTAACTCACAGACCTCACCAAGGTTGATCATGTAGGACTCCTCCTCCCACCTCCATTATGACTCATTATCATCATCAGACATCATCGGGAGAGGCCCGGATCATTCGGTCTGTCTGCGGTGTAAATTAATGAACCTGTGAAAAAAATGACAAGAGGAGTCCCTCCTGTGAAGGAGGTGGTGGTCTACAGAAGGAGCAGATGGATTTGGGAGCATTTTGTGGGTTCTTTCTAAATTCAGGCTGAGGGTAGATTATGTGAAGGTTCTTTGTCGAGGAGGAGGCAGAAGGCGGCTGAGGAACAAAGAGAGGGTCTGGGCTTGAATAGAAACTAGGTCATATCAGCTGAGGATCAGTCTTCTCTGCTCTGTCGCCCCACTGTGTGTGTGTGTGTGTGTGTGTGTGTGTGTGTGTGTGTGTGTGTGTGTGTGTGTGTGTGTGTGTGTGCGCACAAAGAGTGAAATCCATGTGCTAGGGGTTAGAGGAGAGAGAGAGAATGGAACCAATGGTCTGCAGACCATGACAACAAGATTTGAATGTTTTTTGTTGTAAAACAATGATGAAATCCCAACCAGCTGCATGCAAAATGATGTTCTGTCTAATTCACCAGAATTAATTTCATGCTTGTCAAATTGGTGACCATAATCATACACATTTGCCCCGGTCATTTACATGTTACTTGTGCATCAAGGGGTTTTTGTCATAATTATTTTGACAGATTGTAGTGGGTAGTGGAAACTGAGCGTATGCCTAGCCCACGGCAAATTGGCTCAGCCAGTGAACCGCAGAGCTCGCTCACTGTCTGGTCAGGTGAAACCCGCTCCATGTCATTTCGTGGCCAGTTGCCATGCAGGTGATTGGCCCTGCAGTGCAACCAACCAACACTTTCAATTCCTGTGTCATTGTAGGGTTACAGCAAAGAAGTGTGTATGTGAAGCAAAGCACTTTGAGCTGAGACATTTACTAGAAGCCTCTTTTCCCCTTTTTCTATCCATCCCTTCCTTCTCTCTACTCCCTTGCTTGTATCCCTTCCTTCCCTCTACTCCCCTGCACGTATCCCCTCCTTCCCTCTCCTCCCTTGCCTGTATCCCCTCATTCCCCTCCTCCCTTGCCTGTATCCCTTCCTTCCCTCTACCCCCTTTGCCTTTATCCTTCTCCCTCCATGGGACAGAGAATCAGGGAATGTGTGTGAGGATTTGTCAGTGACAAGCTAGCCTGAGCCTGTGCCAGTGCCAGCTCGTCTCCCTAGCCTAAATTGATTTGATCAGATCAGTGAAGGATAGTAAACCTCTGTGTGTTACCATATTCTCCCTACCCTAATTCCCTTCTCTGTAGGGCTCTGTTAGGCCAGTTGTAGCTATAGGATCAGGTGGCCCACATTTCTCTGGTTGATACACAGCTTTGGTCCGATGGGTTCGTTGGCAATGTCACCCTTGAATCCCCCCCCCCCCCCCCCACCCCCCCCCCCACCCCTTCCTTGCTCTTCTAAAAGCACAGCTCCTATGCTCTTAAAGGATTGTCAAAATAAACCTCTTTCCTTACTGCTCAAGACCCTGACTGGCATCCGTATGGAGTGGTATTTCAGTTCTTTAAAGGACATGTGGGCCACCCTGTACTGCGGCCAAGCTTTACCATTTTTAAAGCTTGTTATTTTTCACTTGTCTGTACTAGGTTATTTTTGTAGCACATTGTGTGTCATGTGTATCATATACGAGACCCAATCAACAGCCTTCCCTGTAGCTCAGTTGGTAGAGCATGGTGTTTGCAACGCCAGGGTTGTGGGTTCGATTCCCACGGGGGGCCAGCACAGGAAAAAAAAATAATTATGAAATGAAATGTATGCATTCACTACTGTAAGTCGCTCTGGATAAGAGCGTCTGCTAAATGACTAAAATGTAAATGTAGACATCATATATCACTATCTGTAGACAGCCTAGTGGTTAAGAGCGTTGGGCCAGTAACGAAAGATCGCTGGTTCAAATTCCCGAGCCGGCAAGGTGGAAAAACTGCCTTTCTGCCCTTGAGTAAGGCAGTTGGCAGAGGGGTTGGGGTTGGTTCAGAGGGTTTGGTGTTGGTTCAGAGGGGTTGGGTTAAATTAGGTTGAAAGCATTTAGTTGTGCAACTGACTAGATATCTCCTTTCTGTTCTCTCTGGGTCTGTCATTCTCTCTCTCTCTTCCTTCCCCTTCCCCCAATGTGTCATTGAGTAGAGAGAGAATGAGGTAGACATTGCTTCATGGCGCTGTTGTTTGTCTGTGGCTTTGCCTTCTGGTGCCAGCCAGGCAGTGGAACTTGTTGGCTGCTTGCCTTGCTCTGCCTGAGACAACCCCCACTCTTTTCTGCCCATCAGACAAAACAATCTCTGAGAGGTGTGAGCGCATGTACGCCGTACAATGGCGAAATGTGACTCCTATTTTACTCTGTAGCCCAGCATTCTTGATTGGACTATTCTGCAAGATGCTCTTTGGTTCCCAAATTCGTGATTGTATAAATCTAATAAAACAACGCTTAACCCTGCGATGTTTAAGGCTAGAAACAAGTGGTCAAATGCCAGAGGAAGACTCGACTCTGCACATGGAGATATATTTGACCTTCTAATGTCGAGGAGTCTTTTACAAAAAAAGTAATTATATTTTTTCTTTTTTTACTGTAATAAAAAAAAGGGATGCGTGTGAATGGGAAAAGGGAGGCCCTGGGAATTGTTTCTGGGGAACCGCTGCTCTAATATAGAATATAGATACCCCTGCCATGTGCACCACCATGTGTAGCTAATGCAGGGATAGTAAAGGGACCATATTGAGAAGCATGTCTATCAGCCCTGAAAAGAACCACATATCGCATGTCTTTATGACAGCAACTCCCAATTTATTTATTTTATCCATTTCACCTTTATTTAACCAGGTAGGCTAGTTGAGAACAAGTTTTCATTTGCAACTGCGACCTGGCCAAGATAAAGCGTAGCAATTCGACACATACAACAACACAGAGTTACACATGGAATAAACAAAACATACAGTCAATAATACAGTAGAACAAAAGAAAACAAAAAGTCTATATACAGTGAGTGCAAATGAAGTAAGTTAAGGCAATAAATAGGCCATGGTGGCGAAGTAATTACAATATAGCAATTAAACACTGGAATGGTAGATGTGCAGAAGATGAATGTGCAAGTAGAGATACTGGGGTGCAAAGGAACAAGATAAATAAATAAATAAATAAATAAATAAATAAATAAATACAGTATGGGGATGAGGTAGGTAGATAGATGGGCTGTTTACAGGTGGGCTATGTACAGGTGCAGTGATCTGTGAGCTGCTCTGACAGCTGGTGCTTAAACCTAGTGAGGGATTTTTGCAGTTCGTTCCAGTCATTGGCAGCAGAGAATTGGAAGGAAAGACGACCAAAGGAGGAATTGGCTTTGGGGGTGACCAGTGAGATATACCTGCTGGAGCGCATGCTACGTGTGGGTGCTGCTATGGTGACCAGTGAGCTGAGATAAGGCGGGGCTTTACCTAGCAGAGACTTGTAGATGACCTGTAGCCAGTGGGTTTGGTGACGAGTATGAAGCGAGGGCCAACCAACGAGAGCGTACAGATCGCAATGGTGGGTAGTGTATGGGGCTTTGGTGACAAAACGGATGGCACTGTGATAGACTGCATCCAGTTTGTTGAGTAGAGTGTTGGAGGCTATTTTATAGATGACATCACCGAAGTCGAGGATCGGTAGGATGGTCAGTTTTACGAGGGTGTGTTTGGCAGCATGAGTGAAGGATGCTTTGTTGCCAAATAGGAAGCCGATTCTAGATTTAATTTTGGATTGGAGATTCTTAACCTCTTGGGGCTAGGTGGGACGCTAGCGTGCCACCTGTGGTGCACTCCATCAACAGCAGGTGCATTTCAAGAGCGGCAAATTTGAATCCAAATAAATGTCAAAATTCAAATTTTTCAAAAATACAACTATGTTACACCATTTGAAAGATAAACATCTCCTTAATCTAACCACGTTTTACGATTTCAAAAAGGTTTTACGGCGAAAGCATAAATTTAGAGTATGTTAGGACAGTACATTTACAAGAGTTGTGTGTAATGTTTTGTCAAGTCAAAGACAGGGTCACCAAAACCATAAAACCAGCTAAAATGATACACTAACCTTTTACAATCTCCATCAGATGACACTCCTAGGACATTATGTTAGACAATGCATGCATTTTTAGTTCTATCAAGTTCATATTTATATACAAAAACAGCGTTTTACTATGGCATTGATGTTGAGGAAATCGTTTCCCTCCAATAACCGGCAGTCAAGTCAGCGTCACAAATTAAATAATTAAAATTAGAAAACATTGGTAAAATATTATATTGTCATTTAAAGAATTATAGATTTACATCTTTTGAACGCAATCAACTTGCCAGATTTAAAAATAACCTTACTGGGAAATCACACTTTGCAATAATCTGAGCACTGTGCCCAGAAAAATACGCGTTGCGATACAGACTAGACGTCATGTTGGGGAGATCTAAAATCGAAAATACTATGTAAATAATCCATTACCTTTGATTCTCTTCATCAGATGTCACTTCCAGGTATCACAGGTCCATAACGAATGTAGTTTTGTTCAAAAAAGCTCATCATTTATGTCCAAAAATCTCCGTCTCGTTAGCACATGATGTAAGCCAGCCGGACTTCTCGTCATGAACGAGGGGAAAAAATATATTTCCGTTCGTTCAAACATGTCAAACGTTGTATAGCATAAATCATTAGGGCCTTTTTTAACCAGAACATGAATAATATTCAAGGTGGACGAATGCATAGCCTTTTATAACGTATTGGAACGAGGGTACCCAACATGAAGTAGCGCGCCAGGTGTCTAATGGGACATCACCGTTCCATGGCTCTTGTTCGGTCAGATCTCCCTCCAGAAGACTCAAAACACTTTGTAAAGGCTGGTGACATCTAGTGGAAGCAATAGGAAGTGCCAAAATATTCCTAAACCCCTGTGTTTTTCAATGGGATAGGTTTAAAATCAATACAACACATCAGGTATCCACTTCCTGTCAGAAAATGTCTCAGGGTTTTGCCTGCCAAATGAGTTCTGTTATACTCACAGACACCATTCAAACAGTTTTGGAAACTTTAGAGTGTTTTCTATCCATATATAATAAGTATATGCATATTCTAGTTACTGGGTAGGATTAGTAACCAGATTAAATCGGGTACATTTTTTTTATCCAGACGTGCAAATGCTGCCCCCTAGACCCAACAGGTTAATGTGAGTCTGGAAGGAGAGTTTACAGTCTAACCAGACACCCAGGTATTTGTAGTTGTCCACGTATTCTAAGTCAGAGCCGTCCAGAGTAGTGATGCTGGACGGGCGTGCAGGTGCAGGCCGTAATTGATTGAATAGCATGCATTTAGTTTTACCTGCGTTTTAAGAGCAGTTGGAGGCGGACAGAGAGTTGTATGGCATTGAAGCTCGTCTGGAGGTTAGTTTTACAGTGTCCAAAGAGGGGCCAGAAGTATACAGAATGCTGTTGTCTGCGTAGAGGTGGATCAGAGAATCACCAGCAGCAAGAACAACATCATTGATGTATACAGAGAAGCGAGTCGGCCCGAGAATTGAACCCTGTGGCACACCCATAGAGACTGCCAGAGGTCTGGACAACAGGCCCTCCGATTTGACACACTGAACTCTATCAGAAAAGGTCGATGAATACGGCTGCACAGTAATGTCTCTAATCTATGGCGTTTATGATGTCGTTTTGGTCCTTGAGCGTGGCTGAGGTGCACCCATGACCAGCTCTGAAACCAGATTGCATAGCGGAGAAGGTACGGTGGGATTCGAAATGGTCTGTAATCTGTTTGTTAACTTGGCTTTCGAAGACCTTAGAAAGACAGGGTAGGATAGATATAGGTCTGTAACAGTTTGGGTCAAGAGTGTCTCCCCCTTTGAAGAGGGGGATGATCGCAGCAGCTTTCCAATCTTTGGGAATCTCAGACGATACGAAAGAGAGGTTGAACAGGCTAGTAATAGGGGTTGCAACAATTTCGGCAGATCATTTTAGAATGAGAGGGTCCAGATTGTCTAGCCCGGCTGATTTGTATGGGTCCAGATTTTGCAGCTCTTTCAGAACATCAACTATCTGGATTTGGGTGAAGGAGAAATGGTGCGGGCTTTGGCGGGTTGCAGTGGAGGGTGCCGGGCAGTTGACCGGGGTAGGGGTAGCCAGGTGGAAAGCATGGCCAGCCGTAGAGAAATGCTTATTGAAATTCTCAATTATAGTGGATTTATCGGTGGTAAGTGTTTCCTAGCCTCAGAGCAGTGGGCAGCTGGAAGGAGGTGCTCTTATTCTCCATGGACTTTACAGTGTCCCAGAACTTTTTTGAGTTTGTACTACAGGATGCAAATTTTTGTTTGAAAAAGCTAGCCTTAGCTTTTCTAACTGCCTGTGTATATTTGTTCCTAACTTCCCTGAAAAGTTGCATATCACGGGGGCTATTCGATGCTAATGCAGAACGCCACAGGATGTTTTTGTGCTGGTCATGGGCAGACAGGTCTGGAGTGAACCAAGGACTATATCTGTTCCTAGTTCTACATTTTTTGAATGGGGCATGCTTATTTAAGGAGGTGAGGAAGGCACTTTTAAAGAATAGCCAGGCATCATCTACTGACGGGATGAGGTCAGTCATTCCAGAATACCCCAGCCAGATCGATTAGAAAGGCCTGCTCGCAGAAGCATTTGACAGTGATGAGGGGTGGACGTTTGGTCGCAGGCCCATTACAGATGCAGGCAATGAGGCAGTGATCGCTGAGATCTTGATTGAAAACAGCAGAGGTGTGTTTGGAGGGCGAGATAGTTAGGATGACATCTATGAGGGTGCCCGTGTTTACGGATTTGGGGTTGTACCTGGTAGGTTCATTGATAATTTGTGTGAGATTGAGGGCATCAAGCTTAGATTGTAGGATGGCCGGGGTGTTAAGCATGTCCCAGTTTAGGTCACCTAGTAGCACGAGCTCAGAAGATAGATGGGGGCAATCAATTCACATATGGTATCAAGGGCACAGCTGGGTGCAGAGGGAGGTCTATAGCAAGCGGCAACAGTGAGAGACTTGTTTCTGGAAAGGTGAATTTTTTTAAGTAGAAGCTCAAATTGTTTGGGTACAGACTTGGATAGTAATACAGAACTCTGCAGGCTCTCTTTGCAGTAGATTGCAACACTGCCCCCTTTGGCAGTTTTATCTTGGTGGAAAATGGTATAGTTAGCTATAGTTGGTGCCCCAATGGAAGGTGCACCACCACTTTGTCTATCGAATATCCTCGACTTCCAGGCTTTGTTCAGCAACACAAATGGCGTATATGACATAACTTGAATGAAACTGTATACAGGAGTATATCTGTGGAAAAGGAACAACTGGTCTGAGCTGTCCCAAGGTCAGATCTATGAATTTCCATCTGCCTTTACGTATGCTGTGTTAATCTGCTAGCGGTACTCTCATCTGATCTGGGTGCATCCCAAGTGGCACACTATTCCCATGGATCCCAGGGATGCACTCAGATCAGATGAACACAGCATACATACTGTATGTAGTGCACTGCGTTTGACCAGAACACTATGGGTGCACTATATAGGAATAGGGTGCATTTCTGAGACCGAAGGCCAGACAGACATGGTTGTTTCAAGTAATCAATATCAGTGGTACTATAAAAAACGTAATGTAGAACAAAAACACACAAATTAGAAATAAGAAGAACACGAGATCGTAAGTTAGCTATATACAGTGCGTTCGGAAAAGTATTCAGACCCCTCGACTTTTTCCACATTTTGTTATGTTACAGCCTTATTCTAAAATGTATTATATTTTTTTTTTCCCCCTCATCAATCTACACACAATACCCCATAATGACAAAGCGAAAACAGGATTTTATACATTGTTGTAAATGTATTGCATAAAAAACTGAAATACCTTTATTTACATAAGTATTCAGTCCTTTTGCTATGAGACTTGAAATTGAGGTCAGGTGCATCCGGTTTCCATTGACCATCCTTGAGAGAATGCCAAGAGTGTGCAAAGCCGTCACGGCAAAGGGTGGCTACTTTTGAAGAATATAAAATATATTTTGATTTAACACTTTTTTTTGGTTACTAAATTATTCCGTATGTGTTATTTCATAGTTTTGATGTCTTCACTATTATTCTACAATGTAGAAAATAGTAAAACATAAAGAAAAACCCTTGAATGAGCAGGTGTGTCCAAACTTTTGACTGGTACTGTATATATCATTCTTTTTTGAGGGGATGCACAAAACAATTTCGGCAACTGGGATCTTGATCCAGGAGGGGATTGAATGTCTCTGCTGTAACCGAGAAGCTTGATGTTGACATCTAGCAAGTTAGCAAACCAAATGCATAGCTGGAGCCCTGAGCTCGATATCATTTATTGGACACATCTTAGATTTCTTATAGTTATACTTTTAGTTATAAGCAGTGGTGTAGCACTCACCCCGGCAGCCCCAACAAGGAATTGAAAATAATTTTGAAATACCCCGGTATACGGTGTATCGCCCAAGCCTAGTCTTAGTGGTCTGGGATGATGGAGTTGTGTGCCATAACCAGCCTTTCAAAGCACTTCATGATTACAGATGTTAGTCCTGGATGGTAGTCATTGTGGCTGGTAGCCTTCGAGTTCTTGTGAACAGGTATGATGGTGGTCAGCTTGAGACGTGGGGATTACAGACTGGGATAGAAAATGACCGTGAATATGCCTGCCGGCTGTTCTGCGCATTCTCTGAGAACTCGCCCTTGAATACCGTCTGGCCCTGCGGCCTTGCGAGTGTTGACCTGATTAAAAACCTTAATCAAGTCAACCTCGGAGAGCGAGATCACCCAGTCCCCTGGGTCGGCGGGAGTCCTCATGCATGGCTCTATGTTGTTTTTGTCGAAGTGTGCATAAAATGCATTCAGTTCGTCTGGAAGGGAGGCATTGTTGGGCAGATCATGGTTTGGGTCTTAATTTGTAATCCGTAATGGACTGTAGCCCTGCCACATGCAACGGGCGTCAGAGCCTCTGTAATAGGATTCCACGTTGTTCCTATATTGTCCTTTTGCTTGTTTAAAGGCTCTGCAGAGGTCGTAGTGGGACTTCTTGAACTTGTTTGTATCCTCAGCCGTAGCATCGGGGTTGGCTGCGATAGCCCTGTGTGCTGTAGCCCTGTCCTTTAGTTTAGTGCCAACATTGGTGTTAATCCAGGGCTTTTGATTGGGGAAGCAGTAAACCTTCACTAATGACGCCGGTGACGGGGGTGGTTAGCTCGTTGACGCTATCGACGGAGTCCCAGGACACATTCCAGTTGGCTCTAGCAAAGCGGTCCTGTAGCATAGCCTACGGAGGACGCTAGAGCTAGCACACCATTTGCTGTACCACTCTCTCGATTTACCTGAATTCAATGTCCTGTCCGCTCGGTGAATGGAGACTCATCGAGTTAGATAGCCACGGTATCTTGTCCGAAAGCCATGTTTCAGAAAGGCAGGGGAATATTGAAATTACGAGAGTCCCATTGATAGCAATTATCAAGTGACTTTACCTTCAATAAACCAACATTGGCCAATAGAATGAAGGGAAGCAATGGCTGGTTTTCCCTTCGATATTAATCTTGCAAGGACTCCCCTTCTCCTGCCACTTTTTCGCTGGTGTTTCCTCTTGGGGACCCTGAAACTTGGGTCGGAATTAACTTTGGTCAACTCGGGCATAACCGCTCATACAAAAGTGACTCACCTTTCAGCCAGGTAAATGTCTATGGCAACGAATCTTTCAGAACTAACCTACTACGGGGCAGGCTAACTCGCGGTTAACTCCACTTACCCTGAATGAAATTACTCAGCCGTGAGTTGAGGACCAATGAAATCAGATTCCCTCCCTCTCACAAAGATTACGTCATTATCCCCTTCATTTGAGGAAGACGACTCATTCAGTATTTCATTGTATTAATCAAATCAAAATGTTTGTTAAAATGTGTCACATTACACATTTAGTAATGACAGAATGCATTTTAAACTTCACGCAATATGACACTTCTGTATGAATAATATCAATAGGAGTGAGAAAAAAGGTGCTCGTGCATTGATAAACACATCAAAGCATACCAAAGATGGCATTAACGATAAGTAATAAAATAAAGATGGCACTTCTAAAAGCCTATTTCACATCATAGCCTGCTTCCATTGTTATTTTAAATCTAATTGTATTGGTTATGTACACATATTTTGCAGATGTTATCGTGGGTGTAGCGAAATGCATATGTTCTAGCTCCAACAGTGCAGTAATACCTAACTATACAAAACAATACACATAAATCCTCCCCAAAAAAGGAATTAAGAAATATATACATTTTAGAATGAGCAATGTCACCCCAGTCCGGAATATAAATGTATATGATGATGTGTATAGACATTATGGACAGTATAGAAAAGGTGTGTACAGTAGTAGTTATATAGTATGAGCCTTTAGTAGAATACAGTATATACACTGAGTTTACAAAACATTAGGAACACCTTCCTAATATTGAGTTGCACCCCCTTTTGTCCTCAGAATGGACTACGAGGTGTCAAAAGCATTCCACAGGGATGCCGGCCCATGTTGACTTCAATGCTTCCAACAGTTATCAAGTTGGCTGGATGTCCTTTGGGTGTTGGACCATTCTTGATACACACGGGAAACTGTTGAATGTGTGAAACCCAGCAGCGTTGCAGTTCTTGACACTCAAACCGGTGCTCCTGGAACCTACTACCATACTCCGTTCAATGGCACTTAAATATTTTCACCCTCTGAATGGCACACATACACAATCCATGTCTCAATTGTCTTGAGGCTTAAAAATCCTCCCTGTCATCTACACGGATTTGAAATGGATTTAACAGGTGACATCAATAAGGGATCATAGACTGACCAGGTGAATCCAGGGGAAAGATATGTCATGGAAAGAGCAGTTTTTCCTAATGTTTTGAACACTCGGTGTACATATGATCTGGGTAAAACAGTATGTACATAGGGCAGGAGTCTCGGAGGTGCAGGGTTGAGTACCGGATGGTAGCTGGCTAGTAACCGTGATAAAGTTCAGAGCAGGGTACAGTGCTTAAGCCAGTTAGCGGTGACTATTTAACAGTCTGATGGCCTGGAAGAAGCTGTTTTTCAGTCTCTCGGTCCCTACTTTGATGCACCTGTACTGTGTCCGGCTTCTAGATGGGAACGGGGTGAACAGGCCATGGATCGGGTAGATGGGGCCCTTGAGGATCTTCTTGGCCTTCCTGTGACACCAGGTGCTGTAGATGTCCTGGAGGTTAGATCGTGTGCCCCCGTTGATGCGTGGAGAGCCCTGCGGGTGCAGACGGTGCACAACA
Organism: Salmo salar; assembly: GCF_965601325.2. Taxonomy (NCBI): domain Eukaryota; kingdom Metazoa; phylum Chordata; class Actinopteri; order Salmoniformes; family Salmonidae; genus Salmo; species Salmo salar. The sequence goes on along the minus strand of NC_138309.1, from coordinate 20,444,504 downwards.
GGCCTACTGTTGCGTCTTCTGCAAACCATATGATTGAGTTAGAGACCTGCATGGCCACGCAGTCATGGGTGAACAGGGAATACAGGGGGGGCTGAGCGCGCACCCTTGTGGGGCCCCCGTGTTGAGGATCAGCATAGCGGAGGTGCTGTTGCCTACCTTGACCACCTGGGGTCGACCCGTCAGGAAATCCAAGACCCAGTTGCACAGGGCAGGTTCAGACCAAGGGCCTCAAGCTTAGTTATGAGCTTGGAGGGCACAATGGTGTTAAAGGCTGAGCTGTAGTTGATGTACAGCATTCTTACATAGGTATTCCTCTAGTCCAGATGGGATAGGGCAGTGTGCAGTGTGATGGAAATTGCATCATCCGTGTATCCATTGGTGTAGTGGGTCTAGGGTGTCGGGTAAGGTGGAGGTGATATGATCCTTGGACTGTTTGTACTCGTCCATGTTCGCAGTCACCTAGCCATGGTTAAATGCAGTGGTTTGCGCTTTCAGTTTTGCGCGAATGCTGCTATTTATCCATGGTTTTTGGTTTCGATAAGCTCTAATCGTCACAATGGGAACAACCTCCACTATGCACTTCCTGATGTACTCCGTCACTGAGTCAGTGTATACGTCAATGTTATTCTCAGAGGCAACCCGGAACGTATCCTAGTCTGTGTGGTCAAAACTATTTTGAAGCATAGATTCCGATTAGTCAGACCAACATTGAACAGTCCTTGCCACGGTTACTTCCTGTTTGAGTTTCTGCTTATAGGTAGGGAGGAGCAGAATGGAGGCGTGATCTGATTTGCCGAATGTAGGATGGGGGAAGGCCTTGTAGCCATCCCGGAAGGGGGAGTAGCAATTGTTAAGAATTCTGGATGATTGAGTAACGCAGGCAATGTGTTGATATAACTTCGGTAGCGTGTTCCACAGATTTGCTTTAATAAAGTCCCCATCTACAATGAATGCGGCCTCAGGATATGCGGTTTCTAATTTGCACAAAGTCCAGTGTAGTTCCTTAACATTCGTCGCGGTGTCGGCTTAACCCTTGTGTTGTCTTAAGGGTAAAAAGTGACCCGCCACTATGTTTAACAGCAGAGAAAGCCCCCTAAATTATATTTTTTCAACTTGAAATTTGATGACTTTTCCTAGAGTGACCACAACATTAGAAAAAGTGAAACATCGCCTTTGTTCATATTTCCATGAAAGCTGTACACCACCAGGGTACAAAGATTGTCTTATGGTCATTTTTGACCCAGCAGTTATAAAATAACACCACAAAGACACACACACACACACACACACACACACACACACACGTGAAATTGAGATTGTGTGTTACTGATTAAGCTCAGCCAGCAGCTCCTGAAGAGGAAAATCACCATGGTTAGCACAGTTAGAAAGAACAAGCCTGAGCTCCCTGAACTCCTCGCAACAAGGGGGAGAGAGGCCTTCTCCTCAAAGTTTGCCTTCACCCCCACCACCGCTCTAGTTTCTTACCTCCCAAAGAGGAAAAAGAATGTGGTCCTCCTGACCACACTGCACAAAACGGCTGAGATATGTGATCGTGAGGACAGGAAGCCAGCCATCATCCTGGACTACAACCACAACAAAGGAGGCGTGGACAATCTGGACAAGGTGATTGGAACTTACAGCTGCAGGAGGATGACTGCCCGCTGGCCCCTGGTCATCTTCGAAAACATCATTGATGTGTCCTCATTCAATGCCTTCGTGATATGGAACAAGATCAACCCTACCTGGATGCCTGATAAGCAGAACAAGAGGAGGGTGTTCCTGGAGCAGCTGGGAAGGCACTTGTAACCCCACACATTCAAAGAAGGGAGCGCCTCCCCCGCACAGCAGCCTCTGCAGCACTTGTGAAAGCTGTTCAGGGGGCTAAATCTTCTCCTGATCCACCTGAGGCTGCAGCTGGGGCAGGCAAGAGGACAGGATGCCAATTCTGCCCCCCAAAGGACTGTAAAACAAATACTATGTGCTGCACATGTGAGAAATACATCTGCAAAGTCCATGTACACACTTGCATACTGTCCTATATGTGCTAATTAGAGTTGATTGATTTATGTTCTTCATGTTTTTGTTTTGTATCTATTTTATTTTAATTTATTGTTGTTGTTTATACACCTTGTGGGTGGGGCAATGGTTAAAAAATGGGAGGACTAGTATTTTGTTGTTGAATTCTTCATTGTACATTATATAAGAATATATCACTGTTGTCAAAAAAGTTCAAGACTGTTTTTGTTTCCCTTCAATAAAATGCATTCAAAACTACTTTCTGCACATTTCTGCTACTTAGGCTGTACAAGTGCTATCTCTTGGGGGGAAAAAAAGTTTACACCTCTGCAGTACCTTTAGCAATAATAATAAACATCTACTTTAGTAAAGAAAACAACTATGACAGGTGTGTTGTACTAAAAATGAGTGGTGTCCACTGATTGTAAATGCGGTCTTTCTGCATTGTGAAGAGGAAAACAGATATTCACAAGGTTTGTGATGAATGACAGGTTGTTTCTTCATGCAAAATAGGGAGTAGATTTGGGGTTTAAAATTCAATTAAGCTGCTTTATTTTAGGAGTTTAGTAAAGGCGGGTCATTTTTGACACTTAGGACAAGGGGAGTATACAGAATGTTAAGACTACACAAAGGTTAAGGGGTAATATACACGGCCGTGACGATGACCGAAGAGAATTCTCTCAGGAGGTAAAGTGGTTGGCATTTGATAGTGAGGAATTCCAGTTCATCTTATGACATGAGATGGTTGTTTTCCTGTCAGTGGGATTAGTGGGTCTCTGAACTAGATGTGAACCAATGACTTACTTTACCCTCTGTCCATGAATGACTGGAAAGAGGAACGTTACAACAATGTCATGTCATTAAAGATGCAGAAGAACAAGAAGCATCTTGTGAGGGGATGGAAGTCTGCTAGCTAGTGTTGTGCTGTCTGTCTCTCTGTGTCTCTGTCTCTCCTCTCTTTTTCTCATGTGACCTATTTGGGCTTACACATTTATCGCAATCTGTTAGGCGCTTGTTTACAAACTTGTGCAAGGGGAGGCAGGGGAGCAAAGGTTGTGAATGTGTAACAGGTTACTGACCGACATAGCTCACAATGTTGTGTGTGGCTATGGGTAACAGACAGTTCTTCATATTTCACCTTTGAAAAAAATAGAACCTCAAAAATATGAAGCGCTGTTGAGATAAAGTTTCTGGATACTTCTAGAAACCAGGTTGATATGTCTGTAAAATTTGCCCACTGTTCTGTTGTTTGAGCTGGGCTGCTTGTCTTAGCTACTTCCCAGGCGCTGGCTGAAAAGGAGGCCCCTGCTTGTGTTCCAGTGCATACTTGTCATTCCTGCCCCCCCCCCCCCCCCCCCCGCACACTCACACACAATTACACAATTGTAACCTACTGTACAGACCTGGCTGTGGGTCTAGTGCATAGGTAATTCAATTAAGCTTCTCTTTTTCACTTTCTCTCTCTCTTCCCCTGCTTCTCTTTTTCACTTTCTTTGTCTCTCCCTCTGGGTCTCTTTGTCGCTCCTCTCTCTGTGGTTCTCTCTCTTCTATTTCTCTCTCTTTCTCCATCTCTTTCAATATATATTTTTTATTTTCTCCCATCTCTCTCGTGGTGATGATGATGATGATGAGTGCTGTTGATAGGTTGTCAGAGGTACTATATGTGAAGGACATGATGCTACTCATTGTAACTGAAAACACCTCCGGCTCCAGGCAGCCTTTACGGTAGGTAGCTAACCTGTTTGAACTTTACTTCATCCTCTCCCAGAGATTTGTGGTTCTGTGCTGAGATAAGGGGATTATAGTCTACAGCGTCCTGGGGAGGTTGAGCATCTCCTCTCCTTTTGCGTGTGTGCGCCTCCTAGAAGTGGAGCTGATGTATAGATCTCCTGGTTAGCAAGAATCCTGTCTGTTTCATAACCTGGGATTTCTGGTAATCCTTTGATAAGATAGGGGAAAGGTTGGAGAGGAGGAGAAACGCTCACTGTGGACATTTATTCACCTTTGAACGATTGCAGCGATGAATCTCTGGTACTCATCTCTCCTACGCTCCCTCACTTTCTCTTATTCGGTTATTCACGCCCCTGTCATTCACTCCCTCTGACTCCCTTCGCTTGCTCTCTCCCTCTCTGTCTCTGTGTGTGTGGGGAGCTGTGCTGGACTGACTGGGACAGCATGTACCCAGAGGACAAGGTAAGCGCCAGAAAGAATGAATGAGTTAACGAGTCATCCCTGCTTTTTTTTTTTTTTTTTTTCTCTCTTTGAATGCTTTTTCCTCACCTCTTTCCTTCCTGCCTTCCTCCCCACCTTGCCTTCCATCCCACCTTCCCTTCCTCCGCTTCAGCCACACACCTGATTTAACTAGCGGAGACTAGTGTGCCAACGAGCTAGCGTTCCAAAATCAACACACTGCCTTGCCTTGGTACCACTGCTGAAATCCTGCTTGCTATTAGTGTTGTTATTTTGGTGGTTGTGGTATTAGGAAGACTAGAGTTTCCCTCATCTGTGCAGATTGACAGCCACCGGTGCCTTTGAGTGTGTGTTTACTGTTTAGTGATGGTGTAAGAAACTGACCCGTGCTTTGGTGACTGAGCGGAGGGTAGACTGTGTGTAACTGAGCTGTGTTGAAGAGGATGCTTCAGACTCGTCTCTCAGGACCCTGTTATATAACCTAGACTGTGTCTGGAACCGTTTGAACAGCTGGTAGTAGATTCTCTCTCGGAGGCCCACCGTACTGGATCAGTGGATAGGCTACAGGTTGATTCAAGATGCTGCCTGGAGGAGGCTCTACTTTAAAGGGATAGTGGTCCCAACAAATATGACACATTTCTGTTGCGATAGACACTATAGCTAGTTGTATGTACAGTTGAAGTCGGAAGTTTACCAACACCTTAGCCAAATACATTTAAACTCAGTTTTTCACAATTCCTGACATTTAATCCTAGTAAAAATTCCCTCTTAGGTCAGTTAGGATCACCACTTTATTTTAAGAATGTGAAATGTCAGAATAATAGTAGTGATGTATTTCAGGTTTTATTTCTTTCATCACATTCCCAGTGGGTCAGAAGTTTACATGCACTCAATTAGTATTTGGTAGCATTGCCTTTACATTTTTTAACTTTGACCAAACGTTTAACTTCTTGGGGCTATGTGGGACGCTAGCGTGCCACCCATGGTGCACCCTATCAACAGCAGGTGCATTTCAAGAGCGGCAAATTTGAAACCAAATAAATGTCAAAATTCAAATTTTTCAAACATACAACTATCTTACACCCTTTGAAAGATAAACATCTCCTTAATCTAACCACGTTGTCCGATTTCAAAAAGGTTTTACGGTGAAAGCATAAAGTTAGATTATGTTAGGAGAGTACATTGACAATAGCTGTGTGTAATGTTTTGTCAATTCAAAGACAGGCGTCACCAAAACCATAAAACCAGCTAAAATTATGCACTAACCTTTTACAATCTCCATCAGATGACACTCCTAGGACATTATGTTAGACAATAAATGCATTTTTAGTTCTATCAAGTTCATATTTATATCCAAAAACAGCGGTTTACTATGGCGTTGATGTTCAGGAAATCGTTTCCCTCCAATAAGCGGCAGTCAAGTCAGCACCACAAATTAAATAATTAAAATGAGAAAACATTGGTAAAATATTATATTGTCATTTAAAGAATTATAGATTTACATCTCTTGAACGCAATCAACTTGCCAGATTTAAAAATAACCTTACTGGGAAATCACACTTTGCAATAATCTGAGCACTGCGCCCAGAAAAATACGCTTTGCTATACAGACAAACGGCCATGTTGGAGAGATCTAAAATCGAAAATACTATGTAAATAATCCATTACCTTTGATTCTCTTCATCAGATGTCACTTCCAGGAATCCCAGGTCCATAACGAATGTAGTTTTGTTCAAAAAAGCTCATCATTTATGTCCAAAAAGCTCTGTGTTGTTAGCACATGATCTAAGCCAGCCGGACTTCTCCTCATGAACGAGGGGAAAAAATATATTTACGTTCGTTCAAACATGTCAAACGTTGTATAGCATAAATCATTAGTGCCTTTTTTAACCAGAACATGAATAATATTCATGTACCCAACATGAACTCGCGCGCCAGAGTCTAATCGGCCATCACCGTTCCAAGGCTCTTGTTCGGTCAGATCTCACAGTAAAAGACTCAAAACACTTTGTAAAGGCTGGTGACATCTAGTGGAAGCAATAGGAAGTGCCAACACATTAATCAACCCCTGTGTGTTTCAATGGCATAGGCTTAAAGGTAATTCAACACATCAGGTATCCACTTCCTGTCAGAAAATGTCTCAGGGTTTTGCCTGCCAAATGAGTTCTGTTATACTCACAGACACCATTCAAACAGTTTTAGAAACTTTAGGGTGTTTTCTATCCATATATAATAAGTATATGCATATTCTAGTTACTGGGTAGGATTAGTAACCAGATTAAATCGGGTATGTTTTTTTATCCAGCTGTGAAAATACTGCCCCCTAGCCCCAACAGGTTAAGGGAAGCTTTCCACAAGCTTCCCACAATAAGTTGGGTGAATTTTGACCCATTCCTCCTGACAGAGCTGGTGAAACTGAGTCATGTTTGTCGGCCTCCTTGCTTGCACACGTTTTTTCATTTCTGCCCACAAATCTTCTATAGGATTGAGATCAGGGCTTTGTGGATGGCCACTCCAATACCTTGACTTTGTTGTCCTTATGCCATTTTGCCACAACTTTGGAAGTATGCTTGGGGTCATTGTCCATTTTGAAGACCCATTTGCGACCAAGCTTTAACTTCCTGACTGATGTCTTGAGATGTTGCTTCAATATATCCACGTAATTTTCCTCCCTCATGATGCCATCTATTTTGTGAAGTGCTCCAGTCCCTCCTGCAGCAAAGCACCCCCACAACATGATGCTACCACCCCCGTGCTTCACGGTTGGAATGGTGTTCTTCGGCTTGCAAGCAGCTCCCTTTTTCCTCCAAACATAACGATGGTCATTATGGCCAAACAGTTCTATTTTTGTTTCATCAGACCAGAGGACATTTCTCCAAAATGTACAATCTTTGTCCCCATGTGCAGTTGCAAACCGTAGTCTGGCTTTTTTATGGCGGTTTTGGAGCAGTGGCTTCTTCCTTGCTGAGCGGCCTTTCAGGTTATGTCGACATAGGACTCGTTTTACTGTGGATATAAATTATTTTGTACCTGTTTCCTCCAGCATCTTCACAGGGTTGTTTGCTGTTCTGGGATTGATTTGCACTTTTTGCACCAAAGTACATTCATCTCTAGGAGACAGAATGCATCTCCTTCCTGAGCGGTATGATGGCTGCGGGGTGCCATGGTGTTAATACTTGCGTACTATTGTTTGTACAGATGAGTGTGGTACCTTCAGGCATTTGGAAATTGCTCCCAAGAATGAACCAGACTTGTGGAGGTCTACAATTGTTTTTCTGAGGTCTCAGCCTGATTTCTTTGATTTTCCCATGATGTCAAGCAAATAGGCACTGAGTTTGAAGTTAGGCCTTGAAAGACATCCACAGGTACACCTCCAATTGACTCAAATGATGTCAATTTGCCGATCAGAAGCTTCTAAAGCCATGACATTTTCTGGAATTTTCCAAGCTGTTTAAAGGCACAGTCAACTTTGTGTATGTAAACTTCTGATCCACTGGAATTGTGATAGTGAATTATAATTGAAATAATCTGTCTGTAAACAATTGTCGGAAAAATTACTTGGGTCATGCACAAAGTAGATGTCCTAACTGACTTGCCGAAACTATAGTTTATTAGACATTTGTGGAGTGGTAAAAAAACAAGATTTAATGACACCAACCTAAGTGTATGTAAACTTCCGACTTCAACTGTATGTATGTAAATACAAGTATTATTTTCATGGGGTGCACCAGATATTATCTTGATGTAAGGATTCAGGAGACTCCTGTGCTGGCGGAGTTATAAGGTCTTTTGGCTCTGTCAGTCATAGTGTGGCAAGCAAACGGTGCTGTGGTATCGTAGCTGCGTTTTCTGATTCCTCACATTACAGCTGATTGTACCTGGATGAATCAGAGCAAGCAGAGCGTTCAACGGGAACACTGTCTGTCACTCCTCACAGAGATAGTCTTTGTGTTTCTCTCAATGATATCACAACTCCAGGTTTCAGAATGGGTGAAGGTTTCCCCCACCAATGATCTTCTTGCCTGACTCAATATCTGGCACTAAAATCTTGGATTGCCTATCCCATCATTTTTAATCAATCTCAGCCCAGGGCATGAATAATATCTGGTGAGTTTACTATAGATGTGTCTCAAATGGCAGCCTATTCCCAATGGGCCCTACATAGGGAATATAGTGCCATTTGGGACACGACCTATATTACATGTAAAGTCATGTTCCTTCCTAATCTGCCTTGTTCGTCCTCTGTCTCAGGAGTCAGTCTCCTGTGGGTGGAAGTATTTGTCATTAGTTTTTTATGCCTGAGCTCTGTTCAGTCCAGGGGTGGATGCTGTTTTTAAAAAGAAGAGTATAGTTCGGGTGTCCATCCATGTTTTATGATGAGTGTTGTTTTTAATTTGTTATATGAACACACGGTGGTGCGTGTCAGTGTTTTATCTTTTTGATAGGGTTGTTTTAGACAGATTGCTCTTGTGTAGGCAACATTTAAACATTCAGTAGAATTGACACTTCATTGCCAATCAATCAACAACAACATACATTTTCCCTCAGCAACACAACACGGTGTAACAGTACTGTTAGCCCCTGAGGTTTCCATGCCTTAGGCTGCCTGCCAGTATTGTAGATAGGTGCGTGGGCACTGGTGTGTGGGCGTCTAGCGTCAAGGGCACATTGTCACTGTCATATGCCAGCTCTAATGCTTATTACTGAACATGGCTGCCAAGGAGACGCCTCATCATCAACCTATCACACAGCATAGAGAACAGGGAGCCAGCCAGAGGGTAAAATTGCAATTTTGTTCTGGTTGTGGATGGAAATGAGTTGGTGTTTGATTTGTCCTGGCATTGAGATGGCTGTTGATTTTAATGCCCTGAACTTGAAATGTATTGTGTACAGTAAAAAAAAAATGGTTTATAGATGTGTTTTCCAAAAGAGACTGATAATTCAGGAGGTGTATCAAGGTCTTTCATGTACAAACACACACCGACATGTTATGAGGTTAGCCAACTCTTCTACCATGCCATACATACCATCTATGCATATCCAGTGTGGGACCAGGCTATATGTTAGGAGGTGTGGATCTGCTGCTCAGCGGTTCTGTGGTCCGGCTGGTCCCGTGACAGAGCAGGCAGCATTATGCTCTGCTGTGCTCTGCTGGTCAATCAATGGACTTTCCAGAGAGACTCAGCCCTTTGTCCTTAGAACTTTCCACAACAAGCCACTGTTACTGTTGCTGAAGAGAGAGAGACATGTTGCATGGCATGGACAAAATGTTCAGAGAGGTTCACTGTCGATTGTTCCAGCACCTTCTGCTAATTTTAGTTGCTCTGTGTATAAACAAATATTCAAACAGCACCTAGCTACAACAATCCACATTTAGGTTAACACAACAGTACAGTGCCTAAGTGATTGTTACCCGAATGAGGCTGGGTTCCTGCGCAGCAGGGGGTAAAAAAAAAACACGCACAGACTACCCTCACATGCACCTCTGTGCCTTCTGGGAATGCCCTGTCAATAAACCTTGGGGAGGCTTCAGAGTAACTCCAAGAATAACTTGTCAACACAGGGGAAGGAAGGTGGAAGCTGAGGTGGTGTTCTGTCCCAAGTCTGTCCCAAATGGTACCCTATTCCATATGTAGTGGACTTCTTTTGACCATGGCCCATAGTACACTATATAGGGTGTCGTGTCTTTGGCTATGCCAGATTAAGTGATATTTCATGCTATTCTATAAAATCCTTTCTCTGTAATTAATATTACCTGATTAAGCTAATCATGTAAATGTAATTAACTAGAAAGTCGGGGCACCACGGAAGAACGTTTATAGAGCCGTTATCTTCCGACTAAACTCTTAAAATACTTAGTAATCTTTTACATCGATAGCCGTCATCTTAATCATCTTATTTTCAGTCTCATAATGAAAGTTGTAAATTCTTGGTTATCTTCACGAACCCTGGCTAACAAGATGAATCAGCAATACAAAATTTGGTTTAGGTATTTAGTAAATACATGATTAAACCCAGCACACAGAATTACAAATACACAGAATACAATGATGTCATACAGAAAACATCCCTGGTGGACGGAACATGTATGAAAGCTTTTTACACAAAGGAAAGGGGGTTGGGCTTGAATGAAAGAGCGGCAAGACTTAGCATAGCTGCTGTTTCTTTGTTCCTATCGTAAATACATTATCTTATGCATTACTAAATTACCGCCCATTTGGAAAAGGAAAATGCAATAAATATTTACTCTGAGCTGCGCTTCGGTAGATTGGTCGTAGATGCTGGCCGGGTTGGCCAACAGATCTTCCTGTCCTCGGAAGAATGTCTCTAGTGGTACATTGGATACGTGGTGGTATCTTCGTCTGTTTGTTAGACTGGATCCGTCGTCCGTCCTTTCCTAGCCCACGTCTACAGCGGCCGCTGCTAACTCAACGGCTAGGAAGTATCACTTCTGTAGTGAATAAGCTCAAAGTTCATACCATTCGCCACCAAAGCTCACGCCGAGGTTGGCTTAGTTCTGTACTTGACGTGTGTCCTAACGTAGAGGCTGCAGACCTCACGTACTGGAACATGTGGTTATCTTTTCGTCAAAGGCTTATATAGTGGAGAGGGAGAAGGATGTCTTTCATCGTTTATAACCTCTGTCTCTTCACAGGAGTGGGCCACTGATCAAGCAGGGCACTTTCCTTATGAAAACCCAATTCTCTCATTTGGAAGCTAAAATTACATTTAATCTCCTAACAAACAATTTCAATATCAAACATTTCAATTGCATAACAATTCCATGTGACTCTGATAACTAGAGGGTGTATACTTTCCCAGGTACAGTTTATGTCGTCCTGTCATCAGTCATAATGTCTCAGATGACAACCGAACTGACATCCATACTCATTACGTTCCAAAGCATATTTCCAACTGGTTTTATTACCAAAATATGGTTCCTTTCCCCATTTGTTTGATGTTCCCAGACTCTCTATATTTAACAGGACAGCAGTCCTTCAGGACAGCAGTCCTTCAGTAGGGTCAGAAAGAGAGGGGAAGGGAGAAAGGTATTTATGGGGGGGTCATAAACCTTACCCACAGGCCAACGTCATGACAAGGGAATAGGGTGCCATTTGGGGAGCAGCCCAGCTTTCCCCCTGGCAGCAGAGAGAGGAGTAAAGCTAGGCCAAAGGCTGCAAGTGTCCTTGCCTCTTGATTGGAGAAGTGACCATTCACAAAATGGATATTCCCGTGGTAACAGATGTCTCAATGTTCTGTTCACGCTCCGCTGGGCCCTGGAACGCCATTGGCTGTTTGATCACCTTGTTGCTGCAGTGATTGACGTGTTGTTGACTACCGCTGTCAGAATGATTAGAGTTTCCATCTTAATGGCTAGACCAGCGGCCTTCTACTCGTGCACTACTAGTAGTAGCATCCTTCTTATGCACTACTCGTAATAGTAGGAGCCTCATTATGCACTACTAGCACTGTACTATATGTATGTATGTTGATGAAACTATTATGGATGTATGTCCTCGGTGTCTCTAAAAGGCAATTTATGCTTGATCCTAAAATGTGGTCGAAGGCTCCGTATGGAGGGTGTGACGCAATTGCCGAGCCCCCGGAGGCATGCAGAGGCCAAATTGAGATCCGTACCGCATTGCCGTGCGCCTCCCAATTTCTTTAATAATGCGGAGGGCTCAGTATAGCTTCTCATTGACATGATTGGTTGAAGGTAGGTGGGGGCGGGAGATCCCGTATTAACACAAACTCACTTCCTTGACAACTTTCTTCACAACAGCTCTACCCAACAGCGTTGCGCTGCTCCACGAAGCGCAAAAAGTATGAATGCCCTGACTTCTGCAGAGGCCGTATCACCGTAAATGCTGCAAGGCCAATGCTGATGTCGGATTGACCATGCAGCGCCTTTAACACAAATTAACAGATAGCGAACATGCTCCAGAGAAAGTCATACGCAGAGTAAAGTTGAATGGTGTTTTCTTTATCTTAATTTGCTTGAACCGTCTGACTGAGTTATGGGGTTTGGCAAGACTTGGGTCTTGTGTGTGGAGACGTGACCCTTAATGACCCAATCTCCACCCTGTCTCTTAGCTGGATGCTCCATTTCTGATGGAACTGTGTGAGCTGATGGGAGGTTGTATCTTGGGTCATTCCTCGTGAGTGTGTCTTTGCAGATGAAGTCAGTGAAAAATGGAAATGATGGAAAGGCGACCTTGTGGTGTTCTTTGTACTGGGAGCCCTGTGCCAGTACTTCTCCTGTAGACTTTAGGGCAGTTTCTCAACAATGGGGCAGACACCTCTCTCAGGTATCCAAGTAGCTGAGTCCAGGCAGGTAGCCCTCTTTTTTTGCAGACTCTTGTTCCTGTAGTAGTTTCCCAAGGAGGACAGTGAGGACCTGCTGGTGTAGGCCTCCCAGGTGGCTGTGCCTTCTGGTCTTCTTCACACATTGTGTGTGAAGCTTTTGTATCAGTGTATTGCTCTTGACCAGTGGAAGAGCTGGGATGTTGCGGCCTATCAGGTGTGGGATCTCTGTCGAGATTACAGAGAGGCTATAGAGGGGGTGTGTAAGACTCGAGACCTGAAGGTGACCGAGTGCTGTTGGGATTGATGTTCTAAACTCAGCAAAAAAAGAAACGTCCTCTCACTGTCAACTGCGTTTATTTTCAGCAAACTTAACATGTGTAAATATTTCTATGAACATAACAAGATTCAACAACTGAGACATAAACTGAACAAGTTCCACAGACATGTGACTAACAGAACTTGAATAATGTGTCCCTGAACAAAGCAGGGGGGGGGGGGGGGGTCAAAATCAAAATTAACAGTCAGTATCTGGTGTGGCCACCAGCTGCATTAAGTACTGCAGTGCATCTCCTCCTCATGGACTGCACCAGATTTGCCAGTTCTTGCTGTGAGATGTTACCCCACTCTTCCACCAAGGCACCTGCAACTTCCCGGAGATTTCTGGGGGGAATGGCCCTAGCCCTCACCCTCCGATCCAACAGGTCCCAGACGTGCTCAATGGGATTGAGATCTGGGCTTTTTGCTGGCCATGACAGAACACTGACATTCCTGTCTTGCAGGAAATCACACACAGAACAAGCAGTATGGCTGGTGGCATTGTCATGCTGGAGGGTCATGTCAGGATACCACGAGGGAGGAGGATGTCTTCCCTGTAACAACAAGCTCAGTCCGATGATGCTGTGACACACCGCCCCAGACCATGACGGACCCTCCACCTCCAATTCGGTCCCGCTCCAGAGTACAGGCCTCGGTGTAATGCTCATTCCTTCGATGATAAGCGCAAATCCGACCATCACCCCTGGTGAGACAAAACCGCGACTCGTCAGTGAAGAGCACTTTTTGCAAGTCCTGTCTGGTCCAGCGACGATGGGTTTGTGCCCGTAGGCGACGTTGTTGCCGGTTATGTCTGGTGAGGACCTGCCTTACAACAGGCCTAAAAGCCCTCAGTCCAGCCTCTCTCAGCCTATTGCGGACAGTCTGAGCACTGATGAAGGGATTGTGCGTTCCTGGTGTAACTCGGGCAGTTGTTGCTGCCGTCCTGTACCTGTCCCGCAGGTGTGATGTTCAGATGTTCTGATCCTGTGCAGGTGTTGTTACACGTGGTCTGCCACTGTGAGGACGATCAACTGTTCGCCCTGTCTCCCTGTAGCGCTATCTTAGGCGTCTCACCGTACGGACATTGCAATTTATTGCCCTGGCCACATCTGCAATCCTCATGCCTCCTTGCAGCATGCCTAAGGCACGTTCACGCAGATGAGCAGGGACCCTGGGCATCTTTCTGTTGGTGTTTTTCAGAGTCGGTAGAAAGGCCTCTTTAGTGTCTTAAGTTTTCATAACTGTGACCTTAAATGCCTACCGTCTATAAGCTGTTAGTGTCTTAACAACCGTTCCACAGGTGCATGTTCATTAATTGTTTATGGTTCATTGAACAAGATTGGGAGACAGTGTTTAAACCCTTTACAATGAAGATCTGTGAACTTTTTTGGATTTTTACAAATTATCTTTGAAAGACAGGCTCCTGAAAAAGGGCCTTCTTAAAAAAAAAAGTCATTTTTTTGCTTAGTTTCTATAGTCATGAGTACGCTGTAAGGCTTCACGGGTGGCGGAGAGAGTTCAGACGACTGCCTTCTTGTTTGATCTCTGCTGCTGCCACATAAACTTGAGCCTCAGCAATAGGTCCGCCAACTCCTTATCGTGCTTTAAAACCATAAACTTAGCTTCCAATTGGGCTTTCCTACCATAACTGCAGATTCTTTGCTGACAAAGGTGATCCAAGCGTGAGAAAACCGTGCTTGCAGATGACTCTGATCTTGTCACATATGCTTGGTCCAGCTCTGTGAAGTCTTCAGCCTCAATCTTTCTCGTTTTACTGTTGTCTGCCATCATGTAATGCTGAACACAACCCAGGTGTGTGAAGCGTGATGGAGGTAGATGGATAGAAGTGCTTGATCTGAACCTTGCTTTCCTGTATCGCAATGTCCAGTTGTGGTGCTGCTTTTTTTTTTTTACTAGGTACGGGACGATGCCAGTATCGTGATACTCGTTTAGTGTCTTGGCAAGGAAATAAAACACGAAGCGCGTTTAACTTCTTTAGGAAACAGCCCTAATGTTGGAAACAAACATCATTTGTTGTCATCCAGAGTCGCATTCTATTTATTTTCCAAGCTATTTTACCAACAGCAGGGTTTTAAAGGACCAAAGACTTTGGCCTGCTTCGTGTTTTAATTTTTGCCCTGGAAAAAATATTTCGGTACTGGTATCATCCCGACCTCTGTGTGTCTAACACAAATTAACATGGCGAACATGCTCCAGTGAAAGCCAGGTGCAAAGTAAAATTGACTGGTGTTTTCATTGCCTTCATTTCTCAAAATACTTAATTGTTAATAACTGGCTAGAAAGTTGCAATTCCTAGTATAAATGGTTCAAAATGGCCATTGTTAACAGAAAAAGACTAGCCAGCATGAAATGAAGCTATACATTAGCACACAATTAGCCTCGGCTGCAGTCCAAACATGTTTTTTTTTTTTACCTGGATACAGTTTGATTGCCATCCTAGCGGAGGCCCAATTCACTAACGTTGCCCCCTCAGCCCCTGATTTAGCTTGAGGGAGTGAGTGAACAACTTCGGTCACTTGCAGGGTTGCTATGACCCACAATTCAATGCAAATTGTAGTCACATGTCACATTTAATCAACGAGGCTGCATTTTCAGCATGTCAGCAAAGATTATGAAGCTAGTTTGCAAAAAAATATGTGTAGACTTTAATTTTAGCGTTGGCAAATTCGCTTAGTCTCGTAGTGAGGAGCCTATAAAACGTAGCTAGATTCATAAACATATTTTGGGGAATTCTGAAATGTATTGTAATAAATGACCAAACTAGAAAACTAGCGAGCCAGCTATGGGTAACTGTAGCTAGCTACCTGACAGAAGTGCTTGCTGGATACGTTATCTTCGTAGATACATTAATAGCTTTAGGTTGGTTGTTTTTAAGCTCAGCTTCAAGATTTCCACCAAGGACGTTGCCTCTCCGATCATCACTCTCCCTTGCTTGGGCAAGCAACATTTAAGAAAAAAAATAAATAATAATATTTGGGTCGTTCTCAAAACTTTTGGCCACGACTGTAGATGGCCAGTGTGAATTTACGAATGCACCTTTAGTTTGAGATTCGAGTCTAGCAACATTTTGAGTCTAGCAACTCTTGATAGACTGGTTTAGTCTGGAAAAACAAAATGATTGCTTAGCAACCGAATACCAAACGTAAAAAAAAAAAGTGAGTTACAATATTTGGATAATCGTTGTGATTGGAGGATGGCTGTGAGTGTTATCGAATCAGGATCAACTCCTGTGTTCTCCTCACTCATTAATGATATAATATTCATATTTGAAGATTTCAGAAAGACTAGTCTCTTTGGTAATGACAAGGAGTGGAATGTTAGCTAAAGAGACTGGTACTCAGGCTAGAATGTCTCTGCTGTAACCCAGAAGCTTGATCTTGACATATAGCCACTTAGCTAGCAAGTTTGCAAACTAAATGCATAGCTGGAGCCCTGAAATGGATTTAATTTATTTGACACATCTTAGATTTCTTATAGTTATACTTCTAGTTATAAGCAGTGGCGTAGCATGCAGCCCCCATCAGTATTTTGAAATACCTCGGTATACTGCCTAATGAGCAGTAAACAATCCAAGATCCTTCCTTTAGGCACTTACTTTTGCGTGGGCAGGTCAGCTTGGTCTGTGCTGATGTACAGAGGAAACATATGGAATACAGTGTGTGGGTACGTGCACATATTTTTGTCTGTGTGCGCTTCCTCTAGCCATGACCTGACTGGCACTAAAATGCCTATTAGAAAAGTAAACTTCTCACAACCATTGAAGTCCAAGGGATGAATAGTTTACCGTCCTTACTGTACATTCAACAACAGTAGGGTTATGATTTATGAAGAAGAGTGATTAGCTGCTGGAAATATGTATGCGTCCCAAATGGAACCCTAATATAGTACACCACTTTTTACATGGGCCCTGGTCAAAACAAAAGGTAGTGCTATAAAGGGAATAGGGTGCCACTTAGGACCCGTAATAGATGGAGCATGGTTATCCACCAGACACAGCCTTTATCACTAACTATGCCACTATTACAATCACATATAGACTTGATAGACTGGCCAGGCTCGGCCCAACACATGTAGCAGTCTTAACCTCTATGGGCTAGGTGGGACGCTAGCGTGCCACCCGTGGTGCACTCCATCAACAGCAGGTGCATTTCAAGAGCGGCAAATTTGAATCCAAATAAATGTCAAAATTCAAATTTTTCAAAAATACAACTATTTTACACCATTTGAAAGATAAACATCTCCTTAATCTAACCACGTTTTACGATTTCAAAAAGGTTTTACGGCGAAAGCATAAATTTAGAGTATGTTAGGACAGTACATTTACAAGAGTTGTGTGTAATGTTTTGTCAAGTCAAAGACAGGGTCACCAAAACCATAAAACCAGCTAAAATGATGCACTAACCTTTTACAATCTCCATCAGATGACACTCCTAGGACATTATGTTAGACAATGCATGCATTTTTAGTTCTATCAAGTTCATATTTATATCCAAAAACAGCGTTTTACTATGGCATTGATGTTGAGGAAATCGTTTCCCTCCAATAACCGGCAGTCAAGTCAGCGTCACAAATTAAATAATTAAAATTAGAAAACATTGGTAAAATATTATATTGTCATTTAAAGAATTATAGATTTACATCTCTTGAACGCAATCAACTTGCCAGATTTAAAAATAACCTTACTGGGAAATCACACTTTGCAATAATCTGAGCACTGCGCCCAGAAAAATACGCGTTGCGATACAGACTAGACGTCATGTTGGGGAGATCTAAAATCTAAAATACTATGTAAATAATCCATTACCTTTGATTCTCTTCATCAGATGTCACTTCCAGGTATCACAGGTCCATAACGAATGTAGTTTTGTTCAAAAAAGCTCATCATTTATGTCCAAAAATCTCCGTCTTGTTAGCACATGATCTAAGCCAGCCGGACTTCTCGTCATGAACGAGGGGAAAAAATATATTTCCGTTCGTTCATACATGTCAAACGTTGTATAGCATAAATCATTAGGGCCTTTTTTAACCAGAACATGAATAATATTCAAGGTGGACGAATGCATACTCTTTTATAACGTATTGGAACGAGGGTACCCAACATGAACTCGCGCGCCAGGTGTCTAATGGGACATCATCGTTCCATGGCTCTTGTTCGGTCAGATCTCCCTCCAGAAGACTCAAAACACTTTGTAAAGGCTGGTGACATCTAGTGGAAGCAATAGGAAGTGCCAAAATATTCCTCAGCCCCTGTGTTTTTCAATGGGATAGGTTTAAAGTCAATACAACACATCAGGTATCCACTTCCTGTCAGAAAATGTCTCAGGGTTTTGCCTGCCAAATGAGTTCTGTTATACTCACAGACACCATTCAAACAGTTTTAGAAACTTTAGAGTGTTTTCTATCCATATATAATAAGTATATGCATATTCTAGTTACTGGGTAGGATTAGTAACCAGATTAAATCGGGTACATTTTTTTTATCCAGACGTGCAAATGCTGCCCCCTAGCCCTAACAGGTTAAAAGGGTCATTGCTACTAGAGGTCGACCGATTAATCGGAATGGCCGATTTCAAGTTTTCATAATAATCGGAAATCGGTATTTTTGGACAGCGATTTGGCCGATTTTTTTATTCTTATTTTTATTTTTATTTTTATACACCTTTATTTAACTAGGCAAGTCAGTTAAGAACACATTCTTATTTTCAATGATGGCCTAGGAACGGTAGGTTAACTGCCTTGTTCAGGGACAGAACGACAGATTTTTACCTTGTCAGCTCGGGGATTCGTTTTTGCAACCTTCCGGTTACTAGTCCAACGCTCTAACCACCTGCCTTTACATTGCACTCCACGAGGAGCCTGCATGGCAGGCTGACTACCTGTTACGCGAGGGCAGCAAGAAGCCAAGGTAAGTTGCTAGCTAGCATTAAACTTATCTTATAAAAAACTATCAATCGTAACATAATCACTAGTTAACTACACATGGTTAATGATATTACTAGTTTATCTAGCGTGTCCTGCGGTGCCTGTTAATTTCTCATCGAATCACAGCCTACTTCTCCAAACGGGTGATGATTTAGCACTGTCGTTGCACCAAACCTAACCATAAATATCAATGCCTTTCTTTAAAATCAATACACAAGTATATACACTGCTCAAAAAAATAAAGGGAACACTTAAACAACACATCCTAGATCTGAATGAATGAAATAATCTTATTAAATACTTTTTTCTTTACATAGTTGAATGTGCTGACAACAAAATCACACAAAAATAATCAATGGAAATCCAATTTATCAACCCATGGAGGTCTGGATTTGGAGTCACACTCAAAATTAAAGTGGAAAACCACGTTACAGGCTGATCCAACTTTGATGTAATGTCCTTAAAACAAGTCAAAATGAGGCTCAGTTTGACCGTTTGCGCAGACACATGCACATTTGTGGTCTGCTGGAGGTCATTTTGCAGGGCTCTGGCAGTGCTCCTCCTGCTCCTCCTTGCACAAAGGCGGAGGTAGCGGTCCTGCTGCTGGGTTGTTGCCCTCCTACGGCCTCCTCCACGTCTCCTGATGTACTGGCCTGTCTCCTGGTAGCGCCTCCATGCTCTGGACACTACACTGACAGACACAGCAAACCTTCTTGCCACAGCTCGCATTGAGCTGCACTACCTGAGCCACTTGTGTGGGTTGTAGACTCCGTCTCATGCTACCACTAGAGTGAAAGCACCGCCAGCATTCAAAAGTGACCAAAACATCAGCCAGGAAGCATAGGAACTGAGAAGTGGTCTGTGGTCACCACCTGCTGAACCACTCCTTTATTGGGGGTGTCTTGCTTATTGCCTATAATTTCCACATGTTGTCTATTCCATTTGCACAACAGCATGTGAAATGTATTGTCAATCAGTATTGCTTCCTAAGTGGACAGTTTGATTTCACAGAAGTGTGATTGACTTGGAGTTACATTGTGTTGTTTAAGTGTTCTCTTTATTTTTTTTGAGCATTATATTTTTAAACCTGCATATTTAGTTAATATTGCCTGCTAACATGAATTTCTTATAATTAGGGAAATTGTGTCACTTCTCTTGCGTTCCGTGCAAGCAGTCAGGGTATATGCAGCAGTTTGGGCCGCCCGGCTCGTTGTGAACTGTGTAAAGTCCATTTATTCCTAACAAAGACCATAATTCATTTGCCAGAATTGTACATAATTATGACATAACATTGAAGGTTGTACAATGTAACAGCAATATTTAGACTTAGGGATGGCCCCCGTTAGATAAAATACGGAAAGGTTCCGTATTTCACTGAAAGAATAAACGTTTTGTTTTCAAAATGATAGTTTCCGAATTCGACCATATTAATGACCAAAGGCTCGTAGTTCTGTGTGTTATTATGTTATAATTAAGTCTATGATTTGATATTTGATAGAGCAGTCTGACTGAGCGATGGTTGGCGGCAGCAGGCTCGTAAGCATTCATTCAAACAGCACTTTCGTGCGTTTGCCAGCAGCTCTTCGCTGTGCTTCAAGCGTTGAGCTGTTTATGACTTCAAGCCTATCAACTCCCGAGATTAGGCTGGTGTAACCGATGTGAAATGGCTAGCTAGTTAGCGGTGTGCGCGCTAATAGCGTTTCAATCGGTGACGTCACTCGCTCTGAGACTTGAAGTAGTTGTTCCCCTTGTGGAGCGATGGGTAACGATGCTTTGAGGGTGGCTGTTGTCGATGTGTTCCTGGTTCCAGCCCAGGTAGGGGCGAGGAGAGGGACGGAAGCTATACTGTTACACTGGCAATACTAAATTGCCTATAAGAACATCCAATAGTCAAAGGTATATGAAATACAAATGGTATAGAGAGAAATAGTCCTATAATTCCTATAACTACAACCTAAAACGTCTTAGCTTGGAATATTGAAGACTCATGTTAAAAGGAACCACCAGCTTTCATATGTTCTCATGCTCTGAGCAAGGAACTTAAATGTTAGCTTTTTTTTTTACATGGCACATATTGCACTTTTACTTTCTTCTCCAACACTTTGTTTTTGCTTTATTTAAACCAAATTGAACATGTTTCATTATTTATTTGAGGCTAAATTGATTTTATTGATGTATTATATTAAGTTAAAATAAGTGTTCATTCAGTATTGTTGTAATTGTCATTATTACAAATAAAATAAAAAGAATCGGCCGATTTAATCGGTATCGGCTTTTTCGGGCCCGCCAATAATCGGTATCGGCGTTGAAAAATCATAATCGGCCGACCTCTAATTGCTACTATCACTGACAGTTCACTGCTGATGACCGGCTATAGGGAGGGGGATACCTAGTTAGTTGCACAACTGAATGCATTCAACCGAAATGTGTCTTCCGCATTTAACCCAACCCCTCTGAATCAGAGTGGTCATGTCATGTGTATTGGTGTGATAACAGAATCAGAGCTACGATGGCGTGTCAGGGAGTGTATGGCATGAATGCTGTGATTTGCTTCCTGTGTGTGTGTGTGTATGCAGTGTGTGTGTGTGATGTTGACAGGCACCCAACTGTCGCATTGATAGTCACCCCACTAGCAGAGCCACCATACACGGTGCCAAGATTTGAAGGTTGGGTTACACAAAAAACCGTCCATATCTATTTTCAATATACAGTATATGCTCCAGCTAATGTTGTAGAAATTAGACAATATGGTAGTTATAGTAGGATAATGTATTAGGAAATGGATGTGATTCCCCAAATGAATTTGACCTAATTAATTAATGGCATGATTAAAACATAATTGCCTCAGTCTGTCACTGTTCCCTTAGGCTGTTGCTAGTCTCTCTCTCGCGCTCTCTCTCTCTCTCTCTCTCTCTCTCTGATTTCCTTGGTAATGTCATTTTTCTCATCACAAGCAATACATATTTGAAGGAAAGTGGGGTTGTTGTTTTGGGGTCTGATCTCAATATTGCAATAGCCTACATTTTTCAGGGATTACGCTGTCCTCACTGTTCACTGTTTGACTTGATTGATTCTAGGAGCTCTTTTTAAGAGCAGTTATCTGTCTATGTGTGTGTGTGTTACTGTTTGAGTCCTCTGAGTGTTACTGGTTGGGGACTTTGTTTGTGTTGATTAGGGCTGGTAAGAATAGGGAGGGAGTGGTCTAATCTACTAAAGAGAGCTGGCTGGTATTACTGGGTGGTGAGGTTCAGGGTAAGCTACTCCGGCAGTCAGTCAGTGTAGGATAGGGGCTTACGGGTCTGCTGCTATGTGCTGGGGCCTAGCCCAGACACCCCAACCCCGACACCCCTCCCTGCCCCTTGCACTCTGGATCCAATCTTCTTACATCGCTGACAGTGGGTACATAGATAAACCAGAACTGGATTAATGGTTAGGGCTCTGTCGCTCCCTGCCTCCCCCACCCCCCACCTCTCTTTGTCTCCTCCAGCCCATTCCCTTTGAGTTTGTTGTTTTAGTATTCTTCATCTCATAAGACAATAGCTGTGTTTGAATAGTCATTCTAACCGTACTATTTGAGACATACAGGTGAAGTTTACATACACTTAGGTTGGAGTCATTAAAACTTGTTTTTCAACCACGCCACAAACTTCTTGTTAGCAAGCTATAGTTTTGCCAAGTCAGTTGTGTCATGCACAAAGTAGATGTCCTAAGTAATTTTTCCAACAATTGTTTACAGACAGATTATTTCAATTATAATTCACTGTATCACAATTCCAGTGGGTCAGAAGTTGACATGCATATGTACCTATGGATGTATTTCAAGGCCTACCTTCCAGCTCAGTACCTCTTTGCTTGACATCATGGGAAAATCTAAAGAAATCAGCCAAGGCCTCAGAAAGAAAATTGTAGACCCCCACAAGTCTGGTTCATCCTTGGGAGCAATTTCCAAACGCCTGGAGGTACCTCTTTCATCGGTACAAACAATAGTACGCAAGTATAAACACCATGGGACTCACGCAGCCATCATACCGCTCAGGAAGGAGACGCGTTCTGTCTCCTAGAGATGAGTGTACTTTGGTGCGAAAAGTGCAAATCAATCCCAGAACAACCGCAAAGGACCTTGTGGAGATGCTGGAGGAAACCGGTACAAAAGTATCTATAGCCACAGTAAAACAAGTCCTATATGAACATAAACTGAAAGGCCGCTCAGCAAGGAAGAAGCCACTGCTCCAAAACCGCCATAAAAAAGCCAGACTATAGTTTGCAACTGCACATGGGGACAAAGATCGTACCTTTTGGAGAAATGTCCTCTGGTCTGATGAAACAAAAATAGAACTGTTCGGCCATAATGACCATCGTTATGTTTGGAGGAAAAAGGGGGATGCTTGCAAGCCGAAGAACACCATTCCAACCGTGAAGCATGGGGGTGGCAGCATCATGTTGTGGGGGGGCTTTGCTACAGGAGGGACTGGTGCACTTCACAAAATAGATGGCATCATGAGACAGGAATATTATGTGGATCTATTGAAGCAACATCTCAAGACATCAGTCAGGAAGTTAACTTCTCTAGGGCCAGTGGGACGATTTCGTCCCACCTAAGTAACAGCCAGGGGAATCCTGTGGCGCGTTATTCAAATACCTTAGAAATGCTATTACTTCAATTTCTCAAACATATGACTATTTTACACCATTTTAAAGACAAGACTCTCGTTAATCTAACCACACTGTCCGATTTCAAAAAGGCTTTACAACGAAAGCAAAACATTAGATTATGTCAGCAGAGTACCCAGCCAGAAATAATCAGACGCCCATTTTTCAAGCTAGCATATAATGTCACAAAAACCCAAACCACAGCTAAATGCAGCACTAACCTTTGATGATCTTCATCAGATGACAACCCTAGGACATTATGTTATACAATACATGCATGTTTTGTTCAATCAAGTTCATATTTATATCAAAAACCAGCTTTTTACATTAGCATGTGACGTTCAGAATTATCATACCCACCGCAAACTTCCGGTGAATTTACTAAATTACTCACGATAAACGTTCACAAAAAACATAACAATTATTTTAAGAATTATAGATACAGAACTCCTCTATGCACTCGCTATGTCCGATTTTAAAATAGCTTTTCGGTGAAAGCACATTTTGCAATATTCTCAGTAGATAGTCCGGCATCACAGGGCTAGCTATTTAGACACCCACCAAGTTTAGCACTCACCAAAATCAGATTTACTATAAGAAAAATGTTATTACCTTTGCTGTCTTCGTCAGAATGCACTCCCAGGACTTCTACTTCAATAACAAATGATGGTTTGGTTCAAAATAATCCATTGTTATGTTCAAATATCCTCTGTTTTGTTAGTGCGTTCAAGACACTATCCGAATGGTAAAGAAGGGTGACGCGCACGACGCATTTCGTGACAAAACATTTCTAAATATTCCATTACCGTACTTCGAAGCATGTCAACCGCTGTTTAAAATCAATTTTTATGCCATTTTTCTTGTAAAAAAGCGATAATATTCCGACCGGGAATCTGTGTTTAGGTTCAAAGACGAAAGAAAATAAAAACATGGTGTCGACTCGTGCACGCGCCTCAGCCCATTGTCCTCTGATATAGCACTTGCCAAAAGCGCTAATGTTTTTCAGCCAGTGGCTGGAATTACATCATTCAGCTTTTTCCTGCCTTCTGAGAGCCTATGGGAGCCGTAGGAAGTGTCACGTTACAGCAAAGATCCTAAATGTTCAATAAACAGAGCCAAGAAGCCCAAGGAATGTTCAGAGAGGGTACTTCCTGTTTGGAATCTTCTCAGGTTTTTGCCTGCCATATGAGTTCTGTTATACTCACAGACACCATTCAAACAGTTTTAGATACTTTAGGGTGTTTTCTATCCAAAGCCAATAATTATATGCATATTCTAGTTTCTGGGCAGTAGTAATAACCAGATTAAATCGGGTACGTTTTTTATCCGGCCGTGTAAACACTGCCCCCTAGCCCTAACAGGTTAAAGCTTGGTCGCAAATGGGTCTTCCAAATGGACAATGACCCCAAGCATACTTCCAGAGTTGTGGCAAAATGGCTTAAGGACAACAGTCAAGGTATTGGAGTGGCCATCACACAGCCCTGACCTCAATCCTATAGTGAATGTGTAGGCAGAACTGAAAAAGCGTGTGCGAGCAAGGAGGCCTACAAACCTGACTCAGTTACACCAGCTCTGTCAGGAGGAATGGGCCAAAATTCACCCAGCTTGTTGTGGGAAGCTTGTTGAAGGCTACCAGAAACATTTGACCTTTGTTAAACAATTTAAAGGCAATGCTACCAAATACTAATTGAGTGTATGTAAACTTCTGACCCACTGGGAATGTGATGAAAGAAATAAAAGCTGAAATAAATCATTATCTCTACTATTATTCTGACATTTCACTTTCTTAAAATAAAGTGGTGATCCTAACTGACCTAAGACAAGGAATTTTTACTAGGATTAAATGTCAGCAATTGTGGCAAACTGAGTTTAAATGTATTTGGCTAAGGTGTATGTAAACTTCAGACTTCAACTGTAAATTGAGTATTTAGTATGCTTTTTGGTCATAGTATGGATATAGTTAGTATGCCAAAAGTTCCCGGATGTCGTACTAAATTCGACAAATTACGAATTATACAAGCAGTGGACACGATTTCTGTGCTTTTTGGACCCATAATGCAATTCTTCAGAAAATGGACGTGGCTTCACAACATTTTCAGATTTGAAGAAAATAGCAGAAAATATGAAGCAGAAGTCCGAGAGTGGATACAAATTCATTGCTTGAACTAATTATGAAAAATGTTAAAATATTGAGCAATTTAATAAGTTCACGCTTTTCAAATAAGTTACATTACGCGTTATGTTGGTTGACAATTTGTAGTTTGTTGTCAATTTGTTGTCCTTATTAATGCAGCTGGTGGCCACACCAGATACTGACTGTTACTTTTGATTTTGACCTCCCCTTTGTTCAGAGACACATTATTCCATTTCTGTTAGTCACATGTCTGTGGAACTTGTTCAGTTTGTCTCTCAGTTGTTGAATCTTATGTTCATACAAATATTTACACATGTTAAGTTTGCTGAAAATAAACGCTGTTGACAGTGAGGGGACGTTTCTTTTTTTGCTAAGTTTACTACATTTACTACATTTTAGTATACTGCAAACTAAAGGAATCCTTTCAGTTGAGCGTACCAGCGCTTTGCCTGTCTACCGGAAGTTGATGCTGTTGCTATGCAACCTCTTGCTAGCTTGTTAGCATAACAAATGACGAGCTGGACATTTTATGAGTTCTGGTGGGTTCGTAAATTCAATATGAGTGCCAGAGCGCTCTGGGCTTCGTAAATCCAGAGCGTTTTCAGATTGTCCATTCGTAAATTCAGAGAGCGTTTCGCTCTCGGAGCGCGTCACTGGACGTTTTGGCCGAGAAGTAGGGTTGATCCATGTGTTCTGACCTCACAACGGCAGTCAAACACTCAAGCTAACGTTGGCTAGCTTGCTAGCTATTTCCTTATACAAATGAGAGAACACCTCACTCTGACCATTTTACTCGCCCTAGCAGAGCTGGTTAGGCTGTTTTCATGTCATTCTGAGCGTTGGTGACTAACTCTGCTGCTGACAACAATTTAATTACGCTTTGTTTTGCAACTTTTACTGACACAGGCCATATATTCAGATTGCCTGCAATGACAACAAGTGCAGTCCGATGATGCTGTGACACACCGCCCCAGACCATGACGGACCCTCCACCTCCAAATCGATCCCGCTCCAGAGTACAGGCCTAGGTGTAACACTCATTCCTTCGACGATAAATGCGAATCCGACCATCACCCCTGGTGAGACAAAACCACTACTCGTCAGTGAAGTGCATTTTTTGACAGTCCTGTCTGTTCCAGCGACGGTGGGTTTGTGCCCATAGGCGACGTTGTTGCCGGTGATGTCTCGTGAGGACCTGCCTTACAACAGGCCTACAAGACCTCAGTCCAGCCACTTACCAGTCTGTAAATGTGTATTTTAGTCAGAGTGCGAGAGGGCATTGGAGGTCTTCTGGCTGCATATCAGTCTTCCTGACTTCCATGTCTTCATTGAATTACTGTACTCACACTCACAGCACCCTTTTTTCATTCTCTTCTCTCCTTCCTCTCTTGTGTCTCTTAACTCAAACCCCTTACGGTAATTGAAAGGGGAATAATCTTTCTCTTGGCTGGCAGGGCCAGAATCCCTCATGATGGCCAATGGAAGAGCTTGTTGTTGGCCAGGACCCCTCCTGGTTGCAAATAGGGAAGCTTGTTGTTGTAGCCGGCCATTGAATCCCCAGGGTCTTAAGAACCCCCTGTTGATGGGAATGCGGGAAGCAGAAACCATGACAGTAAGTGTGTTTAACCACCATTTCTCTCTGTAGAGGCAACATAACCAACTGAAATCAGCTAGCTACAGTTGAGAACAGTGGAACTCCAACAAACTTTGGCTGGTGTCATTCCACCCATCCAGCTAGCCCTTATCCTTTGCCGTCCCCTCCCTACAGTGGATATGCAGTAGAACTCGAACTGCTGCTAACGCTACCTAGCAACAAAAAACCTTAGATTTTTTTTCAAATCAATACTTGGAATCAAAGTATCGATACAATATAGTCCAAAAATGACATTGCGATATGCGATGTTATTGATCCCCCATCACGAGTACATGGCCCAAAAATGTGGATATGTCTGTACGTGCCGCTGTGTTGGGCCGGTCAGGACAAAGGTCTAGCTGATGTGGCAGGACGTCCCCACCTGGCCGGTGGAAATTGAATCGTTTCGTACAGAAAGGCTCTCTGTGTCGATGAGTTATCTACCCAAGACTGCTCACACGCGGGTCACTGAGAGAGAGAGAGAGAGAGAGAGAGAGAGAGAGAGAGAGAGAGAGAAACAGTTTGTATCAAGAAATAGCCTTGTATCTTTTTTTAATATGGTCCTGGCTATCCTTCTACATCTAAATGTTTTGATGTTCAAAATGTTATATCACTGGATTGGTTTGAGCTTTGTGTCAAACAGTACAGCGTCTTATCAAGGCTACGGGGTTCAGCTTGTGGTCATGTTATTGTGTGTTTTCTGTGTGACAGGCATGGCAGCTCTGTGTGTGTGTGTGACAGGCAGGGCAGGCCAGCCTTTCAGCTGATGATGTCGTTCCCTTTTGAACAAGCCTCCCATGTGAATGCAGCAGCACAGTATGGATGACAGGACAACACTGCTCTGGCCCTAGACTGGGACTGGACACAGCAGAACAATGACCTTTTCTCTCTCTGTTCTCTCTCTCATCACTCTGCGTGGAGGGATGGATGGATGGATGGATGGAGTGCTGGTGGCGACTGGGCCATGGGACGACTGGATGACCTATGGCCCAGATGAGCAGGACACTGTGCCTTCCTCCATCAGCACAATGCACCTCTGTCACACACACGCACACACCCTGAGTCATGCTAGGGGGTAACGTTGTAGCTGCCAAGGACAGACTGAAGCAGGCGGAGACAAGACAGGGGGGTCCATTCTTCCTCAAGGTGGCTTTATCCTGTCGGATGCCTAGAACTATAGAACTATAAGCTACAATGTTTCATAAGGCATCATGTTTCAGTTGAGAATCTATTATTAAGGAACATCCATCAGCTTTGAGTTTGAAGATCTAACATCATGTCGTGTTAGAGTGCAAGGCACTACAGAGGGTAGTGCGAACGGCCCAGTACATCACTGGGGCCAAGCTTCCTGCCATCCAGACCTCTATACCAGGCGGTGTCAGAGGAAGGCCCTAAAAATTGTAAAAGACTCCAGCCACCCTAGTCATAGACTGTTCTCTCTGCTACCGCACGGCAAGCGGTACCGGAGCGCCAAGTCTAGGACCAAGAGGCTTCTAAACAAAACAGCTTCTACCCCCAAGCCATAAGACTCCTGAACATCTAGTGAAATGGCTACCCAGACTGTTTGCATTGCCCCCCTCCTCTCTCCACACCACTGCCACTCTCTGTTGTCATCTATTCATAGTCACTTTAATTAACTCTACCTACATGTACATACTACCTCAACTAACCGGTGCTCCTGCACATTGACTCTGTACCGGCAACCCCTGTATATATTGTTATTTTTTACTGCTGCTCTTTAATTACTTGTTATTTTTATCTATTATTCTTATCCGTATTTTTTTAAACTGCACTGTTGGTTAGGGGCTCGTAAGTAAGTATTTCACTGTAAGGTCTACATCTGTTGTATTCGGCGCATGTGACTAATAAGATTTGATTTGAGTAGCCAATTTTAACACTCCCATTATACCAATTTGACAAAATATGGCAAGATGGAATTGGGTTGTATTGTACAAGATTGAAAATTGAATTTCCCCAGCATGTCCTAAACCGTGTGTCCTGGATTCATACTGGCTCCCTCCCTCTGTCCATCCCTCCCTCCACCGTGATAATAAAATGTTCTGTCTGTAAAGGGCAGAGCTGAATGTGTCTGTCGGCTCTGCGACGGGTCTCTGCTATCTGCCTGCGCCAAAAACAGATGTTTAGTCTTCAGTCTACTACTATACTATCTGTCTCTGTTCTATACCAACCCACGCTTTGTCTATCCATCTAGTCAAAATGGCATTGCCCAAGCTTGTGAATGTTCGAAGATAACCTTTTATGGCAGTTGTGTTATCCAAATTTTCCTGCTTAGCTTTTTAATAGTATGTTCATGTCAAGGTTGAACTGGTAAAGCGAAAGGACAGAGCATTTTAACATCCTCTTGATTAGTCTTTTTTTAATCATTTGAAACATCACTTATCAGAATAAGGTTGCTTTTGCCATTCCCCTTAAAACCCTTCCTGTTTTGCTTGCTGAGGCAGTCTTCTGTTTTTCCGATACTACTAGTGTCTACTAAATATGCTAAGTAACCAATGCAACAGGAAATCGCTTCAACCAGTCTCTCGCCCCCACCTCTACTCTAGACATCAGATGCTGTATCACGTCCTGTCTGTGCTAAACATGACTGCCACAGTGGCAGTTTGGGGTTTAGTCTCGCCAGATATTTTGCCATTTCCCTTTGGGGTGTCTGTCTCATGTTCAACGTAGCCCAGACCTAGCCTAGTCCCAATACTGTCAACAAAACAACGAGAGAAGAGATAGTTACAACACATAGCGTATGGAACCAGGCTAACAAAACAACGAGAGAAGAGTTAGTTACAACAGATAGCGTATGGAACCGGGCTAACCCAGGTCTTACTTGGCCACCTTATGTGCCCACCATCTCTGTTGTCTGTCAACGTAGGAGCCTCATAGGAAAATCATTGGCTCAGTCAGGTTTTCCAGGTATGAATCCTCTGTGTGGCCGAGCCCAAACTCTAGTGGGGTTTCAGCCAGCACCATGGGGAAGTACTCAGAGAGCTGTGAATAATTCAGTCAGTTTGGAGGAGCTGTTGCCACACATACCCTTACTGAGGGATCCTATAGCACTATGCAAAGGGTGAAGAGGGCCTCTCTGTGTTTGTGTGTGTGAAAAATGTGCCACTTCAACCTCACACAGGCACCAGGGTGGCAGTTATCTGGGTCACACTGGAAGAGGATCATTAAAATGTATCTTCAGAATCCACACACGCACACACATAATTCACTCAATCTGTGGCGTGCCATCCTCTCAGGTATTTCCTGCCTGTACTTAAAACAGAAATTAAATTGTAGGAGATAAAAGCACAATTTTCTCAGTGTGTTTGTGTTTGCAGCCGCTCCTAGGCTCTTCTGAGGTAATGACTTGTGTGTTTGTATGCTGCGGAGAGTACTGTACTGCATTTGTCTCTGCCATTGAGAACATTGAAAGATTTAACTGGTTGAATGTAGACCTACTCTCTCCTACTCTAACACTTTGCTTAATGTTGACCAGTATTGAGAGATCCTCAGCCCAAGGCTCCCTACGACTGGGTAAACATAGAGGTGAGGTGTGCTCGTACTGACAGAAAGACACCCTCCCTAGCTTGTAAATAGAGCAGGAGAACAACCTTTTTGTGGCTGAAGCCTTGTCCTGCCCCGTTCAACAGAGAGGTGGTGGGGTGGGGTCAGCATCGATCTGGCCTGCTATCCACACATCTACTGAGGGAAGAGATGTCTTTTAATAGGACATGTCCCTATCTGAATCAGACACAATTACCATATTACCTTTTTAGCACTCTGATAATTGCCTTCCTTTTCGCTGCTCAGTATTCATGTTTCAATAGCTTTGAAGGAGTCATGAATCCTAATTGAATCCACCACTCTACTGAAACACTGTGGTGTACGTCAAACATGAACTACTCTAGCTGTCAGATCCACATTATGTGGTGGTTAAACTGCTGACTGGTTGTTTGGTGTATTCTATTACATACTTCCTCCTTTGTATGTTGACAGGCTAGAGGGAGGGTGTGTGGGAGTGTAACAGTGGTCTCAATGTCTTTTCGGGGACTTCGGAATTTCTGGTTTCCCACCTCCGGAATGTGACCACCATTCCAAAGATGGACGGGGATAGAACCTGGGAATGGCAAGTGTCGCAGTCGGGATGTTTCGATGTCATTTTCCTGAGTGGACATTGTTTGATAGACACAGCCTGGTTAGTCAATCTGTCAGATAAGCTTAACTGTTTAGTAAATGTTGATAATGAATGTAATCTATCATCACAGTTCTCAGTGTGTAGGTCTTTTTTTCCTGGACAGATGATCCATTTAAATGGGTGCCAAGCTCAGCCACAAGGCTGGTTCACTGTTGGCAATAGTATTACACAGATTCCAATGCTAATCTTGATAAGCTTCTCCAACAAACCGCTAGATTTCTGCCTAATTTGATTGCTGTTTCTGGATGTTATTTGTTAGAAAGGGAGTGAAATGAATAACTTGTTTTTACTATTTTTTTGTATGATTGTGGAAACACCTTTAGAGGATTTATGAGAGCGCTATTCTTGTTTATCAAAGTTGTTCATCGAAAGTTGAATTGAAGACATTATAAGACATATATTCCTAGAGTAACATTAGCAGCATGTACGACCACACCCTTAGATTACGCCCTTTGCGCTATTTCTATTTTGTTGAATTTGAAGACATAACAATAATTGAACAGATTATTCCCAGTTACATTAGGAGGAGTATGTAGATGTGTGCATGTGTTCAAATGTCTTTCTGTATACCTAGTGTATGTGAACCAGTAACTTCTACCACCCAGGGGTCATAACTTCTGACCT